>NC_083694.1:63885357-64499107 GCF_033118175.1 Dama dama
CTACTTCTTTGCATTGATCACTGAGGAAGACTTTCTTATCTCTCCTTGCCATTCTTTGGAACTCTGCATTCAGATGGGTATATCTTTCCTGTTCTCCTTTGCCTTTTGCTTCTCTTCTTTTCTCACACTGCTCAGCAATAAAACAGAAGGAAGTTATACATGTAACAACATGGATAAACCTACAAAACAAGGTAAATGGGGACAAAAGCCTTATACATTTCTACAGCAAAGGAAAGCTCTCAAGGAGAGCTGAAACATGAAGTAGGATATAAAACAGAATGAAATAAGGAGGATTTTGGTTTTTGCTTTATGATAAGAATTCTGAAACATATTTTCCTATTGGTGGAAATAATGTTGCTGGAGGGAGAGGGGCTAAGTGAGGGGGTGAACCTTGAACAAGTAGGAACTCTCTGACCCAAGCAGAAGAGGTTAGGTCTTGAGATGGGGCCGGGTGCATCCTCCTTTCTCACAGGAGGGAAGAAGAGAAAGATGGTGCAGAGGCAGGAGGGTTTACACCATCAGAAGGGAGTACAGGTCTGATCACCTCAGTATGGCTTTTTCTTCATTCACCTTACTTGGTGCATTGGACCTTTTCAAACTGAATCATTGTAGGTTTGTTTGTTTATTTCAGAGCAGTTTAGGTTTACAACAGAATTGAGGATAGTACAGAGATTCCTCATATAGTCATTGCCCACACATGTGTATATCCTCCTCCATTATCAACACCATTCACCAGAATAGTATATGTTTTTACCAAGAATGATCTACACTGACACATCATAATCACCCAGTGTCACCCATTTCCCTTAGGGTTCACTATTGGTGCTGTATATTCTCTGGGTTTGGACAAATGTGTATCCATCCATATATCCATCATTTAATATATGTAGAATATTCCCACTACTCTAAAAATCCTCTGTTCTCTGCCCTTTCATCTCTCCCCTGACTGACTCCCCTACTGCTACCCCTAGCAACCACTGATATTTTTATTGTGTCCACAGATTTGCCTTTCCCACAATATCATGCAGTGGGAATCAAGCAGTATGCAGCCTTTTCAGATTGGCTTCTTTCACTTAATAATATGATTTAAGGTTTCTCCCTGTCCTTTCATGTTTTGATAGATCATTTATAGCAGTATGCAGCCTTTTCAGATTGGCTTCTTTCACTTAATAATATGATTTAAGGTTTCTCCCTGTCCTTTCAAGTTTTGATAGATTGTTTATTTTCCACACTGAAGAATTTTTCATTGTCTGGATGTATCATAGTTTATTTATCCATTCACCTACTGAAAGGACATACTGCTTGCTGGCAAGTTTTGGCAGCTATAAATAAAGCTGCTATAAACATCCCTGTGTAGTATTTTTGTAGACCTAACTTCTCCGCTCCTTTGGGTAAATACCAAGGAATATGATTGCTAAATCATGTGGTAAAAGTATGGTTTAGCTTTGTAAGAATCTGCTGAACTGTCTCTGAAACTGACTGTACCGTTTTGCATTCCCATCAGCAATGAATAAGTTCCTGTTGGTTCATATCCTCACCAGCACTGGGTATTGTCAGTCTTCTAGATTTCGGACATTCTAATTCTCCAGTTGCTCCTTTACTATAATACTATTTTTGTTTCATGAATGCAATATTCTCTAATTTCTCTGATTACAATAAACATTCAACAGCTTCCTTCTATTTCTTGCATGATCTTTTCCTTTTGATCCACTATTCTATTAGTTTATAGTGATCTTTCTCTTCACTTTGTTTTCTTCAAATGTCTGATGATCAAATTTATGAATAAAAATCTATGTTGAGTAGAATTGCTGGATCACATGATAGTGATCACATTCTATTTTTAATTTTTTGAGGAACATTCATACTATTATATTTTCTACAGTGTCTGTGCCAATTTACATTTCCAACAACAGTGTACAAGAGTTCCCTTTTCTCTGGACTTCCCTGGTGGTCCGGTGGTTAAGAATCCACTGTCCATTGCAGGGGTTTGATCCCTGGTCCAGGAAGATCCCACATGCCTTGGAGCAACTAAGTCCATGTGCCATAACTGCTGACCTCAAGCACCTAGAGCCTGTACTCCACAACAAGAGAAGCCACTGCAAAGAGAAGTCCATGCGCTGCAACAAAGAGTAGCTTCCACAGTCAACTGGAGAAAGCCAGACCACAGGAATGAAGACCCAGAGCAAAGGAACAAACAAAAAGAATTTCCTTTTCTTCAGATACTCGCCAACACTTGTTATTTCTTGTCTTTTTGACAGTAGCCATTCTGACTATGTGAGATGATATCTCGTGGTTTTGATTTGCATTCCCTTGATGATTAGTATCTTGAGCATCTTTTCATGTACCTATTGGTCAACTCTATGTGTTCTTTGGAAAAACGCCTATTCAGGTGCTCTACGCATTTTGTAACTGGGTTGTTTGCTTTTTTCATATTGAGTTGTATGAGTTCTTTGTATATTTTGGATATTAAACCTCTTGTTGGGCATGTCATTTGCAGATATTTTCTCCCATTCAGTAGATTGCCTTTTCATTACATTGATGGTTTCCTTTGCTCTGGAGAAGCTTGTAAGTTTGATTAGATCCCACTTAGGGTTTGATTAAATTTAATTAGTTTTAAGCTTGATTAGGTTCCACTGGACATGAAACAACAGACTTGTTCCAAACTGGGAAAGGAGTATGTCAAGACTGTATGTTGTCACTCTGCTTACTTAACTTATATGCAGAGTACATCATGTGAAATGCTGGGCTAGATGAAGCACAAGCTGGAATCAAGATTGCTGGGAGAAATATCAATAACCTCAGATATCTAGATGATACCACATTATGGCAGAAAGCAAAGAGCTAAAAAGCCTCTTGATGAAAGTGAAAGAGTAGAGTGAAAAAGTTGGCTTAAAACTCAACATTCAGAAAACTAAGATCATGGTATCCGGTCCCATCACTTCATGGCAAATAGATGGGGAAACAGTGGCAGACTTTATTTTCTCGGGCTCCCAAATCACTGCAGATGGAGACTGCAGCCTTGAAATTAAAAGATGCTTGCTCCTTGGAAGAAAAGCTATGACCAACCTAGACAGCACATTAAAAAGCAGAGACATTACTTTGCCAACAAACGTCCCTATAATCAAAGCTATGGTTTTTCCAGTAGTCATGTATGGATGTGAGAGTTGGACTATAAAGAAAGCTGAGTGCTGAAGAATTGATGCTTTTGAACTGAGGTGTTGGAGAAGACTCTTGAGAGTCCCTTGGACTGCAAGGAGATCCAACCAGTCCATCCTAAAGGAAATCAATCCTGAACATTCATTGGAAGGACTGATGGTGAAGCTGAAACTCCAGTACTTTGGCCACCTGATGAGAAGAACTGACTCATTAGAAAAGACCCTGATGCTGAGAAGGCAGGAAGAGAAGGGCACAACAGAGGATGAGATGATTGGATGGCATCACCAACCCAATGAACATGAGTTGGGGAACATGAGCAAGCTCCGGGAATTGGTTATGGACAGGGTATCATGGCGTGCTGCAGTCCATGGGGTTGCAAAGAGTCAGACATGACTGAGTGACTGAACTGAACTGAACTGAGCTCCCAGTTGTTTATTTTTGGTTTTGTTTTCCTTGCCTGAGGAGACAGATACAAAAAAATAAATATTGCTAAGATCAATGTCCAAGAGCATCCTGCTTATGTTTTCCTCTAGGAGTTTTATAGTTTCAGGTCTTACATTTAGGTCTTTAAACTATTTTGAATTTATTTTTGTATGTGGTGTGAAGGAATGTTCCAGTTTTATTCTTTTTCATGTATTTTTCTGGTTTTGCCAAAACCACTTATTGAAGAGACTGTCTTCTCCCCACTGTATATTCTTGACTCCTCCACTTATATGTGGAATCTGAAAAATAAAGTAAATGAACAAATACAACAAATCAGAAACAGACTCAGAGATACAGAGATCAAATTAATGGCTACCGGAGGAGAGGGAGAAGGAAGAGGGGCAGAATAGATGAAGGAGATTAAGAGGTACAAACTCCCAGGTGTAAAATAACTTGTGAAGATGTAGTGCATAATAAATAAGTTATGAGGGGATATAGGCAATAATCTCTAATAAATTTGTACAGAGTATAAGCTATAAAGATATGAAATTACTATATTGTACCTGAAAATAATACAATATTATAAGTAAATGATACTTCAAGACTTACCTGGTGTTTCAGTGGTTAAGAATCCACTTGCCAATGCAGTTCAATGCCAATGCCAATGCATTCAGTGTGGGTCAATGCAGTTAAATGCCAATGGGTTCAATCCCTGGTCCAAGAAGATTCCACATGCCTTGGAACACCTCAGCCCAGGCACCACAACTACTGAACCCGCACCCTAGAGCCTATACTCTGAAATAAGAGATAGCCCCCACTTGCCACAACTAGAGAAAACCCACATACGCAGCAATGAAGACCTAGTGCAACAACAAAAAATAAAGAAAGAAGTAAGTCATTTCCATTTTTAAAACGGTCTGTATTGATTGATACAAGTAACTGGGTTGGCTAAGTTTCTTTTGCAGTTGTGTAGCACTGTTAGAATTTTAAAAATCTCTTTTCAAACATAAGTCAGACTGTGAGCCTGGTAAGTAGTCAGATCCTATAGACAGGAAGGTTTCTCCTTATGCAGTGTATCTATCTTAACAGCCTAATCCTGACAAGTTCTTACTAGGATATACTCAGTCTTACTTGCTCTTTGTCTCTCTCTGTCTGACATACACACACACACATATGCAGGAATTCAGAAGAATGTGCAGGTCTTTATTTCAGACTTAATTTGTTTATTTAAATCTATATGTGGTGCACCTTGTATGGGAAACTGCAAGTGTCTCCTCTGTTCTGTTCAACTTAATCCATCTGTGCTTCCAGGGGCAGGGCAGCCTTTAATTCTTAAAGCTTGAGCACACATATCTCATCCCCCTGCTTTTGTGCAGCCTATGGAGTTCTCTTTCTTTATTCACATCCTGCCGCATGAGCCTTTCAGATTTTTAAACCCTCTCCCCACACACTAACCCTATCAAACTAGATTTAAATCTTCTGGGATGACCAATCATTCTGTTTCTTTTTTTAAAAAAAAAATTTAAGTGCTGCTATTTAGGGCTTTGATCCTTGAAGTCCCTCCCCTGTCTCTCAATCTAATTATTACAGGCAGAACTGTTGCATAATATGAAGGAGAGGGAATTACCAGAGCAAACTCAGATTCCGGCATGAGCAATGGTCTCATTTATTCGACAAACAGTATGAAAATGAGACCAGCTTCTTCCTTCACTGATTTTCAAGAAATGATGGTAAAACTTCTTAATATTGTCATTGTGATTATAATTGTATCTTCTTATAACCTTTTTTTGTTTATATTCCATTTTACCTAGAGGAGAATAGAATTTTGTTAATGCTTATTTTTTCATCTTTCCTTAAGTATAACTATATTTTCACCTATTGCCCTTACCCAGACTAAACCAGCAGACGATTTAAAGTTTGTATATGTGTGAGGGATTTGGTTCATCTATTTACAATAAAATCTACACTTCATTTAGTCTAGAATCTACTACAGGCATGGACCAGTTCAGTTCAGTTCAGTCACTCAGTTGTGTCTGACTCTTTGCGACACCCCCTGTCCATCACCAACTCCTGGAGCTTGCTCAAACTCATGTCCATCAAGTCGGTGATGCCATCCAACCATCTCATCCTCTGCCATCCCCTTCTCCTCCTGCCTGCGATCTTTCCCAGCATCAGGGTCTTTTCCAATGAAATCAATTCTTCACAGTTCATTTCAGTTCAGTTCAGTCGCTCAGTCGTGTCCAACACTTTGCGACCCCATGAACCACAGCATGCCAGGCCTCCCTGTCCATCACCAACTCCCGGAATCCACCCAAACCCTTGTCCATCGAGTTGATGATGCCATCCAGCCATCTCATCCTCTGTCGTCCCCTTCTCCTCCTGCCCTCAATCTTTCCCAGCATCAGGGTCTTTTCCAATGAGTCAGCTCTTTGCATCAGGTGGCCAAAGTTTTGGAGTTTCAGCTCCAGCATCACTCCTTCCAACGAACACCCAGGACTGATCTCCTTTAGGATGGACTGGTTGGATGTCTTTGCAGTCCAAGGGACTCTCAAGAGTCTTCTCCAACACCACAGTTCAAAAGCATCAATTTTTCGGTGCTCAGCTTTCTTCACAGTCCAACTCTCACATCCATACATGACCACTGAAAAAATCATAGCCTTGACTAGATGGACCTTTGTTGGCAAAGTCATGTCTCTGCTTTTTAATATGCTGTCTAGGTTGGTCATAACTTTTCTCCCAAGGAGTAAGCGTCTTTTAGTTTCATGGCTGCAATCACCATCTGCAGTGATTTTGGAGCCCAGAAAAATAAAGTCTGACACTGTTTCCACTGTTTCCCCATCTATCTGCCTTGAAGTGATGGGACCAGATACCATGATCTTAGTTTTCTGAGTTGAGCTTTAAGCCAACTTTTTCACTCTCCTCTTTAACTTTCATCAAGAGGCTCTTTAATTCTTCTTCACTTTCTGCCATAAGGGTGGTGCCATCTGCATATCTGAGGTTATTGATATTTTCCCGGCAATCTTGATTCCAGCTTGTGCTTCCTCCAGTCCAGCGTTTCTCATGATACTCTGCATATAAGTTAAATAAGCAGGGTGACAATATACAGCCTTGACGTACTCCTTTTCCTGTTTGGAACCAGTCTGTTGTTCCATGTCCAGTTCTAACTGTTGCTTCACATCAGGTGGCCAAAGTTTTGGAGCTTCAGCTTTAGCATCAGTCCTTTCAATGACTATTCAGGACTGATTTCCCTTAGGATTTGATTTCCCTCAGGATTGGATGAGAACAGCAAACCCAAATTAGATACATGAGTTTAATTATTGATTCTGCCATTACCCAGCTGAAAGGATATAGCATTGTACTTTTTTATAGAAAATGTCTTTTGTTTTGAATTGAATATGACGTTTACTGCTAATAAATCTTGCTTTACATTTTAAGTTGTGCTGCCTTCCATTTCTAGTTCTCTCTTTTCTGACTGAATGACTTATCTCATTGACAATAAGAACTAATATCTCTTTTAACTGTTGCTTCTGTTTAGAAAATGTTCCTCTTTATCTGGGGATTATTGAAACTAGGTAAGATTTCAAATATTAAGGAAATGATCATCAAAAGAATTACTGTGCTGGTACTTCTTGCAAATATTGTTAGTTATATTTTATACAATAACACCCCCTTTGTAGAACATTTTTTCTTTCCAGAAACATCTATATATCTTTACTAAGAATTCTATTAATTAATAAGCATGTTCTTGAGCATCAGTCTAGCCCCTTGGAAGAAATTTTCTAAAATTTTTAAGTGAATTTTCTGCTTTACTCTAACTTGAAATATATGGACTATAAATGGAATGTCACTATTTTACAGCTATGAAAACACAGTTACCCTGAAAGAAATTGACATTATTAAAACAGAATCAGATAAGTCCTCTAAATGTAAGCAGTATTCATCTGGAAGAGAGAGCCAGAGAGACCAGGGCTGAGTCCTCACTCCATTGCTCACTGTGTGATCCTGCACAGTTCATTTAACCTCTATGAACCTAAAGTATGTTGTCTATAAAGCAAAAATCGTAACACATGTCTTGGACAGTAATTTTAAGTATTTGCAATAAATTGGTAAATTCATGATGAACTCAGAATAAATATTATAGTAATTACTACCATAAGTATTATAGTAGCTATTACAACAGCATTATAGTAATTATTACTGATATTAACACTACTGTAACTGCTGCTGCCACCACCACGTCATCACTACTAAACTACTGCAGGTGTTACTGATACTCCTGCTAGTCCTCATGCTGCCTCTGTTCACTGGCAGTCTTGCATAATTGGATTGAAATGTGTCCCAAAGCACTCTTAATGTTTGTGATGATCGTAAGCATATTTCTGGATGCATTTATCCATAATAAAGGCTGGTAATTTGGCCTCTCTCTTTCCATTGAGGTACAGTTGATTTGTAATGATGTGTTAGTTTTCAATGTACATCAAGTGCTTCCATTATATATATATATATATGTATATATATATATTCTTCTTTCAACTATAGTCAAAGACATGGTTTTTCCAGTAGTCATATATGGATGTGAGAGTTGGACCATAAAGTAGGCTGAGCATCAAAGAATTGATGCTTTTGAATTGTGGTCTTGGAGAAGAATCTTGAGTCCCTTGGACTGCAAGGAGAACAAACTAGTAAATCCTAAAGGAAGTCAATTTGAATATTCATTGTTGAAGCTGAAGCCCCAATACTTTGGCCACCTGAAGCGAAGAGTCGACTCATTAGAAAAGACCCTGATGCTGGAAAAGATTTAAGACAGGAGGAGAAGGGGATGACAAAGAATGAGATGACTGGATGGCATCACTGACTCAATGGACACAATTTTGAGCAAGCTCTGGGAGATGGTGAAGGACAGGGAAGCCATCGGGTTGCAAAGAGTTGGGCACGACAGAATGAATGAACAATGACAACATCTTCTTTGGGCTTCCCCGATGGTTCAGTGGTAAAGAATCCACCTGCAATGTAGGAGATGTGGGCACCATCCCTGGATGGGGAAGATCCCCTGGAGAAGGAAATGGCAGCCCATTCCAGTATTCTTGCCTGGGAAATCCCATGGATAGAAGAGCCTAGCAGGCTACCGCCCATAGGGTCGCAAAGAGTCAGAGATGACTGAGCATGCATTACACATCTTCTTTACTTACTCATCTGTCAATGAACATTTAGGTTGCTTCCGTGTCTTGGCTATTGAGAATATATCTGCCATGAACTTTGGGGGTGCATGTATCTTTTCAAAGTAGAGTTCTCTCCAGATATGTGTCTAGGAGTGGGCTTGTTGAATCATATGGTAACTCTATTTTCACTTTTTAAAGGAACCTCCATACTGTTTTCCATAAACATTCCCATCAACAGTAGAGGAGAGTTTCCTTTTCTCCACACCCTCTTTCGCATTCATTCTTTGTAGACTTTAATGTTAGCCATTCTGACCATTGTGAAATGTTGCCTTATTGTAGTTTTGATATTTATTTCTCTGACAATTAGCAATGTCGAGCATATTTTCATATACCTATTGGCCATTTGTCTATCTTCTTTGTTGAAATGTCTTTTAGGTCCTCTCCTTATTTTTTGATTGGGTTGTTTGGTTTTTTGCTATTGAGTTGTATGAACTGTTTATATATTTTGGAAATTAAACCCCTTGTAGGTCACATCATTTGCAAATATTTTCTCCCAGTCTGCAGATTACCTTTTTGTTTTGTTTATGGTTTCCTTTGCTATGTAAAAGCTTTTAAGTTAGATAGGTTTCATTTGTTTATTTTTGTTTGTATTTCTTTTATTGCCTTGGGAGACTGATCTAAGAAAGCATTGCTATGATTTATATCAGAGTATGTTTGCCTATATTCTCTTCAAGAAGTTTTATGGTTTCCTGTCTTAATATGTAAGTCTAAATAATTGGCTTCTTTCTAGTTGATAAGCTGTTGGAAAAAAGCTAAAATAACCTATTTTTACTGCTAAAACCATTTTAAAAGCAGTAGGTAAATTGTATTTGTACTTCCTCATTCCCTGCAATTGTTGCCTTATACCCTTAATGACATATAATACAGTAAGAAGCATGGATCTTTATTCTTTTAGATGAGGCTCTGGTTCAAACACTTAAAGTAAGAGACCACTGAAAAACCAGTTCTATTTCTTATTTTCTTTTAGTGTTTATATGTCACTGTTTGGAGTCAGTACTGGTTGCCTAGTAAACGACATCACCCTTTAATGTACAAACATCAGTTCAGTTCAGTTCAGTCGCTCAGTCGTGTCCGACTCTTTGCGACCCCATGAACCGCAGCATGCCAGGCCTCCCTGTCCATCACCACCTCCTGGAGTCCACCCAAACCCATGTCCATCGAGTCGGTGATGCCATCCAACCATCTCATCCTCTGTCATCCCCTTCTCCTCCTGCCTTCAATCTTTCCCAGCTTCAGGGTCTTTTCAAATGAGTCAGCTCTTCTCATCAGGTGGCCAAAGTATTGGAGTTTCAGCTTCAACATCAGTCCCTCCAATGAACACCCAGGACATACATAAAACATGTCTAATAAACTGACTAGGCTCTAGTGAAATCTTAAGTAGTACTTTGAACTAGTTAAAAATCTTCCCTTCCCAAGGTTTGTAATAGTAATGAGTATTCATTTACTGTCTTTCGGTTTTCCTCTGTCCCTGGGTAGCCTCTCTTTCTCTTTCAGATCTCAGCTCAGATATCACTTCTTTGGGGAAAGCTCTCCTGGTCCTCCCCAGGCCAGGACAGTTCTCTTGTCAGGCTTGTCATAAACAACTGCCAGTGCTGAGTGTCTTTGCTAAGACACTCTGTAACTGTTTATTGGTATGATTACTTGCTTGATACCTGCCTCACCTCTAGAATGAAGTCTCCATCAGGACAGAGATTACTTTTCTTGGCAAATAGTGGATGATGAATAATATTTATTAAATATATAAATGGCATTTGACCTTTAGACTAAAGGCAGACAACTGATGAAAACTCCAGCATTATTTTTTCCCTCCGGAAGTATCTTTTTACTCATGGCAGTTATTTATTTTCAAAATGTGTCCTATTACTTTAGGGTACATGGGACTTCCCTAGAAATATAGAACTTCTCTGGTGGCTGGGAATTACACTTTGAATTCAGTCAGTGAATATATAAAGCCCACTTCATTCCACACTAAACTTCTAAAACCACTCTAGGGATGAAATAAGGTGAGAGCACACCCCCAGAAAAAATAGTCTGATATAAACAAATGAAATACATCCCAGTGTTTCAGCCATTAGTATCTTTTTGTTGTCGTTGTGAGATTAGGTTATTAGTCACTGTGATGCTTAGTGGTGGTGGTCTGGTCACTTAGTCGTGTCCAACTCTTTCGAACCCGTAGACTGTAGCTCACCAGGCTCCTCTGTTCATGGAATTTTCCAGGCAAGAATACTGGAGTGGGCTGCCATTTCCTTCTCCAGGGATCTTCCTGACCCAGGGACTGAACTTCGGGCTCCTGCATTTCAGGCAGATTCTTTTACTACTGAGCCACCAAGGAAGCCCATGAGATGCTTAGTAACATTAACTAAAAGAAATGTATTCCACCACCAAAAAATTCCTATATTTCTGCTTGCCAAGGACTTGGTACTGTGTCTTCTAGTGTAGTAGACAAATCTTAGAATAAAAAAGTGCCGTGAGTAATAGTTTCTCAGAAACTCTTGCTAAGAGGATATAAGAAACCAAAACAGATAGATGAGTAAATTAATCATTTTATAGCCACAAGAAGAATTGTTATGTAAATATTAAGATGGCATTGTCAAAGAATATACATTGACATGAGAGTTACCAAAAACATAATATTAGGTGAAGCTAATTGGGTTGAAAAACTTCATATCCTATAAATTTTCAGTTTTGTCAAATATATGTCACAATGATTAAGAAAGACTAGGAAGTAATTTTATTATGGGTTATTACTATTTTCTTCTTTGTACTTTTAGGTAGTAGCCAAATTCACTGAAAATAGCAACTGCTACATTTTTAATCATATATAAAATAATAAGTATTATTACCTTCTATTTCAGAAAGCCTTCCTTAGTTCATCTCAAAACAATAGAAATGAGTTAACTTCTTAAACCTTTTTACCTCTTTACTCCATGACCACTTCCTCTAGATAGACTGTCCTTTATTCATGATCTATAATATTAATCATTTCAAAATGTAAACCCTTAATTTTCCAAATGATATCTTTTAAAATAATTGCTATACTTAACTTCATGACTAAGGTCTACTCACATCTTCATCAATGAGGTAAAGTATAGAAGACAAGTGTTATGTTTCATGATGAAAATAAATCTTTCACAGAGTAATTCGCTATCTCATAATTTAAGTGTAAATTTATGTCTTGAAGTATTAATACTTATGATTTTGTTTTATGATGCTAACCACTGAGCCTAGCCAAGAAGCTCAGTAGTTTACCCCTGCATTTACGGTAAAATACAAACATGCAATAACCTGGGCTCTTCTTTCCTCATCAGGCTCATTTCACACTGGTCTCCATACCCCTGATGCTGAAGTTACCCTGAACTCTCTTCTTTTCTTCAAATAAACTCAAACTCTTGCTTCCTGAGGTCTTAGCATTTGTTATTTTCTGTAAATGAAACCCTTTCACTGAGACTTTCAAGTGGCTGAAATTGTATTTCAATTCACACATCACCTCTCAGGGGCATTGTGTACTATTATATTATCCTATTTGTCTCTTTTTTAGGTCTTATCGCAGTTTGGTTAACTTGTCCAACTTTGTTACTTGTTTATTTGTTTAACTGCTTGGTCTCCTTAATAGAAAGGGAGCTCTATGGAAAAAGGGACTCGTCCCTATTGTTCACTTCTGTTTCCACAGTGCCAAGAATACTGTCTGATAAAGAGTAATTGACTGGTAGAGACCCAACAAGTATTGGTTTATTCGAATGTAAAAATAAACAGAAATTGCTTCCTCATCCATTTTCCTACCCTCCAACACCCAGATTATAAAGAATATGAATATAAAAGTTGCTAGATTCAGATGTAGATGAAGTTTAAATAATTTCTTAAGTTTAGCCAAATTTCCACTTTCAAAAAGAATGCAGCTGGGTTAAAGTTCTCATAAAATAAATACAGATGATGTCTAACCATTTCAATGTATTTCCAAATGCATTAAGAAGGGAGTCATAGGATTCCATCAGAATCTTAATAACTTATTCTGAAATACTTTTCACAATCAATTCTATGGTTTCTTACTCTAGAGTCACATGTATAGATTGCAGCAAAAGAAAAATGCCTTTTTTCTTTATTGATTGCAAATACATTAGTATTTAGAAAGACTTACCTGCCTCCTACCCTTGGATTTCTCTGTCTTACAATGTTTACATGGCTAGGATTTACACCTATGCTGATGATTTACTTGTGACTTCTGTTTGGATATATCCTTCATTTATTTTTTCATGGGATTTTTCCATCACAATGGAAGGTTTTGGGATTTTCCGATTTTTAATCTTCAAATATTTCCTTTAAAATTTCTCATAATTGCATAATTACATTGCGGGATGGCCCCATGACCTTTTTTTAAATGACACATTAGAAAACACCTGGCAGGGAGTGTTTTCAGGGTCACTAAGATCCTCCTCTGTGCGTGGTGACTCACATCTAACATTTTAGACCCAGACACCAATAAAGGAAAAACTACTCAACCTAACTATAAAATTGTCTTGCAGCTGTAGCTGCCTTGGCAAAGTTCCATCTTCCTTTTTATGCAAAAATACATTAATTCTTAATTTCCTGTGACACTACAAGTTTTGTGTCAACATGCTTTATAATATGATGACTTAATATATGTTGAAATACAATGTATCTCTAACTCTTTAACAGATGTCACTTTCTGGGGTAACTAATAAAAAAAAATTTTTTTTTTTTTTAAATAAAGCTATATCGAGAGGGTGAAAAGTTAGAAATTCCAATCAAAATTAGGAGTTTAATGAGAAATTCAAAATTTAGGGGATGATTCTGTTGCCTCTGACTTGACCTATACGAGTAATTTATGCCTTGTTTTTTTCTATATCTTAGAAGAAATGCACATAATGATGATTTAATGAACTTTTAATGTTTGGATAATAAAGGCTTCCCAAAACAAAAGTAAATTTAACAGTCTTACAAACAAATCTGCCTAGATAGATGTTTAACACTTAAGCCTAAAAACTGACTTAAAATTCTTTTGCTAAATCTCACCAAATTTCTCCAAAATCCTAGTTGCTTCATAAATAAAACAAAGATGATAAAGTATCCAGAACTTTAAGTTAGGCAGAATTTGTTAGAGTTTGACAATCAGTTGATTAAAAGTGATGATAGTGACCTTGCCCCATACTCAACTTCTATTAGCTTCCCCAGCTTGCTCTAGACTCTTGGAAATTGTCTAACGAAACCAAGCCCTTACCCATCCTAAATTTGGGTAATATTCAGGGATTTAAGAGCATAAAAGAAGCATTCACAATAATAGCATAAAATGGTAGCTAGAAAAACAGCAATTTCAAAAATCATTAAAAAGGAATAAGTTTAGAATGTGAACAATTTCCTTGTGTTTATAGAGAATTATTTATGTTTTGGAACATAACTATGTATTGTGACTGTCCAGGAGAGGGCTGTAGTAATCCTACTTTTCAAAGTGTAATTGATGAAACAGTTTCATCCTGGACATTTGACTGAATTAGCGTCTCAAAGAATGTCCTGAGTCGCTTCAGTCGTGTCCAGCTCTTTATGACCCTATGGACTGTAGCCCCTCTGTCCATGGGATTCTTCAGGCAAAAATACAGGAGTGGATTGTTGTGCCCTCCAGGGGATCTTCCGACCCAGTGACCAAACCCATGTCTTTTGCATTGGCAGGCACTAGCGCGACCTGGGAAGCCCGTCTCGGAGAATACCGTTAGTAAATTTTTACTTCTTCTACTGTCAATTTTTACTTCTTCAAATATTGACTGACCAGCTTTTAAGATATCCTATCTCTTTAATCATCATCTATTTTATAATGATGACAACAAGTCATTTCAACTAAATCATAGGTAAAGAAATAAAATCTAAAGCAGTTTATTTTGCTAATTCTTTGTAGTTCTAGCTTTTAATTTGTCTGATTTTCTTTCGGATTTTGCCTGGTTGTTAAATTTTAGGTAGTCACCTGACCCAAGTTGGGTCAAAAAAGAATGTGGTATTAGACTGTCAGGAAAAGAGAAAACCATTTCTCACTGAATGACTAAACTTCAACCTTAGGCTTCATCAGAAGTTTGGTTTTCTGTCACTTGGGCTGGGAAACAAGAAAAGTAAAGGGGGAAAACAGGGAGGAAAGGTGTGAGAGAGAGAAAGCAAGGCCGAAGTGGGGGAGAAGCGGGGAGGAGCACAGCGGGGCGGGGAGGGGAGAGGAGGTGACCAGTGACCCAGTGTCACAGACAAAGGCAAAGATGAAAGTTGAGCGAGACCCTGGCTGAGTTAAATTCCCACTTCAGCTTTGCTTGAGGCAGCAAGGACAGGTAGCCTGTCGCTGTGTTCAGTCAGAAAACTGATTCTTTATAATAAAATCCCCCTGTTGCCTAAAAAGTCAGAGTCAGTTTCAGTTATTATAACCAAAGTGAATCAGGCAAGAAGGGCTCTTCAGTATGACCTGCAAGAGCGTAATCAGAAGCTAGACACCCTACACTAGCATTTGGGCATCCTGCAGAGAATTTTCCCTTTTCTGTGAAGCAAAAAATATCTTTGTTTGTGGAACATTTCTTCTGGGTTCCTCAGAGGTTTCAGATATATTTGGGTTGTCTCTAAGACTGGGTTGGAAAAACTTACAAGGGTCTATTTGCACAAGAGACCGAAGGACCACCGGGAACAGAACTCATTTACAGAGAAATTGAGTCAGTCCCTGGTGTGACTCAGATGCTGAAGTGTCTGCCTGCAATGCAGGAGACCCCGGTTCAATTCCTTGTGACAGGAAGATCCCCTGGAGAAGGGCATGGCAACCCACTCCAGTATTCTTGCCTGGAGAATTCCATGGACAGAGGAGCCTGGTGGGCTACCGTCCATGGGGTCACAAAGAGTCAGACACGACTGGGCAACTAGCACACTTTCTTTCTTGAGTCAGTCCCAAGGCAGAGGAGCAGTACCATCACAGAAGTGTAGTTCTAGGTGCAGCTGGAGATGTGCTGCTGAGCTTGGCCCTCTATTTTACTCTTGTCCCCTGACGCTTGTGCCAGAGCCGTACAAGAGGAGATGATGAAAAGAGGTATATCTAATAACTTGAGGGGACAGAGAAACACTTACTTGTATCCTCTGCAACAGAATGTAGCAAAGCTGTTGAATAAGGGGCACTTCTCAACTTGTGGTTGCTTTTGACGCTCATTGAGTTATGACTAGAAAACAATACCTGAAAAAGCAGCAGGAAAATGTGTCATACTCTGAGACAACACTGCAGAAACCAAGGACTAGACGAGAGAAAAGTCTTGTTTCGTGTGTGTACTATATTTGTGAAGTGCAAATATGATGAACTCAGATGCTTCCAAGCACAAATCGGCAGAAAATAGAGCCCCTCCACTTGTGTCTGAGAGCCAGAGCCAGAGAAATGCTATCTCATTACTATTTTTATGGCCTTTTATCTTCTCTGGTGGCTCAGATAGTAAAAAATCTCCCTGCAACGCAGGAGACCCCGGTTCAATTCCTGGGTCAGGAAGACTTCCTGGAGAAGGAAATGGCAACCTGCTACAGTACTCTTGTCTGTAGAATTCCATGGACAGAGGAGCCTGGTGGGCTACATGGGATCAGAGTCAGACATGACTGAGTGACTAACACACACACACACACACACACACACACACACACACACACACACACACACATTTTCCTTTAATCTGGAGAAATCCTCCATTTGCTCTGTTTTAAAAATCGAGATATATAATTATCTTCATAGAATCGAGTTAAATAAAAAAATAAAGAGAACCATGCCACTTCCCCTTCATCTAAATCAAGACTTATAATAGTTGATGTATTCTCTAGAAGTTCTAAAGAAATTACATTCTGGTTTAAAAAATTTTTTTCTCATTGATGTACTTTATTTCAGTGTTTCATGTCTGGATGTTTTATCTTCTCATTTAGGAAGTTCTGCAGTTTTTAGTGTTAAATCATGTTGTTTATTGGGCATCTCTGTGGCCTGGAAAATCCCATGGATGGAGGAGCCTCATAGACTGCAGTCCATGGGGGTTGCTAAGAGTCGAACACGACTGAGGGACTTCCCTTTCACTTTTCACTTTCATGCATTGGAGAGGAAAATGGCAACCCACTCCAGTGTTTTGCCTGGAGAATCCCAGGGGCGGAGGAGCCTGTTGGGCTTCCATCTATGGGGTCACACAGAGTCGGACACGACTGAAGCGACTTAGCAGCAGCAGCAGCAGTGGATAGTATGGATTGTGGATAGTGGATTTGAAAACAACCATTAAGTTCATGTTATTACAAAGTTCTTATGTGTCAGTAACATGTACTGTCTTACTAATTCCTTCAACAACTCTGAAGAGAGAGCATTTTTACCTCCATGTTAGACATTGAGGATTAAAAAGTGAAACCTTACTCAGAGCCATGCAGTTAATAAATAGTAGAGAAAGAATTATATGCAGAGTACATCATGAGAAACGCTGGGCTGGATGAAGCACAAGCTGGAATCAAGATTGCAGGGAGAAATGTCAATAACCTCAGATAGGCAGATGACACCACGCTTATGGCAGAAAGTGAAGAGGAACTAAAAAGCCTCTTGATGAAGGTGAAAGAGGAGAGTGAAAAAGTTGGCTTAAAGCTCAACATTCAGAAAACTAAGATCATGGCATCTGGTTTTCATGGCAAATAGATGGGGAAACAGTGGAAACAGTGTCAGACTTTATTTTTGGGGGCTCCAAAATCACTGCAGATGGTGATTGCAGCCATGAAATTAAAAGACACCTACTCCTTGGAAGGAAAGTTATGACCAACCTAGACAGCATATTAAAAAGCAGAGACATTCCTTTGCCAACAAAGCTCCGTCTAGTCAAGGCTATGGTTTTTCCAGTGGTCGTGTATGGATGTGAGAGTTGGACTGTGAAGAAAGCTGAACACCGAAGAATTGATGCTTTTGAACTGTGCTGTTGGAGAAGACTCTTGAGGGTCCCTTGGACTGCAAGGAGATCCAACCAGTCCATCCTGAAGGAAATCAGTCCTGGGTGTTCATTGGAAGGACTGATGTTGAAGCTGAAACTCCAATACTTTGGCCACCTCATGCGAAGAGTTGACTCATTGGAAAAGACCCTGATGCTGGGATGGATTGGGGGCAAGAGGAGAAGGGGACAACAGAGGATGAGATGGCTGGGTGGCATCACTGACTCGATGAACATGAGTTTGAGTAATTTCCGGGAGTTGGTGATGGACAGGGAGGCCTGGCGTGCTGCAATTCATGGGGTCGCAAGGAGTTGGACACGACTGAGTGACTGAACTGAACTGAACTGAATTGAGAGAAAGAATTTAACCCAAGTTTGTATTGTTGTTTGGTCACTAAGTTGTGTCCAACTCTTTTGCAACCCTGTGGAATGTAGCCCATAGGCTCTTCTGTCCAAATTTGTATAACCATTGCTATATAGTCAGACAAAAAGGAGATTACACCTGAGTGTTCATTGGAAGGACTGATGTTGAAGCTGAAACTCCAATACTTTGGCCACTTGATGCGAAGAGCTGACTCATTTGAAAAGACCTGATGCTGGGAAAGATTGAAGGCAGGAGGAGAAGGGGACGACAGAGGATGAGAGGGTTGGGTGGCATCACCAACTCGATGGACATGGGTTTGGGTAAACTCCGGGAGTTGGTGCTGCAGTCCATGGGGTTGCAGAGTTGGACACAACTGAGCAACTGAACTGAACTAAACTGATAGACAAGTCATTAATAATTTATCAGGTATATGGGAATGTCAATATTGCTACAGTTTTCTTTCCCACTGTCTGAGATAAGATACTTGATCATTCTGGTTCATTCAAAGTATCAAATTCTCCACATCGTTCAAGGACACAACTTGAAAGGCACTTCCGCCATTAAACTCTGTGTCTCTTTCACTCAGCGCTATGGCTTTATCACCTGAAAGTCAACCTGTAATATCTCTTTCTAAGAATTATTCACTAATAATTGGGAGCTTTTTTCTGAAAAAGTCCTGCACTATGAATATCATATGAGTTTTCTCATTTCCTCTCATGTTGCTTTTCAGCAAGTTAGAGATGATGTTATACTAATCAGTAACTGCAGGGTTTTGGATAAATCTCGTGGCTATCATACCAATACCACACAAATGATACATTAAAATAATACATTTTTATTTCTGTAAAAAGAGAAATTTACTCTTCATAATATTCTCTAACATCCCATTTAATGTAGGTCTAGCAAGAGTTTCAAAATAGCAAATTGTTAAACTTGATAGTAAAAACCACTCTTCTTTACGTGACTCAGTTAAGGAAATGTTTAGTATTACACCATACCCTGAAGGTTAATAAACTGAGGCTGGGGAGGAGATAAATTCCAGAGTGAAGCAAGGAAATAGAGAAAGAAAGAATGACATGACAAATCTTATCATCAGGTTACAAAATAATCTCTTCCCTTGCTTTCCAAGGAGGAAAGAGATGAATAGGGAATCAAAAGAGTGTATGAACAGCTGCAACTAGTAGTAACAAAGTTAGGCATGTAGGTAGGTAGTATCTCAGAAGCCACAATGCCTCAATTTTGTACCAAATAGAAAAGGAAATCAAGAACTAAGGAAATAGAGAAATCTGGGGGGATCACGGTTTTATATCTCTACTTTATTGATAAAGGTAATTTAATCTCACCAATTCTTTTTTGTTTTTTTTAATGCTACTGGATTTCCTATCATTAGTTACAGGATTTCCTGACTACTCTGAATATAATGAAAACTATGTATTCTTAACATTTTTTTAGACATGGCAAATATCTTGTTCTACTTCTAACAAGAGACTTACTTTTAAGGAGTTAACCTTTTCACCCTTGGATGTAATCTGACTGGACAGTAATCAGCTTTGCACTCCCTAACCAAAAGTTTAGCACTTTTTGAACATTGAACAGCTGCTTGTTGAGACTTCACTTTGTCTGGGCTGTGTTCTAGGTGCTTAGATTTTTAGCTTAATTATGGTTAGGAGTTTCACACAAGTTGTGCCATTTAGATGCTATTACATTGTGATTTGATTTGAACAAGGTGACAAAGAGTTGATTTGAACTTTGTCCATTCTATTAGTGATGCTTTAATGCTCTAACCCAGAAAGTTTGTGGATTTCTTACATTTTAACCCTCAAAGATTTGCTTAGGTTCCTGAGTTTTCCTTAGGCTTTCTTTAGGTTTTGTTGTCTGTCAGTGGCCTTCCAGTATTTTCCTGTTGCTTAAAGACCTGCTAATCAAGCAAGAAATTTTACCTTCTTCCTTATAATTACCCCACACCCTTGCTTCCTCAGTGTTCCTTCAGAGATGGTTTCTGTACTTAGCAATGAAGACCTTCAGCTGATACATGCAGTAGATTTTTCAGATGTGATCAAAAGGAAGTCATCTATTTATTTGTTCAACAGAAATGAAATGAGTACTTTCTATGTACTACCGACTATTAGACATTTGGATGGTAAAATAAGTAAAACCTGGCTCTTTTCCTCAAAGAGCTTTCTTCCTGTAGCTAAACAGTGTGTTAACATTCTGGGAGGAATTAGACCAGGAGTGTCAAAAAAGAGTGGTTGGGGGCTGGCAGAGAGGGATCAAGCCTCTGGGGGTATAAGAAAAGAGGATCGAGGTTGTATGGCCAATTAGCAGGGATTATTTTTTTTAAGTAAAAGGAACTATGTATGTAGATTCTAATAAAAATAATTATGAATTTATATAAGTATTTCCCAGATATGTTCCAACATTGTTTCTGATATCAGTTCCTTAATTCAGGTTTTCATTGCTAAAGTGTTAGTTGCTCATTCATGTCCGACTCTATGTGACCCCATGTACTATAGCCTGCCAGGTTTCTCTGTCCATGAGAGTCTCCAGGCAAGAATACTGGAGTGGGATGCCATTCCCTTCTCCAGGGATCTTCCCAACCCAGGGATCAAACCCAAGTCTCCTGCATTGGCTGGGGGACTCTTTACGATCTGAGACACCAGGGAAGCCTGTTTCATTGCTAAATGCATTATGTATTAGCTTCCTCTAGTCCAGTGGTGTCATTAATCTAGAACCACCCTTATCACCACTATTATGACTCAACTTTCACACCACACTGCTTTCAGCATTGTCTTTCTACTTTTTCTACTTTGCAAACTGTTATCAGTCCCCTGCTCACGATTTTTCAGTAATTCTTCATTGCTTTTCTAATATACATCTGGCATGCAAAGAACTTGAATAATATGACATCCATCTGCTTATTTAAATTTCCTACTTTGACACTTTCCCCAACCCACTGGCATTTTAACCCTTAGAAATTAATTGAAGTCACCTAATTTCATCTTGCTTTTAGTAGCCTCCTTACCCCTCTTAACTTTCAATCTATAGGTTGAAAGTGAGATTCAGTTAATCTTGTTATTACTATATTTAGTAACCAAATCATAGACTGTGTATATATATATATATAGCCACACCATCTGGTTTATGGGATTTTAGTTCCCTGACCAGGGAATGAACCTGTGCCCCCTGCATTAGGATTGCAAAGTCTTAACCACTGGACTGTCAGAGAAGTTCCTGTATTTTTTTCTTAAGGATATAGATTCTATTACGTTCAAGAGGTAGCACTCCAAAACAATGTATGTAGACATTGATTTTTCCCTTAATCTATATTCAACATTCAATTCTAAAACCAACCATTGTTATGTTTATTACATGGGGTTATGTTATTAGGTAGGAGAGGGGCAAAGAGGACCCTTCCCTTGGGCCTCGGTTCTTGGCAAGAACACAGAGAAGAATCTGAGGTTTTACCAGTGGCAAAAACAAATTTATTAAGGGAGGAACAGAAAGAATACCTCAAGGGAGAGATGGGCCAAGCCAAGAGGGCACTGGAGCCAGAGTGATGAGGTATGGGATTCTTCAAGGCTGGGCTTTTACATATTCATTTAGGCAGCCGGGGACTGACAGCTTTGATTGACAGTTGCAAGTTACATAACAACAGGCTCTATTGTGCATGTCTTTCCTATAATTCAGTCTGTTATAATCAGATGTATATATGTATAGAATACTTAAGAACCCTCAGTGGACTCCTGGCTGCCTAGGGTCACTTGAAGACACAGCTGTACATCAAGGGCCCCTGTGCCTGAATTGGAGCATCCACTGTGCTCCTAGGGTACGTGTACCAGAGTTGGGAAAGTCTCAGTGGTTATTTTGTAGCATATCTATGAGCTCACCTGGGCCACACCAGGGGCCTGTTTAGAGATCAGTTTGCATCTTAATTCAGCTGTTTATGGGCATTTGGGTTACTTCCATGTCTTGGCTATTGTAATAGCACTGTCATGAACATTGGGTTGCCTGTATCTTTTCAAATTAATATTTTCCTTTTTTTCCTGTTTTTTTCCTTAGTGACTGCACCAGTTTACATTCCCACTAATACTCTACAAGTGTCCCCTCTCTTCCACATCCTCTCCAACATTTGCTATTTGTAGACTTAATGATAGCCATTCTGACATGTGTGAAATAATATCTCATTGTGGTTTTGATTTGCACTTCTCTAATAATCTGTGATGTTGCAAAACTTTTCATGTGCCTGTTGGTCATCTGTGTGTCTTCCTTTGGAAAATGTCTATTCATGTTCTGACCATTTTTTGTTTGGGTTGTTTGGTTTTTGTTTTTGTTTTGTTTTTATATTGAGTTGTATGAGCTGTTTGTATACTTTGGAAGACTTGGAAGACTTACATTCTGAAACCTACTAAGCATTGATGAAAGAAATTGAAGATGATTCAAGAAATGGAAAAATATCTGATGCTGTTGGTTTGGAAGAACTAATATTGATAAAATGGCCATACAACTGAAAGCAATGTACAGATTCAGTGCAATCATGATCAAAATACCCATGACATTTTTCAGAGAACTAGAAAAAAAATCATAAAATTTATATTGAATCACAAAAGACCTTGAATTGCCAGAGCAATCCTGTGAAAAAAGAATAAAGCTGGAAGTATCACCCTACCTGGCTTGACTATACTGCAAAGCTATAGTAGTCCAAACAATATGGAATTGGCACAAAATAGATGCATAGATCAGTGGAGCAGAATAGAGAACCCAGAAATAAACCCATGTGCCTATGGTCAATTAATCTACAACAAAAGAGGCAAGAATACTCAGTGGAGAGAAGATAGTCTCTTCAACAAGTAATATTGGGGAAAACTTGGCCACCACATGAAAAACAATGACATTAGAACATTCTCTCACATGATATACAAAAAAAAACCTCAAAACAGCTTAAAGACTTAAAAGTAAGACTTGAAATCATAAAATAAAAAGAAGAGAACATTAGTGGAACACTCTTTAACATAACTGTTAGCAATGTATTCTTGGGTCTGTTTCTTAAGGCAAAAGAAGTACAAGTAAAAACAAAGAGAACCTAATTAAACTTAAAAGCTTTTGCACAGTAAAGGAAAAAAAAAAAAACCTATAGAATGGGAGAAAATATATGCAAATGATATGACTGACAAGGGCAATCATCTTAAATGACACATTTTAAAAAAACATTGTAATCCTTCTCATTTTCAGCTCATTTCCAGCTTGACTGCATACAAACAAATTCTCTTGTTTAATCTAGCTGAGAATATAAATCAAAAATGTTCCAAACTGCATTTCTTTTTCTTACAGTAGGTCCATTTTATTTATTTATTCTTTTTTTTTTTTTGACCATTGTAATGGGCTTGTGAGATTTTAATTCCCTGACCAGGGATCAAACCCAGACCCTCAGCAGTGAGAGCATGGTGTCCTAACCACTGGACCACCAGGATATTCCCCAATAGGTCCATTTTAAAAGGTCGCAGTTATCTTGTTCTGCTGAGTGGTCTCTTTCTGAACTGTGGCTTTCACTAGCTCTGTAGTAGCAGTCAGGGCATGGGAAAAAAGTAGCCCTGGGACATGCCCCAGTTTTCCTTTTCTTAGCCTTTTCTAACAAACTGAGTGATTTAACATTTATAAATTCAGAATTTAATAAATGCTAAGTGTTATGTTGGAAAGAAAGCCAAGATTCTTTACTATGTTTTGAGGGCATTTCTGTCATAAGCATTATGCATTTCTACTTATACCTTAATTGAGATAAAGAGAAAAACAGATACTTTTGCTAAACTGCAAAAGAACATGGACAGATTTTATGCTTTTCAAGTTAATTATAGTAAAATCAGAGAAATCATAGTTGGGAAGGTGAGTATCAGAAAGCTCAATACCATGGGTAAATATAATTTTGTTTAAGAAATTAAACAAGTATCTATAGTCTTACTATGAGTAACTAGTACTATCAAAAGAATTTCATATGAATGAACCATTCATTTTTATGATGATAATAAAGATAAGTTTAATCTTGCAAGAAAGGACTTTGCTATACTAACTAAAATGTTTATATTCTTAGACTTTCAAACTATCAATAACATAAATATCCTCTAGCTTTTACTCCTATTTAGAGATGTGAATACCAGACCACCTGACCTGCCTCTTGAGAAACCTGTATGCAGGTCAGGAAGCAAGAGTTAGAACTGGACGTGAAACAACAGACTGGTTCCAAATAGGAAAAGGAGTATGTCAAGGCTGTATATTGTCACCCTGCTTATTTAACTTATATGCAGAGTACATCATGAGAAATGCTGGACTGGAGGAAGCACAAGCTGGAATCAAGATTGCAGGGAGAAATATCAATAACTTCAGATAGGCAGATGACACCACCCTTATGGCAGAAAGTGAAGAAGAACTAAAGATCCTCTTGATGAAGGTGAAAGAGGAGAGTGAAAAAGTTGGCTTAAAGCTCAACATTCAGAAAACTAAGATCATGGCATCTGGTCCCATCACTTCATGGCAAATAGATGGGGAAACAGTGGCTGACTTTATTTTTGGGGACTCCAAAATCACTGCAGATGGTGATTGCAGCCATGAAATTAAAAGACGCTTACTCCTTGGGAGGAAATGACAAATGCTCAAAATTCTCCAAGCAAGGCTTCAACACTATCTGAACTGAGAAGTTCCAAATGTTCAAGCAGAATTTAGAAAAGGCAGAGGAACCAGAGATCAAATTGTCAACATATGTTGGATCATAAAAAAAGCAAGAAAGTTCCAGAAAAACATCTACTTCTGCTTCATTGGCTGTGCCAAAGTCTTTGACTGTGTGGATCACAACAAACTGGAAAATTCTTAAAGAGATGGGAATACCAGACCATTTTACCTGCCTACTGAGGAATCTGTATGCAGGTCAGGAGGCAACAGTTAGAACTGGACACAGAACAACAGACTGGTTCCAAATCGGGGAAGGAGTACATTAAGTCTGTATATTGTCACCTTGCTTATTTAACTTATGTGCACATTACGTCATGCAAAATGTCAGGCTGGATGAAACACAAGCTGGACTCAAGATTGCTGGGAGAAATATCAATAACCACAGACATGCAGATGAAACCACCCTTATGGCAGAAAGTGAAGAGAAACTGAAGAGTCTCTTGATGAAAGTGAAAGAGGAGAGTGAAAAAGCTGGGTTAAAACTCAACATTCAAAAAACAAAGATCATGGCATCCGGTCCTATTACTTCATGGCAAATAGATGTGGAAACAGTGACAGACTTTATTTTCTTGGGTTCCAAAATCACTGCAGATGGTGACGGCAGTCATGAAATTAAAAGATGCTTGCTCCTTGGAAGAAAAGCTGTGACCAACCTAGACAGCATATTCAAAAGCAGAGACATTCCTTTGCCAACAAAGGTCTGTCTAGTCAAGGCTATGGTTTTTCCAGTGGTCATGTATGGATGTAAGAGTTGGACAATAAAGAGGGCTGAGCACAGAAGAATTACTGCTTTCGAACTGTGGTGTTGGAGAAGACTCTTGAGGGTCCCTTGGATTGCAAGGAGATCCAACCAGCCCATCCTAAAGGAGATCAGTCCTGGGTGTTCATTGGAAGGACTGATGTTGAAGCTGAAACTCCAATACTTTGGCCACCTGATGCAAAGAGCTGACTCATTTGAAAAGACCCTGATGCTGGGAAAGATTAAGGGCCAGAGGAGAAGGGGACGACAGAGGATGAGATGGTTGGATGGCATCACTGATTCGATGGACATGGGTTTGGGTCGACCCCGGGAATTGGTGATGGACAGGGAGGTTGGCGTGCTGCGGTTCATGGGGTCGCAAAGAGTCAGACACGACTGAGTGACTGAACTGAACTGATACAGAAAATTGGAGGAAATGGCAACCCACTCCAGTGTTCTTGCCTGGAAAATCTCATGGACAGAGGAGCCTGGAGGGCTCCACTCCATGCGGTTGCAAAGAGTCAGACGTGACTTAGCGACTAACCAGTAACAGCAGCAATACAGAAGAGATCACAGTTAGTTCAGTGCGTTATAATTTTTATTTTTAAGTTTCATAGTCCAGTTTCTCAATCTGACAAAACTCTTATTATTAAAATTTGTGTTCTCCTTTTTTTAGACCAAATGAAAAATTGTGGATTTATCATAATTTTTCCCATTTTAAAGAATTTCTGTGATAAGTCAATAATAATAATATGAGGCTTGGCACAAATGCCGATTCATGATGAGTGTTCAATAAATATTAGTTAATATTATTTTAATTATTCTTATTTTCTTAACTTTGCAGAGGATAGCCTTGGTATAAACTAAATGGTTTCTCCTTCCCTGTCAATATGCTTCTGGTTTAGACTAAAAGAGAAGGGACATGGTACATTCACAATAAATAGACATAATTTTAGATGCAAAGCTTTTTAACTTTGTGTGATCATTTGCACTAAGAATAAGCCTTGGTGTCGGCTAGTTTTCTGTTTGTCACATCCACTCATGGTGTCAGACACATATCTTAATTTCTGAGACCTGCTGATGTGATCCAAAGGCTGATTTAAGGAAGCAAACAAATACAAGAACTAATAGTCTTTCCTTATCTTTGACAAGTTTGGCAACACAAAAAGTATTCTGTATACGTGATGAAGTTGTGGAACTCTGTCCTTCATATTTGCTATAGGGCTTAAATGATGAATCAGCCTTGATGTGTTATACAACAAATAATGCTCTTAGCTAAATGCATTTGTTAAAACGGAGCCTTTCTCACATTTCAAAAATTTATATTGATTTTGATTAACTATTTATACACAGATTCATATCAGAATTGAATAAAATTTTCAGTAACAGGGTGGATTGTTACATGTGAAAATCTCCCTTTGGGGACATCAAGAAGCAGATGTGTTTTTAAACATTACTTCCTCGGAAGTTTTAGAGAAAGGAACACGTTCCTGTTTGCCCGGGGTTTCCTTTGTGTACTTAATTCTTGAGATTCACATAGATGAGGTATAGTAATGTGTGTGTTTAGCATTCATTTTTGTTTTAAGAGCAACCCTATAAAAGTTGACTGTTGCCTTTCAGGTGCTACACAAACAGCTTAGGGAGATATCAGCTTATTGTTGACTACCTTGGGCCAAAGAGTTCATCCTTTTCCCAAGATAGATATTTAGGAAATTGCGTCAACTATGTGTTTAGCTTTTAAAAAGAAGTTTTTAATTAGTGGTCAAATGGCCATTATCTTCTTTTACTACTCACTTCATTAGAGGGTATGAGCCTTTCAAAGTAACATAAAGGATTTATATCTTCCTCTAAATGTTTAATGAGTTACTTATACCTTTCCTTCCATTGATCTCAGTTTTTATACCAGTGCTAAGTTACAAACTTTTCAGTCATTCTCTATGTTCTAACCTCAACTTCAGCACTTAAGCAAGTTTCTTATGGCTTTTCAAATTGAAGACATCTATTACCTTCTTATATTTCTATATAATCGTCCTTTTACTCCTCTTTCATATACAGAGAAACTTATTTCTTTTGTCATTGGTATGAAACATGAGGTTAACCTCCATATTATAAATTCACATAGCATCCTTAACTTTTTCAAAGTGATTATTAAATTGTAATTCATGCATTTCTTTCAACAAATATTCATTGAATGTCCATTGTGTGTCAAGTACTAATCTTGATGTACTCAACAGGGAATAAAACACCTTCTGGTGATGAAGGCAGACAATAAACTAGATAAATAGGCCAAGTATAATGTATGTTACTCAGTGAGAAGAAGTAAAGAGAAAATATAAGAAATAGGGATAATTGTAATTAATTATTTGCATAATTATTTGGTGGATTCTTGTCTTCCCCATGAGGTTCAGAGGCTCTGTGGACACATTTAGAGCCATGTCTCCAGGATCTGGTAGGACCTGGTGTGTAGTAGATGCCCAATAAATACAAACTGGACAAAGAGATGCTACTACAAAACTCTTACTTTTAAAAACATAGAGAAAAAAATTTTGAAAATGGTTAGACTCATTAATAACATGATTATGTTTAATATTTTGTCCTAGTCAATCATGAAGAGTGTATTTCGAACTTCCCTGGCAGACCAGTGGTTAAAACTCTGTGTTTCCACTTCAGGGGGCACAGTTTCAATCCTGCATGCCACACAGCATAGGGGGGACAAAAAGTGTCCTCCAAGCATCCTTATGGAGGAGGTTCACAAAGAAGGAAAGAAAGGAATTAACCTCAGAGGAGCCAGAACTGCACTGGGTGCTTTATATCCGCTACCTCATTTAGTCCTTCAATAGCTAGAGCTGGAAGGTATTGCTTCTCTCATTTTAAAGAGGAGGAACTGAAATTATTTTTCAAAGGTTTATTAAAGATTATCCTTTAAGGAGATGAACAATATCATGTCATTTCCATCTTTAGCGTAGTTTCTTGCCAGATAAGTTTTTATCTCTGAACTTTTCAATTAAAGCTCTGAAACTGTTTCCTTATATTTGGATTCCTCTCATCTTCAACTTTACAAATGTTCCTGTAGCATCCACTTTAATTAAAGTAGAAAAGGTAGTAGTTGCAAGTAATAACACAAAGATAATCCTTGCTCTCCAGTATCAGGCAGTTTCTCTTCTGAATAGTAATATTTAATCCATATTTTTATGACTAAATTTTAAGAATTATAGCCTGAAAACAACTTTTCTGTTTTTCTGATTAAGCTACCCATCTTCATAGCCAGATAGTACAGAAAGCTGTACTATAGTTGAGCATTATATCATACATTGACTAAAGTAAGAAAAAAAAAATTGGCACTATTAAAGTCATCAACCACAGAAAGAATATGGGATTTCCCCCAGTCTCACATCATCTGGCTTCATTACTATAAACAGAGTTCAAGGAGTTGATGTGTGAGGTCATTTTATGAAGTAATAATTTTTTGTGAATTTGATTCTGGAGGAATGAAGAACGTTCAAGGTGATACAGAAGATTCTGCAGTTTTTTGAAAACAAAATATTGACATCTGACTTTAACGTGTGAAGAGATTAGAGTTAGTAAACTATATGGGTGGTTTATCACGACGGTGGAAGTGATAAAGCAATACAGGAAGTATGTGTATAAACATGTTTAACTACCTTACATTTACCTGCATACCTGAGAAAGTGCCAGGGTTTTTGTTGGGGTGTTTTGTTTTGTTTTTAATTTTTTTGTTGTTGAGTAAGTACTCCCTAAATGGTTTGGAGTTGAAACTTTTTGGCTTACAAAATACTGTTTGGGAAAGGAACTGTCCCCCAAGTGGTACTGTCATAGGGCATAGAGCCCTCAAAGGTAGTGTGCTCAGAATTATGTAACAAAGAAAGGGTCATGTTAAATCATTTCTCTGTATCGCTGGCTAACAGAACAAGGGCTGACCTATGGTAACAACTCAATATGTATTTTTTAAATTAGTGAATAATGTTATGTGACCCAGTTATTCTCAAAATGTGTTTTGGGGATCTTTCGGCATTCATGCAGTCAAACTCATGTGGATAAAAAATTGATTCAAAGTACAAACAGACCAATAGATTTTACTATAACAGCATGAGAAGTTCATTGAGATGGTTTCAGAGTCCTCATTGCAGATCACCTTTAAGAAATATTTCTGAAGTTTTAGTGTAATGTCAAAGAAGAATATCTGCAATGATCTGAAAAGGCTATTAAGACAACCCTTCCGTTTCTAACTACATATCTATGTGAGGTGAGGGTTTTTTCATGTGGTGTAACTAAAACAATGTATCGCAACAGATTGAATGTGTGTGTGTGCGCTCAGTCATGTCTAACTCTTTGCAACCCCATGGACTGTGGCCTGTGAGGCTCCTCTATCCTTGGAATTTTCCAGGCGAGAATACTGGAATAAGGAAGCAGATTTAAGAATATTGTACAATTGTCTTTTATTAAGCCAGACATTAATGAGATTTGGAAAATATAAAACTATGCCTCTCTTCTCACAAAACAGTTTTTGTTCCATAGAATAATTTTCGTAGAATATGGTATTTTTCATAAAGAATGCCATTTATGTCCACATGCTATGGATTTATTGTTTTTATTTTAAGTGAATTAATAAATACATAAATATTTTCTGTTTTACTTTTAATATGATAAATATTTATGTATTCCATATAAATGAAAACATTTTAAAAATTCTGTATGCTCAGTCGCTCAGTTTGTCTGACTCTTTGTGACCCTATGGACTGTAGCCTGACAGGCTCCTCTGTACATAACATTTTCTAGGCAAGAATACTGGAGTGGGTTGTCATTTCTTCCTCCAGGAAATCTTTCTGACCCAGTATCGAACATCTCCTACATCTACTGCATTGGCAGGCAGATTCTTTACCATTGAGCCACCTGGGAGGCCCCATTTTTTTAATTACTCAATTTTTAAAAGTAAAAAAGGATCCTGGGACTTCCCTGGTTGTCCAGTGATTAAGAATCTGCCTTCCAACTAGAGAGCCTGCATGCTGCAGCTACTGAAAACTGCACTATCCGGTGTCCACACATCACAACTAGAGAGTCTGTGCATCGCAATGAGAGATCCCACATGATGCAACAAAGATCCCATGTGCTGCAACTAAGACCCAATGCAGCCAAATTAATAAGTAATTTTTTTGTTGTTTTTTTTTTTTACAAAAGGGTCCTGAGACCAAGGTGTTTGAGAACTGCCAATGTAAAGCCCACTAAATTTCACATATGTTAACCATTTACTCAGGCCCCAATGTGGGAGAAGGAGATGGCAACCTACTCCAATATTCTTGCCTGGAGAATCCCAGGGACAGAGGAGTCTGGTGGGCTGCTGTCTATGGGGTCTCATAGAGTCGTACATGACTGAAGTGACTTAGCAGCAGCAGCAGCAGCAAGGTGGGAGTTATCTCTGATCCCTCACTTCTTCTCATTCTCCACTAATAATCAGCCAGTAACATCTGTGGGCTCTATCTTACACTTATTCCCCTCCATTGTTTACTGCTACCATTGCTACCATTTCAGTCCATGTCAACAGTATCTCTGTGGATGACTATTATAGCCTCCTAACTTGTATCAATTCAGTTTATTTGCTCAGTTGTGTCTGACTCTTCAGGACCCCATGGACTAAAGCACGCCAGGCTTCCCTGTCCATCACCAACTTCCGGAGATTACTCAAACTCATGTCCATACAGTCAGTGATGCCATCCAACCATCTCATCCTCTGTCATCCCCTTCTCCTCCTACCTTCAATCTTTCCCAGCATCAGGGTCTTTTCAAATGAGTCAGTTCTTCACATCAAGTGGCAAAGTATTGGAGTTTCAGCTTCAGCATCAGTCCTTCTAATGAATATTCAGGGCTGATCTCCTTTAGGATGGACTGGTTGGATCTCCTTGCAGTCCAAGGGACTCTCAAGAGTCTTCTCCAACACCACAGTTCAAAAACATCAATTCTTCGGTGCTCACCTTTCTTTATAGTCCAACTCTCACATCCATACATGACTACTGGAAAAACCATAGCTTTGACTAGATGGACTTTTGTTGGCAAAGTAATGTCTATGATTTTTAATATGCTGTCTAGGTTGGTGAGAGCTTTTCTTCCAAGGAGTAAGCGTCTTTTAATTTCATGGCTGCAGTCACCATTTGCAATGAAGTGATTGGACCAGATGCCATGATCTTAGTCTTCTGAATGTTGAGTTTTAAGCCAACTTTTTCACTCTCCTCTTTCACTTCCATCAAGAGGCTCTTTAGTTCTTCTTTGCTTTCTGCCATAAGAGTGGAGTCATCTGCATATCTGAGGTTATTGATATTTCTCCTGGTAATTTTGATTCCAACTTGTGCTTCATCCAGCCCAGTATTTCTCATGATATACTCTGCATTTGCTAAATAAGCACAGTGACAATAGACAGCCTTGATGTACTTCTTTCCCAATTTGGAACCAGTCTGTTGTTCCATGTCCAGTTCTAACTGTTGCTTCTGACCTGCATACAGATTTCTCAGGAGGCAGATCAGGTGGTCTGATATTCCCATCTCTTGAGGAATTTTCCACAGTTTATTGTGATCCACACAGTCAAAGGCTTTGGTGTAGTCAATAAAGCAGAAGTAGATGTTTTTCTAGAACTCTTGTGCTTTATCAGTGATCCAACAGAGGTTGGCAATTTGATATCTGGTTCCTCTACCTTTTCTAAATCCAACTTGAATGTCTGGAAGTTCACGGTTCACATACTGTTGAAGCCTGGCTTGGAGAATTTTGAACATTACTTTGCTAGCATATGAAATGAGTGCAATTGTGCAGTAGTTTGAGCATTCTTTAGCATTGCCTTTCTTTGGGATTGGAATGAAAACTGACCTGTTCTAGACTTGTGGCCACTGCTGAGTTTTCCAAATTTGCTGGCATAATGAGTGCAGCACCTTAATAGCATCATCTTTTAGGGTTTGAAATAGCTCAACTGGAATTCCATCACCTCCACTAACTTTGTTCGTAGTGATGCTTCCTAAGGTCCACTTGATTCAGAATTCCAGGCTGTCTGGCTCTAGGTGAGTGATCACACCATCATGGTTATCTGGGTCATGAAGATCTGTTTTGTATAGTTCTTCTGTTGTATACCTATTTCTATTCTTGACTTCAGAGAGTTTATGCTTTATACAACAGTCAAAGGGGTCCTCTAAAACATAAAGTAGATTGTTTTATTCCTGTTTAAAATATTCCAATGGCTTCCCATCATCTTTAGAATAACATCTAAACTTTTCATTGCCTACCTAGTTCCGCATTATCTGCTGACTTCTGGCCCCACTTTCTACCTGTCTACTCTTTTTAGACCCTGCTCCAACCACAACAGATGTTTGCTGTTTTGCGAACTGTTCACTCCTTCCCATGATTCAGATCTCTGCTCAAATGTTACCTCCTCAGAGAATTCCTTCTTGATTATGCTACCCCCATCTGCCTGCAATGCGGGAGACCTAGGTTCAGTCCCTAGGCTGAGAAGATCTCCTGGAGGAAGGCATGGCAACCTGCTCCAGTATTCTTGCCTCGAGAATCCCCATGGATAGAGGAACCTGGCGGATTATGATCCATGGGGTCACAAAGTGTCGGATATGACTGAGCGATTAAGCGCAGCACACAGCACATGGTCTCCTATCCTCTGATTTATTTTTACTCTCTAGTCTCTTAAACATTCATATTTTCTTTATACCCCTGATCACTATCTTGAGTTTTATATTTATTTAATTTTATCACCTGAATCTCTGCCAGAATCTCTCCTAGAATCTCTGCTGAATCTCTAGTAGACTGTAAACTCCATGAATTAAGGACTTTGTACATTATTCCTAATATTTAAACTAATATGTTTAATAATAAACTAATATGCAAATAGTACAATAGTTTCTCAATAAATATTTATTTAAATTGAATTTTAAACTCAGACACTCAAGGGCCTTCCCTGGTGGTTCAGTGGTAAGACTCCACACTTCCAGTGCAAGGGGTGACGGTTCGATCCCTGGTTGGGGAACTAAGATCCCACATGTTGCATGGAGCAGCCAAGAAAATTAAAAAAAAAAAAAAAAAACGACACTCAAAACCATAAAGTTTGAAGGAATTGGGACAGAATCCAGTCAAAAGAAACCACAAAGATAATGTAAACAGAGACAATTTGATATGAAAAATTGTCAACCCATAAAATGTGGTTAGGTACTAAAAGGGGGAAATAAAGGTCTAAGAAGTACAGAGGTAGTAAATACAGAAAGAATTTACTAATCCTTGGGCTGAAGAACTTGAAGGAAGGAAGGAAGAATCTAGAAGAGCTCTCCCTTTGCCCAAGACAGATTCAGACCTCTGGAGAGGGTGTGGCTGCCACAGGAACATGCAGTGGGCTAGTGGAAAGAAACTTGCTGAGGGTGTAGCCATAGCCGAACCATGGGACCGACCTGCAGGGTGGGCCAGAAAAACTTGTCAGAGTGTCCATGAGCACAGCTGATAATGTGAGCCCATCCACTGGCTGCCAGGCCAGAAACACCCCTCTGAAAGCAGGAAGGGAAGACTCCTCCTCCTGCTCTGGCCTCTTGGTGTCCCTCTAGCACGCTGTGTTGACAAAGTCTAAAACTGAGCCGGGAGAAATCAAAGTGAAAGTGAAGTCGTGTCCGACTCTTTACGACCCCGTGGACTGGAGCCCACCAGGCTCCTCCGTCCATGGGATTCTCCAGGCAAGAATGCTGGAGGGGGTTGTATTTCCTTCTCCAGGGGATCTTCCCGACCCAGGGATTGAACCCAGGTCTCCTGCATTGCAGGCAGATGCAAATCAAAGGAGAAATGTTTAAAAAGGCAGCTCCAGAATCACAAAACAGGGCAAAGAAGGGTGGAAATAAAAGAAGTTTGGAAATAAAAGGCAATAAATTGATAACTGACACATTCTACCATGCAAATTATGTGCATCAATTTGAAAATGTAGAACATATATAGCGTGTTTCCATTTGGGGGAGCCAACTCACCAATATGCTTTCATTTTTGTAGGAGCAAATGAAAATAAGAAGCATACCCAGTTCCCCCAGCAGTTAACTGTGTGTATACCAAGGGATAAAATCAGGGGACAGTAGGGGAAAATAGTAATTTTACTGTAGACACTATGGATGTATTGAATGCAATAGTGAATACATATTTGGAAGTGCCTACAAAACGTGGCTGACTTCATTCTTTGCTAACACTGTGGGTATATCCCAAGCCCCTCCATATCGGCAGGGTCATCAGTGTTAGAAAGCAGATGCTCCTTTTGAAAACGTCTTGCTTGATCTATGAGATCACTTTGATCTCACTCCGGCCCAATTCTGACCAAAGATATGGAGTAGTAATTGGCTGGGGACAGGGACAATTCTGAGAAAACTCTTTGTTCTTAAAAAGAGAACCATGGAAAAAGGTATCCCTTTTTTTCTGCATTTAGGCCATGTGGTATGCGAGAACATACTGCTAGGAGCTTCAACAGTCTCTTGTGACCATGAAGAGAACTGACTTACCCTCTGAGCATGGCAAAACTGAAAGATGTAAGTACTCTGGATCTTTGATTATTTCTTTTAGCCACTGATATAACCATCTCTTTATCACCATGTGGCTTCTAGACTCCTTGCTATGTGAGATAACAAATCTCTTAAGTTTAATTCACTTGGAGATGGTTATTCCGTCACTTGAAGGTGAAACTATTTTCTCTAACGGTAGTAATGCATTGGCTCAGTGGTAAAGAATCTGCCTGCCAACCAGGAGACCTGGGTTCCATCTCTGGGTCAGGAAGATCCCCAGGAGAAGGAAATGGCAACCCTCTCCAGTAGTCTTGCCTGGGAAATTCCATGGACAGAGGAGCCTGGTGAACTACAGCCCACGGGGTTGCAAGGAGTTAGACACAATTTAGCAACTAAACAACAAAATCACGCATATGATGGGAATTCGCTGACAGTTCCATGTACTCCACACTTTCATTGCCACAGGCCCAGGTTCAATCCCTGGTTGGGGAACTAAACACAGCCAAAAAGGAAAAAACAGTCAAACGTGCATATGAATTTTTTCAGTACTTTGGCTATACAAATGAAGCTTATTTCATACTACCTTTTTCACTCTATATATGAAACATTAATGCCAATAGTATTGTTTATTATATGTCTGACTTTGTAATCAATGCTTTATTTTTTGAGGTATAATTGACATATAACAATGTATATGATTCAAGCATACAGAATAATGATTAGGTATATATATATACTGCAAAATGATCACCACAGTAAGTCTGATCAACGTTTGTCACCATACATAGTTACAAACCATTCTTTTTCTTGTGATGAGGTCTTAATATTTATTCTCTTAGCAACTTTCAAATATATAAAATACAGTATTGTTGACTTTATTCACTGTGCTATATAGTACAGCCCTGTGACTTATTTCACAGCTGGAAGTTTTGACCTTTTGACCCTTTTACCCATTTTTGTCCACCGCCCCCCACCTCTGGCATCTACCAGTTTGTTCTCTGTATGTGTCTATGAGCTTGGCTTTTTTTTTTTTTTTAGCTTTGCTTTTATTTTGTTTTGTTTTATTATTTTTTGTTGTCTATTTTGTTTTTTTTTTTTTATGTTCTACATATAAGGGAAATCTGTAGTGTTTATCTTACCTGTTTCACTTGGCATAATGCCCTAAAAGTCCATCCATGTTGTTGCAAATGGCAAGATTTCTTTTTTTGTGTGTGGCTAAATGCTTGAAAGACTTTAAATACATTATTTTATGAAGTTCTCACAAGAATACTAAGATGTGGTATACTTTATGCTTGGGTTACATACGTGAAAATATAATCTATACCTCCCCTGAAAGAACTCACAAATCAGTGAGTAGGCAGGCAAACACACTGTATAAAAATAGTGAGAAGGGTTGCCATTTCTAGGATTTTTCATTCTCAGTTGAAAATGGGGTACATATGTACGCTTCTATGTCCACCATGTTTTGGATGGAATCATTTCTCCCATTTTCAATTTATGACCCCACCCACTACCCCAACACCTATGCCTGGCCTATGGCCTGGGCCTGGCAAGTCAAGATATCTCTTTGTCCTAACCAAAGTGATTATTCAGGAAAACAGACATGTGGCCACAGTTAGGTCAATGAGAAACCATCCTATGATTTTTTTTTTCTTTTTTTCTATTCATCCTATAATTTTTGATGGAAGTTTCAAGAAAGCAGCTGACAACCTTCTTTGCTATCAGGTAGTGACAGCTTTGGGCAAGCCAATGGCACCCCACTCCAGTACTCTTGCCTGGGAAATCCCATGGATGGAGGAGCCTGGTAGGCTGCAGTCCATGGGGTCGCTAAGAGTCGGACATGACTGAGCGACTTTGCTTTCATTTTTCACTTTCATGCATTGGAGAAGGAAATGGCAACCCACTCCAGTATTCTTGCCTGGAGAATCCCAGGGACGGGGGAGCCTGGTGGGCTGCCGTCTATGGGGTCGCACAGATTCGGACACGACTGAGGTGACTTAGCAGTAGCAGTTAGCAGTGACAGCTTGTCTGAAAATAAGACCAACATAGAGAAAAACAAAGATAAAGATGGAGAAAAGGCTCCTGAGGAAATTGGTTAGGCCACTCTATTCAGCTATGCTTTAAAATTCACATCACAGGCTTTCCACTAGTTTTTACGTACTGCATTCTGTTTGGTCCTCCTTTACCCTATTTTTAAGTCTGATTTGGGTTTAATTTCAGAACTTGCAAATAAGAGACCTGGTATTATACATGTAATGAGAGAGACAGAGATCTAAGGATTCCTAAAGGAAAGTCACTTTTTTCAATTCTAAGCAATTTCATTAAAAGTTCAGATAAGATAAATCTGTTTTGTTTTTTTTTTTTGACTCCGCTCTACAGCATGTGCGATCTCAGTTCCCCAAGCAGGCATCCAACTCGCGCCCCTGCTGTGGAAGAGCAGCGTCTTAACCACTGGACTGCCAGGGAAGGCCCGATAAATCTTGATAGAAGTGAAACTATTTCCCAAGAAGTAATAATTAGCAATGCTGAGAAGAAAAGAGGAAGACGGAAAACAATGGGAAAATGTGGGAAGAGAGTGTGATACGTTTACAAAACTTCAGTTGTTGCGTGTGGCCAGATCTCAGGATGCCTGTGCAGTTCAGAGAAGATAAAACTGGGAAGGCAGGCAGGGGCCAGATGATGTAAAGTCTTAGGTTTAGGTTTTCACTGGAAATTGATGAGGAGTTACTGATCTGTGTATTAGAACGTTTCTTGTGATGATGTTGGGGAGGTTATACCGGAAGAGATAAAACTAAAATCAGAGGTGTAGTGAGACTATGACAGGAATCTCGATAAGAAGTGGAAAAGCGCTAGATGAATACTTGAAGATGCATTTAATAAATAGAACTGGCAAGGCTTGAAGATCAGTGGATATGGGAAATGAGGAAGAGAGACAAATCCTAGGAGGACTCCATGTATTTTTGTGAAACTGGGTGGTGCCATTTGCCAAAAAGGGACAGGAAGGATAAGAGAGTTTGTGGGGCCACATGATGAGTTCAGAATGGCCCTCAGGGGACAAAGTTCAGTTTAGGCTCAAAGGTTAGGATGCCAGCAGGTAGAAGTAGCATTTGAGGCCTTGAACAAAAAAGAGATGATAAGGCTAAGTGTATAGATGGAGAAGAGAGAGGGGCCCATGATGGAATTCTGGGGGGCATCAAGTTTTAGATGATGAATCTGCAAAATACACAAAAAAGGGAACAGAAGGTAGAAGAACAGAAAGAGTGTGATTTCACAGAAGCCAATCTAAATGCTTCAAAGAAGAAGTGGTGAACAGTGCGAAATGTGCAATGCCAAGGAATTGAAGTAAGATGCCTGAAAATTATCCCTTGGGTTTAGACAGTGGATGGTCATTAGTGAACACCGCTGATGCTTTTATTGGAGTGATTGAGGCATAATCCTAACAGCTATGGCTTTAGAAGAATGTGAGAGTAATTTAAGAGAGCACTGACTTGTTTTAAAGAAGGAGTCCTGGGATGGTTCAGACACTAGAAGGAGACCTAGCATCAAGGTTTTCTCTCTCACCATGATTGTCTCTTTCTCTTTCTGCCCCTTTCCCTCAGGTCTCTGTGGGAGAGACCTGATTTGTTTAAATGTGAAAGAGCAAAAACTGAGTGAAAAGAGGAGCTGATGATAAAGATGAATTGATCTATATGGTGGAGCAAGTCTCTGAGAGTGGGCTGAGAGATTAATCTCAGACAGACGTTCCCCTCTTTTACTGAATAAAAGATACATATAGACAAGCCACAGTCCAGAGCTAGATACTTGTTGGAGATGGGCCAGGAAGTTGCTGTACTGGATTTCAGCTTGAAGGAACAGCATTTTTAAGGTAGGCTACTTGTGATGGTAGTAGTTACAGGTAAAACTAAAATAAATTTTTTTTCATTTAAAAATAAGAATAAGTTATGTTATATAGTATTAAGTGAAATGTATTATATATAAAAGTTACCTATAGAGATAAAGTAATGGCAAGAGTGTTTTATAAAAAGAAGATTAAAAAAATTCAAACTGATGAATACGAAGCCGCTTCACCACCACAAGGCTGTGATCCATGGAGTACACACCTGATGGTCACCTGATGAGAAGAGCTGATTCATCAGAAAAGACTATGATGCTGGTAAAGATAGAGGGCAGGAGGAGAGGGGAGTGGCAGAGAATGTGATGGTTGGATAGCATCACCGACTCAATGAGCATGAATTTGAGCAAACTTGGGAGATGGTGAAGGACAGAGAACCTGGTGTGCTGCAGTCCATGGAGTCACAAAGAGTCAGACACAACTTAGTGACTGAACTGTAAAACATGATAAATAAGGCATTTAGTTAGCAACTTCTAGGCCTGATGAAATTATTGAAAAGTTTTAGAGATTGGCTCCAATTGGCAGCTAACTAGAAGAATGGGATCTAAGCATCATAATTTCAATAAGTGTGCAGATTTCTTCCTGCAAAGCATAATTAAGCTTATTATTTTGAAACAGACGTTGGAAACATTTTGGAAGCTCTATATCCTGTGAAAGGACTGAACTGTTGCCCCTACAACATTTTTTAAAAATTGCAGGGCTTTGGGGACTTCCCTGGTGGTCCTGTGGTTAAGAACTTGCCTCCCAATGCAGGGGATGTGGGTACGATCCTTGGTTGGGGAAATAAGATCCCACAGGCAACTAAGCCCATGGGAGGCAACTACTAAGCCCTCAATCTCCAGAGGCCGAGTGCCACAACTTGAGAGTCCGGGAGCCACAATGCAAGAGCTGTATGACACACCAGAGATCCTGCTTGCAGTCAAATAAATAAATAATTTTTTAAAAATGTACATATCTTAATTTAAAACAGTCTTTTAAAAACTAAAATTTAAAGGGCCTTGAATGAGAGAAGTCTGTGATAGTTTTAATTAGAATCAGCATTACCCACCTGATAAGCAATTTCAGTCATGGTAACAAATAATCTTTTCTGTTAAAAAATATCAACCATTCCCAAAGTAGAAGTCTATCTCACTGAGGATAATCAGAAAAATGCAAGCCTGGTTTAGTTGGCAGTTCTTAAAGGTATATATCAAAATATTTTAAAAATTGTGATTGGAATAGGGATAATACAATAGCAGTTTCTAGTTTCACGAGCGGTAACATTAATTCACTCAAGCCACCATTTCTGGTATGTTTGTTAAAATTATAATTTATTTTTAGTCAACTTATCTATTTATTTTGTTTTAAAAATGTTCATTGAAAAATTTAAAATATATAGATGTATAAACACATGCTTTGTAAAAATTCAAACCATATATGCATGTCTCTGTGAATATATTTTTAAAGAGTCAGAGAGAGACATACTTAATATTATATCAGTGATGTAGCTTAATGTTATTATACCTCATTATATTTAATGGCTACATAATACCCTATGGTATGGATTTGCTAAAAAATTATTTAATCATGCTTCTGCATTATTAAAAAATTAACATATGTTCACTCTTAGAGTTCCTGGCACACAGAAAGCACTGTATGTGCTAGATCTTATTAAAACTATTGTTACATTTTATCATGATTATTACTAACACATTGCAGATGTATTAGTTAGATGTATTAGAGATGTATTAGTTAGATGTATAGATGTTAGATGTTAGATTAGTTAGATGTATTAGAGAAAATGGAGTACCAGAAAGATCAGGTGGCTTGAACAACATCACATGGTTCCTGAAGGAGGCAGAATTGGAATCTAGGGCTTTGATCTTTTACAAGAGGCCATAGTAGTACTTTGTGTCAATTTAAAAAAAAAAGAAATAAAAGAAGAACATGAAAGAAAGAGAAGTCTAAACCACTTTGTGGAAGTACTAAGGGATAAATAATTAACTGCCTGGTGGCGTCAGGAAAGGATTGCATCTGAGCTGCTCACTAGTACCTTGAAACTAAAATAAATGCTGAAAAGGCATGGGTACATCCCAAGTGTTTGAAACCGGATAGAGGACAGTAGTCGGGACTTGTCAGATAAGTCTGTGAGAAGGAGATACAGTTGATTTGATTTAGAGAAATTTAAAAAGTGTGGGAGAGTTTTGTGGGGGAATCAGCAGGGACTCAAAAGACTCAGGAGAGGAGGAGAGGAGATTCCTGGACTTGGCACCCGTGGCCAAGGGAATCCACTGCCCACCGGGAGACGGTCTGGGGTGGGAGCCAGCGGGTGATCTGCAGACAAGGCTTTTAATGAATCATTCTGGGGGAAATGCACTTTATGTGGAGTATTTGTAGAGAGCTGTAGTTTCAGGATTTTCCACAAATTAGCTTTTCAGGATAGAGCCGCTGAACACCTGTGAGGAGTGGGCTAGGTCGGTGCCAAGTGTGGGTCTACAGCGTTTGGCAGGTGAGGCACTTTAGACCCAAAGTGCGTCTCCAGGGCATCAAGTGCCCTGAAGGAAATGCCCGCCATCCATGCAAGGGGGAAGTGGTTGAGTGATTGAGAGCCGTTCGGGACTTGTGCAATACAAAGCCATTGTCACAGAAAACGCCAAATACGTTCTAACCTTCAAATGCTGAATGACAAACAGAATTGCACAAGCCTTCCAGCCAGACAGCCATAATCATACTGACGTACCTTGATTCCCACTGCCTTTCCCTCCAAGAACATAAGTGGGACATTTAAAAAAATCTGCCCACAGGGACAAAGAGAAAGCATTTTGCTGTGAAATTCTGGCGTTTTGTGAATGGACGAGGAGAACTGCATGCACATTTAGTTCAAGCACTTAATATCATCTGGCAAAAGCATCTCTCATTTAGTAGGGATTGACAATTAAAAAAAAAAATTTCTCCATGGCCTTAGCTAATGCTTCATTCTTTATACTTTATTCACTTGTTCATTCTTTTTTAAAATATGTATGTATATATGTATGCATATAGCTGTGCTGGGTCTTAGTTACAGTATGTGGGATCTAGTTCCCTGACCAGGGATCAAACACAGGCTCCTTGCATTGGGAGGATGGAGTCTTAGCCACTGAACCAGCTGGAAAGTCCCACTTGTTCACTGTTTATTAATGATGTTCTCAGAAGTGTTGGCTCCTCCTACATCCTCTTTCTCTATCAGAAATAGTTCAGCTGGTCCCCATTAAGTTAAGCTGTTCACTATTTAAGAGCTGTACTGCTTGCCATTAATTATTTTCAGCCAAAAAACTGTACATGAAAAGAGAAATCTATAAAGCAAATTCATGAAAAATTTAAATCATTCATTTAATCAGGTGAAGAGTGTTATGCTGCTCACAACGGGAAATCCCTGCTGACTGTATGGCTCAGGTCCCTTTGCTCTTGTCAGGCTGAAATTACGTTGTGTCCTCTTTTGACTCAATTCTGCCAGAGCCTTCCTCACGTTGTCTCTCTGGCTGTTGTAGCGAGGTAGTGGGTAAGGGCAGAGGCTCTACAGCTAGACTGCCTGGATAGTTTAAATTCTGTTGTTGCTAATACTCCTTGGCTCACTGGCCTTACACAAGTTACTTAACTTTTTTTTTTTTTACTTAATTATTTTTGATTCAGTTTCCACATCTGGAAAATGGGAACAAAAATAGTCCCTCAGTGTCGAGTTATAATAATTCAATGACTTAATGCCCAAAGAATAGAACAGAGAAAGTATTCAATAAGTTGTATTATTATTTATACACCAGACTGTGATGTCATTTGGCATACACACATAATTTGCATAGGCTACTTATACACATAATTTGCATAGACTTTGTATTGTGTCAAGTTGGCTAGCCTGAAATCTGTTTCTCAGAGTGAATTTTCTTGTATGTTTCTGGTTAGGGTAAGTCACAAGAGATATTCTTGTGCAAGATTTTGAGGGCAGAAGTGAGGCAGCACTTTGTAGCTCACACATTTTGTCATTTGTCTGCTGGCTGACCCAATTTGTGTAAACCAGTGGCTGGGCCTGCAACTCCTCCAACTTTCCCTGGATCCAGGGGCTTAAATTCTGCAAAGGAGCTCAAGAAAGTGCTTCAGGCTAATCTTTGCCATTGAGACAGAACTAGGAGTCTTTTACAAGTGGTTTATTGTCTTTCCTATTGTTACTTCTCTTGCCCAATAATGGTCCTTTGTTGCTGCATTCTTTTGTTCCCTTAAGACCATTAATTACTGAGACCTGGTTCAAGGGCAAGCATTGTGGTCAGGCTGAGATCACAAAATGGCTTAGGCCAAAAATGGCTTCTCTTATGTCAAGATAGCCATCTCTAGTTCTTTTTGTCTGGGGCTCCCTCTACCCTATCTGCTTAGAAAATTTTGAGCAACAAAGTTCAAGGAATAGTCCAAGAAAATTCTATTAGTTTTCTTTTTTTTTGTTTTTCTGTATCACACCATTTAAGAGTCACAGATTCAGAAAGGTCTTTAGTTACCATTCTTGCTTGGAACAGCCTGAAGCCCCAATCTCTCAGAGCCTGTTCCATCAAAACCCCAGCCTTCTTTCCTTCCTTTCCTCTGTTGTCATTCCAAGGATAAAACTCTAAGCAAACTTCTTTTCAGTCAGTGTCTTTTTTCCAACCAAGCTTCTGCAGTTCTCTTATCTGCTTGCCCAGCTTGCTCTTATGGTTCAGCAAAGCTTTGTTCCTTAGTTTGTCTGTTTCGTAGCAACATAGAGATATTAAAATGGGAGCACAAACTCTAGGCATAGTCTAGGTCAGTGAAAATAGTCATACCTACTACATCCTGGAGCTGTGATCTCAGGTCTCTGAACTTGGCTGCAGTTATTTTCAATAATTTTTCTGACTGTGAACTCATTGAAACAGGAGGAAAATGGGCAGGACACAACCTCTAAGATAATGACATAGCCATTGAGGACATGACAAAAACTGGTTAGAACCAACCAGGATAGCAGAAGATTCAACTTCCAGTAGATCTTGAGCCTCATTATACACTCATTGTGTAATAAACGGCAGAAACGGTATGGACCTGACAAAAGCATCAGAAGAGATGGCAAGAATACACAGAAAAACTATACAAAAAAAGGTCTTAATGATCCAGATAACCACAATGGTGTGATCTAGACTAGACATCCTGGAATGCAAAGTCAAGTGGGCTTTAGAAAGCATCACTACGAACAAAGCTAGTGGAGGTGATGGAATACCTGATGAAAGTTAAAGAGGAGAGTGAAAACTTTGGTTTAAAACTCAACATTCAGAAAACTAAGGCCATGGCATCTGGTCCCATCACTTCATGGCAAATAGATGAGGAAACAGTGGAAACAGTGAGAGACTTTATTTGTGGGGGCTCCAAAATTACTGCAGATGGTGACTGCAGCCATGAAATTAAAAGACGCTTGCTCTTTGGAAGAAAAGTTATGACCAACCTAGACAGCATATTAAAAAGCAGAGATATTACTTTGCCAACAAAGGTCCATTTAATCAAAAACATGGTTTTTCCAGTAGTCACATATGCATGTGAAAGTTGGACTATAAAGAAAGCTGAGCGCCAAAGAATTGATGTTTTTGAACTGTGGTGTTAGAGAATACACTTGAGAGTCCCTTGGACAGCAAAGAGATCCAAACAGTCCATCCTAAAGGAAATCAGTTCTGAATATTCATTGGAAGGACTGATGCTGAAGCTGAAACTCCAATACTTTGCCCACCTGATATGAAGACTGACTAATCTGAAAAGACCCTGATGCTGGGAAAGATTGAAGGCAGGAGAAGAAGGGGACAACAGAGGTTGAGATGGCTGGATGGCGTCACTGACTCAATGGACATGAGTTTGAGTAAACTCCAGGAGTTGGTGATGGACAGGGAAGCCTGGCATGCCACAGTCCATGGGGTCACAAAAAGTCAGACATGACTGAGCAACTGAACTGAACTGAACTGATATGCTCATTGTAATGCATTAGCATGCTAAATGTCACACTTATCAATGTCATCACTGTTCTGAGCTGGTGGCCCAATTCCTGGAAATGTCTGCCTCCTCTCCACAATAGTTGGAGTAATCCTCTCCCACTCATTAGCCCATAAAAACTAACCACGCCATATTTTAAGGCCTCTTGCTTTCTGAGATGGCCCACACTCTGTGGAGTGTTTTCCTCCCAGAGCTGTTCTCATCATTTGAGATGGACTGCATTCTGTCTCTCCAATGTGTTTCTCTCTAAATAAATCCACTTCTTACCTACCACTTTGTCTCTCACTGAATTCTTTCTATAATGAGACATTAAGAACCCCAGGTTCATTAAGTCCTGAGACCAGGTATGATCTCAGTTAAAAGACATTGGGTTCGAGTCCCAGTCTGGGTTGCATGGTTTCAATATTTTACTACCCTTCTGCCACTGTTTATAAAATCATTTTGGAATCACTTTACAGACACCTAGTTTGAGTGGTATGTGCTAAGTCCCTTCAGACGTGTCTGATTCTATGCGACCTGCTAGGCTCCTCCATCCTTGGGATTCTCCAGGCAATAATACTGGAATGGGTTGTGGTGCCCTCCTCCAGCGGATCTTCCCAGTGCAGAGGCTGAAGCTGGGTCTTTTAAATCTAACCTGCATTGACGGGCGGGTTCTTTACCACTGGCGCCAGCTGGGAAGTTTCAGTGCTACCTCTTGGAATAAAATTGCTGTTTTCTAATTGTAGTACTATTTTTAGCACTCACTAATTAGTGGCATTAGTCTGTCCTTTTTGGGATATTCAGTAAAACTGGTATGCTATTTCTATTTTAGGGCAACCTACTTTCCATTGCTTGACATGTTTATACAACATACTCTATTTGCACCCTCATTAACAGAAGCCAGAGCTGCTCATATGTTCCCACAGCAGATGCCAGGGCCCTTCTAGCTCTGGTCCTAAATTTACACTCAAACAAACCTGGAATTTTAAGAGTAGACCTTAATGACTTTCAGATTTTAAATCCTTTCCTGAAATTCCTTATCTACATGACACCAAAACAAACACTAATATAGTGAATCAGCTGGCTTAATCTGGGAAATCCACTTGATGGCAGTTTTTACTCTCAAAATAATGGAAACATTTCAACACATGAAGGCTCATCTTCTGTACTTTGAACAGTTTTGGATCAAAATGGCTAAAAAAACCTTCTGCCTAATCTGCATTTTATATACATTCACTGTAATTATGGAAACAGAAATTTCTCACTTTGATGGAATATGACTCTTCAAGAACATATTAGCTTTTCTTTCAAACCATTTATTCAATTTTTTCTCCTAGAAAGACTTTGTTTTCTTTTTCTTCATTATGATTTTCTAGGCAAACTTTTTCTTTCTAATATAAAAGTAGGGTATCTATTTAAATGACATTTTTTGTAGAAGCCAGTAGGAAAGTATATAGACCTTGAAGTAGTTTTAGTTTAGTAGTAGTGGACCTTTTCATTAGTTTTAATGTAGTGACTGAATAGCATAAATTCAGTGTGAAATCTGAGAATGAAACTGAGAAACAATTTTGGTTTTTTTTCCCCATCAATCTAAAGGAAATATATGACTGTGTCCATAACACAATTTAATAGTTTAGTAGATCTCCATTTCTCCCTTCAGATTTTTTTATCATTATATTATTCCTTTTTTAAAAAATTATTTATTTATTTATCTTTGGCTCTTCTGGGTCTTCATTGCTGCATGAGATTTTCTATAGTTTCAGTGAGGAGGAGCTATTCTTTCTTTTGGTGCATGGGCTTCCTATTGCAGTCTCTTCGCTTGTGGTGGGGCACAGGCTCTAGGGTGTGTGGGCTTAGTAGTTGCAGTACCCAGGTTCTAGAGTATGGGTTCAATAGTTGTGGTGTACAAGCTTAGTTTAACACCCAAAAAAGATGTCCTTTTCATTATAGGGGACTGGTATGCAAAAGTAAGAAGTCAAGAACACCTGGAGTAACAGGCAAATTTACAGAATATAGGAATACAGGATACAGGAATACAGAATACAAGAATACAGAGTGAAGCAGGGTAAAGGCTAACAAGAGTTTTGCCAAGAGAATGCACTGGTCATAGCAAACACCCTCTTCCAACAACACAAGAGAAGACTCTACACATGGACATCACCAGATGGTCAACACTGAAATCAGACTGATTATATTCTTTGCAGCCAAAGGTGGAGAAGCTCTAAACAGTCAGCAAAAACAAGACCGGGAGCTGACTGTGGCTCAGATCATGAACTCTTTATTGCCAAATTCAGACTTAAATTAAAGAAAGTAGGGAAAACCACTAGACCATTCAGGTATGACCTAAATCAAATCCCTTACGATTATACAGTGGAAGTGAGAAATAGATTTCAATAAAATTAGATCTGATAGACAGAGTGCCTGATTAACTATGGGTGGAGGTTTGTGATATTGTATAAGAGGCAGGGAGCAAGACCATCCCCAAGAAAAAGAAATGCGAAAAACAAAAATGGCTGTCTGAGGAGGCCTTACAAATAACTGTGAAAGAAGAGAGGCAAAAGGCAAAGGAGAAAAGGAAAGATAAACCCATTTGAATGCAGAGTTCCAAAGAATAGCAAGGAGAGATAAGAAAGCCTTCCTCAGCAATCAATGCAAAGAAATAGAGGATAACAATAGAATGGGAAAGACTAGAGATTTCTTCAAGAAAATTAGAGATTCCAAGGTAACATTTCATACAAAGATGGACTCAATAAAGGACAGAAATAGTATGGACCTAACAGAAGCAAAGGATGTTAAGGAGAGGTGGCAAGAATACACAGAAGAACTATACAAAAAAGATCGTCACGATCCAGATAATCACGATGGTGTGATCTCTCACCTAGAGCCAGATATCCTGGAATGCAAAGTCAAATGGGCCTTAGGGAGCATCACTATGAACATAGCTAACGGAGATGATGGGATTCCAGTTGAGCTATTTCAAATCCTAAAAGATGATGCTGTGAAAGTGCTGCACTCAATATGCCAGCAAATTTGGAAAACTAAGCAGTGGCCACAAGTCTAGAACAGGTCAGTTTTCATTCCAATCCCAAAGAAAGGCAATGCCAAAGAATGTTCAAACTACCGCACAATTGCACTCATCTCACACGCTAGTAAAGTAATGCTCAAAATTTTCCAAGCCAGGCTTCAGCAGTATGTGAACCGTGAACTTACAGATGTTCAAGCTGGTTTTCGAAAAGGCAAAGGAACCAGACACCAATTTGCCAACATTTGTTGGATTATCTAAAAAGCAAGAGAGTTCTAGGAAAACATCTACTTCTGCTTTATTGACTATGCCAAACGTTTGACTGTGTGGATCACAACAAACTGGAAAATTGTTCAAGAGATGGGAATACCAGACCACCTGACCTGTCTCTTAAGAAACCTGTATGCAGGTCAGGAAGCAACAGTTAGAACTGGACATGGAACAACAGACTGGTTCCAAATAGGAAAAGAGTATGTCAAGGCTGTATATTGTCACCCTGCTTATTTAAGTTATTTGCAGAGTACATCATGAGAAATACTGGGCTGGATGAAGCACAAGCTGGAATTAAGACTGCAGGGAGAAATATCAATAACCTAAGATATGCAGATGACACCACCCTTATGGCAGAAAGCGAGGAACTAAAGAGGCTCTTGATGAAAGTGAAAGAGGAGAGTGAAAAAGTTGGCTTAAAGTTTAACATTCAGAAAACTAAGATCATGGCATCCGGTGCCATAACTTCATGGTAAATAGATGGGAAACAGTGGAAACAGTGAGAGACTTTATTTGTCAGGGCTCCAAAATCACTGCAGATGGTGATTGCAGCCATGAAATTAAAAGGCACTTACTCCTTGGAAGGAAAGTTATGACCAACCTAGACAGCATATTAAAAAGCAGAGACATTACTTTGCCAACAAAGGTCCGTCTAGTCAAGGCTATGGTTTTTCCAGTGGTCATGTATGAATGTGAGAGTTGGACTATAAAGAAAACTGAGTGCCGAAGAATTGATGCTTTTGAACTGTGGTGTTGGAGAAGATCTTGAGTGTGCCTTGGACTGCAAGGCGATCCAACCAGTCCATCCTAAAGGAAATCAGTTCTGAATATTCACGGGATGGACTGATGCTGAAGCTGAAACTCCAGTACTTTGGCCACCTGATGCAAAGAACTGACTCATTTGAAAAGACCCTGATGCTGGGAAAGATTGAAGGCGGGAGGAGAAGGGGACCACATAGGATGAGGTGGTTGGATGGCGTCACCGACAAGTTTGAGTAAACTCTGGCAGTTGGTGATGAACAGGGAGGCCTGGCATGCTGCAGTCCATGGGGTTGCAAAGAGTCAGACATGACTGAGCAACTGAACTGAACTGAACAAGCTTAGTTGCTCTGTAGCAAGTGAGATTTTCCTAGATCAGGGATCAAACCCGTTCCCCCCACATTGGCAGGTAGATTCTTTACCCCTGAGCCACCAGGGAAGCCCTATCATTATGTTATTTCTAAAGCAAATATGTTAGAATGATAAACAAAGAGAATATGAAACAAAAACTAAGTGCTAAACAGTTTTTCTAATTTTCTCCCACATTAAAAACAAAAAGAAAAAAAAAAAAAGAGAAAAAAATAAATAAATAAAAACAAAAAGAAAACTTCCTGAAAGTGTGACATTTTTCAGATCTACTCTTCATCTTGCTGGCCTCAGAGAGAAACTCTATGGCCTGTATCAGAGAGAACACTCATTTCTATCAGGCAATGATGCTATAATCATATATGATTTACACAATACTAGTAGCTTCTATCACTTGGGGCTACCCAGTAGCTCAGACAGTAAAGAATCTGCCTGCAATGCAGGAGACCTGTGTTCGATTCCTGGGTCGGGAAGATCCTCTGGAGCAGGGAATGGCAACCCACTCCACTATTCTTACCTGGTGGGCTACAGTCCACAGGGTCACAAAGAGTCGTACATGACTGAGTGACTAACGCTGCTAATAGTGATAGCACTGAAATGCACACCCAGGTCTTCTGAAGTTCCTCAGGCTTTTACCTCAACACTTTGTTCTTATTTCTGCATTCATTGCGTTGTTTCCTTTTTGCGAAACAAGTGATCATCATGGCCTGCACACAAAACTAAGGTTCAGTCTTATATCCTATATACCTTTTAATCTTGTTATACTGCAGTCCTTAGTCAATGCAGTGGAAATATGTTGTAATGTCTAAGGAACGTCGTCTGAGAAATGTAGATTAGGTCCAAAAATGAACCTTTTCTTCCTTTTAACATCTGTTTATTCAGTGCTCATTAAGTATATCCCTGTGAAACTGTATAACTCACATTGGGACTTGAACCCCATGGTCTTTTCACTAAGATTACACACATGCTCTCAGGACTTCATGAAGTTTGGGTTCTTGATATCTCATTGCAGAAAGAATTCAGTCAGAGTCAAAGTGATAGGTAAGAAATAGATTTATTTAGAGAGAAGCACACTCCATAGACAGAGTGTAGGCCATCTCTGAAGGCAAGAGCAGCCCCAGGGTCTGGGGTTGACAGTTTTATAGGAGTGGTTAATTTCATAGGCTAATGAGTGGGAAGAGTATTCCAGCTATTTTGAGGAAAGGGTGGGAATTTCCAGAAATTGGGCCACTGCCCACTTCTTGATCTTTATGGTCAGTCTTGGAACTGTTATGATGCCTATAGATGTGTCATTTAATTGCTACTCTGTTAAAATAAGCATATCATGAGGCTCACGGTCTAGTAGAATTCGGCTCATCTGCCATCTTGGACCTAATTGGTTCTAATCAGTTTATGTTGTATCCAAGGGCTGTCCTTCTTTTAAAGCCTGTGCCCTGCATTCTTCCCTCCTGTTTCACCTGACAGTAGTCACTAGTAAACCCACAATGAACAAGAAATAGTCCCTACTTGCCTTAAGTGAGAAAGGTACTCTAGTGAGGAAGATAGCTAAGAAAGAAAAAGAAAAGAAAAGAAATGTGATACAGTGAATTAAATATCATTATACAGACTTACACAAGAGGAGTAGCAGAATGAAGCCTTGGTGATAGATATTGATGGAAACGAGCCACATCTAAATCAGTATGAAAGGAAGGGGAATTTTAAAGATAATGTTAGAAGGATCCATGAATAGGATGGATGGTGTGGTGGGGAAGAAAAGTTACTAGGAGTGGGTACTGGGTAATAGAAGACTGTTTCTAATACTGTAACATTCAGGTCAGTTCAGTTCAGTTCAGTTCAGTTCAGTTCAGTTGCTCAGTTGTGTCTGACTCTTTGCGACCCCATGAATCACAGGACGCCAGGCCTCCCTGTCCATCACCAACTCCCGGAGTTTACTCAAACTCATGTTCATTGAGTCGGTGATGTAACATTAGGCTAAGGTAAAAGCGACCTTATCAGGTTCAATTCATTTCCTGGAGGAAGAGAAACAGGCATGGCTTTCTTGACAAAAGAGAAGCCATTTTTGACTTAAATCATTTTGTGGTCTAAGATTGACCAGAATGCTTGCCTTTGAACAGGTCTCAGTAATTAATCATCTTCAGGGAACAGAAGAATTCAGGGGACTTCCCTGGTGGTCCAGTGGCTAGGACTCTGTGCTCCCAATGCAGGGGGACTGAGTTCAGTCCCTGGTGGGGGAACTAGATACCACATGCTGCAACTAATACCCAGTGCAGCCAAACAGATGAATAAATAAATAAAAATTTCTTTAAAAAATAAAAAAAGAATTCAGGAACAAAAGACAAGAGAAGTAAAAATAGCAAAGATAATGACCACTTGCAAAACCTCCCGTTCTGTACCAACGGCAAAGATTAGCCTGAAGCACTTTCTCGAGCTGTTTTGCAGAATTTAAGCCTCCCTTGAGTGCTCAACCATCAGATCAAGTGGAACCTAAGGGATGATGATGTTGACCCTTTTTGAATTTCATGACATCAATCAACTAAAGGATGGATTCTGTTGACCTTTACTGAAATTCTACACTAAATTTTCCTCTGCTCTAGCCCCTTCATGAAGATGCATGTACCTTTAGCTTAAAACTTCCCTGATTTTGCTGTTTGGGATGACAGTCCTTTGGGAAAGAGCCTCGCTGTTCTCCTTACTTCCTGCAGGTAATAAACCCTTCCTTCTCCACCTCTTAGAGTCGGTTGTGTCTTTTGGCTCAGCCCACCAAGAGGGGAGTCCAATTTTCAGGTAACAATTTCTGTCTCATCTAAAGTTCTTTAATAGGTGGTTCATGGCAAATAGTGCAGCTTGCGCATGAAATTCACCCAAGGACCCAGTTTCCTCTGGTGTGGCTATTCCTAAATGACAGTTTCACATTTGACCAGCAGGAAATGGAGAAGAAAGTTGGACATACTCTGTTTCTAAAACCAGGAAGAACAGTGACACACGTTAATTCTACTCACATCCCTTAGCCGGAACCTAGTTACATAGTTATGCCTGGCTACAAAGGAAGCTTAAAAAGAGAATCTTAAACTCAGTAGTCTAATAAAAGTTTCCTACTGAGCTTTTATTACTGGAGACAAAGTGGAAAACAGACATCGAGGGCACAGCTAGCCACCTCTGCCAAAACCACTTTGGTGACCCAAATATCTGAGTGTACCACTTTTTCACAAAGAGGACACCTTTGCTCCTATGAAAGTGAGACGGTTGCCGAATAGTATCTGTTTGCTGCGCTTGCTTACAGTCCAAGTTTGTTGGGTGTTATCCAGTATCTCTGAGTGATGTATGTTCTTTTAATTAGGATGGGATGTGGGTCTTGTGATCCAACAACCTGTAAACTGAAAGAAACACTTTCTCCACGAACCTTAGCCCCAACCAGTATACAAAGAAGGGATGGGAACCAAGTAAGTCAATACAAACTCCCATTCAGAAAGTGAAAAAATTGGAAATTCATCAAAAGCACCGATGTCTAGCAATCTTTAAATCCTACTAACAGAAATTATAAAAACTCCCTACCATGAGAAATAGTAAATATTTCATTGTGTATGTTTACCAAATCTTTATCCATTCATCTGCTGATGGCCATATGGGGTGCTTCCATACCTTGGCTGTTGAAAATAATGCTTCTATGAACACTGGGTACATATATCTTTTTGAATCGTGTTCTTTGGATAAGCACTCTAGAAGCAGAATTGCTGGATAATATGGTGATTCCATTTTTAGTGTTTTTAAGAAACTTCCATACAGTTTTCCTTACTGGCTACACCAGTTTACATTCCCACCAACAGTGTGCAAGGATTTCCTTTTCTCCACTTGTTCACCAACACTTGTTATTTCTAGTCTTTTTGACAATAGCCATTCTGACCACTATGAGGTGTTATCTTATTGTGAGTACTTTTTAAAATTGAATTTGTTACAGTCTTGCTTCTGTTTTATGTTTTGGTTTTTGGCCATGAGGCCTGTGGGATCTTAACTTCCCAACCAGGGATCAAACCTGCACCCCCTGCATTGGAAGGTGAAGTCTTAACCACTAGGCTGCCAGAGAAGTCCCTATTTCAGTGTGGTTTTGATTTGAATTTCTCTGATGATTAGTGATGCTGAGCATCTTTCCATAAGTCTGCTGGTTATCTTTGTGTCTTCTTGGAAAAATATCTTTTCAGGTCTTCTGTTCCATTTTTCTTAATGAATTATGTGTTTTTGTTTGTTTTTCATTTTGAATTTCATGACTTATTTGCATACTTTGGCTATTAATCCCTTTATTAGACATATCATTTGCAAATGTCTTATCTTATTCAGTAGGGTGACTTTTCATTTTATTGATGGTTTCCTTTGATGTATAAAAGCTTCTAAGTTTGGTTAGGTCCCATTTGTTTATTTTTGCTTTTGTTTCCCTTGCTGAGGAGATAGATCCACCCCCTGCGGGGGCGGGGGGGGCGGAATATATATATATATATATACACACATACATATGTATATATGCATACATACATACATATATATTGCTAAAATCTATGTCAATGGGAGTATTGTCAATGTTTTTTTCTTGGAGTTTTATGGTTTCAAGCCTTACATATCTTTAATTCATTTTGAGTTTATAAAGTAGGTGGTTACTGTATCTTTTAGCCCCTGATTCTTCTTTCTGGGAGATTTCTGTTTCCTGTGATTGTATCTAAAGTGGGGAGTAGGACTATGCTCTCCTTAGGAGGCTACACATCGTTTACACTTGCTTCCTCTTGGTGCAGATCTGGGAATCCAGAGGTTCCTATATAGAGATCAAAAAAAAAAATCACAGGCTTTTTGTGAGCCAGCCTGTAAGTTCTTTTTAGCAGTCAAGTTTCCTTGATATGCTTCTTATGTTTCCAGGTAACCACAGCGAAGCCTATCATCTAGGCACACGGTGATTGAAATTCTGATCTTTAATTTCCTGTCCTTGGTGCTCTAGCCACACCCGTCACTTACCCCCAGATTGAAGCTGTCTGGAAGAGAGGCCCTGAGTAGGAGGGTAGCATCCAGAATCTGATTCTTGCCAGTGATAAGTTTCATCATGACCAAGTTCTCATTACCTAATGCAGATGCTTGAGAAAGGCTGGGCTACAGCTTTCTTTCTTTCTTTCTTTCTTTTTTTAATACGCTACCTCTTTAGAATCAGAAGCACCTCTTATAGCTAGCCTGAATTCAGGACTCTCTTACAACTTTGACAAGAGGCAAAAAGCAGCCGACTCACACTGATGTTATGAGTTTTCCCAATACTTCCACTTGAATTGTAGGCTCTTTAGCATATAGTTTGTGTGCAAGCTGTTACAAATGATGGTTCTATGAAAGCTTTTCAGTATAAAACAAGTATCCCTAGGGATTTCCCTGGCCCATGTTCAATCGCTGGTCAGGGAAGTAAGATCCTGCAAGCTGCATGGTGTGGCCAAACAACAACAAACACAGTTATCCCCAAATTTTTCACTGCACAGTCTGTTCCTTTGTCACCAATTCCCCAGTCTTCACATGGCATCACCCCAGTTTGTGTGTCTGTGTCCAAATTTCCTGCTTTTATAAGGGCATCTGTCAGGTAAGGGGCCTACCTACACTGGTATAACTTTATCTGTTCTAGCCTATTACATCTGCAAAAACCTTATTTCCAAGTAAGCTCACATTCTGAGGTTCTAGGGGTTAGAACTTCAACCTATGAGGTTAGAAGAGGGCAACAATGCATACTAGATGTAAGAGATGGAAAGTTGCTAATAGCAAACTCCCAAACTCAGGAAGGAAGTGAAAACCAATTAGATGCAATTGAAAATAGAGTGACTGAGACAGTGAATGGAGTCATCTCATAAGGGTAATAATATCTATCTCTTAGAGTTATTATAGGATTGAAGAGGATAACCTCATGCCACTGCAGGAGACACAGGAGATGTAGGCTCAGTCTCTGGGTTGGAAAGATTCCTCAGAGGAGGAAATGGCAACCCCTACTCCAGTATGCTTGCCTGGAGAATCCCATGGACAGAGGAGCCTGGCTGGCTATAGTCCCTGGGGCTGCAAAGAGCAGGACATGAGTGAGTGACTGAGCATGCTCATACACACAAGATAACACATGTAAAACATTTAGCACAAAACCCAGAATGTGTAAAAGCACTCAATAAATTAGTTAAGGATCCTGACTTCCTTTCAATAAATAGTAGTTGCCACTATAAAAATAACACTACTGCTAATAACAATATTCTTCAATTTATTCATTAATTCAATTTTACAGATAGTGCTAATGGTAAAGAATCCACCTGCCAATGCAGAAGATATAAGAAATATGGGTTTGATCCCTGGGTCAGGAAAATTCCCTGGAGGAGGGCATGACATTTTCAGCATTCTTGCCTGGAAAATCCCATGGACAGAGGAGCCTGACGGGCTACAGTCCATAGGGACACAAAGAATTAGAGGTGACTGAACACACACATATTAGTTTTCATTTATGAACTCCCATCTGTACTAGCCCCTATGTGAAGAGCAGAAATGTAAAGTAGATTAAAAATAAATATTTGTTTAATGAATGAATGAGCTTACAGTCAATGGGGCAGAAAGGCATGTAGGCAATTATGGGCCAATGAAACAAGTGCAAAAAAGCATACAGAGTCCTGTGGGAAGAATTGGAGGGCCAGGAATGGCTTCAGCAAGAGATGATAGTTGAATATTTACCTGTGTCTTCACACCACTGGAGTGATAGAAAGGCACCCCAACACAATAAGTTTTATATCGGCCCAATTACTTCATAGAAATTGACAGTGAACACACCATCCCTACCCACACTATGGTGGCATGTTGTTATGTTGCCAGTTCCACAAAGCTGAGAGATTAATCTTCCAGTTTTGGAAGGTTTGAATCAGAATATAGCCCAAAAGAAGAATTTAAAGAATACTTTAATAGAACCCATGTATAATTATAAATAATGTTTGATGAGAATCCTTATAAAGAATATCAAGGTTCAAAAGCTTAACATCTTTGATTACAAAGAAGTAGAATACATCATGTTCAAAGAAGTTCAGAAATAACAAATAACACATACAATCAACTCTTGAAACAAAGACCATAGTAATAGTCTCTACTTCTCACCCTTCTTTTCTTTACCTCTTAAAGCTATACATGAGTATCTCTTATTTTGCCTGATGGAACTTGAGTAGAAAGATTACTTGTCATTTCCACACAGAAACTCTGTTAGTCAGAGTGCGGTAAATCACTCTGGCTTTTCCTATCTCAGTGATCAGAAAACACTGCCTAGACAGTGATGCTCCAGCATTCTGTGTTTCTGAGTGACACTGATTACCAAAGACATGTACCAACCTACACTGCACAGGTGAGTGAGAAATATGACATTTTTGTGCTCAACCCCTGAGATTGGGGATTGTTTGTTAATGCAGCATAACCTAGCAGCATCCTATTGATACAATAGCTGAAACTTTAAATCAGCATTTGATGCATCAGTATCTTTGAGGGTGAAATTAGAAGCTGTTTTCTTTCTCTTTTACCATGAAATCTTGTTTAGTTAATCAATGGACTGTCCTCACTATAGAAAGAACTTCTTAATAACTTATAAAGGATTTCAAAGGGCTTGTTATCTCCTTAAATTATAAAAAAAATTTTTTTAGTATTTTTGGCCAGGCAATTTTTTTTTTTTTTGCAGAGAACCATTCATAGCTTTTATCTAGTTCCCCAGGAAGCCTGTAAACTACATAATAATAAGAAGAACCACTATGGAAGCCTGTATTTATAAATTCCTTCATCAGTAAAGAGTTGTATCACAACTTAACATTGATCAGTAAACAGTAGCCATAGTCAGAACGTAAGTTAGAAAGACTTACTATTTTGGAAAGTTTAATGAACAATAACTATGTACAGATTCTAAATTAAATAATATTCTGGTTTTCTAACCTTTAAATTTGTTAAACTTTTTCATCATTGGTAGCTCTCCAGATTATCATAACATTTTTTTAAGGTGCCATTGGGTGAAGTATTGTTTCATCAGTGGATTCTGTTTACCACTTCCTGATTTGGGTCTATGGAAAACACTCATGAACACATATACATATACATACATACATACACACATACACATGCAGACATGCACACACATATACATACACCTGGTAGAAATTCGATCAAAAGGATAAACTGAACTATCTTCAGATGTCTCTACAGGGATCATGGTATTTTATGGAACCCTAGATGTTTTATGGAACCACAGAAAGAGAGAGATGGGTCAGATGGCTTTGTCTCCTAATCTCATTCACTCCTTGTATGTGTTTTACATGATATTATCTCTCTCTTCTCTTACCCTCACTCTCTCACCCTCTTTCTCCAGAACTCCTGTTTTAAAAAAAATTTTAAGAACCACTAATATAAATTGTACATGAGAACATAGTGAGCTATCTTCAAGAGCTTGGAAGTGAAGTTGACTTCTGAGAGTTCAACTGTGAAATTCAAACTAAGAAATGATATAAGAAATAGGAAAAATTGTAATGTATTGAAGAAAGAGGATGGTTCTCAGGTCTGAATAATATATGACTCAGCCAAATCAGTAACATTTATGTTTCCAAAGAAATAACCTGCCCCTCATAAAAGACTGAAGAAAGCATAGGGTGATTAGTAACAGATCATGGAACAGGAAGACTTGAACAAATGGATCCATCATATTACTTTGGGAGGGCCCTAAATTCTCTCTTCCTCTCCTAACATTTCTGCCTCAACCTAAAAGAAGGAATTTTTCTTCCCAAGGAAGAAGAAATTGATACTTAGATTGGTTTAAAGCCATGTTTCATTGCTTCCCAAATTTAGCAAGTTGATCTAGGAATGCATCTTTGGGAGATCATTGCCTCTGTTAACACAGGAGACAATGGGGATTAAGCTCTGAGAGAGTAATTTAACTTGCTAGTGAGCCCTGGCTTGCAAAGCTATTAAAGTGAACCATGTGTGTATGTGCGTGCTAAGTCACTTCAGTCGTGTCTGACTTTGCAACCCTTCAGACTGTAGCCTGCCAGGCTCCTCTGTCCATGGGCTTCTCCATGCAAGAATACTGGAGTGGGTTGCCATTTCCTCCTCCAGGGGCTCTTCCCAACCCAGAGATCAGACCCACATCTCTTATGTCTCCTGCAGTAGCAGGCAAGTTCTTTACTGCTAGTGCAACCTGGGAAGCCCGAATTGAACAATAGGAACTGCTGATATTCAACCATTTTTAATCTACAAAAATGAAAGTTATATATGGTTCTACATGATTCTATCTGATGAACTGAGATTTGAGTTCAGATTGATCTAGTTCCAACGCTTTCTTTCCACTATGAAGCACTGCCCTTTTTTTGCAAAATGTGTGAAATGTATTTACTGGCCTATTTTAAGAGGTATGTGTATGGGAGGGGAGAGCATGATGATTGGAAGTGATATTTATAAAGACCGACTGAAAACAGTGTGTAGGATGGATTGAAGAGGCTTTATGTAGAAAGACTAGGTGTGAGAGGGACTAGGACCATGAAGAAGCATGATATTAAAAGGGATAGAAAGGATGGGAAGAATTCAAAGGAAAAAAACATCTGGAAACTTAACTTCTCCACCCTTGCCAGAGGGACACTAAAGAGATCATTCCTTGCTTTGGGGGACAGTCCAGCTCTGCCCACGCATAATCAGTAGACAGACCTGATATCCGATCCGATGACTCACTTTTTATGTAACGAGAGTGATTCACTTTTCTTCTGTCTACATTTTCTCTCTGGGCTGTCTTTTCCAATCCCATAGCCTAGACTGCCAAATGAATGTCAATGACTTACAAATCTTTATCTCTTTGCCAAAACCTTTCTCTTGGTCACAGATTCCTTTACTCCATTGACAATGGAATAGCTTCATCTTATTGTCCCAGAAGCATCTCAAATTCAGTGTATACCAAGTTGAATTCACAGATTTCTCCATTAATTTGGTCTCCCCTGTATTTCTACCATTAGTTAATTAAAATCATACTAGGGACTCATATTGATTTCTTCTCCTCCATCCTCAACATCTAATCTGTTTTTCTATCCTTTTCTTTTATCTCCTAAACATTTCCTTTGCTCTGTTTCCATTGTCAGATTTCAGCTGCACACTGTTTTTTTATAATAGGATCTTAATTCCCCAACCTGGGACCAGGGATCAAACCTGTGCCCCCTGCAATGGAAGCGGTGGGGGGTGGGGGGGGTCCTAACCACCAGACCAGCAGGAAATTTCCTGTAATGGCCTTTTTTATTAGTCTTCTTTTTCTATCTTAGAAGACACTCTTTAAGTAAATTGCCAGTAATTCCCCCTTCAGAAAACTCCTTTCCATGGCTTATTTTCACCACCTGTTTACTGATTAATTTTCTAGCTTCATCTTCCACTATTCTTTCCCTTGCATTTTTTTTTTTCATTTCTCTAATGATTTCCAGACAAAAAGGATTGTCAACTACCCCTATACACCATAGCTTGTCATGCCTTCATGCATGTATACAGATTCTTCCTCCACCTAAAAGGCCGTTTCCTCCACCTCTGCCACACCTCATACCCTGCCTTGTCCACCTAGTTGTCTTAGTCATACTTAAAAACAGCTTTCCATCTTTCCTTGAATCCCTCCCACACCTCCTTCTCCTTCCCCCAGGCAGAGTGAGTTGTTCCCTCTTTTCTACTCCCATAATGCCTTCTTTCTATATTTACATTGCACTAATTACCTCCTTATATAACAACTCTCCACCCCATAAACTTGAGGTATATTCTTGAGGGTCATATCTTGAATGAGTGAATGAATGAGGTAGTCTAAGCCAATTTGATTTCCCTTTTATGATATATATATATATAAAATGAACTATTGAAATGTAACTGGTATTTCCAAAAGTCTGTGAAACACAAATTGTTGTGATTCAACCTTAACAAGGACCAATCAAAAATGGACAGTAAGTTTCTCTTCTTTTCTTATTCTCTGTGATTAAATAAGGAAAATCTTCGGTTAGGCCTTACAGTCTATAAGACTTCTGGAATACATTTATAATACATCTATATATTTATATTTATAGATGTATTTATAATACATCTATATATATAATACATCTATAATACATTTCATGTTCAAAATAAAACTATTAGATTAAAATTTCCAATTATAAATATGGCTAACAGTCACTTATGTGTTACTCAGGTGGTTGGGTCAGAAGATTTTAAGAGACCAAGTGCATGGGAAGACATTCTTCCACTTGATTGTTTAATATCTTCATGGTCTTTTAACTACTGTCAGGTATTGTATGCTGACTTCACCAAAAAATTCAACTTTTATTCTTTCTTTTGAATTTCAAGAAAATCTTTCATCTTTGTATATAAAAATGTTAATTGATGATTAAATACCATATTTCACTGATTAGTTGACCATTAAGCCAATATACAAGACCTTTAAAAATCTATTCATTTCTATTATTCAGAGCTCTGTGTCCAGGAAAAGATCATAGTTTTAGAAACATTAGGTCTTTCTAGTTAGTTCTTAAAAGCATAGTTTTCTAGAGTACTTAAAAGTCAAGAATTCAAAATTTATTTATTATTTTTCAAACATTTTTAAGTAATCACTTCTTGGTATGTTTTTGGTATGTTATAGACTCAAAGTGTTATTGAACCACTCACTATTTGGGAAACAGAGTTGAGGAGGATCTCTTATGCTTTCTTCTGAGGAAACCTTCCAAGGGAACATTAACCTGATTGGAGCCAAGTCTTAGATGTTGTTGGATCGCATCTACCTGTGGATGGGTTATGGTGTATTGAAAGGTCCTGTGCCTAATTGTGAATCTCTCTTCTTTCTTTTGCCCCATGAAGCAGGAGCCATAGAAACTTTCAAAGGGTCTTCTCCTAAGGTGATCTAAGCCACCCTACTCTCCTTCCTTCCCTTCTTAGCATCTACAAACATTCCCATCTCTTTAGTCCTCTGTACTAAGTGATCAACCTGAAGACAGAAAGACCCTGAGGTGTGGACCCAGTTTTGTACTTAAACTGGTGAGAAAGGACGTTATAGTAATCCTTTTCACCAGGTCACATTTATTAATCTGGCTAACCAGAGATCTCTGCATTGGAACTTAAGTACAGGCCCACTTAATAATAAAATGGTAGCTTTTTTTGCCATTTTCCTTAGATCCTGTGCATGTTTCTTCTTTGTGGAAATCATGTGGGAAGGACTAACAGGGCAAAGACTGTGTGGAAGAATTTTGGAGTTTGTTGGCAACAATACCATATAAACATTCTCCAAAATTTCATGATCTATCAAAACAAACTTAAAAAAAATTTTTGTTTATTAATTTTTGGCTGCATTGGGCCTTGATTGTGGTACATGGACTGCTCATTGCAATGGCTTCTCTTGTTGCAGAACACGGGTTTTAGGTATGCGGGCTTTAGTAGCTGAGTGGGCTCTAGAGCGTGGACATAGTTGCTCCATGGCATGCGGGATTGTCCTGGACCAGGAATGGAACCTGTGTTCCCTGCACTGGCAGTTGGATTCTTAACCACTACCACCAAGAAAGTCCGATAACAAGCTTTCTGGGACTTCATTTTTATTATCCTCATGATCAGGGTTATTGTCATTGTCATCATCATTATCATTTGGACATTACTCAGAGTTTTCATGGCTAAAATTGCAGAAGAATTAAGAAAATATTGTAAGAAACTGAAAGATGAGATGGTTTTAAATGTAAAAGATAGTGACAGAATAATGATTTAAAAATCATTATCATAATAATAATCACAATAGTGACATTAACAGCTAACACTTATTGGACAGTTAATCTGTGCCCCACCTTTTGGCCATTGTCTCATATGTGAAATTTTACTAAATTTTCAAAACAACCTTAGAAGTAGGTGAAAGTGAAGTCTGTCAGTTGTGTCCAACTCTTTGTGACCCCATGGACTGTAGCCTACCAGTTTCCTTCATCCATCGGACTTTCCAGGCAAGAGTAGGAGTGGGTTTGTTATTTACTTCTCTGGGGGATCTTCCCGACCCAGGGATCAAACTCGGCCCCCCCCCCCCCCCACATTGCAGGCAGACACTTTATAGTCTGAGCCACCAGGGAGAGGGGATATGAAGTAGGTACTATTAATCATTTTCATTATACAGGTTAGAAAACCAAGGGCTAGAAAACTTATATAATTTTCCTGAAGTCCCAAACAGCACTAGTGTTTGGTATAATGTTAATTTGGGAATTTGGAAGGAAAGTGATGACTACAAATCTTATTTCTAGATTTATGTTCTCATCACTAGTATAAGCAAAATTTGAAAAGGAAAAAAAAGTTGAAAAGGAGCTTAATGCAAATTAAATTTTATGAATCTTTTTGGTTAAAATATTTATTTATTGGGACTTCCCTGATGGCCAAGTGGCTAAGACTCTGCATTCCCAATTCAGGGGGTCCAGGTTTGATCCCTGCTCAGGGAACTAAGTCCCACAAACTTCAACTAAGAGTTTGCTCTCCACAGCTAAAGATCCTGAATGCCACAATGAAGATCGATCTCCCAACTGAGACCCGGCACAGCCAAATAAATACATTAATTCAAAAAATAAATATTAAAAAAGAGATACATTTGTTAAAATACTGACTTAGCACCTACCTTTATTTGGTGACTCAGTATTCTTTTATTTAGATTTATGACCTAATTAAAATTAAAAGTTGTTGAATTTCAACTTTGTAGCACTTCTATGAGTTTTCTTTTAATACACAGCATTGAATAACTGAACTCTAAGCATTCATTAATGAGTACAGACCTCATGCTCTTTGCTATTCTGGACTTAACAGAAATTTGGCAGAAAACTATGTATTTCTGGACTATTTTCTTAGGAATATGTAGTCTGTCCACTCTTATAGACATTTTTTTCTTTAAATTAAATCATCCAGATTTACCGAGTTGATCTTTGGAATTATACATTAGCTTATATTGAAAAATATTAGTGAATTATTCCTTTTTAAGTGAACTACATAGGCTTAATTTATGTATTCAAAACCAATAGTTGAGGTTTAGAGGTTTAATTGCTATAAACAATGTATTACACTGCTGGTCATGTTTCTAGTTTAAATTTATTCTAATCTTCTTCATAGCACTTAAGAAAATTTATAGTGTCCCAGTGTTAATGTGAACTAACAATAGGTGAAATGGAGTCATGGAATATTTTAGTCTCTACACCTTGGTAGAACCATTTCTAATAATCATTTCTTTGATATCAAGACTGTGGTCAGTAATGCTATCCATAATAAATTGTGGTGAAAAAGAAAGATCCTTTGAAGGTAGAATATAGTAGAATAGAATTGAAGGAATTATTTGGAGAATCTTTCAGTTGTGGATTTTAACTTTTCCATCTTAGAAGCTCCCCCCAACTCCGTCCTCTCTACTGCTGTATATCATCACATGTTAACTGTGTTTTTCAATAATGCACTGTACATATCAATCGAATATTGAGTCATTAAATATACATTTCTGAACAACATAATGAGTAACATGTGGAAGAAACAGCTGAGAATAAATATAAAAACATGTGCTTAACTGCAGTCTAGGGCAGGATTTTCATCAAAGGTCACTTCTTCTTAGGGTGATCCTCACTTTTATCTGTAAAGCAGCCAGGGCAATGTTTGTATAGTTGTATTTTGTATTTCAACTCCTCTAGTATCACTAATAGAAGATTTATCTTGTTGTTTTTTTTTCCCATAAGGATTTTATTTGCAGAAAAGACATGCAAAATGGCATTAGTAAAATGGAAAATCAGAACAAAGGGAGAAATAAAACAAAAATATCCTAACTCTATGATAATTTAGTAGTCAAACTTCATACTTGTCTCAGAGCTTCCTGACCTACAAGGAAAAAACAGTGGAAAATGTGGTCAGTTACATCAGGGCTTCTTACCTGTTATATAATAGTACAAACAGAACACTGTAATTATTTTATGGGATGTGATGGAAAACAGAGGTGCCTGCTCTATTAACTCTGGGATCCAACAAACGTGAGGCTGAGAGGATCAATATCTGGGCAAACCTATAAACACTCCCAGGTATGCTCATGAGATATGACATCATGGTTGGAAAATCTGTCACTTGGTTCACATCTCTGGAGAAAACGGTGTCTCCTAGTTTCTTGGGACTGCTCTTCCTAGGTCTAAATTCTAAAATGCTACATGTATCATGTTGAGAATACATACGGATAGATTTCTTAGATTTGCAGCTAGTATCTGCATAGTCATTCACTTTTGATGTAAATTAGTGTCATGATTTGCCACTAAAAATTTTTTTGTTTACAGGTTTGTTTGGCTTTCACTGTTTCTAGGCATGGTCTCATCCTACATGGCAGGTTACAGCATCATCCAGTTCTCCAAAGGAATTTCTTAGAGTAAGAGGTGTAGGGTTCCCTCCCTGCCTTCTAGTAGAAGACACATAATTTCCTTTGGGGAGCCTTAAGACCAGCCAGTTCTTCCGCCATGGCAATAATGTATGGGTATGTGTTCTGCCATTGCCCTGCCCTCTCAAATACTATGAAGGGCTTGGTGGGCAGGCCATTGCAACTTGCTGCCTGCAGGAAAAGGGAGACAAATTTTCATGTAAATGTAGACTTTTGCATAATATACCTGTTTCCAAGTTATGCAAGTTGTAACGGGCAGTATTTTGGAAACAAACACACAGGTATAATCAGCTACTAAGATACATAAGAAGAATATGTGGAAAGTGTTTTCTCCTAAAGGGCCTTGTGAGGGGTGTGGAAAGGAGCTTTTAAAAATGAGGGAGACTCCAAATCCTGTTGCCAAGCAAGGCTGTGCAAAGTAAACAGTGTATACACTCCCGGGGCTCTTCTTTGTAGGATCTGGATTGGAATGAGAACAGCAGATATCACACCCAACTGTTGCCATGAAAATTAGAGGAATTAACTCAGGACCTGAAGATTCAGGTCACTTGACTGAAAGGGAAAGGAACACTGTAATAAGTGCTCAAATTTATTAGGTAGATGATATTTCCTTCTAGGCAATTTTCTTAATGCTTTGGTGTGAAGTGATGTGAAAAAAGAAGTTTTTTTGCTGAATTAGAAAACTATCCATGCAGAATAATACCTAGCGCTTTTATGAATCATCCTAGGCTTCCTAGGTGGCGCCAGTGGTAAAGAACTCACCTGCCAATGCAGGAGACATAAGAAACGCAGGTTCAATCCCTGGGTTGGGAAGATCCCCTGTAGGAGGGCATGACAACCCATTCCAGTATTCTTGCCTGGAGAATCATGTGGACAGAAGAGCCTGGTGGGTTACAGTCCATAGGGTCACAAAGAGTTGGACACAACTGAGCGACTTAGCATGCATGGACCATACTGACTGTACAAATCACTGCATTATGTAGAATTGGTTTTCACGGTGTTATGGCCTGAATTGTATCCCAATAAATTTATATGTTGAAACCCTAACCCCCAGTACCTCCGAATGTGACTGTATTTAGAGCTAGGGCCTTTGAGGAGCTAGCTAAGGTAACATGAGGTCATTAGGATGGACTCTAATCTAGTATGCCTGATATCCTTATAAGAAGAGGAGATTAGAACACAGATGCACAGAGGAAAGGTCAGGTGAGGATGCTGGGAGAAGGCAGCCACCTGCAAGCCAAGGAAAGAGGCCTCAGGAGAAACCAAACCTGCAGACACTTTGATTTTAGAATTCTAGCCTCCACAACTGTGAGAAAATGCATTTTTTGTGTTTAAGTCATCCAGTGTGTGGTATTATGTTATGGCAACCCTAGCAAAGTAATGCAGAGGGTGTGAAATTTAAAATGATCTCACGAGTGTTTTTTTAATCTTTTGAAAGAATGATTTCCAGGATTCTTCTGGTGGTCCAGTGGCTAAGACTCCATGATCGCAATGCAGGGGGCCCAGGTTCAATCCCTGGTCAGGGAACTAGATCTCACATGCTACAACTAAGAGTTCGAATGCCTAAAGATCCCACATGCTGTAATGAAGATCAAAGATCCCATGGGCTGCAAATGAGACCTGGCATGACCAAATAAATATACAAATAACACAGTAATTCCCAATATGTCTGCTTTATAGAATAAAGTGTGTTACTTTCCTCTGAAGTTGACTAAAGTTGCAAAGCTCCTCAATTTGAATAAAGGTATCCCTGACTGGCCTGTAAATTCCTTCAGAAAAGCAGCAGCCCTGTTCTTGGTTTTTATGTATTCTCTAGGTGATAGCATCTTTTAGGTACTTACTCTTTGTGTTTTTTTTTTTTTTTTTGGTCCATGCCATGTGGAATTGAAGTTCTCCAACCAGGATGGAACCCATGTTCCCTACAATGGAAGCAAGGAGTCTCTCTCTTTTTTTTTTAAACCTCCATGTCTCCCCATTCACAATACAGACCAGGTAAAGGGCCTGCCTGGGCTGAGGTGTATATGGGGTGGATTTACTCTGCCTCCTCTTTCTATACAGTCAGTGTAAGAACACAGCCTGTGGTAAGCACCGGGAGGCCCAGCAAGGAGTCTCAATCACTGGATCACTAGGGAAGTTCCATCACTCTTTAACTTAATTCTTTGATTTTTCATATAGGAGAAGTGAAATCTGCAAACTGTAAATAAACCAAGAATATTGCCTTCAGTTTGAATTGGAAATCCAGAAAGAATTTATTAAAAGGGTTTTTTGGGTTGTTGGGACCCATCAACAATGAATCATTAATTGCAAAATTTAGCAAGACCAATAGCTACAAGTTAGAGAAGGAAATGGCAACCCATTCCGGTACTCTTGCCTGGAAAATCCCGTGGACGGAGGAGCCTGGTAGACTACAGTCCATGGGGTTGCAAAGAGTCAGACACAATTAAGTGAGTTCACTTTTACTTTCACAGCTACAAGTAATGTTAGCTTAATCAATCACCTGGTAATTCATTAGACATTCGACATTTTTGTCCAGCTCTTGAAACTCTCTCCTGTTTTGACTTCTAAGATGTTATTTTGACCTCTCTTGCCTTCCTGACAAGAGCTTCTCTGTCTTCTGCTTAGGTTTTTCCTCCTCTAGTCTCCTCTTCAAAGCTGTTATACTTTCGAACTGTTATACTGAACAAGCATGCTTCTTGCCATGATCAAAACACTTTTTTTATTAAAAGAATATCTAAAGTTTACTTACAGGGCAGTCTTCTCCTACACATGGTAGGAAATTGATGGAGATCCATTCCTTTACTTTTACATCTTACAGTTTCAGAGACTTAGAAGCTGGGCGGAGGAGTGCTGGAAATCACCTATTCCTGCTTGATTCATTCTGCCATTCTTTGGTCAGGCTATCCTAGGCACAGCCTGCACTCTGAGATCAGTACTCACATCCCTAGAAGCTGAGGAGAAAAAGAGGCTACTATTGATCTGGATTTCCAAGTCAAATCTAGCTTAGGTCACATGCTAGGTTTCTACCAACTCTAACCTTTCATATTCTGCTTTGTGATGCTGGGTCTGGGACTGCGTTTCTTGGACTCCTTTGTCAGCTGGTTTCTTTTGTTTTAAAAAATTTATTTGGCCATGCTAGACCTTAGCGGGGTCTTTTTTGTAGTTACAAAAATGTTGTGAACTCTTAGTTGCAGCATGTGGGATCTAGTTTCCTGACCAGGGATTGAACCTGGACCCCCTGTATTGGGAGCATAGAGTCTTAACCACTGGACTACCAGGGAAGCCCCGGCTTGTTTCTCACTAGGGCCTATCAATGAGAAGCAAGAGAAGAAAATCAGAAGACAAGAGGAGGAAAGTAAAGGAATTTCTTCCCCGTTTTTCCATTTGCATCTCGTCACTTCAGCAGCAGGGGAAGATGGCTCCAGATTCCAACTTCTTTCTGAACTCTCAGCACCCCCTTCACTGTGTTCCTTGGAAGAACCAGTAACTCTTAATATCAGGATGTATCCCCTTGTAGTTGGTGTAACAGTTCTGCTGCACATCACCCACTGGGCTGTAGCTCCCAGGCCATCCAGGGATCTGCCCAGACAAATACCCTCCACAAAAGACCACACCCGAGCTGTGGAGAATCTCCCCCTACGACTTGTAGCAACAGATCTCAGAGACCCCCTCCCATAAATTCCTATGTCCCTACCCCTCATCCTTTTTTTTTTTTTTTTTTTTGCTTCTGCAGATCTAGCAATTATTAAGCTCCTGTTTGCTTTTCCAACCTTTTCATACTTAAGAGTTCCCTGGATTAATTCATCTCTCTTTGAAGTACCCAGTGTGGTTTCTGTTTACTTTCTTGGGCCCTTGGTTACGCAGGTCTCAGGGCCAATCACTAATTGCTCAGTACAGATAATGACCATAGTTGGTCGAGTCTGGGACATAAGCCCATTTCTGTAACGAGGGCAGGGTCTTTTACTAGAAAAGGAATGGGTTGGGAGGATGGCACTAATGTACAGCTTTGAGGCAAAAAACTATAGTCATCATGGTAAAAAAAAAAAAAAACAAGTTTCTGGGCCCCATGGGAAAGGAGGGAGGAAGATGGTAACTGGGAAAGAGGAAGTGAGATTAAGGGAGGTTTGTTCTGAGATGGATATGCATGTTTAAGTGCTGATCAGTTCAGTTCAGTCACTCAGTCGTGTCTGACTCTTTGTGACCCCATAGACTGCAGCATGCCAGGATTCCCAGTCCATCACCAACTCCCAGAGCTTGCTCAAATTCATGTCTATCGAGTCAGTGATGCCATCCAACCATCATATTCACCATTGTCTCCTTCTCCACACACCCTCAATCTTTCCCAGCATCAGGGTCTTTTCAAATAAGTCAGTTCATCACATCAGGTGGGCAAAGGATTGGAGCTTCAGGTTCAGCATCAGTCCTTCCAATGAATATTTAGGACTGCTTTCCTTTAGGATTGGTTGGTTGGATCTCCTTGCTGTCCAAGAGACTCTCAAGAGTCTTCTCCAACACCACAGTTCAAAGGCATCAATTCTTTGGTGCTCAGCTTTCTTTATGGTCCAACACTTACATCCATACATGACTACTGGAAAAATCATAGCCTTGACTAGACGAACCTTTGTTTGCAAAGTAATGTCTCTGCTTTTTAATATGCTGTCTAGGTTGGTCATAGCTTTTCTTCCAAGGAGCAAGTGTCTCATGGCTACAGTCACTGTCTACAGTGATTTTGGAGCCCAAGAAAATAAAGTCTGTCACTCTTCCCATTGTTTCCCCATCTATTTGCCATGAAGTGATGGGACTAGATGCCATGATGGAAAGTACTGATATACAGAAGGGGATAAAGAGATGAAAGGCAGACAGTGGGTGGTGCTGGGCTAACAAGGGAGTGGGAACCCAGGATGAGGCTATGTCTTGAATGATGGAGATGGGGCACATTTTGCTGAAACAGGAGTGAAGGAGGCTATAGTAGACCCAGGCGCAGGGACAAAGGCAATGGGATTCCCAGGAATACTGAAGGCACATTTTAATTTAGGAATCATGAATTTGTAAGAGTCCCACATTCTCTCCTGTGAGTATGGAACACGTGTAGAGAAAATATCAGTTAAGTATGAAGTCAGTGTGGACAAAATGTGAAGAAACTGAATATTTAATTGCTTCCAGGGATTTTACCATAATAAAAGGGAATGAGAATGGGGACAAATGAGCTTAATGTTTTGGCAAGAGAATTATTGAGGTGGTGGACCATTTATTCTGGAAAAGGAGAGAAAAAAAGGCAGAAGGGAGCTAAAGAAAAGAAATACAGCAGAGATGCTAAAGGACTGGAGAACCCAAGGGGATCCAGGGGTGTCCCATAGTGGGGAGGGCATTATTCAAACAAACAGTCTGAAAGAATAGAAGGATATGGTCACAGAACAAAATGCTTAACTTAATAGCATGATGACTTTATCTAGGTGATGATAATGGAAATGGACCACTAAGAGAAGAAGAAAATGTCGAATAGCCATGATATATTTATTTGTAATTACCACAATAACTCCACGCTTCATACTTTCAACATTTGTTTTCTCCACTGAGTTAAATTGGGAGCCCGTTGAGAGCAGAGATTGCATCTTAAATATATTTTGTTCACCTGGAATCTCTTGGTTCCTTTTGAAAGAACAAAAGCTCTTTCCTGTAGAATATTTTTGATAGATACAGCACTATTTTAATGAAATAGTAAAAATAGAAATTCAAAGAATTTTTTTTGACTTGTTCATTACCTTCAGAAAGATGAGATATGATTATTCTGCTTTGCAAGTGTAGAAACAGAAGGTCTGAAGAGGGTAAATTATCACCCCAAATGAGTTAAAACTAACTTCAAATGTACAGACACGTAATTGATTTAAAAGAGAATACGTTCTGAATTTTTTGTAACAAAAAACATGGCCTTTGGGGTGGGTTTAATTTCCACGTATGGTTTTGTAAAAGTAATAATGAAATGGCTATTACCGGATGTAAGTGCAGGCTCAAAGGGGTGTTGTAGTGAGTGGCAGTGGCAGTAGTCCAGCCACTGGAACCTGAGGGAAATGGGAAGTGTAAGTGACACCCATGTTGTCATCTTTCCTGTTGCAAAACCACTCTTTCTCTTTTTGCACACCATTTTCTCCATCAGCCCCCCTCCTTACTCCAACGTAATATTCCAACAGGGCCAGCCCTCTTTGCCTCATGCTGACCATCTCTGGTCCCCTCCCACTATGGTCTCCTGAGACTTGACACTGTTTAGGATTAAGCTATCAACTGACTAGGTCTTCCCTGGTGTCTCAGTGTCAGTGAGTTTGCCTGCCAATGCAGGAGACGCAGGTTCGAGCCCTGAGTCGAGAAGATTCCCTGGAGAAGGAAATGGCAACCCACTCCAGTATTCTTGCCTTGGAAATCCCATGGACAGCGGAGCCTGGCTGCCTATAGTTCTTGGGGTCACATGGGACACAACTGAGCAACTGAAGAATGATGATCAACTGATTAGTGCTTAAAGAATTTTAAAAGTCACCCTCATAAAGCCATATTTATTCAAATAGACATCCCACATGATGACTGCATTCCTCTTGTTCAGAAACACTTAGCCAGTGAATTAATCACTCCTGAGGCAGATTTAAGGGCTTCCCCCTTGGCTCAGACAGTAAAGAATCCAACGGTAAAGAATCTGCCCAGGAGACCTGGGTTCAGTCCCTGGGTTGGGAAGATTTAAAGTTATTCATAGAAGTGAAAGAGCCACGGTTTGAAAATGTTTACTTCTTTAAAAATAAATTTGAGAGGAAACAATTGAAATGCCTTTCAATAGGTGAATGATTAAGCAAATAGGTACAATGGAATCTATACAATGGAATACTGGTCAGCAATAAAAAGGAAGGAACTGGGGATACATGCAACAACTTGGATGTGTCTCAAGAGCCTCATGCTTAGTGAAAAAAGCCAGTTTCAAAGGTTACATGGTACATGGTTTCACTGATGTTGAATTCTCAAAATAACAAAACTATAAAGGTAGAGAATAGATAAGCAGACAAGGACAGAAGTGGGAAGGTATGACTATATAAGAAGAGCTTGTGGAGTTACTATATGCTGGTGGAACATTTCTGTATCTCTTTTTTTCCCACCACACATGGTTACAATTTTTTTTCTTGTGATGAGAAATTTTAAGATCTACTCTGTTAGCAACTTTAAATTTACAATACAGTGTTATTAACTATAGTCATCATGCCACACATTACATCCTCAGGACTTACTTATTTTATAACTGGAAATTTGTACCTTTTGACCACTTTTACCCATTTCACACACCACCCCCTGCCTCTGGCAACGATTAGTCTGTTCTTTCTATGTATGAGGTCAGTGGTTTTTATTAGATTTTACTTATAAGTGAACTTGTATATGATTTTTGTCTTTAATTTATTCACTTAGCATAATGCTTTCAAGGTTCATCCACATTGTTAGAAGTGGCAGGATTTCCTTTTTAAATGATTGAATAGCATACATATATATATTTATTATATGTCTTTTCTTCATTCATTCACTGATGAACCCTTAGGTTATTTGCATGTCTTGGCTATTGTAAATAATGCTTAATGAACATGGAGGTGCAGATATCTTTTTGAGCTAGTGTTTTAATTTTTTTCCAATAAATACCCAGCAGTGGAATTTCTGGATTATACAGTATTTGTATGATATATATATATATATATATATATATATATATACATATATGTATTTCTGGATATACAGTATTCTATTTTCAGTTTTTTGAGGAATGTCCATACTGTTTTCCATAGTGGCTATGGAAATTTATACATATACATATACAGATTTCCATTCCCACCAACAATGTATTGAATATAAGCTTTCCTTTTTCTCTACATCCTTGCCAATATTTGTTATTCCATTTACATTTCCTTCATAATTAATGATGTTGAGTACCCTTTCATGTCCTTGTATATATACTGGCAGTCTGTATTTCTTCTTTGAGAATATGTCTGTTCAACTTGTTTGTCAGTTTTTAATCAAATTGTTTGCTTTTTTGCTATGGAGTTGTATGAGTAGTTCTGTATATAGATTTTGATGGTGGTTACATGAATTTGTGTATGGTATTAAAATTGTATGGAAGGGAGGTGGGAGGGGGGATCGGGATTGGGAATACATGTAAATCCATGGCTGATTCATATCAATGTATGACAAAACCCACTGGAAAAAAAAAATAATAATAATAAAAAAAAAATTGTATGGAAGTATACCCACACACACACACGTAAATGAGGGTATAAAAATCCGGTGAAAACTGAATAAGGCATGGACTCTAATTAACAGCTGTATTAGCCAGGATTCTCTTAAGAAAAAGAACAGAATTATAGTTTGTTCTAAGATATTGGTTCAAGCAATTATAGAGGCTGAGAAGCCCCATGACATGCCATCTAGAAGCTGAAGAACCAGGAAAGACAGTGGTATAGTTTAAAGACCCAAGAAGCAGGCTTTTGTCCTGTATGAGACAGGAAATCACTAATGGGTATTTTTTACTGACCCCCGAAAATTTCACACCTGTTCCCTGGGAGACCTATGCCAAATGTTTTTCTGGTATCATGTCCTTTGGTTTCATTATTTACCATATTTAACAAATGAAGAGACTAAGGCTTAGATAGGTTGCAAAAATTACCCAAAAAAATATAATTTGTAAATTGCACATTTCTTTTGCAAATGTAGTTCTGCTAATCTCAAAGCTCACTCTCTGAACTGCTCTGCTATCCTTCTGAAGCATAATCTGACTTAAATAGTGGAAGGAAATAAGGCTATCGAAGTAGGCAATCTTCAGACTGTCAAAGATTTTGTAGGACATATAGAATTGTTTAGTTGCTAAGTCGTGTCCAACTCTTTTGTGACCCCATGGACAGTAGGAGCCCACCAGGCTCGTTTGTCCATGGGATTTTCCAGGCAAGAATATTGGAGTGGGTTGCCACTTCCTTCTCCAGGGGATCTTCCCAGACCAGTCTCCTGCTTTGGCAAGCAGATTCTTTACTGTCTGAGCCACCAGGGAAGCCCTTGATATATAGAGTAGATGTTTCTATATTTTTCTGTCTGGTTTCCTCTCCCTTTCCTGCTCAGGCTACCCATTAAGGTACCTTCTCCACAGGGCCAGGATGGGCACCTGATCTGTACCTAGCCTGTCAGAGTGACTCATTCATTCCTCCGGCTGTAGTGATTGAGCCAAGGATGAACATGTGTTCCCAGCCAGGCCAACCAGAGACTTTCATTTGAGAGTTTTTAATGAAAACTTCCTTGGTGGCTCAGTGGTAAGGAACCAACCTGCCAATGATGGAGACCTGAGTTCAATCCCTGGGTTGGGAAGATCCTCTGGAGAAGGAAATGGCAACCCACTCCAGTATTCTTGCCAGGGAAATCCCATGGACAGAGGAGCCTGATGGGCTGCAGTCCATGTGGTCACAAAAAGTCAGACATGACTGAGCGACTAACACTTTTTAAAATAGTAACTTCTTTTCATCCTTTTAGTTCTCTTCTTCATCATTAAGTGTTCCAAAATTTCATAACATTATGGTTCAGATCTGTTTTCATTTTCTAGTCTGGGACTCACTAACCTCTCTCCACCATAGGACATTTTATTTATAATTTAAACAGAAGTCCCTATATTTTTATTGTTTTACGTTTCAAAACCTCCTGTTTATCTGAAGTTGGCCCTCCTGGGTTTCTCTAATCCTTTTACCTTTTCTTTCCCATTTCCTTCACATACTTTTTATTCTACTTTCCAGAAGATTGTTCTAGGTTTCTACACATGTTGAATTTTTTACTGATAGCATCATATGTTTAGTTATGTGTAACTTCTTTATTTGATGATTGGTTCATTTTCTTAGCATGTCTTTTGCTTTAAGAATGTCAGAGTTTCTCCTCTGAACATATTAATTAAGATACAGGTTTTACTAAGCAGGGGATGAGTGAGTAGAGCTTCCCTATAGAGGGTGGGTGAGTGATAGCAAAGCTGCCTAATATGTGCCTCCTGTCTTCTCTGCTGCTTCTGTTACCAACCCGTCAAGGAGTCCTCACTTCTACTCTACTTTTACAAATATGAGCTTCTCACACATTGAAGACCTAATTGTGAAACACAAAGCTATACTATCAGTAGAAAAGATTGTAGGCCTTTGCATGAGGAAGCTTTCAACAAGATTTAAAATCACAGGCAATAAGGATTTCATAGTTTTGACTCCAATAAAAAGCATAATTTCTGTAAGTTAAGTTAATATTGGGACACCCCAGGTGGTCCAGGGTCTAAGACTCCTCCCTCCCAGTGCAGGGAGCCTGGGTTCAATCCCTGGTCAAGGAATTAGATCCCACAGGCCACAACTACGAGGTTGCATGCCACAGCTAAAGATCCCGTATGACTCAATGGATGAAGCTGGAATATCCCACATGCTGCAACTAAGACCTGGGACAGCCAGATAAATAAATAAGAAGATAATACTGTAATGTCCTTATATACCAAAATATTAAGAATAGTTGTCTCTGGATGGTAAAAGTATATCATAGGGAAGAAAGAAAGCACGAAAGAACAGTGATTGACTGAAATAAGGTAGAGGGATAAGGAATTAGGTCCACAAGAGGTGTGTTAAGGTGAGAGATACCTGTTGGTACAGAAGTGAGTGGAAAGAAGTTAAATATTATGAGCTTCCCAGGGTGGCTCAGTGGTAAGGAATCTACCCACCAATGAAAGAGAAGCAGGAGACTCGGGTTCAATCGCTGGGTCAAGAAGATCCCCTGGAGGAGGAAATGGCAACACACTCCAGTATTCTTGCCTGGAAGATCCCATGGACAGAGGAGCCTGGAAGGCTACAGTCCACGGGGTTGCAAAAAGTTGGACACAACTCAGTGACTTAGCATGAGCACGAGTACCAAGCTAAAAGGTGATAGAGGTTGCCTTGGAAACGGGTGGGTGGTGCTTGAAACCGACAAGTGCTGAAAATTATAGACTGTTGAATAGATTAGCTACATGATCCCTATAATCATTTAAAAGGTAGGCAAGAGTTGTGGGGAAGTGCAAGACTCTGAGCCATTATCAAACCCTGAAATGTCTGATTAAGGATTGTACAAGGATATTATGGACTAGGGAACTGGTAGATTACATCCCTAAAATTTGCTACTTTATTCAAAGAAACATCCCATCCTGCCCCCACTGAATCTAGAACTGGTTATGCGTAAATGGCAGCTCTTAGAATCAACCCAGGAGGAGTCATATTTTTAACAATGGATCATCATGTTGTTGTATTTAATCAACTATATCTCTCCTCTGCTTCATCTATGTTGTAGACATCTGGAAACCACCAGTCTACAGAAAAGATATGAACAATTCTTGGCCTGGAGGAATTAGTAGGACAAGAAAAGCTTATATATTTTGAAAAAAAACTCTCATTCTCTTTCTGGATTATAACTTCATGTTTATATTTTGCAATGAAAGGACTAGACTATCTAATTACTAAAATTCTTTACAATCATAAAATCTTCAGCTTCTGTAATCTGCTTATCTGCTACATGTGTTTAAGAGACTACTTTCTCAGATTCCAGAGTCCTTGCTTGATGAGTGGAAAGTAATTTGCAATTGGAATATAGAGAAAGCTGTAGTACATGAAATTTTTAAATTGAAATATAGGAAACTGATTTACAATAAGAGATGCAGATTTGATCGCTGGGTCAGGAAGATCCCCTGGAGGAGGGCATGGCAACCCATTCTGGTATTCTTGCCTGGAGAACCCCATGGACAGAGGGTCCTGATGGGCTACAGTCTATGGGGTCACAAAAAGTCAAACACGGCTGGAGCGACTTAGCATGCGTAGTATGCATGTTGTAGACATTTTATGTAATGTTAAAATCTTCAGTTTCCTACTATACTGACTATTCTTTAATATTCAACCTCTTAATTTGTGTGCGTGCCTAATTATATCAGTAAATTTAGGGTAAAGGAAGATGAGAAAGTGATGAGAGGCTCTGCCATATGACAAGCAACCCTTTAAGTCTAAGAAATCTTACAAGTCCCCTACTGATTTACAGAAGTCTTTCAACTGCTTATGTACCAACTGATTGTCTTGTCTACCCTAGGTTTTCCTGACCCACTTCCTGATTTTGATAAAGATTACTTGAATGTCAAGAAAACACTGGCAAGATTAATCAGAATCATTTGGAGGAAGTTGCTTAAGATCTCATGGGAGTTCCCCGGCTGTTCCATGGTTAGTACTCAGCACTTTCACTGCCATAGGCCAGTCCCTGGTCAGGGAGCTAAGATTCTGCAAACCACACAGCATAGCCAAAAATAGCCTCATTTTACTTATGTTGCTTTTTATAAACATTCCCACTCCTACCCATTACCAAAACCACCCACCCTCACTTCCTCTGCCCCCTCCAATCCCCTAAAAAGCCTCGTGAAAGTAATAATGAAGCAGATTTGTATTCTAGTTCTCCATGAGGATTCTAATGTTTGTAATCAGTATCCATAATTGGTGCAGATTTTAAGACTGTTTTTCTCCTCTTGAAACATGCAGTAATCTTGCTCATCTATGATACTGAGCAAGGCCCTGTGGGCCTTCTGGGTACAAAGACTTTCTGTGGGTTCAAAGACTTTCTGTGTCCCCCTTTTCTTTGATTATAGAAAATAGCCTTCATTCAGTCTCCATGACATTCCTTGAATTTCAGTGGGCAGATTCAAGCAGCTCTTAGTTAGGAAAGAGAGGGAAGTAAGACAAGAAAGAAGTAAACAGTCAAGAGAAACAGTAGTGCAGTCTTGGGGCAGGGTCCTGATTCCTCATCAATACACGCAATAATATCTTTGAGCTGTTTTGCAGATGCGGAAACTCCCTCCAGGTGGGATTCAATCCCTGGGTATGCTGCCCACAAGCATATAGATCTCAGACTGGTTGGAACCTGAAGGTTGATAACGCTGACTCCTTTAGCCTTACCACCAACCAATCAGAAGTGTATCCACAAGCTGATCATGCCCTCTTTGAACCATAAAATTTCTCATTATTCTCTCAAAGAAGGGATACACAGTTTTGAGAGCATTAACCTGCTACATCCTCCTTTGCCTGGCAAAGTAATAAAGCTATCCTTTTCCACTTCAGCCAAAGCTCTGTCTCTGAATCTGGCACTGGTGTATTGAGACGCTGAGCTTTTGATGACATATACACCTCCCTCCATTCAATCCTGAAGTTTGTTTCTTTTTCTGTCTCCACAGTCCTTTATTTTTTTTCCCCCTTTATTTATTTATTTATTTTTTCAGTGGGTTTTGTCATACATTGATATGAATCAGCCATAGATTTACACGTATTCCCCATCCCGATCCCCCCTCCCACCTCCCTCTCCACCCGATTCCTCTGGGTCTTCCCAGTGCACCAGGCCCGAGCACTTGTCTCATGCATCCCACCTGGGCTGGTGATCTGTTTCACCATAGATAATATACATGCTGTTCTTTCGAAACATCCCCCCCTCACCTTCTCCCACAGAGTTCAAAAGTCTGTTCTGTACTTCTGTGTCTCTTTTTCTGTTTTGCATATAGGGTTGTCGTTACCATCTTTCTAAATTCTATATATATGTGTTAGTATGCTGTAATGTTCTTTATCTTTCTGGCTTACTTCACTCTGTATAATGGGTTCCAGTTTCATCTAGCTCATTAGAACTGGTTCAAATGAATTCTTTTTAACGGCAGAGTAATATTCCATGGTGTATATGTACCACAGCTTCCTTATCCATTCATCTGCTGATGGGCATCTAGGTTGCTTCCATGTCCTGGCTATTATAAACAGTGCTGCGATGAACATTGGGGTGCACGTGTCTCTTTCAGATCTGGTTTCCTCAGTGTTTATGCCCAGAAGTAGGATTGCTGGGTCATATGGCAGTTCTATTTCCAGTTTTATAAGAAATCTCCACACTGTTTTCCACAGCGGCTGTACTAGTTTGCATTCCCACCAACAGTGTAAGAGGGTTCCCTTTTCTCCACACCCTCTCCAGCATTTATTGCTTGTAGACTTTTGGATAGCAGCCATCCTGACTGGCATGAAATGGTACCTCATTGTGGTTTTGATTTGCATTTCTCTGATAATGAGTGATATTGAGCATCTTTTCATGTGCTTGTTAGCCATCTGTATGTATTCTTTGGAGAAATGTCTGTTTAGTTCTTTGGCCCATTTTTTGATTGGGTCATTTATTTTTCTGGAATTGAGCTTCAGGAGTTGCTTGTATATTTTTGAGATTAATCCTTTGTCTGTTTCTTCATTTGCTATTATTTTCTCCCAATCTGATGGCTGTCTTTTCACCTTACTTATAGTTTCCTTTGTTGTGCAAAAGCTTTTAAGTTTCATTAGGTCCCATTTGTTTAGTTTTGCTTTTATTTCCAATATTCTGGGAGGTGGGTCATAGAGGATCTTGCTGTGGTTTGTGTTGGAGAGTGTTTTGCCTATGTTCTCCTCTAGGAGTTTTATAGTTTCTGGTCTTACATTTAGATCTTTAATCCATTTTGAGTTTATTTTTGTGTATGGTGTTAGAAAGTGTTCTAGTTTCATTCTTTTACAAGTGGTTGACCAGTTTTCCCAGCACCACTTGTTAAAGAGGTTGTCTTTTTTCCATTGTATGTCCTTGCCTCCTTTGTCAAAGATAAGGTGTCCATAAGTTCGTGGATTTATCTCTGGGCTTTCTATTCTGTTCCATTGATCTGTATTTCTGTCTTTGTGCCAGTACCATACTGTCTTGATGACTGTGGCATTGTAGTATAGTCTGAAGTCAGGCAGACTCCAGTTCCATTCTTCTTTCTCAAGATTACTTTGGCTATTCGAGGTTTTTTGTATTTCCATACAAATTGTGAAATTATTTGTTCTAGTTCTGTGAAAAATACCTTTGGTAGCTCGATAGGGATTGCACTGAATCTATAGATTGCTTTGGGTAGAATAGCCATTTTGACAATATTGATTCTTCCAATCCATGAGCATGGTATGTTTCTCCATCTGTTTGTGTCCTCTTTGATTTCTTTCATCAGTGTTTTATAGTTTTCGATGTGTAGGTCTTTTGTTTCTTTAGGTAGATGTACTCCTAAGTATCTTATTCTTTTTGTTGCAATAGTGAATGGTATTGTTTCCTTAATTTCTCTTTCTGTTTTTTCATTGTTAGTATATAGGGATGCAAGGGATTTTTGTGTGTTAATTTTATATCCTGCAACTTTACTATATTCATTGATTAGCTCTAGTAATTTTCTGGTAGAGTCTTTAGGGTTTTCTATGTAGAGGATCATGTCATCTGCAAACAGCGAGAGTTTCACTTCTTCTTTTCCTATCTGGATTCCTTTTATTTCTTTTTCTGCTCTGATTGCTGTGGCCAAAACTTCCAACACTATGTTGAATAGTAGTGGTGAGAGTGGGCACCCTTGTCTTGTTCCTGATTTCAGGGGAAATGCTTTCAATTTTTCACCATTGAGGGTGATACTTGCTGTGGGTTTGTCATATATAGCTTTTATTATGTTGAGGTATGTTCCTTCCATTCCTGCTTTCTGGAGAGTTTTAATCATAAATGGGTGTTGAATTTTGTCAAAGGCTTTCTCTGCATCTATTGAGATAATCATATGGTTTTTATCTTTCAATTTGTTAATGTGGTGTATTACATTGATTGATTTGTGGATATTAAAGAATCCTTGCATTCCTGGGATAAAGCCCACTTGGTCATGATGTATGATTTTTTAAATATGTTGTTGGATTCTGTTTGCTAGAATTTTGTTAAGGATTTTTGCATCTATGTTCATCAGTGATATTGGCCTGTAGTTTTCTTTTTTTGTGGCATCTTTGTCTGATTTTGGAATTAGGGTGATGGTGGCCTCATAGAATGAGTTTGGAAGTTTACGTTCATCTGCAATTTTCTGGAAGAGTTTGAGTAAGATAGATGTTAGCTCTTCTCTAAATTTTTGATAGAATTCAGCCGTGAAGCCATCTGGTCCTGGGCTTTTGTTTGCTGGAAGATTTTTGATTACAGTTTTGATTTCCTTGCTTGTGATGGGTCTGTTAAGATCTTCTATTTCTTCCTGGTTCAGTTTTGGAAGGTTATACTTTTCTAAGAATTTGTCCATTTCATCCAAGTTGTCCATTTTATTGGCATAGAGCTGCTGGTAGTAGTCTCTTATGATCCTTTGTATTTCAGAGTTGTCTGTTGTGATCTCTCCATTTTCATTTCTAATTTTGTTAATTTGGTTCTTCTCTCTTTGTTTCTGAATGAGTCTTGCTAATGGTTTGTCAATTTTGTTTATTTTTTCAAAAAACCAGCTTTTAGCTTTGTTGATTTTTGCTATGGTCTCTTTAGTTTCTTTTGCATTTATTTCTGCCCTAATTTTTAAGATTTCTTTCCTTGTGCTAACTCTGGTGTTCTTCATTTCTTCCTTCTCTAATTGCTTTAGGTGTAGAGTTAGGTTATTTATTTGGCTTTTTTCTTGTTTCTTGATGTAAGCCTGTAATGCTATGAACCTTCCCCTTAGCACTGCTTTTACAGTGTCCCATAGGTTTTGGGTTGTTGTGTTTTCATTTTCATTCATTTCTATACATATTTTGAATTCTTTTTTGATTTCTTCTATGATTTGTTGGTTATTCAGAAGCATGTTATTTAGCCTCCATATGTTTGAATTTTTAACAATTTTTTTTCCTGTAATTGAGATCTAATCTTATTGCACTGTGGTCAGAAAAGATGACTAGAATGATTTCAATTTTTTTGAATTTTCCAAGACCAGATTTATGGCCCAGGATGTGATCTATTCTGGAGAAGGTTCCGTGTGCACTTGAGAAAAAGGTGAAGTTGATTGTTTTGGGGTGAAATGTCCTGTAGATATCAATTAGGTCTAGCTGGTCCATTGTGTCATTTAAGGTTTGTGTTTCCTTGTTAATTTTCTGTTTAGTTGATCTATCCATAGTTGTGAGTGGGGTATTAAAGTCTCCCACTATTACTGTGTTACTGTTAATTTCCTCTTTCATACTCGTTAGCGTTTGCCGTACATATTGCGGTGCTCCTATGTTGGGTGCATATATATTTATAATTGTTATATCTTCTTCTTGGATTAATCCTTTGATCATTATGTAGTGTCCTTCTTTGTCTCTTTTCACATCCTTTATTTGAAAGTCTATTTTATCTGATATGAGTATTGCGACTCCTGCTTTCTTTTGGTCTCCGTTTGCATGAAATACTTTTTTCCAGCCCTTCAGTTTTAGTCTGTATGTGTCTCTTGCTTTGAGGTGGGTCTCTTGTAGACAGCATATATAGGGGTCTTGTTTTTGTATCCATTCAGCCAATCTTTGTCTTTTGGTTGGGGCATTCAACCCATTTACATTTAAGGTAATTATTGATAGGAGTGGTCCCGTTGCCATTTACTTTGTTGTTTTGGGTTCACGTTTATACAAGCTTTCTGTGTTTCCTGTCTAGAGAAGATCCTTTAGCATTTCTTGAAGACCTGGCTTGGTGGTGCTGACTTCTCTCAGCTTTTGCTTGTCTGTAAAGCTTTTGAATTCTCCTTCATATCTCAATGAGATCCTTGCTGGGTACAGTAATCTAGGTTGTAGGTTATTCTCTTTCATTACTTTAAGTATGTCCTGCCATTCCCTTCTGACCTGGAGGGTTTCTATTGATAGATCAGCTGTTATCCTTATGGGAATCCCTTTGTGTGTTATTTGTTGTTTCTCCCTTGCTGCTTTTAATATTTGTTCTTTGTGTTTGATCTTTGTTAATTTGATTAATATGTGTCTTGGGGTGTTTCGCCTTGGGTTTATCCTGTTTGGGACTCTCTGGGTTTCTTGTACTTGGGTGGCTATTTCCTTCCCCATTTTAGGGAAGTTTTCAGCTATTATCTCCTCGAGTATTTTCTCATGGCCTTTCTTTTTGTCTTCTTCTTCTGGGACTCCTATGATTCGAATGTTGGGGCGTTTCACATTGTCCCAGAGGTCCCTGAGGTTGTCCTCATTTCTTTTGATTCTTTTTTCTTTTTTCCTCTCTGCTTCATTTATTTCCACCATTTTATTTTCTACCTCACTTATCCTATCTTCTGTCTCTGTTATTCTACTGTTGGTTCCCTCCAGAGTGTTTTTGATCTCATTCATTGCATTATTCATTTTTAATTGACTCTTTTTTATTTCTTCTAGGTCTTTATTAAACATTTCTTGCATCTTTTCAATCTTTGTCTCCAGGCTATTTATCTGTAACTCCATTTTGTTTTCAAGATTTTGGATCATTTTTATTATCATTATTCTAAATTCTTTTTCAGGTAGATTCCCTATCTCCTCCTCTTTTGTTTGACTTGTTGGGCATTTTTCATGTTCCTTTACCTGTTGGGTATTTCTCTGCCTTTTCATCTTGTTTAGATTGCTGTGTCTGGACTGGGCTTTCTGTATTCTGGAGGTCTGTGGTTCCTTTTTATTGTGGAGGTTAGACGATTGGCTTGTCAAGGTTTCCTGGTTAGGGAAGTTTGCGTCAGTGTTCTGGTGCGTGGAACTTGATTTCTTCTCTCTGGAGAGCAATGGAGTGCTCAGTAATGAGTTTTGAGATGGGTCTATGTGTTAGGTGTCACCTTGGGCAGCCTGTATGTTGACGTTCAGGGCTATATTCCTGCATTGCTGGAGAATTTGCGTGGTATGTCTTGCTCTAAAACTTATTGGCTCTTGGGTAGTGGTTGGTTTCAGTGTAGGTATGGAGGCTTTTGGACGGTCACTTATTACTTAAAGTTCCATGTAGTCAGGAGTTTTCTGGTGTTCTCCAGTTTTGGGCTTAAGTCTCCTGCCTCTGGATTTTAGTTTTATTCTTCCTGTAGTCTCAGGACTTCTCCAACTATACAGCACTGATAATAAAACTTCTAGGTTAATGGCAAAAAGATTCTCCCCCGTTAGGGACACCCAGAGAGGTTCACAGAGTTACATGAAGAAGAGGAGAGGGAGGAGGGAGATAGTGATGAGCAGGAGGAGAAAAAGGGGGACTCAAGAGGAGAGAGGCAGATCCATGCAGTTGTCTGTTCCCAGAGTGTTCTCCGTAGCCCAGACACCCACCAAGATTCACAGAATTGGATTGGGAAGAGAAGAGGAAAGGAGGAAATTGAGGTGTTCTGAGGTAGAAAACAGAGAATCAAGATTGGGAGAGAATAATCAACACACTCCTGAATAAAAATGGGAACTGAATATTGGATTCTTAAATATTCACAATTTATATCATATACTGAAAAACAAAAATTAAAAATCTAGAGTAGAGGTTAGACTCTTAAAAATACTATATTAAAAACAAAAACCAAAACACACACACAAAAAATTTTTTAAATATATATGAAGTTCAGTTTAAAAATAGGGCTTCTCTTTTTTTTTTTGGTAAGGTTATAGTGTATTGATAATGAAAATTAAGGAGTGGTAGAGGAGTACTAGAGGACTTTAAAAGAAATAAGAGAAAAAGAAAAATAGAAAATAGAAGAGAAAAAGGAGAAAAAAAAAAGAAAAAAAAAAGAATTTTCCCTAATTAAAAAAATCGTAAAAATCTATGAAAATGAAAGTTAAGGAGTAATGGGGGAGTAATAGGGAATTTTAAAGGAAAATAAAAGAGAAAAAAGAAAAAATAAAAAAAAAAATTTTTTTTTTTCCTACTTAAAAAAAAAAAAGTAAAAATATATCTAGGGATTTCTCTGGAGCTGTTGCAGTCAGTGTGGGTTCAGCTCAATTTCAGATATCTCCTCATTCCAGCTTACACTTCTCGATATCTACAGGCCCCTTCCGGTGTAATTGGTGTTATCTACAGGGATTTTAATCTGTCGCACCGGTCCCTTCTGAAGCGGTTCCCTTTGTTTATTTGGCTTCTGTTTGCCGGTTTCTTCAGAGCCTCATTTCCGCCCTGACACAGGCGGGCGGAGGTGGACTCTTATTCAGGTAGCTAGTTCTGTCGTGCTGCGGGGATGGGCTGGCGCTGCCGGGAGAGGCTGGCGCTGCTTTCTCTGTCTGCGCTGCTCAGGCTCCCGGCTGCTCCATATGGAGCCGCCCCGCGCTGCGCGCAGCTCCTGCCCTTGGGTGTTCCACAAAAGCGCGGAACAAAAGGCTGCGTCCGCTCTTGTGCCTTCCCCGTCAGAGCGGTCCAGGCAGCCAGGAGCTTGACAGGCGCACTCTCCCCAGGTGCGGCGCGCCCAATCCCTTCCACGGTCCCAATCTTGGTTTCCACCGGCGCCAGTCGGGTGTGTGCGCCTTCTGCCCTCTGCATCCCCAGCCCCAGTCCCCGTCCGCGCTGGTCCGGTGCCTGAGCCCTGTGTCTCGCCGCGACCTGCTCCCGCCTCTGGCGGGTCTGGGCCGATCCGCAGTCTGCGAGCTCTTCTCTGGACTTTCTCGTTCCCTTTGTTCTGCGAACGGCAGCGTGTTCGGGCTGGTTCATTTTCTCTCTCTGTTTTGCTCTCCCACAGTTCAAGTTGGCAACTCACAAAAGCTCCCTCCGATTGTCCTCAGGGCACTCAGGCCCGGACCCTACCCCAAGCAATGCCGCCCGCTCCTCTCCGTGCCGCCCCCACTTGCTGGTGGCGGATGCGGGTATCTGGGGTACTTTTCTGCTGAGAGTTGCTTTTAGGCACGTAATCTGTGGGTTTTATTTATTGTTTCCCTCCCAGTCAGGTTGCCCTCCGAGATTCAAACACTTCCCCCAGGCCCGCCAGTGCGAGGGTTTCCCAGTGTCTGGAAACGTCCTCTAAAGACTCCCTTCCCGGGACGGATCTCTGTCCTTAGCTCTTTTGTCTCACTTTTTATCTTTTATATTTTGTCCTACCTCCTTTCGAAGACAATGGGCTGCTTTTCTGGGCGCCTGATGACCTCAGCTAGCGATCAGAAGTTGTTTTGCGAAGTTTGCTCTGTGTTCAGTTATTCTTTTGATGAATTTGTAGGAGAGAAAGTGGTCTCCCCGTCCTCCTCCTCCGCCATCTTGGCTCCTCGTCCCATAGTCCTTTAATATTCACTTGGTATTCACTAGAATTCTCCATAAGAGGATCTGGGAACCCATGTGGTTTAAGTAGATTGAATTAACTGCTTTAAAGAAACATCCTGGGGAGACCATCTGAAACATGAATTCTTTCAATTCCCCTTATTTCTAGTCTATCATGCAAATGCAGGCTGGTTTTTATATATAATATACACATAATCTTAAAAAATAATCTTTAGCTTCTATAAGTTACAGACTGGATAGTCTGCTGGTACTACCTCCATATTGTAACTGTATTTTTCTCCATGATATGATGTGAACTTGAGTTTCTTAATAGATTCACAGATTCAGGAGATTTACTTTTAATAATCTGGTGCTATGGGAATATAATTACTCCATGGAACAGAGTTCTGTTTTATTATAAAACTGTGTCAACAGTGCTGCAGGCACATTTTTGTTCACTGGGTCACCTCTTTCTAAACTACAAACAGAGAACACCCTTTTGTTAACACATTCTCTTCAGTAATTTAGAGGCATCAATTAGGTAACAAGTTTCTTTCAGCCTTTGTCATATCTTACAAGATTCCTAGGCCCTCATTCTCTTCTTCCTGAACTAATTTATGCAGGTAGTGCATGTCAAACAATAAGTGTGAATTTCATAACAGTGTTTCATAGATTTTTAAAAAAATGTTTTTAGGAGAGTATTTATTTCCAGCAACCATTACATCTCTCCAGTAAGATCTAATTTTTAAAAACTCTCATGTTCCAAAAATAATTGATAATTCCCTCACTACAGTCAGAATGTAAAACTGTGACCAACAGAAGGTACAATATAAACTTTTGTCAGGGTAACAAAGTAGATGGTTTTACCACAAGCAGCCGACACTTCTACCAGTCGTAGCCATAGGGAGGCTGTTGGTTGTAACCGTAATATCCATATTGATGGGGGTGGTAACATTCTGGTCTGTGCTGCAGGCAATTGTTATCCCAGGGTCATTCATGCCACTGATTGGGTCAATTGTCACTTGGGCACCCCTGTCTGTTATCCCTACCTCTAAACTGTCTATTACCTTGCAACGGATTGCCTCTATTTTTCTGGTTCCTACCAGATCTGCTATTCCATTGCTCAATGATTGGAGGGGACTCAGGAGGGTGTTTCAGTTATTCTTGGTACTCTTTGTGAAAAAGTTGGCTTAAAACTCAACATGCAGAAAACTAAGATCATGGCATCTGGTCCCATCACTTCATGGCAAATAGATGGGGAAACAAGTGGAAACAGTGGCTGACTTTATTTTTTGGGGCTCCAAAATCACTGCAGATGGTGATTGCAGCCATGAAATTAAAAGATGCTTGCTTCTCGGAAGAAAAGTTATGAACAACCTAGACAGCATATTAAAAAGCAGAGACATTACTTTGCCAGCAAAGGTCCATATAGTCAAGGCTATGGTTTTTCCAGTAGTCATGTATGGATGTGAGAGTTGAACTATAAAGAAAGTTGAGCGACAAAGAATTGATGCTCTTGAGCTGTGGTGTTGAAAAAGACTCTTGAGAGTCTCTTGGACTGCAAGGAGATCCAATCAGTCCATTCTAAAGGAAATCAGTCCTGAATGTTCATTGGAAGGACTGATGTTGAAGTTCGTGAAACTCCAGTACTTTGACCACCTGATGCAAAGAGCTGACTAGTATGAAAAGACCCTGATGCTGGGAAAGATTGAAGGCAGGAGAAGGGGATGACAGAGGATGAGATGGTTGGATGGCATCATCGACTCAATGGACATGAGTTTGGGTAGGCTCCAGGAGTTGGTGATGAACAGGGAGGCCTGGCGTGCAGTTGGACATGACTGAGTGACTGCACTGAACTGAACTTGTTATCTTATGTGAATCTACTGGCAAACATTTTTTCAAAATTTGAACAGCTTCAGAAATGTCAGTCATTCTGAAATTCCCAGATATTTGAGGAAGCTGTTCTGTTTAATGTTTAGATTGTTTAGATTTCCAATGCAGAGGGCCATCATAGGACCTCCCTTATATAGATTTTTAGACACATATTTCATGTTTGTACTTTACATACCAGAAATGAGTATTTTCTGATTGATAGCATCTTAAAGTTAACTGGTATTTAGGAGATAAAGATAAATCTCCTACTATTTCTGTCTCTCTGGAGATGCCTGACTAATACAGAGAAAATACAAATTTGACTCACAAAACTCTGTATTACTTTGTTGTTGTTATGTTACTTGCTGCTTTATAAGAGTAAAGCATTGGTATCTTGTTCCAAACATCACAGGCATATTTATTTCTTAAAGATTTGTATGTTATAGAAAGTCCATTACAATTCAGAATCCCATTCTGGTTTGAGTCCTTTCCCATTTAATTGAGAAAGACATTAACCTGCTCCTAATTTAGAAATGTTTATTTTTGAAGATCTGTCTATTTACCTGAGCCATACGACTCTAGTCTGGAGAGAATTGCTTTAACAGAAATACATTTTAATGTTATGTGGGTAATTTTCACTCAGAACTTCTAGACAACCATCATCTTTGGACAATGTCTTTGCCTTTTGTCAATTATTCTCTGGGCCATCACAAATTAGGTTGCTCAAAATCACATAATAGCAAATCAACTAGGGCTTCCCTGATGGTACAATGGTTAATAATCCACCTACTAAAGCAGGGGACGTGGGTTTGATCCCTGGTCTGGGAAGACCCCACAATCCATGGAGCAACTAAGCCTGTGTGCCACCCTACTGAGCCAATGCCGTAGAGCCTGGGCCCTGCAACAAGAGAAGCCACCACAATGAGTTGCCTCACCACCCCAGTGAAGAGTAGCTCCCACTCGCCTCAACTAGAGAACACCCAGGTGAAGCAACAAAGACCTACTGCAGCCAAAAATAAATGAAATAAAATAAATAGTAAATCAATTATAATTCAATAAAACATACAAATATACATATATAACAAATTAAAAGTCCAACAATGACACCCAAACCCTCAAACCATTTAATAGAAAGCATCCTGAAAAAATCCTGTCAAAGAGTAGTTATTGTGGTTCAGTTGCTAAGTCATGTCCGAGACTCTTTGTGACCCAATGGATAACAGCATGCCAACCTTCCCTGTCATTCACTATCTCTTGGAAGTTGCTCAGACTCATGTCCACTGAGTTGATGATGCCATCCAATCATCTCATTCTCTGTCACCTCCTTCTCCTACTGCCCTCAATCTTTCCCAGCACCAGGGTCTTTTCCAATGAGTTGGCTCTTTGCATCAAGTGACTTAAGTATTGGAGCTTCAGCTTTAGCATCAATCCCTCCAATGAATCACTTCAGTTCAGTTGCTCAGTCATGTCTGATTCTTTGTGACCCCATGGACTGCAGCATGCCAGGCTTCCCTGTCTATCACCAACTCCCGGAGCTTATACAAACTCATGTCCATCAAGTGGGTGATGCCATCCCACCATCTCATCCTCTGTCGTCCCCTTCTCCTCCCACCTTCAATCTTTCTCAGCATCAGGGTCTTTTTCAATGAGTCATTCTTCACATCAGGTTGCCAAAGTGTTGGAGTTTCAGTTTCAGCATCAGTCCTTCTAATGAATGTTCAGGACTGATTTCCTTTAGGATGGACTGTTTGGATCTCCTTGCAGTCCAAGAGACTCTCAAGAGTCTTCTCCAACACCACAGTTCAAAAGCATCAGCTCTTCAGTGGTCAGCTTTCTTTATGGTCCAACTCTCACATCCATACATGACTACTGGAAAAACCATAGCTTTGATTAGATGGACCTTTGTTGACAAAGTAACATCTCTGCTTTTTAATGTGCTGTCTAGGTTGGTCATAAATTTTTTTTCCAAGGAGCAAGCGTCTTTTAATTTTATGGCTGCAATTACCATCTGCAGTGATTTTGGAGCCCCCCAAAATAAAGTCTGTCACTGTTTCCACTTGTTTCCCCATCTATTTGCCACGAAGGAGATCAGTCCTGGGTGCTCATTGGAAGGACTGATGCTGAAGCAGAAGCTCCAATACTTTGGCCACTTCATGTGAAGAGTTGACTCATTTGAAAAGACCCTGATGCTGGGAGGGATTGGTGGCAGGAGGCAAAGGGGACGACAGAGGATGAGATGGCTGGATGGCATCACCGATTTGATGGACATGAGTTTGAGTAAACTCCAGGAGTTGGTGATGAACAGGGAAGCCTGGCATGCTGCGATTCATGGGGAAACAGAGTCGGACACGACTGAACGACTGAACTGAACTGAACTGATGGGACCAGATGCCATGATCTCAGTTTTCTGAATGTTGAGTTTTAAGCCAAGTTTTTCACTCTCCTCTTTCACTTTCATCAAGAGCCTCTTTAGTTCTTCTTTGCTTTCCTCCATAAGGGTGGTGTCATATGAGTATCTGAGGTTATTGATATTTCTCCCAGCAATCTTGATTCCAGCTTGTGCTTCATCTAGCCTGGCATTTTGCATGATGTACTCTGCATATAAGTTAAACAAGCAGGGTGACAATATACAGCCTTGATGTACTCCTTTCCTGATTTGGAACCAGTCTATTGTTCCATGTACAGTTCTCACTGTTGCTTCCTGATCTGCATACAGATTTCTCAGGAGGCAGATCAGGTGGTCTGGTATTCTCATGTCTTGAAGAATTTTCCACAGTTTGCTGTGATCCACACAGTTAAAGGTTTTGACATAGTCAATAGAGCAGATGTTTTTCTGGAGCTCTCTTTCTTTTTTGATGATCCAACATATGTTGCCAACTTGATCTCTGGTTATTCTGCCTTTTCTAAATCCAGCTTGAATATCTGGAAGTTCACAGTTCACATACTGTTGAAGCCTGGCTTGGAGAATTTTGAGCATTACTTTGCTAGCATGTGAGATGAGTGCAATTGTTCAGTAGTTTGAACATTCTTTGGCATTGCCTTTCTTTGGGATTGGAATGAAAACTGACCTTTTTCAATCCTGTGGCCACTGCTGAGTTTTCCAATTTGTTGACATATTGAGTGCAGCATTTTCACAGCATCATCTTTTAGGATTTGAAATAGCTCAACTGGAATTCCATCACCTCCACTAGTTTTGTTCGTAGGGATGCTTCCTAAGGCCCACTTGATTTCGCATTCCAGGATGTCTGGATCTAGATGAGTGATCACACTATCATGGTTATCTGGGTCATGAATGAATAGTCAGGGTTGATTTCCTTTAGGATGGACTGGTTGAATCTCTTGTAGTCCAAGGGACTCTCAAGGGTCTTCTCCACCACCACAGATTGAAAACATCAATTCTTTGGTGTTCAGCCTTTTTTATGGTCCAACTCTCACATCCATACATGACTACTGGGAAAACCACAGCTTTGCCTAGATGGACCTTTGTTGGCAAAGTGACATTTCTGTTTTTTAATGTGCTATGTTTATCATAACTTTCCTTCCAAGGAGCAAGTATCTTTTAATTTCATGGCTTCAGTCACTGTCTGAACAGATTTTCATAAAATCTATCACTGTTCCACTTCTATTTGCCATGACGTGATGGTACCAGATGCCATGATCTTAACCAAAGGGTAGAAGTAACTCAACTTTTGTTTTATTTTCTTTTTTTCTTTCCTTAAAAAAAAAAATGTTTATTTGGCTACACTGGGTCTTAGTTGGGCCACATGGGATCTTCCATCTTCATTATGGCATGTGGGATCTGATTCCCTGACCAGGGATCAAATCTGGTCCCCTGCATTGAGAGCATGGAGTCTTAGCCACTGGATTACCAGGGAAGTCCCCTATTTTTCTTTCCTTGGTTTCTTCTTTAGACTTGCTTTATTTAGTTTTCACTTGTTAATTATTTTGGGGGAAATTTCATTATTCCTAATTATTATAGTCAATAACAAATTATCTTTGAGAATATGTTGGGTTTAAATCAATGACTGTAAAAGTTCCATATAAAATACGTGTAGATCTATATGACACAATATACAATAAAACTTCTATAATGGGACAAAAAAGTCACACAATCTTTTTAAACAAAAATCAAATTATAGGAATATTTATGAATAAAATTGTATGTGTGGACACAGTTAACAGTTGATTCCTCTGACAGACTTAAAGTTTCTTAAAACTATGTGTCCTTTTTCACTTTTAGTAAAGTATTTTCTACTTTTACTTTTTTAACAAAGTTTTTTTAAAAAATATTTATTTATTTATTTGACTGTGCTGGATCCTAGTTCCCTGACCAGGGATCAAACCTGAGTTCCCTGCATTGGGAGCACAGAATCTTAGCAACTGGATCACATAGAAGTCCGTCACTTTTTCTTTAATCACTTTTGGACACGGTTATAACACTTGAGTCAGGAACATTGGACATGACTTTTATATTTACATTTATTCTTATGAATATGATTTATAGTTAGCGATTTTATCATTTTGTGTGTGAAGCTATATTTTTTCTCATTTTCATTGGGACAATGGAACAGTAATGTTTTATTTTGAGTGATACAGTGATTGTAAGGCATATGGATATCCTGCAGGCTTATTGATGTATTGTGGAAGCTGGACAATTTTTGTTTTTGGATTGGAAATTTTTAATAAAAGTTCTATACCTAAAATTAAAAAAAATAAAGATAGTTGAAAACATAGTAATAGTTGAAACCATTTTATAACAAAAAATTGTTGGTATAGTTCAAGACTGTGTTTAAGAAAAAGCTTGATTTTATATGTGTTATCTCATAACAGAAATAAAATGTCATCTATAGTTGTTTCTTATATTGGCCTCCCAAGTTGGACTAATTAGAGATATATGACATTATGGAAATAGAAATGATACTAGAACCTTGGTGATTATTCAGTTGTGTATGTCTGCTTGGGCTGCCATAATAAAATTCCATAGGGATTTCCCTGGTAGTCCAGAGGTTAAGACTCTGCCTTGCAATGCAGGGGATGGAGGTTCAATTCCTGGTCTTGGGACTAAGATCCTGCAAGCTGGAGGCGGGTGGGGAGGTGAAGGCAACTAAACTGCATGTGAACTGCATGGAAAGACCCTGCATGACCCAAGGAAGATCTGCACGCCACGACTAAGACCTGATGCAGCCAAAAAGTAATAATAAGAAAATTCTACAGTCTAGGTGGTTTAAACAACATAAATTTATTTCTTACAGTTCTGAAGGTTGAAAAATCCAAGATCAAGGTGCTGGAAAATTTGATTTCTGATGAAAGGTCTCTTCCTGGCTTAGAGAAGATTCATTTTTGCTTAGTAATATGCACTTAAGGTTACTCCATGTCTTTTCATGCTTGACAGCTCATTTCACTTTAGTGCTGAATAATGTTCTATTATCTGACTGTACCAAACGTAGTGTCTTTTCTTACAAGGACAGTCATACTATCAGATCAGGGCCCTGACTTCTTTTTTTGTTGAAGTATAGTTGACTTACAAAGTTGTGTTAATTTCTGCTGTACAACAAAGGGATTCAGTTATACATATACTTATATTCTCTTTTTAATATTCTTTTCCACGGTGATTTATCATAGGATACTGAATATTGTCCCCTGATCTATACAGTAAGGCCTTTTGTTATCCAGGACCCCCACATTATAATCTCATTTAAACTTAATTACTTCCTGAGAAGTAAATTCATCCATACTTGAGTTAGAAGTTCAACATGTGAAATCTGGAGGGACACAAACATTTAACCATATCACTAGCACCCTAATTTTATAAAGTAGAAACAGATCAAGAGAATGTTAGAAACAAGATGAAAAGAGACCTAAAGAGTGTTATGATTAACCCTTCTACTGATTTTTAAAAATCTAATTTAACTTCTAAATTTTTGGCCATGTGGCATGTAGTATCTTAGTTCTCTGATCGCCATGGAACCCACACCCACTGCATTGGAAGCAGTCTTAACTGGCGGAATGCCAGGGAAGTCCTCTTTGATGTTTTCTGTCAAAATGTTTTAAAGAACTTGATTAAATAAATTCTTGGTAAAACTGGATCTTGTTACTTGATTCTCAGTTGAAAGTTCTTTCTATGACGTTACTAGCCTCTTTTGTTATGTAATTCTCTTCAGTCTTTTCCAAGTTGTTACTAATGCCCTTTTATTTTACTGCAGGAGAATCCACTGCTGTAGGTTTTTAATTTGGATCATGTTCAAAAGCTTAAGAACTATCTGAAGTTTTATGATAATTACTGTGTTATTGTGTTATTTTTTGTTTTAGGTGTTTAGCTTTTATAAGATTCTCAAAATAATCTATGATAGCAAAAGTATCCATCTACTAAGCAGTAGTTTTCTGTATCCTATCAGAGTGACAGTTTCCTCACTCGAAAGTTCCTTTCTGTGCTAAATTAGGTATATTCATTCAATCAAAAACCAATAAGGGTATTTCCCAGTAGTGAGCTTCATGATAAGAATGAGAAAATGAATGTCACAATTCTGTAATAAAGACTTACTAAAAGAGAAAAAATGATAAGGAAGAACTGAAGAGGAACATAATTGTCGAACATACAAGTTTTGCTGACTCCAAAACTAGTATTTTTTCTTTTCACCATACCATGACAACTCCCAATTTGACTTGTCTCCTCCTTCTAGATCTTATTAAAGCTGTAGGATATTGGGCATGAAGTAGCTGACCAGTTTTGTTTTTTCCTTATTCTGAACTGACATTGTGTTGGGTAAAGAAAGAATTCTGGTGATGTCCCACTTATTTTGCAAGTGGAGATTTTCATTTTCAGTTTTAATTCCAGGAAAAAACTACACATTCTCCTTTTAAATATCCCTTTAATCCACACAATATAGACTAAAATGGGCCCAACAGAGATCATGCAGAGTGTGAGCACACAGGTAAGAAAGATAATGAATCACCCTATAGCTAGTATTTTCAGAGAAAATTCAAAAAAGGAAAATCTCTGAAGAAATGCTGTGATGACTTTAGGGCTTAAAAGACTACACTTAAGGTAAATGCATAAGACAAGACCTAAGAGAAATAAGTCACAAGGGAAAAAAGTGAGTGTTAGTCACACAGTTACGTCCAACTCTCTGTGACCCCATGACTGTAGCCCACCAGGCTCCTCTGCCCATGGAATTAATGCTCCTGGTAAGAACACTGGAGTGGGTTGCCATTCTCTTCTCCAGGGGATCTTCCCAACCCAGAGATCAAACCTAGGTCTCCCACATTGCAGGCAGATTCTTTACCATCTGAGCCACCAGGGAAGCCCAAGTCATAAGGGCATTGAAGCAAAAAGCATACACCTGCCAGTCTATTGGGAATGCTGGAAGCAGGTCTGAGAAGGACTGCAGCATTATCATGCAGTAGAAGGAGAAAGAGCTCAGAAGACACTATATGATTTGTTGCATGTATCTGTGTTGAGTGATTTACACATACTTGCCATTATGAGAGGTTGGTCTCATCACCCCCAATGTGCTCTTCTCTTGCTCACATTAGCTACTGTATTAGTCTCCTATTGCTGCTGTAACAGCCTCCCTAAACTTAACAATACAAATTCATTGTCTTTTAGTTCCGAAGTTCAGAACTCCTAAACTGGCCACATTGGCTAAAATCGAGGTGTGCATTCCTTTGTGGAAGCTCTAAGGGAGAACACGTTTTCTTGCCCTTTTCCACCTCCTAGAGGCTGCTCACATTCTTGCTTCCCTGGCTGCTTCCATGTTCAAAACTACTAATAGCCAGTCAAGGCTTTCTTACATTGCATCGCCCTGTCAACAAGACTTCTGTCTTCCTCTTTCATATTTAGGAACCCTTTTGAGTTACTCTTATGATTACATTGGGTAATCCAGGATGAACTCTTTAGTTTAAGATCAGATGATTAGCAAAATAATTTTTTCTGCAGTTTTTATTCCATGTTGTTATATAATACATGACAAATTCCAGGAGTTAGAACCTGGACAGCTTTTGGTAGGGGGACATGATTCTGCCTAACACAGCTAATGTTTTATTTTTTTAATGCCCTAATTAATGCTTTGTATCATGGCATAACAGGGTAGACGTTTGCTGAGCTGTAAACCAATTGAGAAACAAAGAACTATATTGAGTTACCACAGAATGTGCAGATATTAAGTTAATTTAGTAGTCATATAAAAGAAGAGGAATTGTGTAGCCCTCTCTAAAACTTCTTATAGTATAACTGAAGCAAATGAAGTCCAGAGAGATTCTTAGTTCTTGATGTCACAGAAAGCCAATTTTAGAACATCAAGTTATTTCCACTTTCTCTTATTTTTTTCAATGCAGTATTATTATCAACATATTTATTATATGGTTCCCTGATAGCTCAGTTGGTAAAGAATCCACCTGCAATGCAGGAGACCCCAGTTTGATTCCTGAGTCGGGAAGATCCCCTGGAGAAGGGATAGACTACCCACTCTAGTATTCTAGGGCTTCCCTGGTGGCTCAGCTGGTAAAGAATCTGCCTGCAATGTGGGAGACCTGGTTCAATCCCTGGGGTGGGAAGATCCCCTGGAGAAGGGAAAGGCTACCCACTTTAGTATCCTGGCCTAGGGAATTCCATGGACTGTATAGTCCATGGGGTCACAAAGAGTTGCACACAACTGAGCGACTTTCAGTCACTCACTCAGAGAAATGAAAACCTGCTAAGTCATTTGCCTTGAGTTATAGTTTGAAATAGAAAAATAAAACTTGCTTCCTTGAATCATATGTCAATCCTGAGCTAGGAATACAGTGTGTGTGTGTTAGTCACTCAGTCGTGTCTGACCCTTGGTGACCCTGTGGACTGTAGTCCTCTATGCTCCCCTGTCCATGGAATTCTCCAGGCAAGAATACTGGAGTGGGTTGCCATTTCCTTCTCCAGGGGATCTTCCCAACCCAGGGATGCAGCCCAGGTCTCCTGCATTGCAGGTAGACTCTTTGCCATCTGAGCCACAGGGAAGCCCCAGGAATGCAGTAGGTATTACTATTCCCATTTTACCTTTGGATGATGAGGAATATAGGGCTCTTATTAACCACACTGCTAGAAAGGAACAGAACCCATATTTGCCCAGCTCCCAAGTCCATTCTGTCTGCAAGCATCTAGCCAGTTCACCACTGTGCTAATATCCTCAAGAATGTGAAAAGTCCTATTCTTGACTTGTAACACCTAAATTAAGTAGTTTAGCTTAGAAATTCACAATTGTTTTATAATTCCCAAGAACATAAGTTTGTTTCAAGTGATGCTATAGATTTCTAAACATAGAGTAGAAGTCATATTCTAAATGAACCTATTTATGTGACTTTACCTTATTAAGAATATTTATAATATATATAATTTCTTAGATGAATAAAGAGAATTAATATGAGAAAAAGGAGTGTACATCAATCTATTTGATGTTAGCCTTCTCAAAGTTGGAGTTTTTAATACAATTACATTGTTTCTATTCAAATGCTTTTATTCTTTTTCTCTCTGAAGGAGGCATCTTCTGACTTTAAAGAGCATTTCAGATAGCTCAATATTTAAAATATTTCTCAACAGTGATGTTGAGTCTAAGATACACACACACACACACACACACACACACACATATACCACGATAATGTTACAAAAAACATACATGGTACATTTTAGGATGTAGGTGAAAGGAACATTCTTCATTTGCATCATTTCTAAATATTGTTTTGTTTGAGGAAAGATTTTTTATCTATTGGCCATTTTTTTTGCTTCTTTCAGATTTTAATGTTTTCCACTTTTTCAAGAGCATGTAAAACATACCCCCCACCCTGCCTTTTGTGAATGTTGCCATCTTAAACAGATATTGAGTAATAACCAGGGAAGTCACACCATGATGCTTCACATCATCTATTAGGAACAATCAGGAACATGAAACAGCAAGTGCGTGCTATCTGGACAGAGTCCACTTGAACGAAGACACAGAAGCAAGAGAAGTTAAAACAGTAGAGGCTGAGACACATGACCAAATCTCAAACTTCTGTTTGGTTTCAGTGATGAGTCATTTAGGAAGGAAGTTGGGAAGTAAACTGAAGATAATCTCTTGTGTTATTTTCTTAAAAAGCAATCTATTTTCTGAAGTTCCTTCGTGGGTTAATCTTACAGGCAATTTGGCCATTTATTTTTCGGAGTAACATAACATAGAATGCTGAAATAGTAATACATTCTACTTAATATAAGGCCTTTAAATTAATTATTATAGTGAGAGTAATCTGATTACTTTTGAATGCCAACAGTATTTAGTAAGGGTCCGCAGAAGTAGTGCTTTTTGTCTGGATTAAAAATTTAAAAACACTGATTTTCCAAACTGTTTACTATTCGTCTTAAACTGCTTCCCTCTACTTCAAACCCAGACTGTGGCTAAGCTCTGCAAAAGCTTGAGTCCTCAGTAATACATTGAAATTGGAGGTCAAGTTGGGAGACAATTGTAATTTTTAAATCATTTTTTAAACTTCAACTATGGAAAAAAGCAGCTCTGAATATCCTAAGTCTGTGATATAAAGTTGTTAAAATACAATTATTAGGCAAGTTATAACATTTGTTAAGGCTGTCTATCTATCTATCAATATTCTTTTGGTCACACCACACAGTTTGTGAGATCTTATTTCTCTGACCAGGAGATCAGACCTGGGCCCTCAGCAGTGAGAGCAGAAGTCCTAACCACAGCATTGCCAGGCAATTCCCTATCTATATCCATATCTGTGGAATGAAGGAAAGTAAAGGGAAAAAAAGGGACCCATTTTTAAAATGATAAGTAGCAGTTTCTTGATTACTTAAGTGATCATTCACATAATGTAAAATATGTAACAACCACATTTCCCTTAGATTTCCATTTTGAGATGTGTGTTTATTTACTTTTCTATTTTCTTCATCTTCCTAATTACCAGATTATCAGCAAGTGCCCTAATCAAGAAGAAACTGCCTTTCAGGAATTCCCTGGTGATCCAGTGGTTAGGACTCTTTGCTCTCACTCTTGAGGGCCCAGGTTTGATCCCTGGTCAGGGAACTAAAATCCCACAAGCTGTGCAGTGCAGGTGAAAAAAGAAAAAAGAAAAAACTTAGAGAAAAAAACTTGCCTTTCACTGAGATCTTCAAATGCTTTCTTGTGACTAAAGTATGCTAGCTTTAGCACATGAAGTTTATTACAATTATTTTCATTTCTCATTGATTTGCTTTTATTTTTCATTATTCTTTATTGTGATTATTAAATAAGCTACTTTCATGAAAGTGATATGTTTTTAATTCTATATGCAGTAATTGGTTATGATATGCCAGGAACATTTTCGTTTATAAGGAGTAAAATGGCCCATTCCAAATCTTTACTTAAGCTCTCACATGGTAAACTCTGTATTCGAATAGAGTGGCTAGGAGCTCTCATTCACATAGAAAAATAGTCTACATAAGTGGAAAATCAACAAATTCAATCAAAATCACATAATCACAGTGTGTTGTACCTCTAAGAATATAAAGATTAGCCCACATGTTTTTAGCAGGAGGAATAGAAAAATTAGGTAGCATCCTACCTTGAGTGATGGAGCTGAGCCTTACAGACGAAGGCAGATTCTAAGGACTTAATCATGTGTGTTTCAATTTGTTCTTTTGTTTCTAGAACACCCAAAAAAGATGTCCTTTTCATTATAAGGACTGGAATGCAAAAGTAGGAAGTCAACAAACACCTGGAGTAAGAGGCAAATTTGGTCTTGGAGTACAGAATGAAGCAAGGCAAAGGCTAACAGAGTTCTGCCAAGAGAACGCACTGATCATAACGAATACCCTCTTCCAACAACACAAGAGAAGACTCTACACATGGACATCACCAGATGGTCACACTGAAATCAGATTGATTATATCCTTTGCAGCCAAAGATGGAGAAGCTCTATACAGTTGGCAAAAACAAGACCAGGAGCTGACTGTGGCTCAGATCATGAACTCCTTATTGCCAAATTCAGACTTAAATTGAAGAAAGTGGGGAAAACAACTAGACCATTCAGGTATGACCTAAATCAAATCCCTTATAACTATACAGTGGAAGTGAGAAATAGATTTAAGGGACTAGATCTGATAGACAGAGAGCCTGATGAACTATGGGCGGAGGTTCATTCCATTGTACAGGAGGCAGGGAGCAAGACCATCCCCAAGAAAAAGAAATGCAAAAAAGCAAAATGGCTGTCCAAAGAGGGCTTACAAATAGCTGTGAAAAGAAGAGAAGCGAAAGGCAAAGGAGAAAAGGAAAGATATTCCGATTTGAATGCAGAGTTCCAAAGAATAGCAAGGAGAGATAAGAAAGCCTTCCTCAGTGATCAATGCAAAGAAATAGAGGAAAACAACAGAATGGGAAAGACTAGAGATCTCTTCAAGAAATTTAGAGATACTAAGGGAACATTTCATGCAAAGATGGCCTCAATAAAAGACAGAAATGGTAGGGACCTAACAGAAGCAAAGATATTAAGAAGAAGTGGCAAGAATACACAGAAGAACTGTACAAAAAAGATCTTCACGATCCAGATAATCATGAAGGTGTGATTACTCACATTCACCAAAAGCCAGACATCCTGGAATGTGAAGTCAAGTGGGCCTCAGGAAGCATCACTATGAACAAAGCTAGTGGAGGTGGTGGAATTCCAGTTGAGCTATTTCAAATCCTGAAAGATGATGCTGTGATAGTGCTGCACTCAATATGCCAGCAAATTTGGAAAACTCAGCAGTGGCCACAGGACTGGAAAATGTCAGTTTTCATTCCAATCCCTAAGAAAGGCAATGCCAAAGAATGCTCAGACTGCCTCACAATTGCACTCATCTTACATGCTAATAAAGTAATGCTCAAAATTCTCCAAGCCAGGTTTCAGCAATACATGAACTGTGAACTTCCAGATGTCCAAGCTGGTTTTAAAAAAGGCAGAGGAACCAGACATCAAATTGCCAACATCTATTGGATCATCGAAAAAGCAAGAGAGTTCCAGAAAAACATCTATTTCTGCTTTATTGATTATGCCAAAGCCTTTGACTGTGTGGGTCACAATAAACTGTGGAAAATTCTGAAAGAGATGGGAATGCCAGACCACCTGACCTGCCTCTTGAGAAACCTGTATGCAGGTCAGGAAGCAACAGTTAGAACTGGACATGGAACAACAGACTAGTTCCAAATAGGAAAAGGAGTACGTCAAGGCTGCATATTGTCACCCTGCTTATTTAACATATATGCAGAGTACATCATGAGAAACGTTGGGCTGGATGAAGCACAAGCTGGAATCAAGATTGCTGGGAGAAATATCAATAGCCTCAGATATGCAGGTGACACCATCCTTATGGCAGAAAGTGAAGAAGAACTAAAGAGCCTCTTGATGAAGGTGAAAGAGGAGAGTGAAAAAGTTGGCTTAAAACTCAACATTCAGAAAACTAAGATCTTGGCATCCAGTCCCATTACTTCATGGGAAATAGATGGGGAAACAGTGGAAACAGTTGCTGACTTTACTTTTCTGGGCTCCACAATCACTGCAGACGGTGATTGTAGCCATGAAATTAAAAGAGGCTTACTCCTTGGAAGGAAAGTTATGACCAACCTAGACAGCATATTAAAAAGCAGAGACATTACTTTGCCAACAAAGGTCTGTCTAGTCAAAGCTATGGCTTTTCCAATGGTCATGTATGGATGTGAGAGTTGGACTATAAAGAAAGCTGAGCACTGAAGAATTAATGCTTTTGAACTGAGGTGTTGGAGAAGATTCTTGAGAGTCCCTTGGACTGCAAGGAAATCCAACCAGTTCATCCTAAAGGAGATCAGTCATGGGTGTTCATTGGAAGGACTGATGCTGAAGCTGAAACTCCAATACTTTGGCCACCTGATGTGAAGAGCTGACTCATTGGAAAAGACCCTGGTGATGGTAAAGATTGAGGGCAGGCAGAGAAGGGGATGACAGAGGATGAAATGGTTGGATGGCATCACCGACCCAATGGACATAGGTTTGGGTGGACTCTAGGAGTTGGTGAGGGACAGGGAGGCCTGGTATGCTGCAGTTCATGGGGTCAAGAAGAGTTGGACGCGACTGAGCGACTGAACTGAACTAAATTGTGTGAGAGAAGTCAAATGGCTACAACACAGTTACATTTAAATATTGGAACCTAATAAAAATGAGAAAGGGAGAGAAAGTATCAGTATTCTCCTGATAAGAAGAAAACTGAAAGATATTATAGTAACTGCATTCAGATATATGAGATTTTCACTTCAGTGACATTCCTTGTTAGCTATTTCTTCATATCTCTAAGAGAAAAATAAAAGGCAGTTGTTTGAGCACTGGTAAGTCTCTTGATTGACAAAGTTTTTTGTTTTGTTTTGAACAATATCAATATTTAATAAAGGATTGATTGACTTAATTTCAGTATACAGTCATTAAAAGAAGAGAAATAGAAGAAAAGTAGTGGCACATATGTCACCAAATTTGAACAACATCCAGACTTAAACAGCAGTGAGAAGTCTCTTGTTAACAGCAATCTGGAGCCCCAATTGGGAAGAGGTCCCAACTGTGCATTCACTCCATGGACGAGACTTCAAATTTCAGTTTTGGGGCTCCCAATTATAATCCCAAACTGATATCATCAGTTTGCAAGCAAAAATACAGCTCTGATTTTTCTTTAACATTTACAAAGCTATTTGTTTCATCTGGATTTTCTGGATGAAAGTCACCAGATTTTCTGGACCCCAGGGGACTGGCCAGGCCTCTAAGGGCTCAAGAAAATCCAATACCCACTTGCTCTCTTATCTAAAGTGCCTCTTGACTTTCTGGTAACAATTGGTGTGTTTGCAGGCAGGTATGTAGTCCAAGCAGTGTCAGAAGTCAGTCAAAGGCCTGTTCTCTTCTTCATTTTAATTTCCCTATCAAAATCAAAACCATGGCCAATTTTCCATTTGGAACTTACTCTTTGCCACTGCAGTGCAGAAGAGCAGACTCTGGTACTTCCTGAAGAGAATTCTTAGGATTCATTTCTTAACAGCTTTCATATATATCATACAGCATGGCAACTATGGCCATCATGCTGTAAATTATATCTTAAGTACTTATTTATATTATCTGTTCTGTTTCTTTATTTAAAATTTGTCTAACTGGATGATAATTGCTTTACAAAGTTGTGTTGGTTTCTGCTGTACAACAAAACAAATCAGTCATAACTATGTGTGTGTGTGTGTGCATATATATATATATATATATATATATCCTCCTTCTTGAGCCTTCCTCCCACCCCCCCTCCCCATACAACTCCTCTAGGTTGTCACAGAGCACCAGACTGGGTCCCCTGCGTTATATAGCAGCTTCCCACTAGCTATCTATTTTACCCAATGGCAGCGCATATATGTTAATGCTACTTTCTCAACTCATCCCACCTTCTCCTTCTCCCACTGTGTCCACAAGTCCCTTCTCTATGTCTGCATCTCCATCCCTTCCCTATAAATAGATTAATCAATACCATTTTTCAAGGTTCCATATATGTATGAATTAATATATGATATTTGTTTATCTCTGTTGACTTCTGTCACTCTGTATAATAGGCTTCAGGTTCATCCACCTCAGTTCCACTCATTAGCATTTGCTCCTTTTCATGGCTGAGTAATATTCATTCATATATATGTACCACAACTTCTTCTACATTCATCTGTTGATGAACACTTGGGTTGCTTCCATGTACTGGCTATTGTAAATGGTGCTGCAACAAATATTGGGGTGCAGGTGTATTTTTTTTCCATTTATTTTTATTAGTTGGAGGCTAATTACTTTATAACATTGTGGTGGTTTTTGCCATACATTGACCTGAATCAGCCATGGATTTACATGTATTGCCCATCCTGAACCCCTCTTCTGCCTCCCTCCCCACCCCATCCCTCTGGGTCTTCCCCGTGCACCAGCCCTGAGCACTTGTCTCATGCATCCAACCTGGGCTGGTGATCTGTTTCACCCTTGATAATATATATGTTTCGATGCTGTTCTCTCAAAACATCCCACCCTTGCCTTCTCCCACAGAGTCCAAAAGTCTGTTCTGTACATCTATGTCTCTTTTGCATATAGGTTTATTGTTACCATCTTTCTAAATTCCATATATATGCATTAGTATACTGTATTGGTCTTTATCTTTCTGACTTACTTCACTCTGTATAATGGGCTCCAGTTTCATCCATCTCATTAGAACTAATTCAAATGAATTCTTTTTAATGGCTGAGTAATATTCCATGGTGTATATGTATCACAGCTTCCTTATCCATTCGTCTACTGATGGGTATCTAGGTTGCTTCCATGTCCTGGCTATTATAAACAGTGCTGTGATGAACACTGGGGTGCACTTGTCTCTTTCAGATCTGGTTTCCTCGGTGTGTATGCCCAGAAGTGGGATTGCTGGGTCATATGGCAGTTCTATTTCCAGTTTTTTAAGAAATCTCCACACTGTTTTCCACAGCGGCTGTACTAGGTTGATTTCCCACCTATAGTGTAAGAGGGTTCCCTTTTCTCCACACCCTCTCCAGCATTTATTGCTTGTAGACTTTTGGATAGCAGCCATCCTGACTGGCATGAAATGGTACCTCACTGTGGTTTTGATTTGCATTTCTCTGATAATGAGTGATGTTGAGCATCTTTTCATGTGCTTGTTAGCCATCTGTATGTCTTCTTTGGAGAAATGTCTGTTTAGTTCTTTGGCCCATTTTTTGATTGGGTCATTTATTTTTCTGGAATTGAGCTTCAGGAGTTGCTTGTATATTTTTGAGATTAATCCTTTGTCTTTTGCTCCGTTTGCTATTGTTTTCTCCCATTCTGAAGGCTGTCTTTTCACCTTGCCTATAGTTTCCTTTGTTGTGCAAAAGCTTTTAAGTTTCATTAGGTCCCATTTGTTTATTTTTGCTTTAATTTCCAATATTCTGGGAGGTGGGTCATAGAGGATCCTGCTGCGATTTATATCAGAGAGTATTTTGCCTATGTTCTCCTCTAGGAGTTTTATAGTTTCTGGTCTTACATTTAGATCTTTAATCCATTTTGAGTTTATTTTTGTGTATGGTGTTAGAAAGTGTTCTAGTTTCATTCTTTTACAAGTGGTTGACCAGTTTTCCCAGCACCACTTGTTAAAGACGTTGTCTTTTTTCCACTGTATATCCTTGCCTCCTGTGTCAAAGATAACGTGTCCATAGGTACAGGGATTTATCTCTGGGCTTTCTATTTTGTTCCATTGATCTATATTTCTGTCTTTGTGCCAGTACCATACTGTCTTGATGACTGTGGCTTTGTAGTAGAGCCTGAAGTCAGGCAGGTTGATTCTTCCGGTTCCATTCTTCTTTCTCAAGATTGCTTCAGCTATTCGAGGTTTTTTGTATTTCCATACAAACTGTGAAATTATTTGTTCTAGTTCTGTGAAGAATACCGTTTATAGCTTGATAGGGATTGCATTGAATCTATAGATTGCTTTGGGTAGTATAGTCATTTTGACAATATTGATTCTTCCAATCCATGAACACGATATGTTTCTCCATCTGTTTGTGTCCTCTTTGATTTCTTTCATCAGTGTTTTATAGTTTTCTATGTATAGGTCTTTTGTTTCTTTAGGTAGATATACTCCTAAGTATTTTATTCTTTTTGTTGCAATAGTGAATGGTATTGTTTCCTTAATTTCTCTTTCTGTTTTCTCATTGTTAGTGTATAGGAATGCAAAGGATTTCTGTGTGTTAATTTTATATCCTGCAACTTTACTATATTCATTGATTAGCTCTAGTAATTTTCTGGTAGAGTCTTTAGGGTTTTCTATGTAGAGGATCATGTCATCTGCAAACAGCGAGAGTTTCACTTCTTCTTTTCCTATCTGGATTCCTTTTATTTCTTTTTCTGCTCTGATTGCTGTGGCCAAAACTATGTTGAATAGTAGTGGTGAGAGTGGGCACCCTTGTCTTGTTCCTGATTTCAGGGGAAATGCTTTCAATTTTTCACCATTGAGGGTGATACTTGCTGTGGGTTTGTCATATATAGCTTTTATTATGTTGAGGTATGTTCCTTCCATTCCTGCTTTCTGGAGAGTTTTAATCATAAATGGATGTTGAATTTTCTCAAAGGCTTTTTCTGCATCTATTGAGATAATCATATGGCTTTTATCTTTCAGTTTGTTAATGTGGTGTATTACATTGATTGATTTGCGGATATTAAAGAATCCTTGCATTCCTGGGATAAAGCCCATTTGGTCATGATGTATGATTTTTTTAATATTTTGTTGGATTCTGTTTGCTAGAATTTTGTTAAGGATTTTTGCATCTATGTTCATCAGTGATATTGGCCTGTAGTTTTCTTTTTTTGTGGCATCTTTGTCTGGTTTTGGTATTAGGGTGATGGTGGCCTCATAGAATGAGTTTGGAAGTTTACCTTCATCTGCAATTTTCTGGAAGAGTTTTAGTAAGATAGGTGTTAGCTCTTCTCTAAATTTTTGGTAGAATTCAGCTGTGAAGCCATCTGGTCCTGGGCTTTTGTTTGCTGGAAGATTTCTGATTACAGTTTCAATTTCTGTGCTTGTGATGGGTCTGTTAAGATCTTCTATTTCTTCCTGGTTCAGTTTTGGAAAGTTATACTTTTCTAAGAATTTGTCCATTTCTTCCAAGTTGTCCATTTTATTGGCATAGAGCTGCTGGTAGTAGTCTCTTATGATCCTTTGTATTTCAGTGTTGTCTGTTGTGATCTCTCCATTTTTGTTTCTAATTTTGTTGATTTGGTTCTTCTCCCTTTATTTCTTGATGAATCTGGCTAACGGTTTGTCAATTTTATTTACCTTTACAAAAAACCAACTTTTAGCTTTGTTGATTTTTGCTATGGTCTCTTTTGTTTCTTTTGCATTTATTTCTGCCCTAATTTTTAAGATTTCTTTCCTTCTACTAACCCTGGGGTTCTTCACTTCTTCCTTCTCTAGTTGCTTTAGGTGTAGAGTTAGGTTATTTATTTGACTTTTTTCTTGTTTCTTGATGTAAGCCTGTATTTCTATGAACCTTTCCCTTAGCACTGTTTTTTCAGTGTCCCATAGGTTTTGGGTTGTTGTGTTTTCATTTTCATTCATTTCTATGCATATTTTGATTTCTCTTTTGATTTCTTCTATGATTTGTTGGTTATTCAGAAGCGTGTTATTTAGCCTCCATATGTTTGAATTTTTACTAATGTTTTTCCTGTAATTGAGATCTAATCTTATTGCACTGTGGTCAGAAAAGATGACTGGAATGATCTCAATTTTTTTGAGTTTCCCAAGGCTAGATTTATGGCCCAGGATGTGATCTATTCTGGAGAAGGTTCTGTGTGTGCTTGAGAAAAAGGTGAAAATGATTGTTTTGGGGTGAAATGTCCTGTAGATATCAATTAGGTCTAGCTGGTCCATTGTGTCATTTAAGGTTTGTGTTTCCTTGTTAATTTTCTGTTTAGTTGATCTATCCATACTTGTGAGTGGGGTATTAAAGTCTCCCACTATTACTGTGTTACTGTTAATTTCACCTTTCATACTCGTTAGCATTTGTCTTACATATTGTGGTGCTCCTACATTGAGTGCATATATATTTATAATTGTTATATCTTCTTGGATTGATCCTTTGATCATTATGTAGTGTCCTTCTTTGTCTCTTTTCACAGCCTTTATTTTAAAGTCTATTTTATCTGATATGAGTATCATGACTCTTGCTTTCTTTTGGTCTCAGTTCATGTGAAATATTTTTTTCCAGTCCTTCACTTTCAGTCTGTATGTGTCCCTTGTTTTGAGGTGGGTCTCTTATAGACAGCATATATAGGGGTCTTGTTTTTGTATCCATTCAGCCAGTCTTTGTCTTTTGGTTGGGGCATTCAACCCATTTATATTTAAGGTAATTATTGATAGGTATGTGGCAAGAATACACAGAAGAACTGTACAAAAAAGATCTTCACGACCCAGATAATTGAGATGGTGTGATCACTCACCTAGAGCCAGACATCCTGGAATGTGAAGTCAAGTGGGCCTTAGAAAGCATCACTACGAACAAAGCTGGTGGATGTGATGGAATTCCAGTTGAGCTATTTCAAATCCTGAAAGATGATGCTGTGAAAGTGCTGCACTCAATATGCCAGCAAATTTGGAAAACTCAACAGTGGCCACAGGACTGGAAAAGGTCCGTTTTCATTCCAATCCCTAAGAAAGGCAATCCCAAAGAATGCTCAAACTACCACACAATTGCACTCATCTCACACGCCAGTAAAGTAATGCTCAACATTCTCCAAGCCAGGTTTCAGCAATACGTGAACCATGAGCTTCCAGATGTTCAAGTTGGTTTTAGAAAAGGCAGAGGAACCAGACATCAAATTGCCAATATCCGCTGGATCATCGAAAAAGCCAGAGAGTTCCAGAAAAACATCTATTTCTGCTTTATTGATTATGCCAAAGCCTTTGACTGTGTGGGTCACAATAAACTGTGGAAAATTCTGAAAGAGATGGGAATGCCAGACCACCTGACCTGCCTCTTGAGAAACCTGTATGCAGGTCAGGAAGCAGCAGTTAGAACTGGACATGGGACACAGACTAGTTCCAAATAGGAAAAGGAGTACGTCAAGGCTGCATATTGTCACCCTGCTTATTTAATGTATATGCAGAGTACATCATGAGAAACACTGGTCTGGAAGAAGCACAAGCTGGAATCAAGATTGCTGGGAGAAATATCAATAAGCTCAGATATGCAGATGACACCACCCTTATCGCAGAAAATGAAGAGGAACTAAAAAGCCTCTTGATGAAAGTGAAAGAGGAGAGTGAAAAAGTTGGCTTAAAGTTTAACATTCAGAAAACTAAGATCATGGCATTTGGTCCCATCACCTCATGGGAAATAGATGGGGAAACAGTGGAAACAGTGTCAGACTTTATTTTTTTTTGGACTCCAAAATCACTACAGATGGTGACTGCAGCCATGAAATTAAAAGATGCTTACTCCTTGGAAGGAAAGTTATGACCAACCTAGACAGCATATTAAAAAGTAGAGACATTACTTTGCCAACAAATGTCTGTCTGGTCAAGGCTATGGTTTTTCCAGTGGTCATGTATGGATGTGAGAGTTGGACTGTGAAGAAAGCTGAGTGCTGAAAAATTGATGCTTTTTTTTTTTTTTTTTTTTTGGAGAAGACTCTTGAGAGTCCCTTGGACTGCAGGGAGATGCAACCAGTCCATCCTGAAGGAGATAGGTCCTGGGAGTTCATTGGAAGGACTGATGCTGAAGCTGAAACTCCAATACTTTGGCCACCTGATGCGAAGAGTTGACTCATTGGGAAAGATCCTGATGCTGGGAGGGATTGGGGGCAGGAGGAGAAGGGGACGACAGAGGATGAGATGGTTGGATGGCATCACTGACTCGATGGGCATGGTTTGAGTGAACTCCGGGAGTATGTGATGGACAGGGAGGCCTGGTGTGCTGTGATTCATGGGGTCGCAAAGAGTCGGACACGACTGAGCGACTGAACTAACTAACTATGATCCCGTTGCCATTTACTTTGCTGTTTTGGGTTCACGTTTATACAACCTTTCTTTGTTTCCTGTCTAGAGAAGATCCTTTAGCATTTCTTGAAGAGCTGGCTTGGTGGTGCTGAATTCTCTCGGCTTTTGCTTGTCTGTAAAGCTTTTGAATTCTCCTTCATATCTGAATGAGATCCTTGCTGGGTACAGTAATCTAGTTTGTAGGTTATTCTCTTTCATTACTTTAAGTATGTCCTGCCATTTCCTTCTGGCCTGAAGGGTTTCTATTGCTAGATCAGCTGTTATCCTTATGGGAATCCCTTTGTGTGTTATCTGTTGTTTCTTCCCTGCTGCTTTTAATATTTGTTCTTTGTGTTTGATCTTTGTTAATTTGATTAATATGTGTCTTGGGGTGTTTCGCCTTGGGTTTATCCTGTTTGGGACTCTCTGGGTTTCTTGGACCTGTGTGACTTTTCCTTCCTCATTTTAGGGAAGTTTTCAGCTATTATCTCCTCATGTATTTTCCTCATGTAGTATTTTCTCATGGCCTTTTTTTTTGTCTTCTCCTTCTGGGACTCCCATGATTCAAATGTTGGGGCATTTCACATTGTCCCAGAGGTCCCTGAGGTTGTCCTCATTTCTTTTGATTCTTTTTTCTTTTTTCCTCTCTGTTTCATTTATTTCCACCATTTTATCTTCTACCTCACTTTTCCTATCTTCTGTCTCTGTTATTCTACTGTTGGTTCCCTCCAGAGTGTTTTTGATCTCATTCATTGCATTATTCATTTTTAATTGACTCTTTTTTATTTCTCATAGGTCCTCATTAAACATTTCTTGCATCTTCTCAATTTTTGTCTCTATCTGTAACTCCATTTTGTTTTCAAGATTTTGGATCATTTTTATTATCATTATTCTAAATTCTTTTTCAGGTAGATTCCCTATCTCCTCCTCTTTTGTTTGACTTGGTGGGCATTTTTCATGTTCCTTTACCTGCTGGGTATTTCTCTGCCTTTTCATCTTGTTTAGATTGTTCTGTCTGGGGTGGCCTTTCTGTATTCTGGTGGTCTGTGGTTCCTTTTTATTGTGGAGGTTTTTCCCAGTGGGTGTGGGTTGGACGATTGGCTTGTCAAGGTTTCCTGGTTAGGGAAGCTTGCATCGGTGTTCTGGTGCGTGGAACTGGATTTCTTCTCTCTGGAGTGTAATGGAGTGTCCAGTAGTGAGTTTTGAGATGGGTCTATGTGTTAGGTGTGACTTTGGGCAGCCTGTATGTTGACGTTTAGGGCTATGTTCCTGCATTGCTGGAGAATTTGCGTGGTATGTCTTGCTCTGGAACTTATTGGCCCTTGGGTGGTGGTTGGTTTCAGTGTAGGTATGGAGGCTTTTGGATGATCTCTTATTACTTAATGTTCCCTGTAGTCAGGAGTTTAATGGTGTTCTCAGGTTTGGGGCTTAAGTCTCCTGCCTCTGGATTTCAGTCTTATTCTTTCAGTAGCCCCCAGACTTCTCCAACTATACAGCACTGATAATAAAACTTCTTGGTTAATGGTGAAAAGATTCTCCACTGTGAGGGACACCCAGAGAGGTTCACAGAGTTACATGAAGAAGAGGAGAGGGAGGAGGGAGATAGAGATGACCAGGAGGAGAACAAGGGGGACTCAAGAGGAGAGAGACAGATCTACCCAGTTCTCTGCTCCCTAAGTGTTCTCCATAGCCCAGAACACCCACAGAGATTCACAGAATTGGATTGAGAAGAGAAGGGGGAGGGAGGAAATAGAGGTGATCTGAGGGAGAAAACGGAGAGTCAAAAGTGGGAGAGAGTAATCAACACACTCCTGAGTAAAAATGGGCAGTGAACATTGGATTCTTAAATGTCCAAAATTGGTATAAAATACTGAAAAACAAAGATTAAAAATCTAGAGTAGAGGTTAGACTCTTAAAAATACAATATTAAAAACAAATACACAAAAAATTTAAGAAATATATATGAAGTTTGGTTTAAAATGAGGGCCTCTTTTTTTATTGCAAGGTTATAGTGAAATGAAAATGAATGTTAAGGAGTAATAGAGGAGTAATAGAGGACTTTAGAAGAAAATAAGAGAAAAAAAAGAAAAAAGAAAAAAATTTTTTAATTTAAAAAATAATAAAAATATATGAAACTGAAAGTTAAAGAGTAATAGAGGAGTAATAGGGAATTTTAAAAGAAAATAAAAGAGAAAAAATTTTTAAAAGAAAAGAAAAAAAAATTTTTTTTAATTAAAAAAAAAAAAAAGAGTCAAAATATATCTAGGAATTTCTCTGGAGCTGTTGCAGTCAGTGTGGGTTCGGTTCAGTTTCAGATAGCTCCTTGTTCCAGCTACACTTCTCGATATCTATAGGCCCCTTCTGGTGTAGTCGGTATTACCTACAGGGATTTTAATCTGTTGCACTGGTCCCTCCTGAAGCGGTTCCCTTTGTTTATTTGGCTTCTGTTTGCTGGTCTCTTCAGTGTCTAATTTCTGCCCTGACACAGGCAGATGGAGGTGGTCTCTTGTTCAGGTTCTCTTGTCCAGTCGTGCTGCGGGGAGGGAGGGGCGCTGCAGACAAATGTCACTGCGTGTGTGGGGAGCACTCGCAGTGTCCCAGCCACACTGGGTTTGCCCCGCTCATGGGTGTGTACTTTCCCCGTCTACACTGCTTAGGCTCCAGGCTGCTCTACAGGGAGCGGGCCCTGCGTTGCACGCGGTTCCAGTTTTCAGGTTCTCCACAAAAGCGCGGACTCGGTTGGGCCTGCGTTTTGTGCTTTCCCTGGCCCGAGCAGCTCAGGCAGCCAGGAGCTTGCCGGGCGCACTCTCCCCAGGTGCGGTGCGCCTTCTCCCCTCCGCGGGCCCAGCCTCGGTTTCCACCCGCGCCGGTCCGGTGCGCCTTGTGACTGTTTTGGGGAGCTGGTCTCTAGCCACGACCCTCCCGGGGGATGTCAACCATTCAGAATCTCAAGAAGTCTTTGGTTAGAAACTGGGAACCTGTTTGCAGTGTGGTATGGGGTGCCATCTTTGGGGCCGAGTTTGCCCCTTTCCCCTACCCCCTGCCTCCTGCCTCTGGCGGGGGATGGGCCGGTCCGCTGCCGGCTAGCTCTTCTCTGGAGTTGCTCTGGAGTTGCTCAGTCCCTTTGTTCTGCGAACGGCAGGCAGTGTGTTCGGCCGGTTAATTTTCTCTCTCTCTCTCTCTCGCTATCCCACAGTTTAAGTTGCTATCTCACAGTAGCTCCCTCCGATTGCCCTCAGGGCACTCAGGCCCGGTCTTTACCCTAAGCAATGCCGCCCGCTCCTCTCCGTTCCGCCCCTACTTGCTGGTGGCAGATGCGGGCGTCTGGGGTACTTTTCCACTGGGAGTTGCTTTTAGGCATGTAATCTGTGGGTTTTATTTATTTTTCCTCCCAGTCAGGTTGCCCTCCGAGATTCGGAAAACTTCCCCCACACCCGCCAGTGAGAGGGTTTCCTGGTGTCTGGAAACTTCCTCTATTATGGCTCCCTTCCCGGGATGGGTCTATGTCCCTAGTTCTTTTGTCTCTTTTTTTATCTTTTATATTTTGTCCTACCTCCTTTCGAAGACGATGGGCTGCTTTTCTGGGCGCCTGATATCCTTTGCTAGCGATCAGAAGTTGTTTTGTGAAGTTTGCTCAGCGTTTAAATGTTCTTTCGATGAATTTGTAGGGGAGAAAGTGGTCTCCCTGTCCTATTCCTCTGCCATCTTAGCTCCTCCTCTCCAGGTGTGTTTTTGAATTGTGCTTGTCTCAGAGTGTAGTGGGATTGTTGGGTCATCCGGTAGATTTGTTCCTAGTTTTTTTTAAAAGAATCTCCATACTGTTTTCCATAGTGGCTGGATCAACTTACATTTCCACCAACAGTGCAAGAGGGTTCTCTTTTCTCCACATCCTCTCCAGAATTTATTGCTTGTAGATATTATGATGATGGACATTCTGACTGGTATGAGGTGATACCTTATCATAGCTTTGATTTGCATTTCTCTAATAATGAGAGATGTTAAGCATCTTTTCATGTGTATATTGGCCAACTGTACGTCTTCTTTGGAGAAGTGTCTTTTCAGGTCTTCTGCCCATTTTTTGATTGGGTTGTTTGTTTTTCTGATATTGAGCTGTATGAGCTGCTAATATATGTTGGAGGTTAATCCTTTATCATTGCTTCATTTGCAATTATTTTCTCCATTCTAAGCTTTATCTTTTCATCTTGTTTATAGTTTGCTGTGCTGTGAAAAAACTTTACTTTTAATTAGGTCCCAATTGTTTATTTTTGTTTTTATTTTCATTAATCTAGGAAGTGGGTCAAAGAGGATCGTGCTGCAATTTATGTCAAAGAGTGTTCTGCCTCTTTTTTTTTTTTTAGTTTTTTTAGTTTCTGGCCTTACATTTGTCTTTAATCCATTTTGAGTTTATTTTTGTGTATGGTGTTAGGAAGTATTCTGATTTCATCCTTCTATATGTAACTGTCCAGTTTTCCCACCACCAGTTATTGAAAGGGTTGTATATTCTTGCCTTCTTTGCCCAAGATAAGGTGCCTATAGGTGTGTGGGTTTATCTCAGGCTTTCTGTCTTGTTCCATTGGTCTATATTTCTGTTCTTGTGCCAGTACCATACTGTCTTTAGGGCCTCCCTCATAGCTCAGTCAGTAAAGAATGTGTCTGCAATGCAGGAGGCCAGGGTTCAATTCCTGGGTCAGGAAGATCCCCTAGAGAAGGAAATGGGAACCCATTCCAGTATTCTTGCTTGGAGAATCCCATGGACAGAGGAGCCTGGCAGGCTACAGTCTATAGTGGCAAAGAGTCGCACACGACTGAAGTGACTTAACATGCATGCATCCATAGTTTTCTGCATACAGATCTTTTGTCTCTTTAGGTAGATTTATTCCTAGGTACTTTATTCTTTTTGTTACAATGTTGAATGGAATTGTTTCCTTAATTTCTCTTTCTGAATTTTCATTGGTCATGTATAGGGATGCAAGGGATTTCTGTGTATTAATTTTGTATCCTGCAACTTTACTAATTCATTGATAAGTTCTAGTAATTTTCTGGTGGCATCTTAAGGGTTTTTTATGTATAGTGTCATGTCATCTACAAACAGTGAGAGTTTTACTTCTTTTCAAATCTGGATTCCTTGTATTTCTTTTTCTTTTCTGATTGTCATGGCTAGGACTTCCAAAACTATATTGAATAATAGTGGTGAGAGTGGGCACCCTTGTCTTGTTTCTGATCTTAAATGTTTTTAGTTTTTCACCATTGAGAATAATGTTTGCTGTGGGTTTGTCATATATGGGCTTTAATATGTTGAGGTAGGTTCCTTATATGCCCATTTTCTGGAGAGTTTTTTTTATCGTAAATGGGTGTTGAATTTTGTCAAAAGCTTTCTCTGCATATATGGAGATGATCATATGGTTCTTAATCTTTCATTTTGTTAATTTGGTGTATCACATTGATTGATTTGCATATATTGAAGAATTCTTGCATCCCTGGGATAAACTCCACTTGATCTTAGTGTATGATTCTTTTAATGTGTTATTTGATTCTGTCTGCTAGAATTTTGCTGAGAATTTTTACAAATATGTTCAAGAATGATATTGGTCTGTAATTTTTTTGTGTGTAGTAACCTTTTCTTATTTTGGTATCAGGGTGGTGGTGGCCTTGTAAAATGAGTTTGGGAGCTTTCCCACCCTCTGCAATTTTTTGGAAGAGTGGCCATGGACAGTCTTAAGTCTCTATGTACACATATATTCATTTTCTTAGGTAAGTAGCTGGAAGTAGAATTGCTGGATCACGCCAAAGAATTGATGCTTTTGAACTGTGGTGCTGGAGAAGACTCTTGAGAGTCCCTTGGACTGCAAGGAGCTCCAAGTCCATCCTAAATGAGATTAGTCTTGGGTGTTCGTTTGTAGGACTGATGTTGAAGCTGAAATTCCAATACTTTGGCCACCTGATGCAGAGAGCCGACTCATTGGAAAAGACCCTGATGCTGGGAAAGAGTGAGGGTGGGAGGAGAAGGGGACGACAGACAATAAGATGGTTGGATAGCATCACTGACTCAATGGACATGGATTTGGGTGGACTCCAGGAGTTGGTGACGGACAGGGAGGCCCAGTGTGCTGCGGTTCATGGGGTCGCAAAGAGTTGGACATGACTGAGTGACTGAACTGAACTGAAGGATATGTTTAACTTTATATAAACTGCCAGAGTGGCTTCCAAAATGGCTATAATCTTTTACACTGTCATCAATAATTTATGAGAGTTTCATTTATCCCAGAACAAAGCTTTCATGCTACCCCTTTATAGCTATAGCTACCCATCCCACCATCCCTAATCTGGTACCAACTAATAAATTCTCCATCCCTATACTTTTGTTAGTTAAAAAATGTTATATAAATAGACTCATACCATAGGTAACTTTTAAAGACTGGCTCTTTTTACACTCAGCATAATTCCCTTGAGTTTCATCTAATTTATTATGTGTATCAATAGTTTCATTTGTTTGTTTTGTGTAGTACTCCATGGTATAGATACACCACAGTTTTTGCCCCATTTTATTTAACCATTAACCTATTAAAGGACACTTGGATAATTTCCAACTTTTTGGCTATTTTTGTGTTGAACAGATTTTTGCATGAATATAAGTTTTACTTTTCTAGTGTAAATACCTAAGAGATCATTGGCTAGATTATATCATATGGTAGGAAAAATAATGGCCCTCCAAAGATGTCTAGGCCCAATCCTTAGAATCTGTGAATATGTTGCCTTATGTGGTGAAAGGGACTTTGTATATTTACATATATATTGAGGATAACTTCCTTGATTATCTTCATGGGCTCAAAACAATCAAAAGGGCCTTAATGAGAAAGAGGCAAAAAGGTCAGAGTCACAGATATTTGAAGATGCTACCCTGCTGGCTTTGAAGATGAAAAGACATGAGCCAAGGAATTGCAAGTGGCTTCTAGAAGCTGGAAAAGGTGAAGAATAGCTTCTTCCCTAGAGCTTCCAGAAGAAACACAGTGCTGCTCACAGTTTGATTTTAACTCATAAGATCTATTCTTACTTCTGAGCTCTGAAACTATAGGTAATGAATTTGTGTTGTTTTCAGCTAGTAAGTTTGTGGTAATTTGTTAACAGCTTAAATATAAAGTTAATACATATTGTAAATGAATTTTTTGTTGTAGAAGGAACTCCCAAACTATTTTCCAAAGTGAACAAGGGTGGGGGGTAGTAGACGTGGAGGGAGGGTAGTAGACGTGACTAATATAGGCAGGGATAGATCACTAAGTCTCATAGGACAGGTTAAGGAGTTTAGATTTATCCATTGTGGAATAGGAAATCACCAGAAGATTTCCTTGGAAGAAAAGCTATGATCAACTTAGACAGAATATTATAAATCAGAGACATTACTTTGCCAACAAAGGTCCGTCTAGTCAAAGTTATAGTTTTTCAAGTAGTCATGTATGGATGTGAGAGCTGGACTATAAAGAAAGCTGAGCACCGAAGAATTGATGCTTTTGAACTGTGGTGTTGGAGAAGATTCTTGAGAGTCCCTTGGACTGCAAGGAGATCCAACCAGTCTATCCTAAAGGAAATCAGTCCAGAATATTCATTGGAAGGACAAATGCTGATGCTGAAGCTGAAGCTCCAATACTTTGTCCACCTGATGCGAAGAACTGACTCATTAAAAAAGACCCTGATGCTAGAAAAGATTGAAGGCGGGAGAAGGGGACGACGGAGGATGAGATGGTTGGATAGCATTACTGACTCAATGGACATGAGTTTGAGTAAGCTCCAAGAGTTGGTGATGCACAGGGAAGCCTGGCGTGCTGCAGTCCATGGGGTCACAAAGAACTGGACACGACTGAGTAACTGAACTGAACTGAATTGAGAAGATTTCAAACAAGGGAAGGGGCACAATATGATTTATGTCTGAAAATCATCACTCTCATTGCTACGACAGTGATTTTTGGAATGTGGCAAGAATAGAGAACACCAATTAAGAGATTACTACATCAATTAGGTTGATTGCGATGGAGTTGGATGAAAAGTGACAGATTTAAGATTTGTGTGTGGGAATATAGTCAGCAGAATTGCTGCTGGACTGGCTATGAGTGTAAAGGAAAGAGCTGCTTTTGCTTAAAAACTAGGCAATAGTGGTGTCTTTAATATTGAATGATTATTATTTGGAGTATGTGGTGCTGAAAGGGCAGAGATATAAAATATACCACTAAATATATGAATTTGAGTTGTTAATTGACAGAGGTTGGTTCTAGAAACAAATCTGAGAGTGATTAATTAGTATCAGTTTATAAACTTGGATGGGATTAACCTGGAAGAGTATAGGTAAAGAAGAGAAAAAAGGAATCAGGACACTTTAATGTTATAGTGATGATAAGGGTTTCCCAGGTGGCTCAGAGGTAAAGAATCCACTAGCCAATGCAGGAAATGCAGGTTCAATCCCTGGTCAGGAAGATCCCTTGGAAGAGGAAATGGCAACCCACTCCAATATTGTTGCCTGGGAAATCCCATGGACAGAGGAGCTTGGAGGGCTACTGTTCATGGGGTTGCAGAGAATCAGACACAACTGAGTGACTGAGCACACACACACACACCACACAATGTATGAAGAGCTTTAAAAATAAACCACCCAATAGTAACTCTTTATGGAAGGGGAGAAAGATGAGGAGAGTATCCAACCATGAAGCCAATAAAAAAATCTTTCAGTAAAGACGCTACAGACATTTGTGTTGAATGCTACTGAGAAGTCAAATAATCTGTTTATGGCTTTAATTAAGTTGTGTCAGTTACACACAATGGAGAGTAGACCAAGAAATGAGGGAATGAGTCTAAAGATGGACAATGGAATCTGAGTTAGATGCACAAGGAAGGAAATGAGGAAATAGGAGGTGAAAGATAGTGATAAGGTTTGGTGAATCAATGGGTTCAGTGAAGCTGAAGTTAGATGTTAGAGCATGAGTACTAAAATATGTGAGCTGCAAGTGTTGGTAGTAAAAGATGATTGAAATGAAGAAATTGGAAATGGTACAGTAATTAATGATGAGATCAAGGTTTGTGTGATCATAGGAAATATGGAAGAAGGCAACACTAGAAGACAAGAGACCCCAGGCAGGATGTTAAACATGTAGTCCATGTGGATATTGAAACTACCAAGATGTCAAGAATAGGGAAGGACAGAGCCAGTGAACCTGGCATCAATGATTTACCCAACTGAACTTAATCTCTCTTTTCAACTTCTTTTTAAATTCCATACCTCCTTAGCAGCTTTGCCTTATTCTTTGCCTTCTGTGTACTTTTTTTCCTACTTCTAAGATTAGGCAATGAAAATAAGTTTGTTGCTATCTCTCTTCTATAGGACAAAGCCCCCATTTTCTAATACAGTGTTTCCATGTATGAGAGATTATAAATAGTGACCTTAAGACCTCTATATGATGAAGGGCAGGATCATTTCACTAAGAACCAGTCCGGTTTGGAAGAGACAGGAGAATCATGCATTAGAGAAATCATCATATGACAAAGATATACAGAAACAGTCAAAATTTATTTTAGAAGAGGTTTTCAATTTTTAAATAATACAAAAATAAACAGCTATTTGTTTCAACACTTACAGTTTACATAAATTAATTTAATCATACATAGTCTGAGGCACCAAAACACTCACATATTCCAAATTCCCAGATTCAGTCATTCAGATATTAACAAATCAGTTTTTTTAAAAAATCAACGAAGGTAACAGTTTTTTAATACAAGCTCTTCTACTATTGACTCTTTCTTAACCATAAATCATTTAAACATAAAATCTTGAAAGTTCCCCTGAGTTATTTCTCTTTAATGAAATTTCATTTTTCTCCCTCTGCCTAACAGGCATACTTTTTCAATTATTTACATAAATACTGATTTTCAGTGCATGATTTAAAAATATTAAGACCCACAGTGCTTTGTAAAGAATGTTTCTCCAGAAAGTTAGGGGTGAATGAATTAATGAAACATCTGCAAGTCCTTCAAAAATGTATACACTGTCAGTGTTATGGCACATCCAGGGTAATGAGACAGCGTTCTCTGTGGGCTGGTGAATAGGTAAACCTTAAAGACGAATTCCAGCTTTACGTCTCAATATACCAGAGTTGGGTTCCTAACATGTTTTCACAAATCTTAATCCAAACATTTATCTTATAGTAATAATTCAGAGAGGTAATCCTAAAAGATACATTGATTCTGACATAATGCCAAAAAAACCCACCATGCAGCCTTAAACCCAGTTTATAATAGTCATCCTAAGAAGACATAATAGCCCTCAATAAATTAAATTAATATACAGTACCAGAAAATGTCAACTGACAATGAGATGTGGAAAAGAAACATTGTCTTCCTGGGAACTATTCGGCAATTATTTGCTTTTAAATGAGGAAAGACATTAATTAGAATAGGAATACTTTCTTGGTGTCAAGAACTCCCTAGGGCTCTAAGGTATTGGGCTCTTTATTAGGTTATAGTTTATTTGTAGAGTTCTCTGCCTTTCACTTAAAATGAATGTATACCTTTTTGTAAAGGCCTTTTGTAGTAGTTCTGAGCTGAGGTTTTCCTGAAAACTTGCATAAGTTCAGGTAAGAAAGTAGAGGCAGAATCCAAAAAACACACACTCAGACCTTAAAACCAGGAAAACAAAATAGACGAAGTAAACTGATGTGAAAATGGCTAAAAGAAGACCATTAAAGGACCAGTGAGTAGACAGCTGTTTCTCATGCATCATAGGAGACACCCTGGAAATATTGATAGTGTCGAAATGTGCAGCATTTTGTCATCTTGCAACAGCATTTAAGTGTTCAAACTTAGCTTTTGTTCTTATTATAAGTTGAAATTCAAGTAGAAAGATGTCATACTCATCTCCCATTGGATTGTACAGAAGAATGAAAACTGCTTTCCCCTTTAACTTGAAGAAACTTCGACATCTTTAAAATCAACATGAAAATCTTCACAAGTATGACCCCCTTTTCTCCTTAACAGAAGATGTTAAGTAACACAAGGAGTTTCATATAAATATTAAATAATTAAGTTAAAAGAAACAGTTCATATAAATAAATAAATACGATCACTAGGCTTCTACAGTTCAGTTGAACGTTCCTTTAGGAGGACTGTGGGGTTGATATCATCTAGTCCAGAGTGGGAAGAGCTTGCATTAATGGTGACTGTTTTGGTGAGGTGCGCGTCTTGAACACTGAATGAGGTAAAAGGACAGCCTTTCACGTTATTGCAGATGAGAGACTGAATTGAGGCAGTGTTGATGATTTTAAAACCTACTTCTCCACCAAAAGTGCTAGGCTTCCAGTACTCAGGAGAACATATAGGATTACCCATAAGTCCTTTCAGGGAGAATGGTGCTCCAGCTTCTACCATGGTCTCCCCAAAGATGGCGTCTGGACGAGGCTTCTCTACCAGAAGGGCGGGATACAGCTCCATGGCATCTATGTCTCCGTAGAGCGCTTCTAACTCTGCAGCCATTTCCTTCTCTCCTGTGAGGGTGACAAGGACAAAGATACAACCAATGTCAACCTTTTGACAAAATGAAGAGTTTTACTAACCCTTCGCTCAATTGGCTTTCAACTTCTCTGTTTCCATTTGCCCCTTGACTCTTTGAAGAAGTTTAGGAACTGTTTCTCACCTGTAAGTTCCTCAAATGATTCATAGGGCTTCAGCAGAAAACGTTTGCGATACTCATTAAAAGACTGGTATTTCATCTCTCTGCTCTGGTCAATTGAAGCCTTTGAAACTTTCTCTACTGCGACTGGAAGATTCCTACCACCAGCAACCTGTGGAATATGAATTAAATTGTAGAACACAATTAACTGAGTTTTAGGCATATGTAAGATTTTTTTCTTTTCTTTTCTTTTTTTGGCCATGCCAAGTGGCCTGTGGGATTTTAGTTCCCTGACCAGGGACTGAACCCAGCCCCTCAGCAGTGAGAGCACGAAATTCTAACCACTGTACCACCAGGGAATTCCCAAGATTTCTATTTGAAAAACATCCCTTGAGTGCCAAGTAGGTAAACTGATGCTACCAGTGGAGACCTAAACTATAAGTTTGGAATATTTATAGATAATTTCTATGTCTAGATTATAATGGTAATATTATATTATAATCAAGATCATATAATATTAAATTTATATATTACATATCCTTTTTTCAAGGAAAGATTACTAGCAATAACTAATCTTTCAGTAAGTTTAAGAAAAATCTTTCCTGCAGCAGACATTCTAGTTACTGACTAGTCCTTTGTTTTATTTTGTTTTTCACTAATAATGCTTACCCTGCCAGCATTTTGCCTGGTGAAAGATTCAACAAACTGAGTGACACCATGTTCCAGTAAGATAGAATTGTTATAGATAAACTGCTGATAGTTGTACTCCTGGCCATCAATCCGAAAGACGTCAGGCAGAAGGGGATGCCAGTGGTAGAGCGTGTTAAACTCAGCAGCAATACGGTTTTGGTACTGGAACTGTTGGTTAAAAAGCAGCTCTGGGTCAAACTTCAGTTTGAAGTGATAGCCACTCAAGTGCTGTACGTAGTCTTCAATCACAATCTTAATAGTTTCTCCTACGGGCACAAAATAAAAAATTGAAAACATGAATTCTTTCTGCTCACAAATGTTCAAGCAACTGAAATGCAACTGGTCATTTGGCATTCCTATCTAGATTTTCTTTTCCACCATCGAAAGGTAGGTGTCTGACCAATCCAGCTGAAGGACTGAATGAATATGGAGCAGGTGATTGTACACGCATGACACTCCCCCAGAATTACATTCCTCCCAAGCAAAGGAAACAAGTTCGTTTTCTTTGAGGAAGAGGGTTTTCTTTAAGTGATTTGCTCTTCTTGCTTACCTATCAGGATTAGCCTGCTTGTCTGGAACAACTGCTCATCGCCCCATTCTGGATGCTCTTGTTTAAGCACATCACACACTCTGTTGTGTTCCCGCAGCCAAATGGTGGCATACATCATCAGACCAGGCACCAGACCAAAGACCTCCTGGCCCACAGCAAACTTCAAGTGTTCAGGAACATGAGGTGGGTAGATCATTTCGACCTGAGTATCTTTGACTGTGGGAGGGTACATCTCTCCATTAATCATCTAAAAAAGTAACAGTAAGAAGAGGTAAGAAACAAATTTTCATCATTAGAGATTTGGAACACACGTAGGTGGTAAGTCATAAGGAATTCTTAATACTTAAATGGAACAAACCTGATATTTCATTTTTCCATCCTTGAAAAGGCGCAGCTTATGCTGTCTCTCTAAAGATTCACCATAAATGTGACTTAAGTCCACCTAGAAGATTATGGAAAATTTTTTATTTGCTATTGAAGTTGTTCTTACGTAAAATGCCTAGGATGTATTTATTATTAAATAATGTGATGATTTAGTTTGCTTTAAAATTTTTCAGTAACACATTTTTTTTCACAGCCACAAAATAATAAATTAACTTGTTTATCCACTAAAAATAACCTCATAGCATATAAACCTAAATGTCTCCTATTAGTGTCTCATATGGAGCCTGTATCAGAAATTTTCACTCTAATTATATGATATTTCTTTTAAAAAGCAGCAGAAAACGTTTTGATATAAAACACTTATTAATTGAAGCTATGTCACTGAAACCCAAGAAATAATAATGCTGCAAAAATCTTACCTTGTAATATTTAAGGCAGCATAATCAAGGTAACAAATTTTTTTGAAGACAACTTTTTTTGCAGATCCAATATTTTAAACTAAAAATATGAGTCAAACTACAAATAATAATCTGTATATATGTATGTAAGTATGTGTGTGTGTATTTTTTTATTCAATCAGTGAGATAAAATGGAAACTCCATTAAGGTTTTTACACATAGAACTTGATTTGCTGCAAATTCTCACTTAACTCTGTCTTACCCCATGGTTCTTTCCCTTAGTGAAAGCTGGTCCTCGTTCAAAATCTGTCTTGAAAAACTGATGGGTGAAGTGCTGGGCAAAGAATGCAAACATCATATTTGTGCCTTGGGGATCAGGAATGAACTTTCTTCTTAGAAGTACTTTTTTCACAACTTCTTTTGAATCAGGAAGCTCTTTCCTCCCTATAAAAAATTAGAAAGCCAAAATAAGAACCCATCTATTTCTTTAAGGAAGCAGAGAGTAAACTGTCAATTTATCAGGGTCTTCATCACTTACAGGAAAAATACAGCTTTGAACAGGATCGTAATATTAATGGAAGTTCTAAGATATAGGGGAACAACCTCTTACTGAATAATCTTTAACTAGTATTAATTCAGTTTTAATGAAAGAATTTGAGAACATATGACATTATACCAAAATGTCTGGGCTTCCCTGGTGGCTCAGATGGTAAAGAATCTGCCTGCAATGCAGAAGACCTGGATTTGATGCCTAGGTTAGGAAGATTCCCCTGGAGAAAAGAATGGCGGTACTCTTGCCTGGAGAATTCCATGGACATAGAAGCCTGGCTGGCCACAGTCCATGGAGTCACAGAGTTGGACTCAATTGAGTGACTAACATTTTCACTTTTTCATACCAAAATGCCTATTTGCTTCCATGGAATAGTTTACATGGACTCACAATTTCAAAAAATATCCAGAGATATCTGGGGAAAAATGGTTTTATTAACAAATAATCATAGTTTGGGGCCAAATTTTCTAGGTATCAATCCAACCCCAGTTACAGTTAATACAACTCTGTCTCCTGTCACTCACCTTTCACACCCATGGGTGTTGGGCAGTCATCGGGCACAGGAGGAAGGGCTCTGGTGTAATAGGACAGGTTAGAAAAGGCTTCCCAGCTTTTATAGATGTAGTGCACATTATAAGTTGGCGGACTGTCAATCAAATGTGATCTCGCTGAAATTTTAGAGGAAAAAAAATGTTATTTGTTTCCATCCACAAGGCAAATTAATGCTCATTTTTATTGTATAATGTACAAAGTGGCACTAGAATAAATTTAATTTAATTAATACAAAGATATTCTATTTTAAAGCAATCATACTTTAAAGCCTGCTACTGGTGCTCAAAAAAGAGGAAAGAATGATGCATTAAAAGGTGTCTTTGATAAAGCATGTATTCTTTACAGGAGATGTTTTGGTCTAGCCATTTTGATTTTGTTCAAATAACCATCCACTTATTGTTCAAGAGGCCCATGAGCAAAATATCTGGGCCTGACACTCACTTTAGAAATAAAGGTTATTTTCTTGCTGACCCCATTCCAAATTATTCATTTATTTTAATGGGTGCAATTCTGTGCCCCATGGCCACTCAATAAACAACTGGACCACGCTTCCTTCACAAACTGTCGAGAACAATGAAGGTCAGCAGAGGTATGCAGTATTTTAAATAGAATTCTGCCTGTGGGACAGAACTTTAGAAACTTCAGGGGATTCAGATATCAATATTTTTGGCCATTAAGATAGTAGGCAAACTAAAATGGTATATTTAAACACATTTTGAATTAAGTTTAAAAATCTAAAATTTGTAAAGTACATTTTTCTTTGAGGCAGCTGAGAACCCTAGAAAATGATTTGTACTTACAGGTCAACACATATCTCATAATCATATTTCGCAGGAAGGAGATATTATTGACAATGTTCCAGACTCCCTTGAAGTGGGTAAGTATGTAGTGCACTGTGTTGGGAGTGGGTTTCAGGAGTAATTTTATTCTCGTCAGAAATTCAGCTGCAATGAGAGGAAAAAGAAATTAACGGGACACATTATGACACAATTCTGTAAAATGATAACTGTATATATCCCATTCCAAATGAGGGCACTCAACAACAAACTTACGTGTGGTACAGTTTTCACCATAGAATCCTGTTCGGGTACAGTCACATTTATACTGGTCAAATCCTACACTCATACATACACCTCGATTCTGGCATGGATGGGAACAGCAAGGATTTGCTACAAAAACAATAAAGACAGTGAATAAATAATTCTTCAGTGTCAATCTTGACTTAAGCATTTAATTGCTTTACTTACTATGAGTCAACTTCACAATAAAAAATTCAAGAAATATACAGGTAGTCATGGGAAAACTTTTTTTTTGACTTGCCTCACAGAATGGTTATAATGTAGGAATACCAACTTTCTTTTCTAAATAAAGGTAACAGAATATTCCATCAGGGAAATCATGTTGCTAAATTTTTCTTAGGAACTTTAGATGCTCAAATTAGCCTTTAGAAGAGGCTCAAAGTAGGACTTTCAAAACTAAAGTGAATAGATCTAGTGTTTTAATCAAACTTGGGTTGTTTTTTTTTTTCCTTCTTTCTTCTCTGTCATAAAGCTGGAGAAAGATCTGGAGGAAGGACATTCTAAGTTGAGAGGAAAACAAGTGCAAAGGCCTTGAGGCATGCCTGACAGCCGGAGAGGCGGAGGTGGAAGCTAAATTCAGAAAAGGTGAAGGCAGATCCTGTGGTTTTTATGGGAACTTGGGTTTTAGTCAGGGGAGATCATTGAATGATTTACAGTATTAAGGTGGCATGCCTTAATTTACATTAAAAAAAAAAAACAACGACAAAAACAAACTATAGAGAAATTTGCAAAGTAAGAACAGCTTGCTTTTAAGCTATTCTGTTTATCTTAAAAAACAATCTGGGCTTCCCTGGGACGGGAAAGCACTAACTAGGGAAGTTGTATAACACAATTATTTTCATTCAATAACAGTTAGGTGGTATACAAAAGCATGTCACATATATTGATCAGATCTTCTTGTCTTATAATGACAACCTGCAAATTAGTATCCCCGTTCCTATTTAGCAGATGAGTAAATATGGGTTCAATAACGGGCCCATGAAGATCAGAGCTGAGGGCAAAGCGGGGCTATCCGTCCAGTTTGTTTGGACTCGAGTGGTCCGGACTCGGCCTCTGAATTCTGGGTGTATTTAGAATACCTGGAATTCCCGGGAGAAGTCTGAGCAGAAACTCAGCCCGGGTGGACGGAGCCGCGGGTCCCGGGCGCGGGCGCCAGGTACTACTCACCTGCACCGCAGAGCGCCGCGGCGGCGCAGAGCAGCAGGGCTTGGGCGAGCATCTCGGCTGCGGGCGGGGCGCGGGGCCGGCGGAGGCGTAGAGGTGCGCGGATCGCGGCTGCGGGGCCGGAGGAGGCGCTGTGCGGAGTTCCGGGGCGTCCTCTGACGCTCGCTGCGAGTCCTTTGACAACTGGAAGCTAACGGAGAGGACCTTCCTTTTATGCGTGAAATAGCCCACGTGACGGCATGACTGTTTCTTTCCGCCTTTCCTTCCCCCCTTCCAAAAATTTTCCCCCTCTTTCTGCTTAAACAATTGCGTAAGACCCGGGTGGGGGTAGGATTTCTTTTCTTTTTTTTAGCTACGCAAACTAGAAAATCGGAAACTTGGGGAGTCGCGCTTGGCTTCCCTAAGGTGGGTGCAAAGCGGATCGCCCCCTCCGAGTTCCGACCTTCCAGCGCCTCTCGGCCGGTTTCTCCGCCGCTGGCGCCGGGCTTTGCGCCAGACTCCTTTCCTTCTGTCGCGGTTTGGACCGAGGCTTCCGAGAGGGGGTCCGAGGTAGATCTTCTGGGTGGGGGCGGGGGTGGGGAGGGCGGCCTCCGGGCTTCCTCTCCGGGAATCGATCAGGGGCCTGGGAGGTTCCGGAGAGCAGGGAATCCCCTCGCGCGCCCCCGCCCCCCACCCCCCACGTCTGGTCCCTCGGCTTTTGGGGGCCGAGGAAGTCCCAGTCTGGAGAGACTGGGGAGAATCGGGCCAAGAAACGCTGACATGTTCTACTCATGTCATGTATTTCAGATGTGTACGGATTTCAGTGACTACTCTTAACCTCGTGTAGATGTACGCACATACAAAGCTTTAATTTAAAAAAAAATTTTTTTTTAACCGACCGAATGAACTGTAATAGCTGTCGTCAGTACCTGTAGGGTTCTTTTTCTAGCCAAGTTGTTTTCAACATAAAAAATACTGTTCTTCATGCCACCACTCGGACGTTGCTTCCTGGGGAGAGGAAATAAAGGTAAATTCCTCCCCTCAAAACTGACCCTGAGCACTTATCCTGTAAATAGTCAATCTGAGATTGAGGGGTCACCGCTGTAAGCTTCCCTCTCCTCCCGTGAACAGCAGAAGCGGAGATGACCGGGATGTTTAAGGATGCTCACCGTCCAAAAGATCTGCTTTAAGGCATTTCTTTCTCTGCAGCATGATTTTCACTGTTTTGGTCACCACTTCACAGGAGATGCCAGTTGAAGGAAGATTTTTAAAGCTTGCTTTGTGTGTGTGTTTTCTGCCTACTTCTCTAGGATGATGAATTGTGACAAAGATTAAAGTACAACATTACATTTACTTTTTGGTTGTCTGGGTTTATTAGGGCCAGTTTTCTAGTCTCATTTTGGAAGGTAATTTGATGAGGAATTTGGATGGAATGGATGTAAAGGAAGGGTGACATTGACAATTTTCAATTTCATCATCTTTTGCTTTTGTTTGATTCTGTCTTGTGGTCTGGAGGGGTGTGTGAAGGTGAAATGCCACCCCCCCCCCCAAAAAAAAAGAGAAAAGAAAAAAGCCGCAGCATCGTAGAGGCCTTTAAAAGAAGACAATCAACTTTTTTTTCAACATTTTGCTTAATGTGATTCTACCTGAGACAAATGACTAAAATTCTATCTCACCCAGGAAGCCTTTCTCCTCTAGTCATATTTAATCATTCCATTTGTGACACTCCCATTTATTGTACTGAGTCTTAAGTGAAATTTCAACTAAGAGCATAGATATAAACAATCTTTTAATAATTCCAGTTTTCTGTTTCATTTTAAGTGGTAGGATGTGTCTACTCAAATTTTAAGTGGATATTTAGGACTACCAATTTGAGTTTGGTTAGATGCCAAGGAAGAATTCATACTCTGACTCTGTTGGCTTTATATTGTAATCCTGAATTCATTTTGAAGTCATCATCATCATTGTCCTCATCTGATCTTAATTGTATACCTGCTGCGTATAAAAGTGTGTTCTATTGTTTGCAGGGAGACTAAATTCAAAGTGAGAACAAAACAGGGTGTTGAGAATAATCAGATTTAGACTACTTAGAACTTAAAGAAATTGAACTCCATTTCATAGTGGAAATTCAATTAAAAAATACCTATTCGGTTAAACTACTTGGTTTAATCTGTAACTTCTATAGCACAATAGAGTAGAGAGAATTGCATGTACCTGTGCGGTCAGAAAATAGTTCAAGGAGAAAATGACACTTTAAGGATGGGTGCAGTTTAGAAAGGAAGTCCAGTTATGGACTTGAGGAAAAACTGTTTATGATTTATTAACTTTGGTAAGTCTGGGACAGTAAAATAGAATGGGTAGTGCATTTAGGAATGCTGGTCATGGGGGAATATTAAATGTCCCAAACCAAATCAAAATGGCTAAATCCTGTCCTATGTGGAAAAGTACTATGATTATTATGCCATGATATGTCACAGCATAAAAAATAAGATTATAATCATGTGAGACTTATGTTTCTCACCTGTGTCTGTGTTTAGTGTTTCTGTGTTCATTTTAGACAAATACATGTATCTGTTAAATGCATTAGTCTCTGAAATTTGTTGGAGAATTCTCTGTTAACTGAAAATAAGAAAGCATATTAAAAAAATCTTCCAGAGCATTCTGCTGCGTTTTACTGCCCCCTTCTGCTGCTTCAGTTTTTATCAACTTCTTTTTCTCTCCTGATTGTTGTAAAGATCACTTGGTAGATTTTGTGTCTGATGTTACAGCATTCTTAAAAGTCTCCATATGCAGTGTTCATTTGAGATTTAACCTTCATGAATATACTAAAAAAGGAATGAAATATGTGTTAGTTGAAGTAATAAGCCATTCATATGAGCTAAAAGAAAATGAACATTGAAGACTATTAATACCCAAAATTCCAAAGGCACTAACATTTTCAAAAAAGATATTTCTAACTGCTTTGAGCAGGGTTCTACCATTCAGGGGCTTCTCAGGTGGCACTAGTGGTAAAGAACGCGCCTGCCAGTGCAGGAGACATAAGAGATGTGGGTTCAATCACTGGGTTGGGAAAATCCCCTGGAGGAGGGCAAGGCAACCCACTCCAGTCTTCTTGCCTGGAGAATCCCATGCACAGAGGAGCCTGGCGGGCTACATTCCATAGGATCGCAAAGAGTAGGATACAACTGAAGTGACTTTGCACACACACACACACACACACACACACACACACACACGCGCGCGCGCACTATTCAGACATGGAAGGATGGTCATATCTACTATCTTAGACATGGAACTTTTTTCTATCTCCCTGTCTTCACCTTTAGCCTATTCTAATTCACTCAAAGATAGTGCAGATTGCCCTTGTCTTTTTTATTCATGACAGGCTGACTAGAAAGAGAGCTTTACTATCTTGCATCTTGCCTGAAGATACATTTTTAACAAGTTTTTGCCACAGTGTACATCTGTTTTTTGAAGGGCAGAAACAGATGTACTCATAAAACTACCCATAAAAGACCTCTACATTAGTCTTTTGGTGTGTGCATGCATGCTAAGTTGCTTCCGTCATATCTGACTCTTTACAACGCTATGGACTGTAGCCCTCCAGGCTCCTCTGTCCATGGGATTCTCCAGGCAAGAAGACTGGAGTGGGTTGCTGTGCCCTCCTCCAGGAGATCTCCCCGACCCAGGGATCGAACCCACATCTCTTATGTCTCCTGCATTGGCAGGCGGGTTGTTTACCACTAGTGCCACCTGGGAAACCCATACTTTTAGTAAATCCTGGTTATTTACATATTCCTGATTACACAAGATAGGAGTTTCAACTAGAAAAACAAGAACATGTGGACAAAGAATGTCACCTCTCATTTCAGTAAACAAGGGATGTAAAACCCTCAGACATGGCTCCCTGCCCCCACCCCAGCCTGATGGTACAGAACAGTGGCTCCTGAGGGGAGGTAGACAGGCTTCCACTGCAGTGACTCTGCGCCCTGAGGGGACACAGTGTGCAGAACAATGGGATAGTGGCCCTACCAAAGAAATAATGTCAATAATCCCAGGGTCTTGCATTTTCCCATGTGTGGACAGCACTAAATTCACTAGCTTGAGATATCTGGTTTCTTTTGATTAGCAGGAATCTTGATCTTCCACTTCCTGGGTTTTGGAGTTTTTGTTTTGCAAAAACACTTGTATATCCTGACTCCTTTACCTCTTCAGAAAAGTCCTTCAGAGTTATCTGAGAGATGGTATCCTGGGCTTAACACCAAAGAAAACATAATTCTCAACTTTTAGGTTGTGCAAGGTTTTTTGGGTTTTTTTTTTTTTTTTTTCAGTTGACAAGGACAAACAATTTTTTTAATTACAAAAAAAAAGTCCTTCTCAAATAAACTGATGAAGAAATACCAAACAATATTTAGTGCTAAGTTTCATTGTAAAAAAGGATCTCCTTTTTCTCAGCTTAGTTCCTGGATAGATTTTTCTTTTTCTTCATTTTTATGGTTGTATATCATAACTACTAAGGTGAGTCAAGGTAGATTGAACATGGTCTTTGTGTTAGAGCTAGGAATCCTAAAAGGGGATAAGGAGCAGTGTGTGCTGGGGCCAGTGTAATGAGACCACACTGACAGTGACGGATTAAACAGAGTTGAAATGAACTTGGAAGTTGTCACTCTATCCTAACAAAAATCTGAACAAAGTGACAACTCAAAATGCTATTCTTAGATCCTCCAAAGAAGTGAGGTGACAGGATAAAAAGCTGCCCTCAAAACTGGAGGGGGCGTCCATGGTGGCTCAGTGGTAAGGAATTCGCCGGCAATGCAGGAAACACGGGTGCAATCCCTGGGTCAGGAAGATCCCCTGGAGAAGGAAATGGAAGCCCACTCCAGTATTCTTTTCTGGGAAATCCCATGGACAGAGGAGCCTGGAGGGCTACAGTCCATGAGGTTGCAAATGCATCTATAAGACTTAGCAACTAAGCAGCAACAGCAACAAAATTGGAGAGATTGGCCATACAGAGAAGCGCAGTTTACCAGAACAGAAACCCACAGGCAAACACCTCCTTGAAAACCAGCGCCTGTGTGGGGAAACCCAAGAGTAATGGATTGTGCTTAGTCGCTCACTGTGTCCGACTCTGCGACCCCGTGGACTGTAAACTGCCAGGCTCCTCTGTCCATGGGGATTCTCCATGGAGACAATGATACTGGAGTGGGTTGTCATGCCCTTCTCAAGGGATTGTCCCAACCCAGGGATCGAACCTAGGTCTCCGACACTGCAGGCAGATACTTCACCATCTGAGCCACCAGGGAAGCCTGAAGAGTAAAGCACACACACACATATCTTGAATAAATCTTAAGGGTTACAGGTTCTGGGGGGTGGGCTGGGGGGTCTATTTACTTTCATGAGTTTTACTTCCTGGAACTCTGCCAAGTTCCCACAGTGAATTATCAGGAAAAGAAAAAAATCCCCTTGGCGGACTGGCAGAGAAGCAGGGGAAAAATAACCATTTTGAAATATGCCAGAGTGTCATTCTTTTAAATTAGGCTCAAAAGAAATTTTATTACCAGAGCCTAAACTCTGGGAATTTTATCAGAGCCTAAATGACCTGGGGAAAGGATGTACTCAAACTCTAGCACCCTCTAGCCATGTCCCACTTAATCTCTGGCAGTGGGGAATGGAGGAGTGCTTGTGACACAGCTCAGAGGCATAGGCTGAGTGAAACACAGAGGCCTGATCATAGGACTCCAGAAGACTCCCCCACTCCACCCCTCCCACCACGTTGCTAAAGGCCTATTTATCAGAGCTCTTTTCACCCAGTACACCTTGCCCAGCTTTCAAAAAAAAAAAAAAAAATGACAAGTCATGATGAGAGACAAAAAACAGTTGGAAGAGGCAGAGCGAACATTGAAACCAGACTCAGAGATACAGCACGGATGGTGGAAATATATAAGATCATGGGTGATGATGGAATAGTAGTTAATGTACAAGAACAGATGGCTAATATAAGCAGAGCGATGGAAATTCCAAGAAAGAATTAAAAAAAAATGCTAGAGGTCAATAACATTGTAATAGGAATGAAGAATGACTTTGATGAACTTCTTAGTAGGCTGGACACGTCTGAGGAAAGAATCTTTGATCTTGAGGGTAAGGAAGCAGACACTTCCAAAATTGAAAAAGAAAAATATGCAAAGAGAAAAAATAGTGTTAAAAAAAACAAACATAAAGAATAGCCAAGAATTGTTGGAGAACTGCAAAAGGTGTCACATAGATGTAATGGGAATAGAGTAGGAAAAGAGAGAAAGGAATAGAAGGAATATTTGAAGCAATATTAACTGAGAAATTCCCTAAATTAATCACAGATCCAGGAAGCTCAGAGAACATCAAGTAAGGATGTGCCAATGCAACCATACTATTATATTAGAACTGCAGAAAAGAAAATATAAAGGAAAAAATCTTGAAAGAACCTAGAGAAAAAAAAACACCTCACCATATATACAGAACAAAGACAAGAATTATATCCTACTTTCCCTCAGAAGCCATATAAGCAGGAAGAAAATGAAATAAAATGTTGAAAAAACAGCAACAACAAAAATCACTGACATAGAGTTCTGTATACTAGGAAACTAACCCTCAAAAGTGAAGGTACAAATGTTCTCAGACAAAATTTGAGGGAATTTGTGGCCAGTAGATCTGCCTTACACAAGAAATTCTTCAGAGAGAAGGGAAATGATGAAAGTTAGAATCTCAGATCTACAGAAAAACAAAGAGCATTAGTGAAGACTTAGTAAGGGTAAAATAAAAACTTCTATTTTTCTTATTTTTAATTGATCTAACAAGTAGCAGTTTGTTCAACATAATAAAGGTAAATGTGTATTTAAGGATTATAGGTTATGTATAGGAGGTCAATTACAGCTTATGTATAGTAGGTAAATTACACCAGAGGAAGAGGGAGGAATTAGGAATATTTTGTTAGGAAGCATGAAGTGGTATAATGTTATTTGAAAATAGAGTTGGTTTAATTGCAAATGTATATGATGACCACTATGATATTTTTAAGCATAATTGATACGTTAAGAAAGAAGAGGAAATAGAGTCATATAAAATCCCCAATTAAAAGCACAATTATCAGAAAGAAAAAGAATGGAAGACAAAAATAGGAACAGAATACAAGGGAAAAAAGTAGAAAAAAGTTAATATGGTAGATATTAATCCAACTCTATCAGTAGTCACTTTAAGCAACAATGGTACAAATATATCAACTAAAAAACAGAGATTATCAGAACAAACCAAAGAAGAAGACCACCTATATGGTTTCTACAAGAAACTGCCTTAAATATAAAGACACACACAGAATAAAGTAAAAGGATGGAGAAAGATATACCATGCTAACTCCAAAGAAAAGAAGGCAGTAGTAGCCATATGAATTTCAGATAGAACAGGCTTCAGAGCAAGGAAACTTATCATGGACAAATATATATATATATGAAGTCGCTCAGTTGTGTCCAACTCTTTGCGGCCCTATGGACTGTAGCCTGCCAGACTCCTCCACCCATGGGATTTTCCAGGCAAGAATACTGGAGTGGGTTGCCATTTTCTTGTCCAGGGGATCTTCCTGACACAGGGATCTAATTCACATCTCCTGCATTGTGGGCTGACTCTTTACCCTCTGAGCCACAAGAGAATCCCATGTACAAAGAGGTACATTAAATAATACAAAGGGGTCAATTCTCCAAGAGGACATAGCAGTCTTTAAAGTGTATGTGTCTAACAACACAACCTCAAAATACGTGAGGCAAAAACTGATAGAAATAGAACTGCAAGGAGAAATAGATGAAGTCACTCTAATTTCTCTATCAAAAACAGATCCAGCAGGCATAAAATCAGTAAGAACATAATTGAATTCAATAGTACCATCAATCAACTGGATATAACTGACATCTATAGACTAGTTTATTTAAAAAAACATAAGAAAACAGATTCTTCTCAAGGTCACACAGAAAATACACAAAAATAAACCACATTCTGGGCCATAAAAAAGAATACCTTAACAAATTGAGAATGATAAAAATCATACAATGTATCAGACCACAGTGGAATTAAACTAAAAATCAATAACCAGAAAGATAACCAGAAAATTACAAAATATTTGGAGATTACCAAACATGCTTCTAAATAACACATGGGTCAAATTAGAAATAACAAGAGACATTTAAAATTTTTAGTTCAGTTTAGTCACTCAGTCATGTCTGACTCTGCAACCCCAAGGACCACAACACGCCAGGCTTCCCTGTCCATCACCAACTCCCGGAGATTACTCAAACTCATGTCCATTGAGTCAGTGATGCCATCCAACCACCTCATCCTCTGTTGTCCCCTTCTCCTCCTGCCTTCAATCTTTCCCAGCATCAGAGTCTTTTCAAATCAGTCAGTTCTTCACATCAGGTGGGAGTTTCAGTTTCAGCATCAGTCTTTCCAATGAATGTTCAGGACTGATCTCCTTTAGGATGGACTGGCTGGATCTCCTTGCAGTCCAAGGGACTCTCAAGAGTCTTCTCCAACACCACAGTTCAAAAGCATCAATTCTTTGGCACTCAGCTTTCTTTATAGTCCAACTCACATCCATACATGACTACTGGAAAAACCATAGCTTTGACTAGATGGACTAGACGGACTTTTGTTGGCAAGTAAAGTCTCTGCTTTTTAATATACTGTCTAGGTTGGTCATAGGTTTTCTTCCAAGGAGCAAGTGTCTTTTAATTTCATGGCTGCTTTTTTGGAGCCCAAGAAAATAAAGTCTGTCACTGTTTCCATTGTTTCCCCATCTATTTGCCATGAAGTGATGGGACCAGATGCCATGATCTTTATTTTCTGAATGTTGAGTTTTAAGCCAACTTTTTCACTCTCCTTTTTCACTTTCATCAAGAAGCTCTTTAGTTCTTTGCTTTCTGCCATAAGGGTGGTGTAATCTGCGTGTTTGAGGTTACTGATATTTCTCCCAGCAATCTTGATTCCAGCTTGTGCTTCATCCAGCCTGGTATTTCGCATGATGTACTCTGCATATAAGTTAAATAAGCAGGGTGACAATATGCAGCCTTGATGTGCTCTTTTCAACTCAATGGACATGAGTTTGAGAAAACTCTGAGGGACAGTGAAGGACAGGGAGACTTTGTGTGCTTCAGTCCATGGGATTGCAAGGAGTCAGACATGACTTAGTGACTAAACAACAGCAACAAGAAATCCAACAATGTATAAAAATTATACACCATAATGAAGTGGAATTTATTTAAGTATGCAAAGTAACAAGATATGTACAAAATCTTTGTAAAGAAAAGTACAAAACTCTGATGACAAAAACAATCAAAGAACTAAATAATTGGAGAAATTCCATGTTCATAGATAGAAAGATGCATTATTGTCAAGCTGTCAGTTCTTCCCAACTTGATAGATTCAATGCACTTTCAATCAAAATCTCAGAAATTTATCTTGTGGATATAGGAAAGCTGATTCTAAAGACTTTGAAATGGAAAAGACCAAGGCTATTTAGTTAAATATTGAAGAAGAAGAACAAGATTGTAAGACTGATACTAATGACTTCAAGACTTAGCATATAGCTGCAGTCACTAAGACAGTGCAGTATAGCAAAAGAACAAGTAGATCAATAGAACAGAGAGCCCAGAATAGACCCCACAGAGTCGATTGATCTTTGGCAAAGGAGCAAAAGCAATATAATAGAGAAATATAGTCTGTTCGACAAATGATACTGGGGCAAGTGAACATCCATATGCAAGAAAAAAACCTAGACAGTTTTCTTCACAAAAATTGTCTCAAAATAGAGTTAAATGTGAAATGCAAAACTAAAAAAGATATAAAAGATGATGTAGGAGAAAATCTATGTGGCCTATGTTATCACAATGACTTTTTAGATACAGTAGCCTTTCATGATCCTTGAAATCCGAAGTGATTGATGATGTAGATGTCCCTAACATTAAAAACTTCTGCTTTCTGAAAGACCCTGTAAAGAGGATGAGAAGAAAAGCCACTTTGGGTGATAGTGATGCGTCAGTTTATGTTCATCATCTGCAACAAACAGGCCGCTCTGGTGGGGGATGCTGGCAATGAGGCAGATTGTCCATGTGAGGGGACATGGGTATATGGGAACTCCATACTTCCTGCTTAATTTTGCCATAACCTTAAACTGCTCTAAAAAATAAAGTTTATTTTTTAAAAATTTCTAATTGAAGGATAATTGCTTTACGGAATTTTGTGGTTTTCTGTCACACATCAAAAGAATCAGCCATAGGTACACCCATGTCCCCTCCCCCCAGATATCCCTCCCGTCTCCCTCCCCAGCCCACCCTTCAACCTGCCACAGAGCCCCTGTTTGAGTTCCCTGATTCATGCAGCAAATTCCCATTGGCTATCTATTTAGTTCTCAAGCAAGGAGAACTGCACTGTCTTAGTGACTGTAGCTATATGCCACAGTACTGTAAATTTCTATGTTGGAGAAGGAAATGGCAACCCACTCCAGTATTAGAGAATTCCATGGACAGAGGAGCCTGGTGGGCTACAGTCCATGGGGTCACAAAGAGTCAGACACGACTGGACGACTAACACACACACAAATTTCTATGTTACTCTCTCTATACATCTCCTCTTCTCCTCCCCCCTCCCCCCATGTCCATAGGTCTGTTCTCTATGTCTGTTTCTCCATTGCTGCCCTGAAAATAAATTCATCAGTATCATCTTTTTAGATTCCATATATATATGTGTCAGTATATGATATTTATATTTCTCTTTCTGACTTACTTCACTCTGTATAATAGGCCCTAGGTTCATCCACCTCATTAGAATGGATTCAAATGTGTTCCTTTTTATGGCTGAGTAATATTCCATTGTGTATATGTACCACAGCTTCTTTATCAATTCATCTATCAGTGGACATCTAGGTTGCTTCCATGTTCTAGCTATTGTAAATAGTGCTGCAATGAACATTGGGATACATGTGTCCTTTTCAACTTTGGTTTCCTCAGGGTATATGACTAGGACTGGGATTGCTGGGTCACATGGTGGTTTTATTCCTAGCTTTTTAGGGAATCTCCATACCATCTTTCATAGTGGCTCTATCACTTTACATTCCCACCAGCAATGCAAGAGTGTTCCCCTTTCTACACACACTCTCCAGCATTTGTTGTTTGTAGACTTTTTGATGATGGCCATTCTGATTGGTGTGAGATGGTATCTCATTGTAGTGTTGATTTGCATTTCTCTAATAATGAGTGATGTTGAGCATCTTTTCCTGTGCTTGTTAACCATCTGTATGCCTTCTTTGGAGAACTGTCTCTTCAGGTCCCTTTCCCACTTTTTGAATGGGGCAGATTGTCCATGTGTGGGAACATGAGTGTATGGGAACTCTGTACTTGCTGCTTAATTTTTCCATGACCTTACACTGCTCTAAAAAATCAAGTTTATTAATTAAAAAAAATTTAAAAGAACCTCAGTCCATAAAAGGGCTTTTGCTTTTAGCTGTTTCTTTTTCACTTGTTCACATATTAATTATACTCTTCTCACACATGCTTCACGTTAATTTTAGTGGTGGATGAAAACAACCTCCACCATATGAGCCACAAGGCTATTTTGCTAAAGGCAATGCATTTTTTTTGATGACTATTCATAATCATTGGCAAAAATCTTCAAGGCTGAATGCTGCAGTATCTGAAAAATGACAGATGCTCATTTCCTAACTAAAAATTCTTTGTACCCTAAGGACAATAATTCCCTTGTTATTAATAGCTTGTTATTCCCTTGTTATTAATAAAATCTGAAGAATTTATTCCTTCTCTCATTCCTCTCATATCCAGACACTGTATTCATATAAGTCCTCTTTTCCGTTTTTTTGAAGTGATGCCATACCCAAGTGCTTATGCTCAATGCAAAGGGAGACTAAACAAATGGAAACATTGGAGTTGGGAGCAGAGAAAAGTTTACTGCAGGGACCAAGCAAGGAGAACAGGCAGCTCATGCTCAAAAACCTTGAACTCTCTAATCATTTGGGGTAAAAGTTTTTAAAGGCAAAATTTGGGGTGATATCCGCAGGGCATGTAACTTTCTTCTGATTGGTTGGTGGTGAGGCAACAGCTTGGTGGTGCCCCAGGAATCTTGTACTCAGCCTGAAGTTGCCATTCTTTATTGGGGGTGGGACCTTTGTTCCTGACAAAGATCTCAAAAACATGCATATCCCTTGAGGAGAAACCAAGACCTCCTTTACCACTGCACTACTGTTTCTTGCCTGCTCCTCTTTTGTTTCTGCATTTCCTCCCTTCTCTTCAGTTCAGTTCAGTCGCTCAGTGGTGTCCAACTCTTTGCTACCCCATGGAGTGCAGCACACCAGGCTTGCCTGTCCATCACCAACTCCCGAAGTTTACTCAAACTCTTGTCCTTCAAGTCAGTGGCGTCATCCAACCATTTCATCCTCTGTCGTCCCCTTCTCCTCCCACCTTCAATCTTTCCTAGCATCAGGGTCTTTTCAAGTGAGTCAGTTCTTCGCATCAGGTGGCCAAAGTATTAGAGTTTCAGCTTCAGCATCAGTCCTTCCAATGAATACTCAGGACTGATTTCCTTTAGGATTGACTGGTTGGATCTCTTTGCAGTCCAAGGGACCCTCAAGAGTCTTCTCCAACACCACAGTTCAAAAAATATCAATTCTTTGACGCTCAGCCTGCTTAATGGTCCAACTCTCACATCTATACACAACTACTGAAAAAAACCATAGCTTTGACTATAGCTTTGACCTCCGTTCCCATAGCTTTGACCTTTCTTCCTTAGTTAGGAACTAATTGAATCTGCTTTTTGTTAGTCGCTCAGTCATGTCTGACCCTTTGTGACCCCATGGACTGTAGCCTGCCAGGCTCCTCTGTCCGTGGGATTCTCCGGGCAAGAATACTTGAGTGGGTTGCCATTTCCTTCTCCAGGGGATCTTCCCGAGCCAGAAATTGAACCCGGGTCTCCTGCATTGCAGTCTTTCCAGGTGGCCCTAGTGATAAAGAACCTGCCTGCCAAGGCAGGAGACATAAGAGATGCGTTCGATTCCTGGGTCAGAAAGATCACCTTCAGGAGGGCATGGCAACCCACTTCAGTAATCTTGCCTGGAGAATCCCATGGACAGAGGAGCCTGGTGGGCTATAGTCTAAAGGGTTGCAAAGAGTCGCACATGACTGAAGTGACTTAGCACACACACACAACTGCTGCATTGCAGGCAGATTCTTTATCATCTGAGCCACCAGGGAAGCCCCCTTTAGAACTTAGGAAAGATCAAGTAGGCTGAAGCCTTTTTTCCCGTAAACAAGAAATAGGGAGCATGGAGAGTGTCGTGGTCTGGGCGCGGGCTGGAAAAGAATTTCCAGACATGAGACAGAATGAAAGGGAAATAAAGTTTATTAGAGTGGGAGACACTGTTAGAACAGCAGGCCAGCGCAAGGGAGATCCGATGTTGAACAGGGGTCCTCAGTCCACTTTTATACCCAGGGTACAGGAGTGGGATAGGGGTCTTGTGGGTCATTTGCTGATTGGATGAGGCACATATATTGCAGGAGGGGAAGAGTAACGCAAATATCTCCTCCCTATTGCGTAGGAGGGGAAACAGGTTATACTGTTCAGGAGAACTTGAAATCAGTTAATAGTTATAACGTGGGGGAGGGAAGGATAAAAAGGATTTGGTTCTTCTGTTCCTGCACTCCAAGACCCTCCTTAGTTTTATCTGCTCTTTCGTCCTTGGGTCACCACAGAGAGGTTTTTATACCTGGGAGGGCCTTTCCCTTCTCCAGGGGATCTTCCTAATCCAGTGATCGAACCCAGGTCTCCTGCATTACAGGCAGATTCTTTACCAGCTGAACCACAAGGGAAGACCAAAGAACTAATAGGGTAGGGAAAATAGTTACCAATCGTCCAGTAAAAACTTAGGCGACATCCGGGTAAGATTGTAACTATGTGGTCCTTAACCTATTAAGAGCCAAGGGAGGAAACCTGAGTCTTAAAGAAAAACCAAGTGGATTTCCCACTGGATGTGCTTACTCCGAGACATCCTTTGTTTGTAGCGACCCCTTTGGCCAAAGTTAAGACTGCCTTGATGAATCATTTTTGACTGTTTTATTCCTGCCACACTGTTTGAGAGCATTTCCAACAATCAGGATTTCCTAAGACTTGGATTTGGGTTTTTTTGGTTGTTGTTCAGAGAAAAGTTTTATTGTAATGCATTTCTGATAACAGACTACATGAGTTTCTTTGTCTTTAAGTGACTTATATTTGCTTTTGAGATCTCTGGTTACTTTAAGGAATAAGTATTGTCAAAGTGTCTTTATCAATTAATCAGATGTCTAACCATGACTTTTAAGTCTTTTGTCATTTATAGATACTTTTGTACTGTGATGCTGTTATAAAAAGGGCTTCACTAACAAGGAGATTGACTAGAAGGTTATGGAAGCAGTTACAAGAGTTTCACATCAGAATGATCCTATGTGAGCCAAAATGGTGGACTAATCATCTGGCTCTCTGAATAAAGTTGTTTTCCTTGCCCCAACACCTAGTCTCTCAGGTTCATTGGCCTGTCATGTGGTGAGCAGAGCGAGCCTGGGCTTGGTTAACAGTCCAACTCTTTGTGACCCCATGAACTGCAGCATACCAATTTCCTCTGTCCTCCACTATCTCCCGGAGTTTGCTCAAATTCATGTTCATTTGGTTAGTGATGCTAACATCTCATCTTCTGCCACCCCCTTCTCCTTTTGCCTTCAATCTTTTCCAGCATCAGGGTCTTTTCCAATGAGTTGGCTCTTTGCATCAGGTGACCAAACTTCAGCATCAGCTGAACTTCAGCATCAGCATAAAGCTACTTTCCTTTAATATTCACCATAGGAGTTAACAGGCTCACAATCCAACCAGATTTATCACTTATTAGCATTTGTCAGTATCTCAAGTGCTACACATATTTCAATAAATATTTATTGAATAAATGAGTGGAACTGTCTTCTGTGGCTTCCATGGTGGCACAGTGGTAAAGAACATGCCTGCCAATGCATGAGATGAGGGTTCGATCACTGGGTTGGGTAGATCCCCTGGAGAAGGAAATGGCAACCCACGCCAGTATTCTTGCCTGGAGAATTCCATGGACAGAAGAGGCTGGTGGGCTACAGTCCATGGTGTCGCAAAGAGTCAGACATGACTTAGTGACTAAACAACAATGACATCTTCTGTGAAGTTCATGCTGACAACTCAGCCTCTATGCACTTGATACTGCATCAAATCTTAGAGACAGAAGTTGGGGTGAAGTAGAAAAGAACAGCTTTATTGCTTTGCTTAACAAGGGAGGACACAGCAGATTCCTGTGTCACGAAATTGTGTGACCTAAGCCAGGATGGACTTCCTGGTGGTTCAGAGGGTAAAGCGTCTGCCTGCAATGCGGGAGATCTGGGTTTGATCCCTGGGTTGGGAAGATCCCCTGGAGAAGGAAAGGGCAACGCACTGCAGTATTCTTGCCTGGAGAACCCCATGGACAGAGGAGCCTGGTAGGCTACAGTCCATGGGGTCGCAAAGAGTTGGACACGACTGAGCGATTTCACTTCACTCACTTCACTAAGCCAGAAAGATTTGGTGAGATGTTCTATAGCAAGGGTTCAAGGGGGAGATTGCTGATAAGGATCAGGTATGTGTAGGGCCTGTACTCCTTAACCTGGCCTCAGGTGATCTGCTGATGAGCTTCTCTAGTTCCTTTAACCTGACCTCTGGTGGTCTTCTCTGGAATGAAGAATGGTAACATCTTCTATTTGTTTTAGTTCTGTAAATAGCTCAAAGATATTGTCATGTATATACCATGAGGCTGACCCTGCCCCAAGGCTGCACTATTGCTTCTAGGCTGTTCTTCCCTTATCTGTGTATCCCCTCCCTTCCCTGACTAGCATCTGTTGAAACTCAGAGAAGAAGGTCATGGAGGCTGGCCTTTACTTTATGCAAGAAATGGGGGACACAGAAAGACTTCTATGCCCAGGAGTCCCACAGGGTCTTGCTGGGTTTCAAAATAAGCTTTAATAATTAGATGATCTTCATTTCATCTTATAGTCCTTTCTTAAAGTTTGAATTTCCAAATCAATGGTATCAACATTTTTAAAGCTTTTTTTTCTTTTCTTTCTTTTTTTTTTTTTTAATGCAGTAGTTATGGCTGACACTGCTGGAGGCCTCTCCTGCCAGGAACTGCTCTGACCCTTTGTACAGGTCTACAAATTAATGATGCAGCTTCAATCCCTGGATCAGGAAGACCCCCTGGGGAAGGACATGGCAACCCCCTCCAGAATTCTTGCCTGGAGAATCCCCATGGACAGAGGAGCCTAGCGGGCTAAAATCACCTATCTTATAAACTGCAGAAGTCCATAGGCAAACAATGGAAAACAAGAACCTTCAAGATGAAGCACACATTTTGAGTGATAAGGGTTTGAGTAGCAAAGAAAGATAGTCCATGGTGTCTCAAAGAGTCGGACATGACTGAATAACTAACTTTTCATAGTTTAATTTCTTAAACCTCTCTGCTTCATCTCTGAATTCTTTCATGACAAAGAAGGAACCTCAAAATCACTGGCAACAGTTGGACTCAACATATGTCCATTTTTATATTCCTGTTTTTTTTAATAAACTTCAGTTCAGTTCAGTCACTCAGTCGTGTCTGACTCTTTGCTACCCTATGAACTGCAGCACGCCAGGCCTCCCTTTCCATCACCAACTCCCGGAGTTCACCCAAACTCATGTCCATTGAGTCGGTGATGCCATCCAACCATTTCATCCTCTGTCATTCCCTTCTCCTCCTGCCTTCAATCTTTCCCAGCATCAGGGTCTTTTCAAATGAGTCAGCTCTTCTCATCAGGTGGCCAAGGTATTGGAGTTTCAGCTTCAACATCAGTCCTTCCAATGAACACCCCGGATTGATCTCCTTTAGGATGGACTGGTTGGATCTCCTTGTAGTCCAGGATCTCCTGGAGTCCAAGACTCAAGAGTCTTCTCCAACACCACAGTTCAAAAGCATCAATTCTTCGGCACTCACCTTTCTTTTATAGTCCAACTCTCACATTCATACGTGACTACCGGAAAAACCATAGCCTTGACTAGACGGACCTTTGGCAAAGTAATGTCTCTGCTTTTTAATATGCTATCTAGGTTGTTCATAACTTTCCTTCCAAGGAGTAAGCGTCTTTTAATTTCATGGCTGCAATCAACATCTGCAGTGATTTTGGAGCCCTGAAAAATAAAGTCAGCCACTGTTTCCACTGTTTCCCCATCTATTTGCCATGAAGTAATGGGACCAGATGCCATGATCTTAGTTTTCTTAATGTTGAGTTTTAAGCCAACTTTTTCCCTCTCCTCTTTCACTTTCATCAAGAGGCTCTTTAGTTCTTTGCTTTCTGCCATAAGGGTGATGCATGTTCATTTTAATCTAATTTTATTTGAACTATTTTCAGATTGCTGGCTGTTGTTAAGATGTTCATCTGCCACAAAGATGATCACAGTGCTGATATGACATTCAACTCCAAAACACATCTCCTTTTTGTGGTTTAAACTGATTCCATTTTGGTATTATTTGAATAGTTGCAAATACTGTTTTTAAATTTACATTCTTCACTTGGCATTTAAGTAAAACCTTACTCACTTGGCATTTAAGTAAATCAGCTGTTTTTACTTATAAGTGGTATGTGTAATTTATTTTAGAAGCAAATGGGGAAAAAAATCTATTTAAAGAAGGTACCCGCTCCTAACTTCCTTACTAATTTTTTTATTAAAAAAAATTAGAAAAACAAAACAAAAATTTGAAGTGATTTAATGGAGTGTTATTCACTAGGCTATTTGTTGCTTGTTTCCAAATGTTATCTTTGACCTGGAGGAGGGCATGGCAACCCACTCCAGTATTCTTGCTTGAGAATTCCATGGACAGGAGAGCTTGGCAGGCTACAGTCCATAGGGTCACAAAGAGTCAGACACCACTGAAGCGACTTAGCACGTAGCACGCAATCCTAAATGCATTAAGATAAATCATCTATTTTATAGTCACTGAATGAAATATTTGTTCTTTTTTTTTTTTTTTAACTGCTGAATGTATTTTCACAAAATACTAGGTGCCTTCTGTGGGTAGGAGATGCAAAGCTTCATAATCGAATCAAATTCAGAGCTTGGTTTTGAAGCAAGCAAATCAATGGCCTGCTTTTATGAGTAAACATGCCAATGAGGGTAATTGTAAATCTCTGGCTCAAGGTAATTATTCAATATATATTTGGCAAATGACATACTGTCCATGATTTTCATTCTTCTGTTTCCTTGGAACAATGTTCACTCAGTCATCTATCGGCAGTACAGGTTTTAACTGTAATCACTGATTACCAAAAATAAGGGCCTTGCCTTTATTATTGAGAGGAAAGCAGAAGATAAGCTAGTAAGGAAGAAATGAATGTGTTTACAAATTGAATTAAGTTATATGAAAGCATTAAACAGGTTCAGTGATTGAAAAGTATATGTTGGTCAAAGAGGGTCTGTTAGTGCAGAACATAACATACCTTTTTTCTTTGGTGAAATTGTGTTATGAATAAGTGAACCATTGAAACACACCATATGTGGTGGTTTTAATACAACATTTTTGAGCTTTACAATAAGATATGTAGCAAGAAGATGAAAAAAGCTAAGATGGGTCACTCATTCTTTAGTACTGTTTAATAGAAAAATATAATACTTTAAACATTGCTACCATGGAGTCATCACTCTTCTCTAGGCCAATAATTTTGTTTGTTTGTTTGTTTTCTGGCTGTGCTGCCTGACATGTGGGATCCTATATATATAGGTAACAGCTGTTGGTGAAGATTAAGTTACACTCTATATTATGCCTCACCTCAAATATTCAATAGATGCTATAATGGAAAGAATAAATAACCAAGCATTGTGAAAGCACTGAAATCTTGACTTTTTTTTTTTTTTTCAACTTGTTTTAAATTGTTGGAACACGGACATCTGATACTAAATATTTTCAGGAATTCCCTGGTGGTTTAAGACTGTGTTTCCACTGCAAGGGGCATGGGTTCAATCCCTGGTCAGGGAATTAGGACCCCACCTGTGTTCTAACATTCTTAAATGTTCAGTATCTTTCTGCCTTCATGGGACTATGTGGTGGGTTCAACTGCTCTAAAAAGTGGCTTCTTTACTTTGATTTAGGGTCTCCCAGGGATTTGAGAAAATTCATATCATATTGATTTGAAGATCACATCAAGCTTCCCAAAGGAAATCTCTCTCTGTATTAAACACCCAAGTGTGTATAATGCTCCCTATTGGTAATATAAAATATGGGTAAATATCAAGTTTCTTTTCTTAACTAGTGGTAAGAATGTCGATTTCTCATGCAGACACTAATCTTAATTGGTTTTTGAGTACACAACAAGCAAGTTCTACAAGACTGGGGCATCTAACACCTCAGAAAAAGCTGGTGCCAGGAGCTTAAAAATGTTATCTTCCCAGTACATCAACTTTGGGGTAAGACCACTTGAAAACAAAACAAAACACAATGCATATGAATTTTTCTGATTTCTTTAACAATGTTAATATTTTAATTTCTGTGCTGTAGAAATTAGTTTGAGTAATAAGTTCAAAAATGATTTAAGACTGAGGAGTGAGAAATGTAGTGGTCACTTTTTTTTTTTTTATTCCTTATTCAGGAACTAAGCATCCAATCCAAGCATGCCATTTCATAAAACTACAAAGGTGGCTGAGAAAAGAAATCAAGATGGTGCTGAGCAATTTTATCATGGGTACTAGAAAAATCAGTTCAGTCCGTGACCTACTAAGGGCAATCAGTAGAAGTAAAAAATACACATATGTTGGAAAATTGAGAGAGTAGCATTGACATATATACACGTGTGTGTGTGTGTGTGTGTGTGTGTGTGTGAGTCGCTCTATGTGTAAAGTAGAGAGCTAGTGGGAAGCTACTATATAACACAGGGAGCTCAGTCCGGTGCCCTGTGATGACCTAGAGGGATGGGATGGGGCAGCGGTGGGGGAGAGGTCCAAGAGGGAGGGGGTATATGTCTACATATAGCTGATTCACATTGGACAGCAGAAACTAACACAGTATTGTAAAGCAATTATCCTCCGATTAAAAAAAAATCCCAAATATGTTGAGATGACAAAGACTACAAAATTTATTTATCCTCACACAGAGACTCATTTGTTCCAAGTGTGGTAAGTTTATTGAACCAAGTAGGTGTTCAGTATATCTTTATTTAAGAAAGAAGGAAAACAGAAGGGGGAAAAATATTGACCACTAGAGATGTCTCCTATTACTGCAGAATTTCAAGAGCACGGCTGCATCTCCGCATAATAACAGTTAACTTTTACATAGGTTTTCAATTTAACTTACTGGGCTTCCCAGCTGGCCCAGGGGTAATCCACCTGCTCAGGCAGGAGACTCAGGAGACTCACTGGATTTGGAAGGTCTCCTGGAGAAGGAAATGGAAACCCACTCCAGCCTTCTTGCCTGGGAAATCCCATGGACAGAGGAGCCTTGAAGGCTACAGTCCATAGTGTCACCAAGAGTTGGACACAACTGAGTGACTGAGCACACACACATAATCTGGTCCTATTATAAGCTTCTTTATGTTGTGGTTGTTTAGTCACTAAGTCATGTCCAGCTCTTCTTCAGCCTCATGGATTATGGCCCACCAGGCTCCTCTGTCCATGGGATTTTCCAGGCAAGAATATTGGTGGGTTGCCATTTCCTTCTGCAGGGGATTTTCCCAACCCAGGGATCAAACCCGTGTCTCCGGCACTGGCAGGCAGATTCTCTACCACTGAGCCACCTGGGAAGCCCAAGCTTCTTTAGAGTAAAATTCATTTAAGTTCCAAGATGCAAAACAATTCATAGAGATTGGTGTTGTTATCATGCATCTTTTACAGATGAGGGCTCTGAGGTGCAGGGACAGTACGAGGTCACACATAATATTAAGTGGCAGAACTGGGATTGGAACCAGGGCAACCTGATAACAGTGTGTGCTCTTCTCCAGTGTGGTAAAACTGTGATTCTTGTTGTTGACTATAAAATAGACCTTGAGTCCTGGCAGATCTTTTTTAGAGAAGTCTTTAAAGATATATTTTTCAGACATCCTATTTAAACAGAAATATAAATTCTTTTAAGAAAGGAAGTTGAGGAAATTTAACTAAGGATTTATTTAATAAAGTCCTACTAGAAAAGTTTTCTTGGTTTCAGGAGGTTTATATTATGCAGGTCCACACTGGAAAAATCACCCTAGTTAGCCTATGTATAAACTACATGATAAATGATTACTTTGGTTGTACTATCTTTGAAAATAAACTTATACTAGATGGTTTATATTTGTCTTCTCAACAAGTCACAATTTATTTTTAGCTGTCTCACATGATCTGAAAATCATGACAGACAAAATCTAATAATAAAAGATTGTTTTTACTAAGAGAGAACACCTGGCTGCCATCAGATGTGTGGTATTCTGCAGTCTCTGCTATTAAGTAGTGCTGAATCTTCCGTAATGCTTTTAATCTCCATGAACCCAAGTTTCCTCAAATCTAAGGTGCTTTCCAAAGTTTATTTCAGCTTTAAAAATGCCTATGATGCTGTCTCTGTAGAAGTAAATAATCAAATTACAAAGTTTTCAAATAGCATTTGAAAATGTATGTAAATTAAGAAAAACTCTGCAGCTTATCTATAATGTGAAATACCAATATGTCTAATTATTGATTTGTAAAGTTGAAATTGGGTTTCACTGGTGGCTCAGAGGTAAAGAATCTGCCTGCCAAGCAGGAGACTCTGGTTCCATCCCTGGGCTGGGAAAATTCCCTGGAGAAGGAAATGGCAACCCACTCCAGTATTCTTGCCTGGGAAATCCCATGGACAGAGGAGCCTGGTGGGCTACAGTCTGTGGAGTTCCAAAAGAGCTAGACCGAGAAAGTTGAAATTTAGAAGAGAGATAAATTTAAAGAATGCCTAAAACCAGTGATGATTATTACAAATGTAGACTTTAAGTAAGTATGATATAACTACTCTGATAGTAAGGAGGATCCAAGAAAGGGGGAAGTGAAACCAAGTTGGGGCACAGAAGACTTTTTTCCCTCTTATTTCTTATAGGCAAGACTCCAGCCTCAATGACCTTTCCTGAGTTCTTAAGGGCAGCTTTGAACAATTGCTAATCAATGGAGGGGCAGTCGAGAATCCACCTGAGGCAAAATTAAAGAGCTCAGAGAAAGTCATAAAGATTAGGAGACCTGACCACCTGACACCCTGCACACACCCGCATCTTGTCAGCAACCCCACCCTTGGGAAATAGTGTTATAAAATTCCTCATCAAATCCTACTGGCAAAGGAATAAAGCTACTCCTTTTTACTCCTCAAAAAAAAAAAAAAAAAAAAAAAGAAAGAAAAGAAAAAAGGAAGAGGGACTTCCTTGGTGGGTTGGTGGTTAAGATTTCATCGTCCTATATATGGGGTGTGGCTTGGATCCTTGGTTGAGGAACTAAGATCCCACATGCCCCTGGGCATGGCCAAAAATTGTTTAAAAAAGAATGGTCCACATTAAAAAAAATATTTAAAAAACAAATAGGATTTCGAAGGAGGAATGTCAGGAACCATTTTAATCAGTTCAGTTCAGTTCAGTGCTCAGTCGTGTCCGACTCCTTGCGACCCCAAGGACTGCAGCATGCTAGGCCTCCCTGACCATCATCAACTCCTGGAGTTTACTCAAACTCAAACCCTTTTAATAGATGATGTTAAAAACATGACAAATAGGGCTTTTCTGCTGGCCCAGTGGTTATGAATATGCTTTGCAATGCAGGGGATGCTGGTTTGATCCCTAGTCCAGGAGGATTCCATGAGCCACGCCTATTAGCCCACCAGCTGCTCCTACTGGAGCCGGCGCACCCTGGAGCCGGTACTCTGCAACAGGACAAGTCAGTGCAATGAGAAGCCTGCGCACTGCAACAGAGGAGTTCCCGCTTGCCGCAACTAGAGAAAGCCCAGGTGCAGCAGCGAAGACCCAGCACGGTCAAAAATAAACAAATTTTTTTTAAAAAGACATTTTTTTTTTTAATATTCAGCAGAGCCTTGGCTTTTATTTTTATGTATGGATATTTTTCATTTTTATCAAACATAAGAACTTTATAGCCACTCTTTACTATTTATTTTTTTGGCTTTGTAAGGAATTGCAGGCAGGCTCTCTAGTTGTGACACTCGGGCTCTGGACTGTGGGCTCAGCAGTTGCAGAGCACAGACTTAGCTGTCCCGTGGGACGTGAGACTTAGTTCCCTGACCAAGGATCAAACTCACACCCCTGGCTTTGCAAGGTGGATTCTTCACCTCTGGACCACAAGGGAGTTCCCTATACTCAGTTTAGCATCACACTTTTCTCACCTCTAAACATGCCTTGGAGATAATTTCTTTTCAGTGGATTCTATCACCTTTTAAACAGCATGGTGTTCCGTTGTATCGATCTGTCATTCACTCTTAGTCAGTTCCATATTTATAGACTTTATATTGTTTCCAGTCTTTAAATGGGCTTCCCCAATGGCTCAGCAGGTTAAGAATCCACCTGCAATGCAGGAGATACCGGAGACATGGGTTCAATTCCTGGGTTGGGAAGTTCCCCTGAAGAAGGAAATGGCAACCTGCTCCAGTATTCTTACCTGGAAAACCCCAAGGACAGAGGGGCCTGGCGGGCTACAGTCCAAAGGGTCGAAAAGAGTTGGAAAAAACTAAGCACACAGCCATGGCAGTCTTAATATTTTAAATAACAGTGCAAGATATAATTTTCTATCACATACATGTTATTCAGCTATGTGACTATAACTGCAGAAAAAATTCTAGATATGCAATCATAAAGCCAAAGGACGTATACACTAAAAATATTGATAGATATTAGTCAATTGATTGAAAGAATTATTTATATTTTAAGGAAATCAAAATTTAATTGCCTTATTTATTCCTTCATTGATTCAATACTATTATCTGGCCATCTGTTGAACTAAGGAATTCTTTTAGGTGTATATCTAGGTATGTATGGGGGATATAGCAGTGCATAAAATGCAAACCTGAGACCATTCAAAAGACTGGAATAACAAAATTTACATATTTGGAAAATAACTTCAGCATTTGTTCATCTCTGCCCTGAGCCAACGCTGTTCGGAAACACTCCTGCTCTCTGTGGTGGATGACGTGGGCACTGCCTGGATCCCTCTGCAGGGCTGAGGGACTCATTTCCTCAGCTTCTGGGAGGTGTGGTGGTGAACCACACTACTGAGATCAGTGAAGTTCAGTGACTCTCTTCTGCCCAATACTACTTCCTTGGAACCACTCTAAGGACGTTGTCCCCAGAACATATTTTGGTAAGCTTCCTTTGAAAGTCTCTCACTCAGAGACAGTTTCCTGAGGACCCTGAGCTATGACTCTTCATTTGTACACAGTATGGACCTAGCAGAAGCAGAAGCTACTAAGAAGAAGTGGCAAGAATACACAGTTGAACTCTACAAAAAAGATCTTCATGTCCCAGATAACCACAGTGGTGTGATCACTCATTTAGAGCTAGACATCCTGGAATGTGAAGTCAAGTGGGCCTTAGGAAGCATCACTATAAACAAAAAGTGGAGGAGAGGAAATTCCAGTTGAGCTATTTCAAATCCTGAAAGATGATGCTGTGAAAGTGCTGCACTCAACATGCCAGCAAATTTGGAAAACTCAGCAGTGGACACGGGACTGGGAAAGGGCAGTTTTCATTCCAATCCCCAAGAAAGGCAATGCCAAAGAATATTCAAACTACTGCACAATTGCACTCATCTCACACACTAGCAAAGTAATGCTCAAAATTCTCCAAGCAAGGCTTCAACAGTATCTGAACCATGAACTTCCAAATGTTCAAGCAGAATTTAGAAAAGGCAGAGGAACCAGAGATCAAATTGCCAACATATGTTGGATCATAGAAAAAGCAAGAAAGTTCCAGAAAAAACATCTACTTCTGCTTCATTGACTGTGCCAAAGCCTTTGACTGTGTGGATCACAACAAATTGGAAAATTCTTAAAGAGATGGGAATACCAGACCACCTTACCTACCGCCTGAGGAATCTGTATGCAGGTCAGGAAGCAACAGTTAGAACTGGACACAGAACAACGGACTGGTTCCAAATTGGGAAAGGAGTACATTAAGTCTGTATATTGTCACCCTGCTTATTTAAGTGCAGATTACATCATGCAAAATGTGAGGCTGGATGAAGCACAAGCTGGACTCAAGATTGCTGGGAGACAAAGAAGACATACAGATGGCTAGCAAACACATGAAAAGATGCTCAACATCACTCATTATTAGAGAAATGCAAATCAAAACCACAATGAGGTACCATTACACGCCAGTCAGGATGGCTGCTATCCAAAAGTCTACAAGCAATAAATGCTGGAGAGGGTGTGGAGAAAAGGGAACCCTCTTACACTGTTGGTGGGAATGCAAACTAGTACAGCCGCTATGGAAAACAGTGTGCAGATTTCTTAAAAAACTGGAAATAGAACTGCCATATGACCCAGCAATCCCACTTCTGGGCATACACACTGAGGAAACCAGATCTGAAAGAGACGTGCACCCCAATGTTCATCGCAGCACTGTTTATAATAGCCAGGGCATGATGTTCATCGCAGCACTGTTTATAATAGCCAGGACATGGAAGCAACCTAGATGCCCATCAGCAGATGAATGGATAAGGAAGCTGTGGTACATATACACCATGGAATATTACTCAGCCATTAAAAAGAATTCATTTGAACCAGTCCTAATGAGATGGATGAAGCTGGAGCCCATTATACAGAGTGAAGTAAGCCAGAAAGATAAAGAACATTACAGCATACTGACACATGTGTATGGAATTTAGAAAGGTGATAACGATAACCCTATATGCAGAACAGAAAAAGAGACACAGAAATACAGAACAGACTTTTGAACTTTGTGGGAGAATGTGAGGGTGGGATATTTCAAAAGAACAGCATGTATACTATCTATGGTGAAACAGATCACCAGCCCAGGAGGGATGCACGAGACAAGTGCTCCGGCCTGGTGCACTGGGAAGACCCAGAGGAATCGGGTGGAGAGGGAGGTGGGAGGGGGGATCGGGATGGGGAATACATGTAAATCCATGGCTGATTCATATCAATGTATGACAAAACCCACTGGAAAAAAATAATAATAATAATAATAATAAAAAAATTAAAAAAAAATAAAATAAAATAAAAAAAAAAAAAAAATAGCCAGGGCATGGAAGCAACCTAGATGCCCATCAGCAGATGAATGGATAAGGAAGCTGTGGTACATATACACCATGGAATATTACTCAGCCGTTAAAAAGAATTCATTTGAACCAGTCCTAATGAGATGGATGAAACTGGAGCCCATTATACAGAGTGAAGTAAGCCAGAAAGATAAAGAACATTACAGCATACTGACACATGTATATGGAATTTAGAAAGGTGATAACGATAACCCTATATGCAGAACAGAAAAAGAGACACAGAAATACAGAACAGACTTTTGAACTTTGTGGGAGAATGTGAGGGTGGGATATTTCAAAAGAACAGCATGTATACTATCTATGGTGAAACAGATCACCAGCCCAGGTGGGATGCATGAGACAAGTTCTCCGGCCTGGTGCACTGGGAAGACCCAGAGGAATCGGGTGGAGAGGGAGGTGGGAGGGGGGATCGGGATGGGGAATACGTGTAAATCTATGGCTGATTCATATCAATGTATGACAAAACCCACTGAAATGTTGTGAAGTAATTAGTCTCCAACTAATAAAAAAAAAAAAGAAGATTGCTGGGAGAAATATCAATAACCACAAACATGCAGATGAAATCACCCTTATGGCAGAAAGTGATGAGGAACGGAAGAATCTCTTGATGAAAGTGAAAGAGGAGAATGAAAAAGCTAGGTTAAAACTCAACATTCAAAAAACAAAGATCATGGCATCCAGTCCTATTACTTCATGGCAAATAGATGTGGAAACAGTGGAAACAGTGACAGACTTTATTTTCTTGGGTTCCAAAATCACTGCAGATGGTGACTGCAGCCATGAAATTAAAAGATGCTTGCTCTTTGGAAGAAAAGCTATGACCAACCTAGACAGCATATTCAAAAGCAGAGACATTCCTTTGGCAACAAAGGTCTGTCTAGTCAAAGTTATGGTTTTTCCAGTGGTCATGTATGGATGTGAGAGTTGGACCATAAAGAAAGTTGAGAGCCAATGAACTGTTGCTTTTGAACTGTGGTGTTGGAGAAGACTCTTGAGGGTCCCTTGGACTGCAAGGAGATCAAACCAATCAATCCTAAAGGAAAGCAATCCTAAAGGAAATCAGTCCTGAATATTCATTGGAATGACTGATGCTGAAGCTGAAACTCCAATACTTTGGAGAATATGAAGAATATGAAGAATTGAGTCATTGGAAAAGTCCCTGATGCTGGGAAAGATTGAAGACAGGAGGAGAAGGGGACAATAGAGGATGACATGGTTGGATGGTATCACCAACTGGATGGACATTAGTTTGAGCAAGCTCTGGGAGTTGGTGATGGACAGGGAAGCCTGGCGTACTGCAGTCCATGGGGTCGCAAAGAGTCAGGCAGGACTGAGCAACTGAACTGAACCTGGAGCTGCAGGTGAGACAGTCAGGACTGGAGGTTGAGGTTTTTAAATGGGTCTCTGCTCTCTTTGTGCTCTTACTAATGAAACCGAGTGAGCCCTGAGGGGCTCCAAATCACAGAGGCCTTCTGTCCCCCATTTCTTGTAGGCAAGACTCTAGCCATTATGACCTTCCCTGAGGTCCAAAGAGCAGATTTGAACAGTTGCTAATCAAGGGAGGAACAGCTGAGAAATGACCTGATGCAAGCAAGACTAAAAGAAACAGGGAAGCTCATCAAGATCAGGAGACACCTGAGAAGAACTTAAGAAAGTGCAAACACCCTAATCTTGTTATAGACCCCACTTCGACCCACTGTTATAAAAACCTTCCTCAGGGTTTCTGGGTCGAGAGACACATAATTTTTCTGGAAAAAGCCTGGTGTGTCTCCCTTTGCCTGGCAAATCAATAAAGCTTTTCTACTTCACCCAAAACTGTCTCCAGGATTTGATTCAGCACCCTGTGTACAGAAAGGCCAAGCTTTTGGTGATTTTCTTATGGGTAGTGTGATGGTTCATGTTCCCCTGTGGGAAGATACTGGGAATGGTGGAGAATGATTATTCCTTTCTGCCTACCCAGTGGGTAGACACTTGAGTAGCTCAAGCTTTTGCAGATTCTGCCAGACTCACTCTCAAACTTTATTTTTATCTGGCATAGTTACTAGCATTTACACATACATACATGTACACACATATATAATATACATATATTTATATATGTGTATATATTGTCATCATTGTTTAGAAATGTTTCACTTTAACGCATTCATATTTGTCAAACTCTTTTATGGCTTCTATGGTTTGAATATGAAGAAAGGCCTCCCCACTAAGACTCTCTCATGTTTTTATATGAAATTTTTACTTTATCATAGTATTGACATCACATATTTGATATATTTGGAGTTTATCATGATCTAAAGAACTGGGTAGGAATACTGTTTGGTTTTGTTTTTTTTCAAATAGCTAAACATTTGCCAAAACAGCCAAATTGTCCATATGGTGAACAGCTTGCCCTTTTCCACTATTGCAAAATGCTGTCCTATTATATACAAATTCTTCTATCTGTTTGGGTTTCTTTATGAATGCCTCTATTGTACTGAACATTTTATTTGCTAATGTCATACTACTTTAATCACTGTAATTACAAATTTAAATGTATGAAAGAACTAGGCCTTCATTGTTTCTTTACCTGCTTTTCTATTTTTATTTTTCTATATGAATTTTGTTGTAGATTTTTCTTGTTCCCTCAAAAAACATTTGTATTTCTATTGAGATTACATGGCATTCATAAAATAGCTTAAAGGGAAATAAATGCAACTATAACAGCAAACCTTCTTAAAAATGGTTGCGTCTCTATTCAACTTTATTAAATGTATCTTTGGCTGAAGTTTTCATCACATAATTCTTACACATTTAAGCTTATTCCTGTTTTTGTTGTTGTTGTTGTTGCTATTATAAATTGCATCTTTTCTTTCTTTATTTTCCTAAGTAACCGTAAGGAAAGTCATTTTAGGAAAGCTGCTGAAATTGATATTTGTATGTTAATTTGTGTCTAGCCAGCTTAATTATATTTTAATTTACAATTGATAGGATTCACACATATACAGTCATACACCATCTGAAATAAGTGACATTTTCTCTTTTGTTCTTCTGTTTTTAAGGACTCTGCCATTTTCTAATTACTTTATCTAGTTCTTCAAAAATTATGCCAAGAATTAAGGTAGTGGGTATGGTTATTTTGTTCCTGATCTTAGTGAGAGTATGAATATACTTTCCCTACTAGGTATGATGTAATTTGAGTTTGAAAAAACTTATATTTTGTTATGTTAAAAAAAAAATCTATTCTTCCGGTTTTATGAAATTTTATTTTGAATCAGTAATGGATGCTTAATTTTATCACATGTCTTTTTGGCATCATCAGTGATGATTAAATGGCTTATTTCCTTTGACCTTTTAATTGCATTAATTATCGCAGTAGATTTCCTAATAATAAAAAAAATCTCCTTTGGGAAAACCCCTCTGAGTCATGGTGAATTATTCTTTTAATAAGCTGCCGGATTCTATTAAATTATTTTTGCATTAGCATCGATGCTTACACGTGAGATGGATCTATACATTTAAAAGAGTATCTCTGTCAGCTGCTCTTGCCAAAGTTTCATTGTGTCTATTGTGTATAGTTGGGGTTCTCAACTGAAATGAAGGGAAACGTATTAACTAGTTAGTAGTAAGATAAATCATGAAAGAAATTGGGAGGCTCATAAAATCTCTAAAATATTGAGAATTAGACTAGGAAGTTACATTGCCAGATCAACACCTCACAGGCAGTCCCTGGGCTGATACAGAGAAGACAGCACTTCTGCTACTCTTGGGCACCAGACGCTGTGACTTGAGTGAAGTGAAAGCCATTTAGTCGTGTCCGATTCTTTGCGACCCCATGGACTGTACAGTCCATGGAATTCTCTAGGCCAGAATACTGGAGTGGGCAGCCTTTCCCTTCTCCAGGGGATCTTCCCAGCCGAGGGATGAAACCCAGTTCCTCTGCATTGCAGGTGGGTTCTTTACCAGCTGAGCCACAAAGGAAGCCACAAGGGAAAACATATACACCAAATAAAATTGGGCTGACTGCCAACCTCCTGTTATTTTAACTAAACTATAGCTCTTCCAACTTCGTTTCTTGGTGAACTTTGTTAGATTTTTTCTGTCTTGAATGGTCCCATATGATGAACATAGGCCTCCCAGTGGTGTTGCTGAATCTACTGTCACTGTTGTTTCTGGAAAGCAGAGATGGCTGAAACCAATTCTGCTGCCTGTTGTTAGAATTAATTTGACAGAAGCTCTAGTCCTCGAGCAGCTGGCTGACTCACAGGCCCTGCCTGGCACACCCCAAGTTTTGTGCCCAGCTCTAGCTGCAAAGAGGTCTGGGAAAGTGAGTGTCTGCCTCCGATGGTTTCTATTGTAGAAGTGGCCTGTTTGATGAATAGGGGATTCTCAGTCACTGACATGGACTCCAATGTGGACTGACAAAACCAAAGGCCCCAGTCCCTGAGAAACAGGAAGCCCACCTTTTCTCTGTAGGATCTGGAATAAGTAGACATTATTGAAATGATTTATTTGAGTAACTGATATAATTTATCTGTGAAGTCATGTAGTTTTGGTATCATTTTAAGACGTTGGTATTTGACCTCTTCATTTTTTTCTATTAAAGTCAGTGTGGATTTCTGTTTTTTTTTTTATTTCAAATATGGCATTTCTGTTCCTTGAAAACAATTTAAAAATTATTTATTTACTTGGCTGCGCTAGATCTTAGTTGTGGCATGTGGGATCTAGTACCCTGACCAGAGATCAAACCCATTGGGAATGGCCCCCTGTATTGGGAAAGTAGAGGCTTAGTCACTGGACCACCAGGGAAGTCTCCCTGAATACAATTTTAAAAATTCAGATATTCAAATGTTTTTGAATAGAAAGGAGAAAAATATTTTAATTTTTAACATTGCAGTTTCTAGTATATAAGTGTTGTTTTCTTCTTCCCATTAACATTTTTGTTGTTTGGTGGATTTTTCCTTTGATTAGCTATGCTAGCTAGTAGTTAATTAGTTTTTGTTTATTTATAAAAGTAGATAATGGACTTATCTAATATTTAATGGGTTTTCCCCTACTCTTATCTGGTTATTATTTCCTGACTTTATCATGTTGATTATTTTTTTACCAAGAAACTACCATCTAGATTCTACCATTTTATTATACTTACTTTTCCATATTTATCCATCTCTAAATCTATCCACACATCCATCCATTTTATTTTTTCATGTTTCAATGTAAATTATAAATTGATTACATTTTCTTTAAATACTTCAGCATGCATATCATTAACTAGAATTTATTACTTGCTTAGAGCTTTTTTCCTTTTCAGTTAAAATTTACAAATAATGAAGTACAAAAGTAATAAGTGTATATTAGTGAAAATTTAACAAATTGGTACACTGGTATAATGTAGACCACATTAAGATATAGAATATTACCATCACCTTAGAACGTTCCTTCATATCCCTTTTTAATCAATCTCCAAACTTCCACCCTTAGAAGCATCCATGGTTCTGATATTTTCCCACCATAGTTTTGTTTGTCTGTTATCTGAATGGAATTAAACAATATGTGCTCTTCTGTATATGACTTTTTTTACTCTGAGCTTTTTTGGAAATTAACTCATGTTGTTTCATGTATCAATAATTCCTTCTTTTTTATTATTATTATTGTTTTCCATTGTAGGAATATGCCAGTTTCTTTATATGTTCTTCTGTTGATACACACATGGATATTTCCAGTTTAGAGAGATTATTATTAAGTTGGCTATAAAACATTCTTATGTGAATCTAGTTATGGGCATATGTTTTCATTTCTCTTGGATGTTTGTCCATTTTTATAAAAACTCCATTACCACTTGAAAAAGTCATATTTTTTATTTATTTTTGCTATTTAATTGTATTGGATAGTAAGTATATATTCTTATACATATATAAGATATATATATATATATATACATACACCATATATATTCTTAACCTATTGATTGCATATTGGGTAACTGTTGGTTTCTTCAGTAGTCACATATGGATATGAGAGCTGGACCATCAAAAAGGCTTAGTACCAAATAATTGATGCTTTCAAATTTTGGTCTGGAAAAGACTCTTGAGAGCCCCTTGGACTGCAAGGAGATCCAACCAGTCAATCCTAAAGGAAATTAATCCTGAATATTCACTGGAAGGGCTGATGCTGAAGTGAAGCTCCAATATTTTGGTCCCCTAATGTGAAGAGCCGACTCATTGGAAAAGACCCTGATGCTGGGAAAGATAGAGTGCAGGAGGAGAAGGGGACGACAGAGGATGAGATGGCTAGATGGCATAATTGACTCAATGAATATGAGTTTGAGCAAGCTCTGGGAGAGAGTGAAGGACAGGGAAGCCTGGCATGCTGCAGTCCATGAGGTCACAAAGAATCAGACATGACTTAGCAACTGAACAACAACAAAAGATTCAAGACAAATGGATCTTCATTTTTACTTGACCTCTACTATAATAAAGTTTTTTTCTTTTTTCCCCTTCATTTAATGCATTTTGTCCTAATTCAGTTTTGCTTGGTATTAATATTTTGATCAGTACTCTTTTTCTTTGCATTTGCTTGCCATGTTATTTCCTGTTCTAAGTCTTTGTTAGCTTTTTAAGATATGCATTTTGCATATTGTATAGATAGGTTTTGTTTTATGATCTAACTAGGAGTATACATCTCTTGTTTAACTTCTAGACAATAAATATACCTGGCTCTGAGAAACTTTGAAATTTCTTTCCAAGATACTTTTCATTCCACTCCATATTTTACAGTTCAGTGATTTTAAGATTATGTGTGTGTGTTATTAGCACTTGGTGACACCAATTCATTATCTAATTTGAGGAGTGTAATCTGGAAGCACAGCTTTCTATTTCAGTTATTAATTCTCAGGATCCAAAAAGTTCCCTTGTTTACAAAAGTTTCATGTGTCTGGTTAGCCATAGAATATTTTGGAAATTAAATGTATGTATGTACATAGTTCAAATAATAAAAGGGGAGAGGCACATATTATGGAAGATGGAGTAAAATAATATAACACGTTTGGACATTTTTCAGATCTCATGATACTAAATCCCTCAGCACAAGTCGCTATTGATTTTTTCTCTTTTAAGCTGTCCTATTCCTAACTTTTGGAAACACTTTCATTGTTTTTCTCCTTCATCTTTGATGATTTTTCATCACTCATCTTTATAGGTTTGTCCTCACCTGTCCTATTTTGTTCTTCCTCCAAACTAGATCGTAGGCCCCTTTTCTCCCTTCTTTCCCCATCCCCTATGCTCCATTATATGAAGATACCTCAAATATTTATATCTCTGGCTCAGACTTCTCCTCTGAATACCTAAAGGCCTACTTTTCTCACTTGAATATTACAATGATACCTCAAACTTGGCATGTCCAAAATGGTACTCATGTAGTCTTCTCTACACTCTTTTTACCTACCTCGCTAAATCTGTCAGTTTCCCATTTTTAGTGAATCACAGCGTGATCCATCTAGTTATAAAAGCCTACTTTCATGATTTTACTTCCTAAATATCTTTTGTATTTGTGTAATTTTTTTTTTTCATATCCACCCCTACTATCCTGGCTCAAGCCGTCATCCCGTGTCCCTTACATCTTCTTTCTGTTTTCTTCTTGTATGTTTTCCCTGAGGCCAGAAAGACCTTTTTCAGACAAAAACTTGACAAACTATCCCCTTATGTAAATCCTTCGATGTTTGTAGATCTTAGGCTACAGGAAAAAAATTCACACACCCGACGAGGCTCTGCGTAACCTGGTATCACCTACCTCCCACTCCATTGTCCTCTCTCTTACTCATGCTCACCTTTTTTAGTTCTTAGAACTGAGCATTATACACACCCTTCCCTTTGCTTTACATTTTATTTCTACTTCTCTTTACCTAGTAAATTTTACTCATCCCTCAGACAATGTTACTTTACAAGTCTTCCAATTATAACTCCTTATGTTAGTCAGGGTTCTCCAGAGAAACAGAACCAATAGGATATATAGAGAGTTTTATTTTAAGGTGTTATCTTGCTTGATTATGGAGACTAGAAATCCTGTGATCTGCTGGAGACCCAAGAAAGCTGGTGGTGAGTTGAGAACCTGCAGTAGTGTGAACAGAAGATGAATTCCAGCTCACTTAGGCAAAGGGGCTCTGAACCCAAGCGTCCTCCCCCTTTGGTTCTGTTCAGGCCCTCAGTGGACTGAATGATGCCCACCCACTTTGGAGTGGCACATCTGCTTATTCCAGCAACCAACTCAAGTGTTACTATCTTCCAGAAACACCTGCATAGACATGCCTAGTAATTATGTTTAATTGGACATCTGGGCATTCTGTGACCCAGTTAAGCTGCTGCATAAAATTAACTATCACACTCCTCATGGCCCTGTACACCTTTCCTTCATGGTACCATGACAGTTACATTTTTACACTTGTTTGTTTTATTGAGTGAGAACCATCTCTCCAATTGGACTGTAAGCTTCATAAGAAGGACCTCAGTGGTTTTATTCACCTTTGTATTCTTAACATAATTTGTATCATCTGTCTAATGATTGAGTGAATAATTGAACGGATGATAAATGACTGAGTTCTATCCATGTAGACATTAAACTATCATACTGAAGCTTAACATCACAAATGTCTCATTAAACTTTCGACAAAAATAGTGAATACTCTGCAATGTGAATTGTATGTAAATGTACAACTACATATTTTTGTGATTGTGCAAATGAGTTTTTTTTCTACAGAGAAGATAGGAAATTATTGAAAAAGGTGAAATTGTAGAATTTTCTACTTGAGAAGTATATCTATACTAAATATCATCAGAAGAAATGATTCACTTCAGTTAAATGATCTATATTCAGAAGGTCAGTCTTGAGAAATAAGTAAACAACCATTGGTCTTAAAAAGAAAATCTAACAATTTACACAATGCTGTGTATTTCCACTCTACTCCCCTCATGTGGCATTAATCAGCATCAACAATTTTATGGTCCAGAAGCACGTCATCACCATAATCACATTAACTTTGAGAGCAACTTCAGTGACAACATATGTCATAGTTGTAGCAAACACGAATATGTAGAAACATAATACGTAGAGTGAAAACATTTAGACAGACTTAAGTTCTAATTCTGGCTCCATTATTCATAAACTCTTCAAGTGTCAGTTTTCTTTAACTCGAAAAAAAAATTTTTTCTCTTGTGTTGCTGTGATAAATTGCTATCAAATGGTTGGCCTGATTTCTTTCTTATAGAGGGCATTGGACACATTTTCCTTATATTCCAGTATCATTTAATGAATGCTAAATAAAAATAAATGTTTATATTTTATGAACTAATCAAAGTTTTCCAAATTCTCAGGGCTTCCTCGGTGGCTCCATGGTGAAGAATCTGCTTGCCACTGCAGGAAACATGGGTTAGACCGCTGGTCAGGGATGATTCCACGTTCTGCAGAGCAACTAAGCCTGTGTGCCAAAAAATAGAAAAAAAAAAAAGAGACAAATTCTCAGGCTCTATCTATGAAGATTCAGATTCTACACGTTTGCGTTGGGGCCCAAAGATGCATGTTTTCCCAAAGCTCTACAGGTGATTCTTGATGGTGAGCCAAAATCTGGACCTCTACTGGGGCATTTCATTCTCTTTATAATTGTCATTTAGTAAGTGCTTGTGATGAGCCAGGTACTTTGTTTTATATTATCCACAATAATCCTGTAAAATTTCTATGATACAGAAAAGATGAAGGATTTGTCCAAGGTCCCAGAGCTAGCAAGTTTAGGAGACAGACTGCAAATCAAGTGTTAGAGACTCTAACGCTTGTTTTCGTTACTCTTCAATGCAACTTCTATCTCACTCATTTAAAAACATATTCTTGGTAATCTGCTCAAGTTCTGTATCACAGGTGGATTCTAGGATGGTATCTGAGAACTTGTCAGAGGTAGGGAACATGAAGCAGTCTTTATGAATTGACTAGTACCAACCTCTGGATGGAAGACCAGGAGTGAGTCCTACTTCTGACACTAGCTCTGTGGCGTTAGGCAAATTTATAAAGCTGTATGAGTCTTAGCTTCCTCAATTGTGAGATGCAGATAATACATGAGATTACAAGACTTTTCTCATGAGGCTTATTGTGATAATGACAGAATAATGTGAAATGCCACATGAATATAATAAGGTGGTGTTATTATATGGGTTTGTAAATCTTGAGATATATATATATATACATATATATATATACATATACACATGTATATACACATCACCTCTTTAGTTTGAGGATTGAGGACTCAAGCATTATTATTAAGATAAATTATTAAGATAAATGCAAATGAATGACTCTGCACTTCACTTATTCAGGCATTATTCTAGCACACACAAAAAAAGCGAGTGAGTGTGTGTGTGTGTTAATTAGCTGTTAGGGGTTTTACAGTTTAAAATTTTCTCACCAGTAAGCATTTTGTAGGACTTTAGAAATAGGCTGGTTAAATGAGCATTTAGGAGCACTTTTACAAATCATCATGTCATTCATTTTCAGAGGGCTAAATGTCAACTAAGGTATGGAAGTCCAGGGTCTTCCTTAAATTTGAAAATGATAACAAAATTGTTGTTATGCACTAAAACAAATGAAACATGGATGCTTATTTTCTGGGAACATTAGTTGCCCTGAGATAAATAGAAGTTAATCCTCCCTAGACAAAGAATGAGGAAGGAAGTTAGCTGGACATGGGGTGGGTATTAGGCATTTCACATTAGCCAATAACATAATTTAATACAAAATTGATAAGGAATATGACAGAAGCTTCTTGAAGATTTGAGGAGAGATGTCACTCACCTGATAACCTCGAACGTTATATTACTACTTAAAGTGTATGTTTTGGTCTCTATGGCAAATCAATATTGTATTTTTTTTTTTAAAAAATCAATGATTATGAGTAACAGAGACTCAAAGTTTTGAGCCCTTTATGAAGAAGAGCTGTTTTTCAGATCAGTTACTGCCATCTTCAAGAATCTAACAGCTTTTTATGAACATTTTGAATGAATTGAAACTTATGGCAAGCTTTCTCTAAGTTCTCTCTTTATTTTCAAACAAAGTCTAGAGGACAGAACCATTTAAATAGGCACAATTATAGAATTATTTGGAAAGGTGATCTTTAAGATTTAGCTGACTCAACTGATAAGCACCAAATTTCCTGTGACTTAGTCTTTCCTTAAAAGAGGACTCAATGCAGTAAACCAGTGGAATTTTCCTTCAATTGTAGTTGTTCTCAAGATAAAATTTATACAAAAATATAATTCAACAGAAATGATGAAACAGAAAGGAAAAAACTGATAGAAGGAATCAAAGAAAATATCTTACATATTTGTTTCTTTAGGTGCTAGTTCAGTTCAGCTCAGTTGTGTCCGACTCTGCGACCCCATGAATCACAGCACGCCAGGCCTCCCTGTCCATCACAAACTCCCGGAGTTTACTCAAAACCATGTCCATTGAGTCGGTGATGCCATCTAACCATCTCATCCTCTGTCATCCCCTTCTCCTCCTGCCCTCAATCTTTCCCAGCATCAGGGTCTTTTCCAATGAGTAAGCTCTTCGAATGAGGTGGCCAAAGTATTGGAGTTTCAGCTTCAGCATCAGTCTTTCCAATGAACACCCAGGACTGATCTCCTTTAGGATGGACTGGTTGGACCTCCTTGCAGTCCAAGGGACTCTCAAGAGTCCTCTCCAACACCACAGTTCAAAAGCATCAATGTTTTCGTGCTCAGCTTTCTTCACAGTCCAACTCTCACATCCATACATGACCACTGGAAAAACCATAGCCTTGAACAGATGGACCTTTGTTGGCAAAATAATGTCTCTGCTTTTTAATATGCTTTCTATGTTGGTCATAACTTTCCTTCCAAGGAGTAAGTGTCTTTTAATTTCATGGCTGCAATCACCATCTGCAGTGATTTTGGAGCCCCCAAAAATAAAGTCTGACACTGTTTCCACTGTCTCCCCATCTATTTGCCATGAAGTGATGGGACCAGATGCCATGATCTTAGTTTTCTGAATGTTAAGCTTTGAGCCAACTTTTTCATGCTCCTCTTTCACTTTCATCAAGAGGCTTTTTAGTTCCTCTTCACTTTCTGCCATAAGGGTGGAGTCATCTGCATATCTGAGGTTATTGATATTTTTCCCTGCAATCTTAACTCCAGCTTGTTCTTCTTCCAGCCCAGCATTTCTCATGATGTACTCTGCATATACGTTAAATAAGCAGGGTGACAATATACAGCCTTGACGTACTCCTTTTCCTATTTGGAACCAGTCTGTTGTTCCATGTCCAGTTCTAACTGTTGCTTCCTAACCTGCATACAGGTTTCTCAAGAGGCAGGTCAGGTGGTCTGGTATTCCCATCTCTTTCAGAATTTTTCACAGTTTATTGTGATCCACACAGTCGAAGGCTTTGGCATGGTCAATAAAGCAGAAATAGATGTTTTTCTGGATCTCTTGCTTTTTTGATCATCCAGTGGATGTTGGCAATTTGATGTCTGGTTCATCTGCCTTTTCTAAAACCAGCTTGAACATCTGGAAGTTCACAGTTCACGTATTGCTGAAGCCTGGCTTGGAGAATTTTGAGTATTACTTTACTAGCATGTGAGATGAGTGCAATTGTGCGGTAGTTTCAGCATTCTTTGGGATTGCCTTTCTTAGGGATTGGAATGAAAACTGACATTTTCCAGTCCTGTGGCCACTGCTGAGTTTCCCAAATTTGCTGGCATATTGAGTGCAACACTTTCACAGCATCATCTTTCAGGATTTGAAATAGCTCAACTGGAATTCCATCACCTCCACTAGCTTTGTTCATAGTGATGCTTCCTAAGGCCTACTTGACTTCACATTCCAGGATGTCTGGCTCTAGGTGAGTGATCACACCATTGTGATTATATGGGTCGTGAAGATATTTTTGTACAGTTCTTCTGTGTATTCTTGCCACCTCTTCTTAATATCTTCTGCTTCTGTTAGGTCCATACCATTTCTGTCCTTTATTGAACCCATCTTTGTGTGAAATGTTCCTTAGATATCTCTAATTTTCTTGAAGAGATCTCTAATCTTTCCCATTCTGCTGTTTTCCTCTATTTCTTTGCATTGATCACTGAGGAAGGCTTTCTTATCTCTCCTTGCTATTCTTTGGAACTCTGCATTCAAATCGGAATATCTTTCCTTTTCTCCTTTGCTTTTTGCTTCTCTTCTTTTCACAGCTATTTGTAAGGCCTCCTCAGACAACCATTTTGTGTTTTTGCATTTCTTTTCTGCGGGGATGATCTTGATCCCTGTCTCCTGTACAATGTCACGAACCTCCGTCCATAGTTCATCAGGCTCACTGTCTATCAGATCTAGTCCCTTAAATCTATTTCTAACTTCCACTGTATAGTCATAAGGGATTTGATATAGGTCATACCTGAATGGTCTAGTGGTTTTCCCTACTTTCTTCAGTTTAAGTCTGAATTTGGCAGTAAGGAGTTCATGATCTGAGCCACAGTCTGCTCCCGGTCTTGTGTTTGCTGACTGTATAGAGCTTCTTCATCTTTGGCTGCAAAGAATATAATCAATCTGATTTTGGTGTTGACCATCTGATGATGTCCATGTGTAGAGTCTTCTCTTGTGTTGTTGGAAGAAGGTGTTTGCTATGACCAGTGCGTTCTCTTGGCAAAACTCTATTAGCCTTTGCCCTGCTTTATTCCATACTCCAAGGCCAAATTTGCCGGTTACTCCAGGTGTTTCTTGACTTTCTACATTTGCATTCCAGTCCCCTATAATGAAAAGGACACCTTTTTGGGGTGTTAGTTCTAAAAGGTCTTGTAGGTCTACATAGAACCCTTCAACTTCAGCTTCTTCAGCATTACTGGTTGGGGCATAGGCTTGGATTACCGTGATATTGAATGGTTTGCCTTGGAAACAAACAGAGATCATTCTGTCATTTTTGAGATTGCATCCAAGTACTGCATTTTGGACTCTTTTGTTGACCATGATGGCTACTCCATTTCTTCTAAGGGATTCCTGCCCACAGTAGTAGATATAATGGTCATCTGAGTTAAATTCACCCATTCCAGTCCATTTTAGTTCGCTGACTCCTAGAATGTCGATGTTTACTCTTGCCATCTCCTGTTTGACCACTTCCAATATGCCTTGATTCATGGACCTAACATTCCAGGTTCCTATGCAATATTGCTCTTTACAGCATCAGACCTTGCTTCTATCACCAGTTACATCCACAACTGGGTATTGTTTTTGCTTTGGCTCCATCCCTTCATTCCTTCTGGAGTTATTTCTCCACTGGTCTCCAGTAGCATATTGGGCACCTACCGACCTGGGGAGTTCTTCTTTCAGTATCCTATCATTTGCCTTTTCATACTGTTTGTGGGGTTCTCAAGGCAAGAATACTGAAGTGGTTTGCCATTCCCTTCTCCTGTGGACCACATTCTGTCAGACCTCTCCACCATGAACCGTCCTTCTTGGGTGGCCCCACACGGCATGGCTTAGTTTCTTTGACAGGAAGATCACAACTGTGGTCCTGTGATCATACTGGCTAATTTTCTGTGATTATGGTTTCAGTGTATCTGCCATCTGATGCCCCTTCACAACACCTATCGTCTTACTTGGGTTTCTCTTACCTTGGACGAGGGGTATCTTCTCACTGCTGCCCCTCCTGACCTTGGACGTGGAGTAGCCCCTCTCAGCTCTCCTGCGCCCGTGCAGTGTATACTGAAATACTTAGTAGGTCATTACTGAAGAATATATCATAACAACAAATAGTTAAGCTGAGTATGGATATTTTTCCAATTGGGCTTAATTTTGCATTAAAAAGAATTATGATAGACTATAAAATAATATAGTTTTTCAGCTTTACTGCATAATATTTATCAAATGCTCACTAATCTAACTTCTTAGAGTTTTCAGCATCTAAGAAAATACTTTCATCTTCCTTAAATTTCTTAGATGGTAGTAAGGAAGCTAATTTTAAAAATAGCATTTTTCATTGTGTGTGAACTTTGGAGTGAGTTTTATTGTGGCGTATGTTAGCTATGGAGCAGGGAGACACTGGGCTTCTCCTAGACACATTAATAAAAACTTCAATTTTTAGGCAAGACTTGATGCCTAAAGTGTAGGGTATCAGGCATAGCTTTTCACAAAAACAACAGTACAGTTTGAAACCCCAGGTCCTACGGGATGGGGAATGAATAATGAGCAGAAACTCTAAGGGATTCTGTGCTTGAAAATCTTGGTTGCCAGGCAATTCATTAGTGCAAGAAAATAAAAAAGCAAGAAGTAAAGCTTTGGGAATTCCCTGGCGGTTTAGTGGTTAAACCTCTGGCTTCCACTGCAGGGGGCCTGGGTTCAATCCTTCCGCAGAGAACTAAGATCCCACAAGCCATGCTGTGGCCAGAAAAAAAAAAAAAAAAACACAAAAGTAAAGTGCTCAGAAAGAAAACACTCTGAGAAGGGGACCTGGTGATTCAGAAGGTAAGGGAGAGCTTCAGGCTTAAGGTGAGGAGGTACGGGGGTAATATTTCTTAGTACAAGGCAGATTCTGGTCCGAAAGAGAAGTTCAGTTATAAAACCCTGAGCACATGATCAGGGGTAGATTGCCATTAAAAATGGATTGATGCAAAATCAACCTTGTTGTACTTGTTCAACATGATAAAACTTGGTTTTTACACAAGCCGGTCACTTCAGAAAAGTAACTTATCCCTTCCTTATTGTTCATTTGAATTCTTCACAGTAATCTTAACTAAATAGCTATAAATTTATCATTCTTTGCCTTTTTGCAAAATGAAGATTATACTTTATGGGAATGTTTTGACAGTAGTTTTGTTTTGTTTTGACCACGTCACCCAACATGGGGGATCTTATTTCCCCAACTAGGGACAGATCCTTCAACCCCTGCCTGGAAGCAAAGAGTCTTAACCTTTGGACCACCAGGGAATCTCCCTTGAGTGTTAAATGTCATAATGTATCCAAAATGCCTGGTGCATAATAGGAAGTCAGTCATTAACAATATTTGTCTTTTTTTCTCAAATACTGATTGACCTCATCAGCTTAGTCCTGAAGAGTGGAGAATGGGATGAATCATGCTAAAGCCCTGGTTAGACCAATGCATGAAATAGAGACTTCAAAAGAAACCCCGAGGCAACAAAGTTGCCGCCCTGGTGACCTGTTAACAGGAACTCATGTATCATCTCCTTGACCTCAGATTTCCACACAGCACTGATCCTGTCCTCACTTGCACTTAGCTTTGTTTTGTTTTTCTACTGTCAGACATGGGCTTGTGTGTCCTCTACCTTCCATCTGTAGAATTGGTTTTGGAATTTGATTTTCTTCAACTTGAACCTACCCATTCCTCTTTTTGGAATTCCTCTTACCCCTCCCCATCCCCTGGACAGAAGTTGACGGAGAGGATCAGCTTCTCCCAGATTCTCCCAAATCTCCTGACTTGAACCTGTTACCTATGCAAGAAGGTCCTCCACACAACTCTTGGCTTCATTGGGGAAAGGTTGTGTGGAGGACATTTTCTAGGACACTGTTTATTGCTTCCAGTAATGACACTTGGGAAATTTATTTAGAATTCAGTTCTAGGAAAAGATTGTCTAAAGCACTGTTACATTGAAAGATCTGAAATTTATGCTATATTCCTTTCGTCTTTGTTTGCCAGTACCTTTAAAATCACAAATGAAGCAGCAAATGTGTATGAACTTATGACCTACATAGTTGAGTTCCTGATTTTGACACACTAGTTTAATTCATATTTACTGGATTCTGATTTTTTAAATTCATATTTACATTGTACACATTTTGTTAGCTTCTCCTCCCCCCTGAGAACCCCACTTGGACTCTTTGCAGGAGAAAGTAGGAGGTAAGCAAACGTATGATTCTATCCGACTCTTATTCTTATGACTCTGAGAATAATTTTTAATGTGTTATTTAAGGCCTTGAATCCATTTTTAAATTTCTTTCTAGTTTCTGAATTGCATATTATAAGTGAATATTAAGCATACGTCTGTTATATGAAAAAATGGTAAAGTAGCTCCAGTGTTAGAACATGCAGACCCTGAACAGTTGGTGCCATTCATTCATTCATTAATCTAAGGTATTGAATAACCACAGGGTGTCAGACACTACGTGCTGCGGATTCAATAATGTCATAATCTCTTTGAAATATTACTAGGACTTTTAGAATATGATGAATGCTCCTTAATGGTAGGTGGCAAACTCAGGACAAGAACTTTAGGGGAGAACATGAATCTGATTTGCACGTACAAAGGTGAGAGCAGCTTAGACTAGCATATAGGCAAGAGTGGACTCACTAAGCAACAGTCAATATCAAGCCTTCCAGGCTTTTGTGTCATACACAAGAATATAAATGATAACAAAAGGTTAATGTCCTTAATATATATAGAGTTCTTAAAGCTCAGGAAAGAAAAAAGACCAGCAATTCAATAAACATAGAGACAAATACATTTCACAGAAGAAATACAAATGACCAATAAATACATGCAGCTCTTTAGTTAACTAATATATGCAAATTACAAACCCAAAGCTATATTATTTAGAGCCATCAGATAGTCCAAAATTAAAGTCAGTATCTTGAGGGCAAGGATATAGAACAAATCTGTTTGTGATGTCAACTACAAACTGGCACTTACCAAGAGCATTGCCAACAACAAAGGCATTTGCTATCTGCCTCTAGGGAGATTGAAGCCCAAGCTGCTACAGCGGCTGACTTTCAGCAACCCCTGAAGGAGTTCAGGGTGCAGTGAGGCACTGGGTGCTCCAGGGAATCTGGTGGGACAGGTCTTTAGGTAGTTGGGTGTTTTTAAGAACAGATTTTATTATCTCAATCCTTGCATCTCCTCTAGAGAAGCACTAAATCCCTTCATGGTGACATCAGATCCTCATGGCTGATGAGTAAAATTTGTGCTTTATCAAATGAGTGCTTTATGGTATTGAACTCCCCCTTCACCAAAACCTTATATATTGACTTTCCCCCACTGCCACTTTGGAGCAGTCTCTCAGAGCTAGCTGAGATGCTGCCTCCCAGGCTGCAGTCCTCATTTTGCCCCAAATAAAACTTAACTCACAACTCTCAAGTTGTACATCTTTTGTTTAGTCTGCAGTGATTAGTAAACTTATTTCCTTAATTTCAATAGAAACTACTGAAACATTGAAAGGTTACATAGACTTACATAGACTCTTTGTGACTCCATGGACTGTAGTCTGCCAGGTTCCTCTGTCCACGGGATTTCCCAGGCAATAATACTGAAGTGGGTTGCCATTTCCTTCTCCAGGGGATCTTCCCAGCCCAGGGATTGAACCCAGATCTCCCACATTGCAGGCAGACTCTTTACCATCTGAGCTACCAAGGAATCCCTTACATAGACTTATACTTGAAATTAAAAGATGCTTACTCCTTGGAAGGAAAGTTATGACCAACCTTGACAGCATATTAAAAAGCAGAGACATTACTTTGCCAACAAAGGTCTGTCTAGTCAAGGCTATGGTTTTTTCCAGTGGTCATGTATGGATGTGAGAGTTGGGCTATAAAGAAAGCTGAGCACTGAAAAATTGATGCTTTTGAACTGTGGTGTTGGAGAAGATTCTTGAGAGTCCCTTGGACTGCAAGGAGGTCCAACCAGTCCATCCTAAAGGAGATCGGTCCTGAGTGCTCATTGGAAGGACTGATTTGAAGCTGAAACTCCAATACTTTGGCCACCTGATATGAAGAGCTGACACATTGGAAAAGACCCTGATGCTGGGAGGGATTGGGGGCAGGAGGAGAAGGGGACGACAGAGGATGAGATGGTTGGATGGCATCACCAACTCAATGGACATGGGTTTGGGTGAACTCTGGGAGTTGGTGATGGACAGGGAGGCCTGGCGTGCTGCAATTCATGGGGTCACAAAGAGCTGGACATGACTGAGCGACTGAACTGACTGACTGATACTTGAAATAAATAGCTTTGTAATCATACTGTTTCTGAGATACATTAATCACAAGACTGTTTTTGCCACAAGAACAAGACGTAGGTCTATTTTATGTTTGTTTTTACTATTTTTTTCCTTAGCATTCGGTACAATCTCTACCCACAGTGAGTGCTCAATAAATCTTTGTTGAATTATAATGAACAAAAATTAACTTCACATGAAGGAGGCCCAACTTCATATATTTTGAGTGAGAATGTATCTTTTCTGTGAAGGAATTTTTAATGAATTTGTGTTTTTCCATTCTTCTTTGAACATGGTAAGAATTTAAAAAGTGGAAAATTCCAAATCTTCAGAGACAGCGTTTTAAAAAACTATTTACTTAATAAAATTGTATGCTTTTAACAATCTCAAAGATTTATTACTACTGACATGCTCTAGTAGTTCTTACATTATAAGTAATGAAGGAAAATTTAAAGCTCAGCATAACATAGTGATTGTGGAAAGAAAATGATGTCAATGAAGCTCTACATAATCTTTCTTCTTGCAATATTTTGATTTTTTCAGTCTGGCATGGTAGATCATAAATATCATGGTAGATCATATCACCGAACATATCTCTTTTGCCCCTGCCACCAACTCCTGTGTAACTGTTTACTTAACTTCTCTGGGTCTTTGTTTTTAGGTTTTGTTGTTTTTTTTTTTTTGTAACCTTTCAAATCTCTGCAAATGCAAGAATTAGTTTATCTACAAGGTTGTGTGGGTGGAAGAAAACTTGTTTATTATATTAACTGAATTGGATTGGGATTTTTCTTTTTGAGGTCTTTAAGATACCATCGCAATAATCAAAGATGTCCCAAATCATAATTTAAATAGGAAAAATTTTTGTTAATTTTATCATTAATTTTATTGTTAGTATATCCCATTCCTTCTCTTAATTCCTTCTCTGAGTTTCTATTTTGTTTCAGATCATTTGGGGCCATTGGAGATACATTTGAGAGATTTTTCTTTCCTAACTCTTTTTGGAGGTTTAAAAAAAAAATTTGTAATAAAAATCTTCCTAGGGACTTCCCTCGCTCTCCAGTGGGTAAGAAAGACTCTGTGCAGACAGAAGGTGTGGGTTAGATCCCTGGTCAGGGACTTAGGATCCCACATACAATGTGGCCAAAAAAAAAAAAAAAAATTCTTACTAGAGTTATAGTGTAAATTTCCAGTTTATTTATTGGACTACGATACTTCAATGATATGTTTACCTGACACTACCCAGAACTTTCCCCCTACTCCCAACTATTCCAAATCTATTCATTCTTTAAAATTCAACTAAATGTCACATTATTCTAAAATACTGTCTCCTTTTGCTTTCTTGTTTCTACTCTGCTGTTCTTCCACATGGTGTCTTTCTTGTCATCTGAGTGTCAGCTTTGGCTGGGTTGTTAATCTAACGTGGACAGATGCATTAACTTGTTCACTATTCAATCCTCATATCAAATGACATTCAATAAAAGCAATAAAAATATTGACTGTATGAATAAATTAATGAATTAAAGAGTCAACTTTAATCTTTATTGTTTGAAGATGCTTTTCTTTGGTACCCCTGTCCCCCCTTTCGAGATACTTACCCAATGTTCCCTTTATTCCTACTAGTCTGTATACCTACAGGGAAGACAATTCTGCTAAAACTGAAAGGCAATATTTATGCTCCAGCCCAGGCATTTATGGAATGAATGAATGAGAGAATGATGAAACAATCAATCAAATCTTTCCCCTAGATATTTAGAGGAAGACTTTTAAATTTCTTCTGTACTCTACTTGTATTTCTTTTATTCAATTACATATACAAGCAAATGATGCTGAGATTAGTATGGTCTGCTCTAAGTACAATGAGAGTTATGAATTTGTAGTTTAAATGCTCTGAACTTAAGGGGGAGCTCAGGGAAGCATGAACCTCTAAGTCTGGAGTTTTGAAGGGTAGGTAGTAAGGGAATTAGAAAGAGAAGTGAGTTGAGGGTCTTTTGTCCAAGTCTTTCTATTGTGCTTCTGTCTCATGAAATTCTCATGGAATTGCAGGCAGTCAGGGAGTAGGTTCCTATTAAAAGAGTCATGATTCTTGTTTGTTTTTGAAAAACTAGGAAGGAAGAGAGTAGAGGCCAAGAGAAATACTGTGTAGACGTGAGATAGTCTAGGTTAAATGGGACTAGACTACATTAGGGTAGCTTGAAATTGGGGCTTGGATCCAAGATTAGAGCTAAAAACACAGTAGAGAACTTCGCTGGTGGTCCAGTGGTTGAGAATCCACCTGCCGGTGCAGAGGACATGAGTTTGATCCTTCCTCTGGGAAGATTCCACATGCTGCTGGGCAACTAAGTCCATGTGCCACAACTGCTGAGCCCACGTGCTGCAACTACTGAAGCCCGCATGCCCTAGAGCATGTGCTCTGCTACAAGAGAAGCCACCACAATCAGAAGCCCCTGAACTGCAACTAGAGAGAAAGCCCTCCACAGCATCGAAGCCCCAGTACAACCAAAAATAAATAAACGGAGTGGAATACATTTTGTTGGTCTGTATTATGTATTTCTCAGGTATTTAGCAAATGCCTAGTCCAGAATTAGTGGCTTTATTCTTAATTACCTCTCCCAGGAGATAAAACTAATAATAGGGGGCCTTAGGAATTCCCTGGTGGGCTAGTGGTTAGGACTGTGCATCCTCACTGCCAAGAGTCTGGTTCAGTCCCTGGTCAGGAAACTGAAATCCCACAAGCTGTGTGATGCCTCCAAAAAACAAAACAGGAGGCCTTGGTATTTGTTTTGGATTAAAGAATGATGTGATTAAAACAGTATGCTCTAAGATTAGTCTTGGAAGCAGTGTTCAGTTCATGGACAATTGAAAGAGGATAATACTAGAACTGGAAAATCAACCAAGAAGTTGTTCTGTTCATGCAGAATGTGCTCATGAGGAATCAAATCAGTGAGTTCATGGGAATAAAGATGAGAAAAATTAAAGAGGGCACTGTGATTGTGAGAACACACGGAAGACGAAGATTACTTGATGTAATTTGCTAGTTGTGCAACAAACTAGATTCCAGGCAAAAAAATTCACTTTCAGCTTAAGAAAAAGTCTGAAGGAATTTCAAAACATATGCTATTTCTAAATCAACGGCACAACACACATTTTCTTAGTTTACTCTGTTTCTTAATTTTAGTTCTTCTAAAATTTAGTTTTTTCTTTATTTCTTAATTCTCTTACTAAATTTTAAAGTAAGAATGCATGTCAATTTCATAAGAATTTTCAATCAGCCATTAGTGTAGCTTTGTAATTGACAAATGTTATTTCACCTCATGCTTCATGCTTTTTTTTTTTTTTAAAGGGTCACAACCTTTTTTATATATAAATTTTTTTAAAAGGTCTATCTATTTATTTTTATTTTTTGGCTGTGCTGGATCTTCGTGGCTGCGCGTGGGCTTTCTCTAGGTGTGGTGAGCTGGGCTATGCTCTGTTGCAGTGCAGGGGCTTCTCATTGCTGGCTTCTCTTATAGCAGAGCATGGACTCTGGGTGCGAGGCCTCAGTAGTTGTAGTCCTCAGGCTCTAGAGTGCTGGCTCAGTAGTTGTTGTGCCCAGTCTTTGGTACTCCAGGCATGCGGGATCTTCCAAGAGCAGGGATTGAACAAGTGCGCCCTGCATTGGTAGACGGATTCTTAACCACTGTACCACCAGGGAAGCCCCTATAAAAATCTTTTAAAAAATGAATTGATTTTGGACTGCCCTGCTCTTCATCACTGTGCAAGGGCTTTCTCTCCAATTGTGGTGCATGGACTTCTCCATGCCGAAGGGTACAGGCTTCAGTAGTTATGGTGCATGGGTTTAGTTGCCCCATGGCATATGAAATCTTCCTTGCTCAGGGATCAAACACGTGTCTTCTGCATTGGCAGGCAGATTCTTAACCACCGGGCCCTGCTTTGTGCCTTTTAAAGGCATTATTAAATTGGGACTTGTATGCCTCCATTTGGACTAAGACTTCAAGCAATAGGGACCAATTAATCCCTAATTCCTCCTTGAGGAATATTTGAAAAATATTTCTAAAGTGACTCTTTGGGTGAAGGACAGCCTTGCATTAATAGCTGAAGAGTGAAATCTGAATCAAAGGCAGGTGCAACATTATAAGTTTACTAGAGTGCTCAAGGGGAAAAAAGACCATTTGTAACTCTGGCATCAGACAGAAGAAACTAATAGTAGATTATATTGGTGTGTTGAGTAAGATTTTTCCTACCTCTTTCTTCTGCTTTACATCCATGCTTTCTTCAACTTTGGAGGAATCAGAGGCAGTCTACTGAATAAAAAAGGAACAACAAACATTTTGGGAGGAATTTGCACTTTTAGGAATAATGGAGTAGGAAATTGAACCAACTCATTCATCAAGGACAACAAAAAATCATGGCCAAAACACTTTTAAATGACAAATGGCATGAGAAAGCTAACAAAGCATTAAAAATATGTAGGGCAAACATTTGGAACAAGAAATCACAGAAAAATGATTCTAGCATTTGAGGCTTCTCTTAGGTCTACCAAGAAGAGGTGGCTCAGAGGATGAGAAGATGAAAAATAAATTTGGACAATCTATCAGGAAGATCTAGATCTAGTTACAAATAATGTCATTAAGTGGATAGTAGTTAAAAGGTTTGAATCTATAAGGGCAGACTGCCTGTGTTCTAATCCCAGTTCTGCCATTTACTCTGGGTGTGATCTTGGGCAAATTTCTTAAACTCACTGTGATTCCAAATTTAAAATGAGATAATAAAAACAGGATTTGGTTAAAGATTTTAAATAAGATAATATACAGAAAATGCTGCTGTATACTAAGCACTCAGCAATTAGTTATTATTAGTATTTGCTACTTACCTTGAGGAAATCCCTCTAAACCAATTTGTATAGTTCTCAATCATTATTTTCCATGGCTACATAATAGACCATTGTATAGATGTACCATTTTGTGGAATACCCTCAACTGATGAAAATTTTCTATTATTTTCAATGAAAAACACACTGATCATGAAATGAGTTGCTGTGACTCATATACTGAATCATAGAGATGTGTTCTGTCATGTAGTTATTGCAATGATTTAGAATAATTTTAGTATGAATGTATTCCATGCAAGAAAAAGAAGATTTATGATAGCCCCTCCCAACCACACCTTCAGCAGCATCCTTTGGGTGATTAGTGATGGCCACCATGTAGTTGTCTACTGCTTTGTAGGATAAAAAGGCAAGGGGAGAGTGGGCAATAAGAGAAACTGTGTATCTTTAATGTCTATTTGCAAAGTGGAAAAATGAAGTGTTTTTGGCATTAAACCGTACTTGTTTTCTTTGATTGAATTTCGAGGGATTTTTGTTCTTCTTCCCTTGTAATTTATTTTCTATTATCTAGACTCAAAATTCTATTACTTAGTATTCAGATAATCAATTCTTTGTCTCATGCCTGTCTTCCAAATCTTCTATCATATATTATGCTCTTGTCATCCTGGAATATTTCATCTTTTCCCACCATGCTCTTTTCTCAGGCTGGGATATCCTTTCATCTGCCTCCATTCAACATCAAATTCACAGGCATCTTCTTCAAAGCCTTCTCTCTTTCTTGCTCCATTTCAGTACAGATCTCCTCTCCTCTCAATTCATATCATACACTAAATCTCTGTCATGACTTCTAGCATTTTCTATTTGATTTTGTGGCAATGTGGCTGCATGACTTGTGGCCTCTGTTAAAATACAAGCTTGTTGAATATAAAGGATATCTTATTTCCAATGTTAGCATACTGTCTTGCATATATTTTATGCTTAGTAATATTTTTAAAACAAATGAATGAGGATTATAAGCTAAAAAAGTTGTAAGGCAGTTGTACTTTTAGGTAAATAATTAACAGGAATAGGAGGAACATTATCACCTTACCTAACTAATTGTTAATGCATAGCTAATTAGCTTTGGTTACCAGTAAGCACAGAAAATGTGAATGGCTATTTGAATTTCAGAAGCACAAAAAAAAAAAAACCCACTCATTAATGAGTTCACTTAGAATATAAGACATAAAACTAAATGTATTTTGTTTAGATGAACAAATTCATTGAAATACTCCTTTATATTTAACATATTTTAGAAAACATTTCCATTAATAGACTAGAGTGTTAAGACCATGTGCAGTTGCTTTTTATCTTGAGGTCTGCCAAGACCAGTCATCTAATATTTTCTTTGCTTGCATATTTAAACTATTCATTAGGCATCTTATGTGTAAGAGATTTGCCTTGTGTCTAAAATAATTCATGTGTATCATCCCCAGTGTATTCTTTTTCAGAAATGGAATGCAAATGTCTTTCAATAACTGAAAGACATTGAAAGAGCAACACACCCTTTTTTAAGATCCACATTCCACTTTGGCTTTTTCTTCTTTTATCTTCATTTTAGTAATGAAAAGAACAGAAGTTTCTGAGAATTTTGCTAATTAACAAGTTCAGAGCAATGGATCATTTAAAAAGAAATTATTAATTAAATGGCTACTGTCCAGTTAAAATCATTTGTAACTAGACTGTGAGGTGCTGGACTGACTTGTGAATTGCTTGAAGACAAAGTTTTATGGCCACATTTGTCTGAATTCCTGGTTCCTGATGAAAAATTGGTGTTCAAATTTGAACACCAATTCAAATTGGTGTTGAATCAAAACATGAATGAATAAGTGAATGAATGAATGCTGTGCTTCCTGCAGTTTTAGAGTTGAAAGTGGCATACTTGGCAGCAGAACAGACCAATAAGTGTCTTCTCCAATTGTTATACTAAAATTAAATTCAAAAACGAAAGGGCTGACATCAGTGAACTGCCCAATGACATTTAATGAAGTATTAGTTTTACACAGGGAGGAATTTTACTTGTGTGTTTCATCCATCCTTCACTCCCACTTATCCGACTTGTTTAAAGATTTTTGTTTATATTTGGTCATAATTTGACTTTTGGTCATTGATGATTCAGATGGGCATCCTTAAGTGATTCAGCGATGTGCTGCACCCAGGTGACCTATCACTTTTGGAATACCTTTTCCAGTTCTGACACTGCACGATTTTATCTAGAATGCAAATCTCATTCAGTCACAGGAGTTACGGCTACTGGCCGCAGGCAGTTATTTACTGCACATGTAAAATTTATTTGTAAAATACTAACCCTTTCTGTGGGCAATCCCGTGAAAGTAAAGTAAAAGTCACTCAGTTAGTGTCCGACTCTTTTCGACCCCTTGGACTATACAGTCCATGGAATTCTCCAGGCCAGGATACTGGAGTGGGTAGCCATTCCTTTCTCCAGGTGATCTTCCCAACTCAGGGATCGAACCCAGGTCTCCCGCATTTCAGGCTGATGCTTTACCAGCTAAGCCACCAGGGAAATCCAGAAGAGTTGTTAAAAAATATGAAGGTCAGGATATTCCCTGTCAGTCCCATGGTTAGGACTTGGCACTTCCACTGCAGAGGGCACGGGTTCGATCCCTGGTCAGGGAACTAAGATCTCACAAGCTATGCAGTAAGGCCTATATATATATATACATACATACACACACATATATATATGTATATATGTACTATATATATGAATAAATGCACATATATGAATAATGCATTCGTTCCTGCATTATAAAGAAGGGTTATAAAATTTGCCATATTTTTACTCTAAAACCATCATTATTACCATCACTCATCAGTGATCCTTATTGGCCATTCAGTAGTTACATAGTCTAGTATTAGGAACTGAAAAAAAGAAATCCTACATTTGAGGGGATTAAAATCTAATCAGGAACACACAACACAATACAAAAAACTGAAAATGACAAAGCATTTATCTTTAATGTTAAGTTCTAAATGAACATGTCTAAAGACTTATCTCTCATGGGAAATAGATGGGGAGACAGTGGAAACAGTGTCAGACTTTATTTTTTGGGGCTCCAAAATCACTATGGATGGTGACTGCAGCCATGAAATTAAAAGACGCTTACTCCTTGAAAGGAAAGTTTATGACCAACCTAGAAAGCATATTAAAAAGCAGAGACATTACTTTGCCAACAAAGGTCCATCTAGTCAAGGCTATGGTTTTTCCAGTGGTCATGTATGGATGTGAGAGCTGGACTGTGAAGAAAGCTGAGTGCCGAAAAATTGATGTTTTTGAACTGTGGTGTTGGAGAGGACTCTTGAGAGTCCCTTGGACTGCAAGGAGGTCCAACCAGTTCATCCTAAAGGAGATCAGTCCTGGGTGTTCACTGGACAGACTGATGCTGAAGCTGAAACTCCAATACTTTGGCCACCTCATGCAAAGAGTTGACTCATTGGAAAAGACCCTCATGCTGGGAGGGATTGGGGGCAGGAGGAGAAGGGGACGACGGAAAATGAGATGGTTGGATGGCATCACCGACTCAATGGGCATGAGTTTAAGTAAACTCCGGGAGTTGGTGATGGATAGGGAGGCCTGGCGTGCTGTGATTCATGGGGTCGAAAGAGTCTGACACAACTGAGTGACTGAATTGAATTGAATTGAAAGACTTTGATAAGGTAAGTGAAATCTGAGATGTTACATTCTACTGGAATCAGTCTTTTATCAGTGCTGTGGGCATTTTTTTGTTTTGTTTTGTTTTCTGGCTGAGTGGCTTTCCAGCTCTTAGTTCCTTTATTAGAGGTGCAACCTGGACCCTCCAGGAACAGAGTCCTAAATACTGGCCTGCCATGGAATTTGCCTGTGGGTGTTTTCCACGAGCAGTCTTAATAGGCTTCCACAGTATTTATTTACTTACTTCTGCACTAAGTCTAGGAAAACTCCTGCCACCTTAAAAACTACCACTTGGATGCAAGCATAGTCATTAAATAGGAGCCACTCCAAAGTCCTAATGTTATATTTACAAATTTTCTTTGTTTTTAAAAAAGTATTTATTCATTTGGCTGTGCTGGATCTTAGTTTCAGGATCTTCGATCTTCATTGCAGCATTTGGGACCTTTAGTTGTGGCATGTGAAATCTAGTTCCCTGACTAGGGATTGAACCTGAGCCCCTGCATTAGGAGCTCAGTTTTAGCCACTGGACCACCAGGGAGTGGTGGTCCCTACAAATTTTCTTAAGCCTACATATTTATTCCTTTTTTCCTTCATGTCAATGGCAGAGTAACTACTTGACATTTAACTTCCGCCACCTATACTTTAGATCCCAGTCTCCTTTGCAAGAAGCTCATTTCTCCTGCTTCCTTCTCTGTTCCTTCCTATCACCTTTTAGGTATACCCAAGTCAATTTCTCACCTCATCAAAATAAGAAAATTCCTCTGAACTTCTTAGCCGCAACATCTACTGCCCCTTTCCCTTTTAGGCTCCACTTCAAAGAATAGTTTTATCTTCTTTATAGTCTCATCATTCATAAACTCCCATCTGGTCTACACCCAAATTCTTTTGCAAAGGTCACCAATGAAAGGTTCTTCTCACTTAATCCAATTAACACTTTTAAAGCCTTACCTAACCTCATCATAACACTTCATCATAACATAATTTTTGAATATTCCAGACTTCCCTGATGGTGTAGTGGATAAGACTCTGCCTGTCAATGCAGGGGACACAGCTTCGATCCCTGATCCCAGAAGATTCCACGTGCCTTGGAGCAACTAAGCTAAACCTGGGCTCTAGAGCCTGTGGTCTGAAACGAGAGATGAGATGACAGTGAGAAGCCCACGCACAACAAAGCGTAGTCCCTGACTGTGGCAACTGGAGAAAGTTCACAGCAACGCAGACTCAGGGCAACCAAAAAAATAAAATAAAAAATGTTTGAATATTCCCTTCTTTTTAAAGCACAGTCTTCCCTAGTTTTCCATAATGATAGTGTCCCCTCAACACCTACCTCTTATTTTTCGACAGGACCTGAATTTTTTCTCAAATATCTGCTGATGCTGTATTCAAGCAGTTATCCCGTTTTCTACTACCAGTGATTGATTTAGGAGAGTATGGATGACTTAATTATAGCTCACAAGGTATAAGAACTCTGGTAGAGGGCTATTGGTAAGCCCTCTCAGCCCTTGAAGGAGTTGAAGTGATGTCTAAAGCTGTGATAGCCATCTTAGGTAAAAATGAGAGGCAGTATAACAGTGATTGAGAGCATGAACTCTGGAGTCTGCCAGTCAAATTACAGCTCCCCAAGATGCTATTTTATAAACTGGGTAAGATACTTAATCTCTCTGTGCTGATCTTTTCCCATCTGTAAATTGGGAATGGAACTGCCTAAGAGGAACAAAGTGAGGCTTAAGTAAGTTATTTTTTGTGAAACAATGGGACTGGTACTGAAACTGTGTAACTCAGATTGGAACCTGAACTCAGCCTAAAAACAGATTGGGACTTGACAGTCTTTTAACTGAGATCAGACGTCTGATCTCAGGACTTAATTAAGCTCAGATTCTTGATGTCTCAACACAGAAAGAACTCAATGAGAGACAAAGTGATAGGTAAGAAGTGAATTTATTTAGAGAGAAACACACTCCTCGGAGAAACACACTCCACGGAATGTGGGCCATCGCAGAAGGCAAGAGGCCTGGGGTATGAGGGACTGTCAGTTTTTACAGGGGTGGATAATGTCATAGGCTAGTGAGTGAGAGGAGTATTCCAGCGGTTTTGGGGAAGGTGTGGAGATTTCCAGAAACTGAACCATTACCCACTTTTTGACCATTTATGGTCAGTCTTGGACCAGTTATGGCACCTGTGGGTGTGTCATTCAGCTAATGCATTACAATGAGCATATACTGACGCTCGAGGTCTACTAGAAGTGGAATCTTCTGCCATCTTGGATCTAGTTGGGCCTAACCTGTGTATGTCGTGTCCAATGGCTATGTCATTCTTTTGAAGGTTGTGTCCTGCCTCCTTCCCTCCAGTTTCAGTATAGAGTATTTGTTTAAAGAAAAATAAAAAATACCCAGAGGGCAAAAGCCAATAGAGTGGAGAGTAGGCAGAGTGAGTATGGATTCTGGAGGCTTCATGAGCCACTGAACTGCCCACTTCCAGATAATAAGTTGTCTTGGTAAATAAATCCCTACCTTTAAAGCTATGTTTTGTAGGATATTCTGTATCCTAAATGATGCCTCTCACTCTCCTAGTTTTCTTTTATTGTATATTTCGTTTCTCCCCTTTGTTGTATTTGAAAGTGCGTCAAGCATTGCCTATGCCTCGGCTTATAGTGGATTCATAACCATTCCATTGCTAAGCCTGCTCCCCAGTCATCTCAGCAGGTTTCATGGCCCCAATTACTACATAGTAATGACCTCAAAATAGAAATGTATGACACAGATCTCTCTTCTGAGCTCAACTCTTACGTAAAATTATTATTGTATCTCCATAGGTATCTCCAAAATCCATAGGTGTCTCCAAAATCACTGCAGATGGTGACTGCAGCCATGAAATTAAAAGACTCTTGCTCCTTGGAAGGAAAGTTATGACCAACCTAAGCAGCATATTAAAAAGCAGTGACATTACTTTGCCAACAAAAGTCTGTCTAGTCAAAGCTATGGTTTTTCTAGTAGTCACGTATGAATGTGAGAGTTGGACTATAAAGAAAGCTGAGCGCCGAAGAATTGATGCTTTTGAACTGTGGTGTTGGAGAAGACTCTTGAGAGTCCCTTGGACTGCAAGGAGATCCAACCAGTCCATCCTAAAGGAAATCAGTCCTGAGTATTCATTGGAAGGACTGATGCTGAAGCTGAAACTCCAATACTTTGGCCACCTGATGCGAAGAGCTGACTCATTGGTAAAGACCCTGATGCTGGGAAAGATTGAGGGCCAGAGGAGAAGGGGGTGACAGAGGATGAGATGGTTGGATGGCATCACTGACTCAATGGACATGAGTTTGGGTAAGCTCTGGGAGTTGGTGATGGACAGGGAGGCCTGGTGTGCTGCAGTTCATTGTGTTGCAAAGAGTAAGACACTACTAAGCAACTGAACTGAACTGAACTGATAGGTATCTCAGGACAACTAATATTCAGCATTTTCAAAAAGGGCTCCTTCTCTCTCTTCCCATCAACTCAAAAGCCAGCCTTCCATCCATGTCCCTTCCCTTCCTTACTGAATGCAACACTATATCCTTAGAGTCCCAACCCACAAATTAAAGTCTTATCCTTAATTCCTTCTCTCCTTCAACCATCCAACATCCAAATCAACCATTAGGTCTTATCAAGAAATTCCATAGCTGGAGCAGAGTGAGAGAGAGCAAAAGGGAGAGCTGAGGTGGAAATAAATAAAGAGATAAGGACCATATGGCAAAGGCCCCTTGATTAAATGGGAAACCACAGGAAAAGCAGCAGGTCTTAAATGAAGGCATAAAATGTGATCTGCTTTCTTTTAAAATAATAGGCTGAAGGGGGCCCAGGACAAAAGCAGGCAAATTAAGAAGTTATTAAAATAATGCAGATGAGCAATGAAGGTAGCTTTGCCTAGGATTGCTGTAATGATGTTGGTAATAAATGACTCCATTGTGGATGTATGTTTAAGGAAGAATCCATTTGGTTTGTTAACAGATTTAAGTGAGATTGAAAGAGAAAGGGATTAAAGATTGCATTAAGGTTATGGTCCCAGGTTACTTAAGTTACTTAACTTTTGACCCCTGGATCAGAAAGATCCCCTGGAGAAGGAAATGACAACCCATTCCCGTATTCTTGCCTGGAAAATTCCATAGATAGAGGAGCCTGCCAGGCTACAGTCAATGGGGTAGCACACACACACACACACACACACACACACACAAGTGTAGTGTTACCATTAAGTGACACAGGGGAAGATTACATAAAGAACAGATTTGGGGAGTGCTAGTGAGATGTCTGTTTTTAATATGGTAAGTTCAGGATGTCCTGTTGTTGCTTAGTTGCTAAGTCCTGCCTGACTCTTTGCTACCCCCAAGGACTGCAGCATGCCAGGCTCCCCTGTTCCTCCACTATCTCCCAGAGTTTGCTCAAATTCATCTCCGCTGAGTCAGTGATGCTGTCTAACCATCTCATCCTCCACCGCCCCTTTCTCCTTTTGCCTTCAATTCTTCCCAGCAACAGGGTCTTTTTCAATGAGTTGTCCCTTCACATCAGGTGGCCAAAATATTGGAGCTTCAGCATCAGTCCTTCCAAAGAAGTATTCAGGGTTGATTTCCTTTAGGATTGCCTGCTTTGATTTCCTTGCTGTCCAAGGGACTCTCAAGAGTCTTCGTGTAGCATTTAAATATACTGTTCAAGGTACAAGTCTGGATTCAGATGAAACTGGATATATAATCAAGAAATTTAGTAAAGAGATAAAAGTCTGAGGACTGAGCCTTGGAGCACCAATATTCCTCAGAGCTTCTAAGGAACAAAGATGACTCAGTAAGATAAGATAGCAGGAAAGCCAGGAGAACAGGATGTAAAAGTGAAGTGAAGAAAGCTTTACAAAGATAGGGAAGCAAGGTTACTGATAGGCCAAGTAAGATTGAGAATGAAAACTAGTTACCTTCAGGTTTAGCACCATGGAGGACAATGGCAGTCAGTTCAGTCGCTCAGTCGTGTCCGACTCTTTGTGACCACGTGGACTCCAGCACGCCAGACTTCCCTGTCCACCACCAACTCTTGGAGCTTGCTCAAACTCATGTCCATTGAGTCAGTGATGCCATCCAACCATCTCATCCTCTGTCGTCCCCTTCTCCTCCCACCTTCAACCTTTCCCAGCATCAGGGTCTTTTCCAATGAGTCAGTTCTTTGCATCAGGTGACCAAAGGATTGGAGTTTCAGCTTCAGCAAAGTATCGGAGCTTCAGGACAATAGCAATCCTGACTAAATTCTACTTACTTTCAGGTTTCAGTTTAGACTTTACCTGGGGAAGTCTTCCATGACCCTGCAAAACTGGATTAAGGATCCCTAATGTATACTATATCACACCTATAATTTTACACTTAAAGTTTTGAAGTTGCTCTTTTATTTATCGATCTTTGTCTCTAAACCACGTGTGCCCCAAAGGCAAAAACTTGTGATCACTGCTGTGCCTTGCACAATAACTGGCAAGGAGTAGGGACAACACTTGCCAAATGAAATTTAAAAAAAAAAAAAGTTTACTTATTTTTGGCTGCGCTGGGACTTCGTTGCTGTGTGTGGGCTTCCTCTAGTTGGGACAAGTGGGGGCTACAGTTGGTTGCAGTACTTGGGCTGCTCATTTTGGTGGCTTCTCTTATTGGGGAGCAGGGCTCTAGGGTACTCCTGCTTCAGTAGTTGTAGCGCGGGCTTAGCTGCCCTGCGGCACGAGGAATCTTCCCGCCTGGTGATTGAACCGATGTCTCCTGCATTGGCAGGTGTATTCTTTACCACTGTACCACCTGGGAATCCCGGACCACCAGGGAAGCCCTGCCCAGTGAAATTTAATTGAATTGCCAGAAGGCCAGGTGAGGGGAAAAAAAAAAAAAGGGAGGATATAATAGGGAGTAGCCAGATATAGCAAGCGTGAGTGACACATCCCTGGATGACAAAGATCCTCATTTAGTTTACTTCCGATTCAGAGAAGCTTGTTAGGACAATACAAAATGAGCTTCTAGTAGAATATTTAGGTGTGTCGGTTACCTGAAGGCAGAAGAACAGCCCAAAGCCAGCTAAGCAAATTAGTGAGTAGCTGTCATTAGTCAGCCATGCCCACTTCAACAATACCTTATCAATGGATAGCTTGTAATTCTCCTAAAGTTTTCATGAAGAAGTTAACTAAGGCAATGAGATGTGTACAGTTCAATTCTACACATCTACTGACTGAAAAGTTGGCCAAGGCTTCAATGAAACCAAATGTGTTTTTGGTTTTTGCAATCAGGAAGTATGAATCGGTTTCCTTACCCTTTTTAAAAATGTGTACAATTTTTTCTCATATTTCCTTTTAGGGTGGTAATATTTCTAAAAATAAGCTGTAGGACTACAGTAACATTAATTAAATTAACAATAACATAGTGTGTGTGTGTGCATGCACGCACACACACATGTGCACTTAGTTACTCAGTTGTGTCCGACTCTGTGACCCCACTGACTGCAGCCCACCAGACTCCTCTGTCCATGGAATTTTCTAGGCAAGAATACTGGGGCATGTTGCCATTTCCTAATCCAGGCAACCTTCCTGACCCAGGGATCAAATCCACATCTCTTGTGTCTCCTGCATTAGCAGGTAGATTCTTTACCCCTGCACCACTTGGGAAACCCAATTACAAAGTAATAAGATTCATAATTACAAGATTAAATGGTCATTATAGTAGGTCACTTCAATTTTAAGAGAATAAATGGTATATAGTAATAATGAAAATGATTCTAACCCTACATGTCTTGTTTATAGGATTTATGGAAAATGGGTTAAGTTAAATTTATTTCTATAGGCAAAAACAGACCTTTAATTTTGAATTTTATATACGAAGTCAATTTTTAACAGACTGTCTTTACTGAATTACCAAGTCACTCTCTTAAGAAGCATCTTCAACATATTAAAGTTTAATTACATATCTGCCTAATTACACCAATATCTCTCAGATTATATATCTATCTATATATATGTCCTATGTATTTGACAAGACTTAACCTATATAATTCTCCTTGGAGTAGAAATGGCAAATTTAATATATATAAAAATTTGTATCTATATAAAATAAATTTATATATATAAATTAAAGCCATAAGAACTCTTTCTAGATTGAACAAAACCATTTAGTATGACACAAATAAAATATAAAAGCAAAGGTCTCCAATTTTTTCTTGCCTCAGGATCTTAGTTCCCTGACCAGGGATTGAATACTGGTCTCAGCAGTGAAAACATCAAATCCTAACCACTGGGCAGCCAGGGAATTCCCCCAAATTTCCTAGCAGTGGTTATAGAAGAATATGAAGAGTGACTACAAAGTAAGATGACTCATTTTTAAATATCAGATTATCAGAAATCATTCATCTGAATGCATATCAGTCCCTTCAAAGAAGTAAATTTGGTGGTTATAGCACTGAGCTCTGAATTGATTTATCCAACGCTTGTTCACATTTTTCTGTCCTCTTTGGGAATTTCGAGTAGTACAGTATAATTTCAGTAAATTTTTTATATGCTGAGGGGATCAAAGTACCAGAAAATAATCATTTGGATGCATTGGTACTAGTGTTAAAAATCCTTTTACCTCTATACGGTTATGTAGACTTCTTTAAATATCCAGGTAGTGGTGTCCTGGTTTGAGAACATAATCTGATCATTTCATTTGAGAAACCTTGTAACAAAAGTCATTTTCAGATCCATCCTGCTTGCATTGCTTTTTTCTACTTCTCTCCCCTCTTTTCTAGACTTGTGCCACAGCATAGTGAAGTAGAAAAGACTGACATCTGAAAACCAAAACACCAGCACAAACGATACAGGCTGCGATCTTATCAGAATCTAAATCGCTCAACATAAAGTAGCCTCTCCCTGCACCATTTCCGCCTTATCATCTCTGGAGTTCTTTTTCAGACTTGTCTCCATCACAGTAGCTCATTTATTTGCTTGCTTGTTTACTGTCGCTCTCTGCGGTCTTCCTATTTTTCTTTTTCCCAAGCATTGTTGCTTCCTGAAAGCGACAACCTTTTATAAAGATGGGGCTCCTTGTTTACGCCTGTATGCTCTGTGCCCAGAAGAATGCTTAACATACATTGAGTGTTCAGTAAATATGAGTTGAATGAATAAGGATAAGAATGTATACTCAAATGTTACATAAAATAAAATGCTGCATACATCATTGTTTCTTTCAAAATGCTATTGGCTTCTGAAACAATTCTAGAGAGCAATAAGATTTTGCAGTTATGTAGTAATCTGAAGAATTTGTTTTACTTTTCCCTCTCTTCTTTCCCAAACGCATCTCCAATTCCATTTGAAACACACTCCCTAATAAAAGCATCTTCAGGATACTGAGGTGTGCATGGCATAGCTGTAAATTAGGCCAATATTTCAATTTTCTTTCCCTCTGTCTCTTTGCTTTCTCCCTTCCTTCCGTGTTTACCTCTTTTTGAATCAATCCATCTCTCTTCAAAATCAGGTAGCAAATAAATGTTTTATCAGAATAGAGGAAGAGAATTCAAACTTCTTAATTAGAGACAAAGATTAGTAACTTAGTTTCTATTGCCTGTGCTTGCTACAGAAAAATTAGAAAATATATCTGGATAAGTTTTTCAAAAAGGTGCTGAATCCACCCACCCCTACCTTTCTCCTTGAGTGTGAGCTGCACTTAGAGACTGACTTCCAAAGAATAGAATATGGGAATGGGGAGAAGTAACTTTAGAGTGGAAAAAATTCACAGACACTATCTTTTGTACCACACTGCTTGCATGGGTTCCCTGACAGGGTTCAAACCTGGGTCCAGGTAGTCAAAGCACAGAATCCTAACCACTGGACCACTAGGGAATTCCCTATGAACTTGTATTCTTAAAGGAATATTTTTTAATGTTGATTTTTAAGTTAATTAACTAATCAATTGACTGAATCAAGTGTTAGTTGCAGCACCTGGGATCTTCTATCTTCCTTATGGTACGTGGGTCCTTAGTTATGGCATGCAGGATCTTTAGTTGTGGCATATAGGATAGAATTCCCTGATCAGGGATTGAATCTGAGCCCCCTATGTTGGAAGCATGGAGTCTTAGCCAATGAACCACTAGGGAAGTCCTGGAATATTTTTAATTCAGAAAAATAATAAATAAATAATAAAAAATTATTATAGAAATATCAATCCAGACAAAATTTGTTGATCATCAATGAACACCATCCTATTGATGGACATTTTACTATAGTCTGTTTTTTAGGAAATTATGTAAGGAATAAATATTGTATGTGGAAAAGAACCATTTAAGAGTTGCATTTATAAAGCTCCATCTGTAAATTAATTGAAGAGCTTTATAGTGTCCTGGGATGGTACAAGCTAGAAAGATTTAAAACTTCAGTTTTGACCTTAAGTTAATAAGTAATATTTTTGCCATGTTATTTTTTATTTAAATTTTTTCCATTAGAAGGAGTTTTCAGAGTAACAATTATTTATGGTTTTGAAAATTGCTCGTTTGCTACTATCTGTATTCATTAACTACTAAACACTCAGGGAATGTGCGCCTCGAGGAATTGGGGTAATTGTCCATGCTAACCAAGTACAGTGATAAAATGTTTAACAAATAAAATTTTCCACTTCTACTTCTCTTGTAGGAAGTTTATTAGCATTTACAATCACTATGATATTAGGAACCAACACTTATTAAAAACCGCTTTGTGTAGAAATACTGCCAACTTCATGCTAACTCTTGAAGCTGAAGGGACCCATTGCACTAAGCATGAATGGGCTTTGCTCTCAGCTGGAGTTACCCAGACTTTAATTCAGGAGTGACTATAGCAATTGCTAGTTCATGAGAGAGCTAAAGGCAGCCAGTATCTTCTAAACATTCAGGAATGTTTGACATCTTGGTGAAAGGCTTTTCTTACTGCAAGGTATTTCAGAAAGAAAGTGAGAGGTATTGACTATATAATAAAGTGACCAGGCTTTGACCTGAAGGCAGACCGTATTGTGTTTCTTATAATAGAGAAATTAAAATATGGTGCCTTATCTGTTACAAAGCTGTTGTGTAATTATAAATATAAACAATTGCCATTGAGTTTGAAGATCGTGAAAATTTGGGAAAGTCATTGAAGCTTCCTGAATCTCATTTACTTACCTCTAATAAATGGGGGAAAATACAAATAAACAATGTTTATTAAAATGCCTTTAAAAATGTAAAGCACAAGTTGGGTCTTCTTCCTTATTACCTGATAGATACAGAAGGATGAAGAAATTGGCTTTTCATCTTCTTTTTGATTATTGCCATCTAACCCATATGAGTACAATACCAAAAAGAAAGATTGTTGAATTGTATTAATTATGAATAAAACCATCCATGTTAATTTCTTTCAAGAAACCCAAAACAAATGACTCAGTAGAAATCTCTATATTTTCAATATTTGGTATTCAGTTGCTCTGCTATTTAAAAACTGTGGGTTTGCAAAGACACAGGATTCTAAATATTAACAAGGTATTTAAATTAGTACTTCCATTCAAACACTTCTGTATAATTAGTGCCAAACTGGAATTTTTATTACATATTCACTTCTTCATTTGGATCTCAGAACATAAACCAAAATGTCTCTTTTGGATGTGTTTGTGCATGTCTGTGTTTGTCTGTGTGGGTTTGAGTGTTTTACAAATATTTGGTACTTAGCAGAATTTTTTCCAAGCAGATGTTCATCAACCCCTTCCAAGAATTTGTGCTTATCACGATTAAACTAACTTGAAGAACAACATTTATTAATGGAAAACGGGTATCTTTACTGTAAAAAGAAATGTCTCACTGAATTTGTCTTGAAAAGACAAAATTTCTTTGGATTTGGTGAGAACTTTCAGATACTGTAGAAGTTTATGAAAGTCACCATTTCTAGTGACTTTATTTAACAAGAGTTTCAGGTAAGTAAAGTTTTTGAATGCAGAAATTAACTCAGAGTTTGCATCTGCATTATGCATTTCTAAATGTGACTTTTTTCCCTCGAGAGTCAGATACTGTTCGTTCATCACAGATGGACCAAATCCCCATATTAATTTTATCTGCTTTTTGCCTCTCCAATACAGATGAGGCACGTACATTTTTGCTAGTTGAGAAACCACATATTTGTTATATGTTTATTTCTAAATTTAAAAATAGACAAAAGAAATTTCAAAACAGGAGAGTCCTACAAAATATAGAGCTGAAATATCTATATAAAATCCTGCACTGAAACGGTTCACAGCCACTAATAGATGTATATCCATTAACTGCTAAGTTACCAAATTCATACCACTCAGTCACAGAGTAATGCTGACTAATAAAAAAATCAGCATTTTTAATAAGCGTTATGGTATTCTCTGATTTGGTCATGAACATAATCAGGTGTTCACATGCCCAAGGTGAGTGCTAGAAGGTGCCTCCCAAATTCTTACACCACTTCTACTTCCCCTGGGAAAATATGAGTTAAGAGTTAGAAATACCAAGGATAGCAATGTAACTTGAATTTTGAATTTTGAATCTCTTTGCCTTGCTCCTTCATAAACTGAAATCAATCTATTGATCCTTGTTTGATAACTTGAAAGAATGCCTTTCAAGGAGCTGTCCACTAAAGTTATAGTTTAAATCAAAACTGTTTATAAACTAGGGACAAGTTGTGAAAATTAATTGATAAGTACAACACAATGAAAATATCAAGCAATCTATTGATCGCCTAAGATCTACTGAGTAGTATGTGGCAGGCTTGGCTTACGAAACATGATATTCCCACATAAAATCCCCGTATACCTGCCTTTTGTCACCAAGTATTCAAATTCAGGTTTAGCACCTTTCTTATATCTCCCAGGAAAGCAACGCGCTATACAAAGCATGAGTGAAGTGAAAGTGAAAGTCACTCGGTTGTGTCCGACTCTTTGCGACCCCCTGGACTGTACAGCCCATGGAATTCTCCAGGCCAGAATACTGGAGAGGGTAGCCTTTCCCTTCTCCAGGGGATCTTTCTAACCCAGGGATCAAGCCCAGGTTTCCCGCATTGCAGGCAGATTCTTTACCAGCTGAGCCACAAGGGAAGCCCACAAAGCAAGAGAAGATGCCCTCAAATGCTAGCTTCAAAATGAAAATGTCAATATGAATGCATCAAGAAAATAATGAAGATGGAAATGTATTTTTCTGTTAAAAACCAGAATTTAAGAGATTGAAAGATACACGTGACAGAATATCAGATAAAGTTTCCTGAAAAAGTTAGATTTTAAAGAGGGTCCTAAAGAGTGAGTAAATCTTAGTCAGTGATTCTCAACCCTGGCTGTGCATTCGAATTGCCTAAGGATTTTGAAAAAACTCCCTGTGCCCCACCTTCAGAAATCCTGAGTTAATTGGCCTGGGGTGGGGCCCAGGATAGTTTGACAAAGCTCTCAGGTGATTTTAATGTGCAGGTAGGGTTGAGAACAGTTGTAGTAAGACAATGAAGAAGAATAATGGAAGAGAGAAAGTAACAGTTTAAGAGCATGTGCCAATTCATTCACCCATTTACTCATTCCATAAAAACCTTTATTGAGTGTCTACTGGATGCTAGTCATTGAACTAGCTGGTGGGTCAAATTAAAATGATTGAGAAATCATGCTTGGAGTTTTCCATCTAAAGAGACTTATGTGTAAACAAGCTATGACAAAGCAATATGATACATACATACATGTAGAGAACACATTATAGGACAATGATGATCATTTTCTGTTCACAAACCTGCATGCAAACTGGAATCACTGAGAAGCATTATGAATTATGGCTTTCTGGGTCCCACACCCAGAGATTCCAATATGATTGGTTTTGGAGCCAGAATTTAAAACAAAACAAAAACAAAATAAAAAAAAAACCCAAACACCTCTGGAGGTTACTTCAGTTCATAGTGTCGGACTAATGAGAGTGTGGTCTGATGAAGAGGTACATTTAGAAGTCAGGTTGAATTGTCAAGCAAAAGAAGGCTCAGTGAAGCCTTGAGTCCAGGGCAGAGGTTCTGGGATTGCAACATTGAAAGGTTCTCTGTCATCCAATGAAAGGGAAAATTTTAGAAGTATTTTTGGCAATGAAATGCAAAATGGAGTATGGGAGAGGATGCTTGAGGGGATTTATCACTAGACACAGTGCTTAGGGTCCCAAGAAAATGTTTCAATTTGCTCTAAAATCAGAAGATAAAAATGAACTTTTAGAAAAAAAAATGTTTTAATGTGTAATATTAACATCTGGATCATTTTACCAGCACTGTTGCAAAATATTATTTTTAGTACTTTTTTAATGGAAGAAGGAATCCACAGAGGCAAGTGCTTAGGACCAACAGAAGTCATAATGCAGCCCTGGGTAGAAGGAGCACCCAATCTCAACTGATTTTTCTATTAGATAAATGACGTGCAACAAGCAAACATTTATTTGCTTTCCTACTCCCTAGAGTTGTTTCCATCTTGATCTTGCAGAACTGGAATGCGAGGGCCAAGTATTTTATCTTATCAGAATACCTAGTTCCAAACTGGGGAGAGCCAGTTGAGTGAATCAAGAAGTTTGATTCCAAAGAACCCTCTGCTTTCTTAGGATGCACGGTTTCCCTCCATCTGAAACGTTCTTAGCCCCTTTATCTAACTGGAGAGCTCTGAGTTATCCTTGAAAACTTACCTAAAACAATTCAGTTTTATGTGTAACTTTCTCTAGTCTCCCCTGCCTCTGCCTAAAGTAATCACTGTGATATATCGATCCATTTTCTTCATCCCTTGATACTGTGCATTCACCGTGCATTGCTCTCTGCAGTTATAAGTGTGGCTAGGTCTCTTCCAACATGACCTCTACATCCTGGATTATCCAATCCTGTGTTCTTAGATTCTAGAATCATTCCTAATCATAATAGGTGCTACCAAAGATATGGCCATTAAAGTTCTAGATCAATATATTCATAAATACAATCTTTCACAAATTTGGACTATGCTTTGGAAAAGAGTCTAGCAAAAGAGTTAAAGGTCAAGATAACAACACTGTTTTAACGAAATGAAGTTAAATTACTTCTCAAGGAATTCACACTTCGCCTGAGCTAAGACACAAATAGGTGAAGACTGTTAATTAAAACCTTATAGTTCTTGATGGAACCTGAAGAATTTTTCTTAATAGCCATCAGTGCGGGTTCCAAAATAGAAAGGCTTCAGCAAGAAACCATCATTTTTTGAACTTTTATTTTGAACAAAATTTTGAATGTTACGGCACATGCTGCACTTATTTTTCTGCCAGAGTTACAGTAACCTAGCATTGGCCACACATCTAAAGAAACTTGAAAAATGTAAACTAATCATTCTAAAATCTTTGATAGCCTTTGTTCATGAATATTTTGTTAACAGAGCCATCTGTTCACATTTAAATATGCTTCCTTTATCTCAAGTATGATCAGACTGAGGATATGTTCATTTGTATTTTCCAGAAAGCATCAAGTTTTCCAAAGCACTGTTTCAGCTGGGGCTCTTATGTAAAGACTGATCCTAATAAAGAAAGAGATGTATTTGAGTTATTTTAATCAATGAGTTAGTTATTTTTAGTCTCATCCCTAAAGAGCATTTGCATTCATTGTAAAATGACCTGCCACAGTTGAATCTTATGGTCAGTCATGCTAGTTTCACCTCTCCAGAAATTATGCTATTGCTCTCTACAATGTATGAATAGTTTTGGGTCAAAGATGACCACCTCAAAAAATCAGTTGCTCCACCGAGACTGAGAAGGCAGGAGCATTTGCTTAGCTGAGTGCAGAGTCTTACAGGTTGCAGTAGAAAGATTTGGAGGAGGAAATAAGGGAAGAATGGAACAGGTGGAAAGACATTAGAAAAGGAAGAGATCAAGTAAACAGGAAAAATTTGGATATTCCAAAATGACTACATCTGGACACTGACTAAGTATCACAGGCATCTGTGTCATCATGGAATGAGTAGACCTTTAAGTTACAGTGGAAATTTGGTATCATGTCAGCTCTAGCTCTGAGAATGGTAAGGTTTTTAGGAAGAGTTGAGGTAAGTGCCTAAGGACATTTCCACAGTGAGTTTTGGAGAAGATAAACAGCTCATGACCCCAGAAATTCGCAATTTAGGACACCCCTGGTAGCACAGTGGTTAAGAATCTGCCTGCCAATCCAAGAGGACAGGTTTGATTCCTGGTCTGAGAAGATTCCACATGCAGTAGGACCACTAAGCCTGTGTGAAACCCTCCTAAGCCTGTGCTCTAGAAACCACGAGCTGCACCTACTGAAGCCAGCACCCTAGGGCCCATGCTCCACAACAAGAGATGCCACCTCAGTGAGAAGCCTGCACACCACAACTAGAGAGTAGCCCCTGATTACCACAACTAGAGAAAGCCTGTGTGCAACAACCAAGACCCAGCATGGCCAAAAGAATGAAAGAAGAAGTAAAGAGAGAAACGAAGGGATTCGCAATCTAGTAGTAGTTAGTTCAAGTGCAAATTACCACAATGTAAAGGATGACCTCAACAGAGGTAGGGGAAGAGTAGGGGCCCAAAACACTCATTGGCACCGTATGGTGTGTTGGTGATGTGAGAACTTAATGTTGATGTTAAAGAGAAATTATCAACCTCCTGTGGAGGGAATGAAACAGATTCAGAGGCACAGAAAATTCAAGCTAAAAGAGACTTTGGAAGATCAGTAACACCAACCATCGCCCTGTTTAGGAGGAAAAAAACAGCCTGGGGCAGTGGTTATGAACACAAACTCTAGTGTCAGATTAGTGAAGTCGTTCAGTTGTGTCCACCTCTTTGCGACCCTGTGAATCGTAGCCTACCAGGCTCCTCTCTTCATGGGATTCTCCAGGCAAGAATACTGGAGTGGGTTGCCATTTCCTTCTCCAGGGGATCTTCCTGACCCAGGGATCAAACCCGGGTCTCCTGCATTACAGGCAGATTCTTTACCATTTGAATATGCTTATTTACAGTTGTAGAAATTTGAATCAGCACTAGCAAATTTCTAATGCTTTCCCAATCTGGCCTTGTTGCATTTGTCCATTAGTCTTAGTCATATTTCTGCTTTTTAATTGGTTTGGTTTTGGCTATTTTCTGGTCACTTGCATAATTTTGTTAACTTATTTAATGATTAAAATTTTGTTCAATATTAACTTTATTCTAAAGAAGATGATAGGAGCTATTATATTTGTATCAGCAGTAAGACTGACCAAAGCAGATCAATGCACTGAATTCCATCGATATTGGAAGGCTTTGACTACTCAGCTTTATTCCTTTGAGTCCTCCTGGTAACTGGCAGCAGTGGGCCTCACTGCAAGGGAAGCTTGGGATCAAAAACCCTCTTCAGAGGCACAAACTAACAAAATCCAGCTGACCTGCCAGCCCCCACCTCTTGGGCTCAATTTCTTGTGCTTTAGGAGATGAAGCAGCTGAATATTGACTTCAGACCCATGGCTACCCAAACACACACACTCTCAAATACATATATACACGTCTGTGAGCTAAACTGTGTGTAGGAGTTGTTGTTAAGGACACAAAACTAATTTGCATATCAGGTGGATCACAGTAAGAAAAGATTGCCAATAAAAGTAAATGACTGAAGGAGAGTCTAACAAAGGGATCATTTATAAACATATGAGCAATATTCCAGAAAAGCAAAAAGATTAGTGTGGTATTGTGGGGAGCCTTTCCATCTTTAGACCTGAAGGGAGGGGTAAGAGATGGAAGGAATTATTAGGAGCCTGAGAGGGTTATATACAGAAGACCATGCAAGAGAAGCTTGGCCCTCTTTAAAGATGAAAGCAGACACCTTGAGGCAGCTTAGCATGGAGGAAACCCAAAAGAAAACTATTCTAGGTTCACTTTTCTCACACCCTTTGGATCTCTGCCAGTGCTTCCCAAGGGCTCCACCCAGCCAGTCCTTATGAGTCAGATTTCTTGACCAAAAAGTAAGATACAAGTTGTATCTCAAGAGATCCATTCCAGCCCTTTTTGTTGCTCATAATCAATTCGTGTCTGGGTAAAAAAAAAAAAAAAAAAAAAAATTGCAATCTTGACATTTAGAATAGAGAAATCTATTATTATTTCACCATGAGAGGATAGCTATTTTGTCATATTCTCATCCCAAACCTAAATATTAGCCATATCAGTGCTATTCAAGCAAAGTAGCTTAAAAAAGTGGAGGGGGATGAAGAAACAACATAAAAGGCAGCAGCTGTTGTTGCTTTTGTAGCTTACTAAATTACTTGAGTTTATTAATTATTGCTTCTTTCTTCACCATTTATTCCTGCTACCAGGATCTCAGTTGGTCAGGTATTTCCCTTGATGGGGTACCCAATAGGATCTGAGATTCTGGTGGTCCCATCTTTGTTGGGGTGCTGCCAGTGCAGGAGACGTGGGTTCTATCCCTGGGTTGGGAAGCTCCTCTGAGAAGGAAATGGCAACCCACTCCGGTATTCTTGCCTGAGAAATCTCATGGACAGAAGAGCCTGGTGGGCTACAGTTCATGGGGTCACAAAAGAGTCGGACACAACTTAGCAACTAAACAACAACAAAATAAATAAATAAGTGGAAAGATTTACCATGTTTATGAAGTGAAAAGACTCAATATTGTTAAGATGTCAATTCTACCTAAATGGTCTAGAGATTTAATGCGGTACCAATTAAATTTCATCAGGCAGCTCCCCTGCGTCTCCTTGGGCTGTTGGAGTCTTGTGACCATATTGTCCTGAACAAGAACCTCTTCACCACTGCCCATTGTGGCTAGAGAGTGCCACATAAATACAGCCAGAAAATGTGTTTAGGGTTCTAGAGAGTTGTCTGCTTGCCTTACTTTTGTGAAACCGTGCCGTGTAGACTATTGATGAGATTCTTGAGAAGTTGTCATGAACTGAGCGTCAGGGCTAGAGTTTACTACTCCCCTTCCCAAGTCAGTTCCCCCACAGGCGATGCTAATCATGTGCTCAGTGTAGCTCACAGATGGGCGATCAGAAACCCGCTACAAACTATGATTGGTGTGAATTCTCTTAGCTCCTCCCAGGAATGTCAGCCCTGCCTAGACATTGTGACTCTTCCCAAAATGCAGAGTCATTCACTGTAGATCTCCTACAGAAAAGTAAAAATAAAAAGAAGAAAGTTAGAAGAGTGACAGCACTTGGTTTCAGTAATTACAGTAAAGCTACAGTAATCAAGAAAATGTGGTCTGAGGGAAAGGAGAGACATCTAAATCAATGCAGCAGCCTAGATTCCACCTATGCATATATAATCATTTCTCTTTAGGCAAAAATGCAAAATACGTTCAATAGGGAAAGCAATTTCTTAACAAATGGTGCTGAATCAACTGGATATGTGTATGAAAAAAAATCTACTTTTATCTTATTTCCATACACAAAATTTAGCTCAAAATAAATTCTAAACCTAAGTGTAAAATCTGTAACTATAAAACTTAAAAAGCAAACAACACCCCTCTCCAAAACACACACACACACACACACACACACAACTGAGTGACCTGGAAGCAAATAAGGCAGCAGGAGCAAAATCATTTTTTAAAAAAGAGAGAAATTTGAATTTATCAAAATTAAAAATGTTGCCTCTTCAAAAAATACTATTAAAAATAAAAAGAAAGAAAAGAAAGGCCACAGGTTGGGAAGAAGGAAATGGGCCTACCAAAGACAATGAACGTCAGATTTACAAAAAAACCATTTGCAACTGAAAAACAAAACATCCCGATTATTAATAAGAAATTAGCAAAAGATTAAAGAGATACCTCACCAAAAAAAGATATACCAATAGTCATCAAGCACAAGAAAAGATGTTCATCAATCAAATGAAAATTTCTTTCCTTCCTGGCCTCACAGCTCTCTCAACTTAATGGTAGCAATCCATAGGACATCAAATTTGGGGAAAAGGCCAAACTCTTAGATTTTCCTTATTTTGTTTGTTTTTAAGCAAGACTTAGTTTTACTATATCTTTGTAGCATGAGAAGTTCCCACTGCTTGGGTCTTGAAACATCTAGTTTGCCAACACTTTGAAACCCCATCAGATGGTATTCTATTCCTCTTTATGGGCTTCCCTTGTGGCTCAGCTGGTAAAGCTCCCACCTGCAATGTGGGAGACCTGGGTTCGATCCCTGGGTTGGGAAGATCCCCTGGAGAAGGGAAAAGTTATCCACTGCAGTATTCTGGCCTGGTGAATTCCATGGACTACAGTCCATGGCATAGCAAAGAGTCGGACATGACTGAGTGACTTTCACTTTTATTCCTCTTTATGTCCTGCAGGCTAAAGAGCCACTTCTTGCCCAAGTTTGTTTTTCTTTTAGTAACAGGCTCACATGCCCATTAATGATCAACACATTTTTAGCTTTTTATTATCCAACTTCCTCCACTAGAGCTAGAAGACTACTTTACAACTTATCATAGAGCACTGCTTTAACAAATGTTTAGATGCCCAACCTCTCACCTATGCCCCTCATGCTAATAAGAATTTCTCTATGGTTTAATGATGCTAAAGGCTATATATATATATATATATATATATATATATATATAACCTCAGATCCCATAGATTTCATGAGTAGTTTGTTTCTTGTTCATGTTGAGACTGGTCTTTGGAAGGGGAAGGATTCTGCTCCACACTGTCCTCCCTGTCCCAAGTCTATGGTGCTTTGCCTGTTTCAATGTGCAGCAGCTAAAGTCTCTCTGGGCATCAACATTTTGCTAAATGATGGGGGAAGGATGACTTGCAACATTTCTGCCCCCATTTCATCACCAGAGGAAGTTATATGGCCACATGTAACTTCAAAAGTGTCTAAAAAATATTTTAAGTCTAGTTGGAGTTTAGACAGTCTCTGTCAAGTAATCTAATGGTGTGGTGGGAAATTAAACACTTGTTATTTATTGATGCTCCACCTAAAACACAGTTACATAGAGCCATGTTAGATCATGCAACAGCTAAAGCAAAGCCAGAAAAATGTCACCCTCTCATATTAAAGTCAGTGAGAGGAAAAATGAAAATGGAAGAGCTTACTGGAGGGATGATTTGCAAATGTGTTGGGCATGCAGTTTCCGAATTCAGAGTGAAATACTGTATCTTCAGGAAAGAGTGTAATTTAAATTATGAAAAAAAAAAAAAAAAAAAAACGCTCCTTAATTGGATTGCAGTACTGTTTATGTGGGTTTCCTTGGTGGCTCAGTAGTAGAGAATCTGCCTGCCAGTGCAGGTGATGCAGGAGAGGCAGGTTTGATCCCTGGGTCAGGAAGATCCCCTGGAGGAGGGCATGGCAACCCACTCCAGTATTTTTCCTGGAGAATCTTATGGACAGAGCAGCCTGGTGGCGACAGTCCACGGGGTTGCAAAAGAGTTGGTTTTAACTTAGCAACTAAACAACAACACTTTATGTATTGTTTAAAAAAAAGAGATTAAAGAGTAAAAATGTGTCAGTTCTTAAATATTACTAAAAAAAAAAAAAAGCCAAAACACATAGAGACAAACCAAATATTTCTAGTGGACATAAACGTTCCAATCACTCAGAAGGTGGTTTTCTCTAGTTAAAAAAAGGATGAGACTCTATACTGTATCATAACCTGAGGACAGTATTCTTCAGGTCCATTTGCTGTAACTTTAGTCTTGCTAGATTTATTATTTTTAATAATACATTATTAGTTTCCTGCTTATGTAACTTCTATGCAGAGTACATCATGCAAAATGCCAGGGTAGATGAAGCACAAGCTGGAATAAAGATTGCCGGGAGAAATATCAATAACCTCAGATATGCAGATGACACCACCCTTATGGCAGAAAGCGAGGAACTAAAAAGCCTCTTGATGAAAGTGAAAGAGGAGAGTGAAAAAGTTGGCTTAAAGCTTAACATTCAGAAAACTAAGATCATGGCATCTGGTCCATCACCTCATGGGAAATAGATGGGGAAACAGTGGAAACAGTGTCAGACTTTATTTTTCAGGGCTTCAAAATCACTGCAGATGGTGATTGCAGCCATGGAATTAAAAGATACTTACTTCTTGGAAGGAAAGTTGTGACCAACCTAGACAGCATATTAAAAAGCAGAGACATTATTTTGCCAACAAAGGTCCGTCTAATCAAGGCTATGGTTTTTCCAGTGGTCATGTATGGATGTGAGAGTTGAACTATAAAGAAAGCTGAGCGCCGAAGAATTGATGCTTTTGAACTGTGGTGTTGGAGAGGACTCTTGAGAGTCCCTTGGACTGCAAGAAGATCCATTCAGTCCATCCTAGAGGAGATCAGTCCTGGGTGTTCTTTGGAAAGACTGATGCTGAAGCTGAAACTCCAGTACTTCGGCCACCTCCTGCAAAGAGCTTACTCATTGGAAAAGACCCTGATGTTGGGAGGGATTGGGGGCAGAAGGAGAAGGGGTCGAAGGAGGATGAGATGGCTGGATGGCATCACCAACTCGATGGGCATGAGTTTGAGTAAACTCCAGGAGTTGGTGATGGACAGGGGGGCCTGGCGTGCTGCGATTCATGGGGTCTCAAAGAGTCAGACACTACTGAACTGACTGACTGATTTGCTTCAATATGTATTTGGACCATGTATTTGGACTATTTATCATAAGCGAGCCACTATTCTATGCTCTTTGAGCAAGTTAATTTATTTTTCCAACAACTCTGAGTTTTTCCATTTCACTGAAGAAGAAACTGAGTCATAGTAACTTGTACAACAGGCTGCTGGGAAATCAGCTGGCGATTTACAGAGTTGGATTTGAGTGTAGATTTATCAGATGCCAAGTCCCTTGAGTGCCCTCTCACTGGAAACAGACACTGGAAAGGGGGTGCTCTGGGATGGAAAGTCATATCTTCAATGAAACAAATGGTTTTACCTTCTGGTTTATATGTCTAGTGTGAGTCTTGATGGTTTGTGTAGAATACCCTTTGTCTTTTTATTTATTATTTATTTGATTGCACTGAGTCTTAGTTGTGGCATGCAGAGTGTTTAGATGCAGCATGCAAACTCAAGTTGTAGCATGTGGGATATAGTTCCCAGACCAGGGATCAAACCCTGGCCCCCCTCATTGGGAGCATGGACTCTTAGCTACTGGACCATCTGCGAAGTACCCTCCCCTCTTTTCTTTTCAGATGCAAAAAAAGAAAGAAAATTTGAAAAAAATATATTTTGCATATATTGTTGGCATGATTTATATAGCTATTAATGAGATGTTTAAATGCATTTCCATTAATTACTAGAAATCACTTTTCTTTTAGTACACTAAACATCCCACAAATGGTCTCAGTTTCACTTTGTGCATAATCTTTGTGCATTTACTTTACATAATCTGATATTATGTCTCAGATCATACACTTCCAGTATACTATGTGCACCTCTCTCCATTAGGAATAAATCACTGCCCTGGTCTCCAGTATCTTAAAGGAAAATATTTAGTTCTACATATGGGTCCATTGAGAGATGACAGGATAGAAGATATGCTATGTGTATATATACATACATGTGTATATACACACACGTATACATATACACATGTGCGTGCTTGGTTACTGAATCATATCTGACTCTTTGCAACCCCATAAACTGTAGCCCACCAGGCTCCTCTGTCCATGTCCACTCCAGGAAAGAAGACCAGAGTAGGTTACCATTCCCTTCTCCAGGGGATCTTCCTAATCCAGGGATCAAACCTGGGTCTCCTGCACTGCAGGTAGATTCTTTACCATCTGAGAAACCAGGGAAGCCCCCCACCAACCCACACACACACTTAATGAAATATTGTGCACATGTGTGCTAAGTTGCTTCAGTTGTGTCTGACTCTTTGCTACCCTACAGACTGTAGCCCACCAGGCTCCTCTGTCCAAGGAATTCTCCAGCCAAGAATACTGGAGTGTGTTGACACATACTCCTCCAAGATATCTTCCTAACCCAGGATCAAATCTGTGTTTCCTGCATTACAGATGGATTCTTTACTGCTGAGCCACCAGGAAAGCCCCAATGGAATATTACTCAGCCATTAAAAATATGAAAATTTTGCCATTTACAACAACATGGATGGGCCTAGACAATATTAAGCTGAGTGAAATAAACTCAGACAAAATCAAGTACTGTATGATTTCATGTATTTGTGGAATTTAAAAAGAAGAATGAATGAATAATCATAACAAAGCAGAATCAGACTTGTAGGTACAGAAAGCAAATAGGTTGGTAGCCAGAGGCAAGAGGAGTGGGTGGATGGGTGAAATAGGGGAAGGGGATTAGGAGGTACAAGCCTCCATTTATAGAATAAATAAGCCAGAGGGATGTAGTGTACAACATAAAGAATATAGTCACTAATAGTGCAATAATCTTGTATGGTGACAGTTGGTAACAGGACTTATTTTGGTGATCACAATGTAGATAATACATAAAATACAGAAGAATGTATGAAATATAGAATCACTGTGTGCTTGAAACTAAAATAATATTGTAAGCCAACTATACTGTAATCAAAAAATAATTGTGTCAGGACCACAAAACACTTGGATTTATGTAAATGAAATATGCAACATTTACTCAAGTCTGTTCTTGCTCTGATCTTAATCATCTCATTTTACTCAAATATGAAAATTCATATAACCCTAATAACAAACCTTAATAACAAAATGCTCACTTGGTGTTATTCTTGCTGGGTCATGTATCATGTATCAAAATCAGTAGCCAATAATTCTGCATAAACAGATTTCATTACTCCAACATTCTCAAATTTAGTGAGCCATTAATTTTTTTTAATATGACTAATATTTATTCTTGTGCTGTTTTTACAGAACTCTTATGAGATCTTACTCCATTTGGACTTGACAATTTGATCAGTGTGATGTCTTCCTCTTGCCGTGAGATTAAAATATCTTGACCATTCTATGAATGTCTGAAAATAGACCCTATATACCAGAATTTACCTTTTGTCTTGAAACATCCTGTAAAACTTTATGATGTACCAAAAAATATAAGTGGAAGGATGAAGATTGAGAAATTGGTTATTTTGTAAAACAATGTGCAGTAGAAAAACTGCCAAGGACCCACTGTATAGGACAGGGAACTATACCCAATATTTTGTAATAACCTATATAAGCATCCGAAAAAGAATGTATATATTATTCTTATATATATATGCATATATATAACCGAATCACTTTATTATACACCTGAAACTAACACATCATAAATCAATTATACTTAAAAAATAATAAATTTTAAAAAGATTCAAAGAACATAATAAAAAAAGAAAAATTGCTGCACAGTATTTTTCATTCACATTTAATCATATTGAAAATCAACTTAGACTAGCTTGGCTACCAAGGAAATTCATTGATTTGTTGTTCTATAGCAACCCAATGTTAGAGAAAATATTGAACTGCGAATCTTGGGCCCATGAATAGCCTTGCCTCCTCAGTTGGGAATCCTACAAAATTCCAGAAACATGAGCTGATATTTTAGTAACTATAACAATGTTATCAAACACAAACATACAAGGCGTTCTTTTCCAAAGTGAGTCTACAAACATTGGGGTTTCCTCCTAAGATTGTTTTCATTGGAGAGAGCTTCAACAGGGTGAAAAGTTTAAACAGTAAGAAGCAACACAGAATAGGATTCTGAAGTCTTAGTATCACAGTCTCAATATCACAAAGTTTTTCTTTTCTTACTGATTTATGTAGTAACTGACTTATTTTATGATGTAATGACTCATTTGTCCTCTTCATGCCTCAGAAGGCAATACTTTTGTTGATTTTGAGTTCTATCTTTGTTTATTTTTGAGGTTCACTACCAGAGGCAAAGTACTAAAAAAAGCCATATTGAATAAGATTGTTGTTGTTCTATTTATGGGAAACCTTTGAGTGAGTGAGTGAGAATTGCTCAGTCGTGTCCAACTCTTTGTGACCCCATGGGTAGTAGCCTGCCAAGCTCCTCTGTCCATGGGATTCTCCAGGCAAGAATACTGGAGTGGGTTGTCATTTCCTTCTCCAGGGAATCTTCCCAACCTAGGGATTGAACCCAGGTCTCCTGCATTTTATAAGAAACCTTTAGAAAAGCAAAACTGTGGAGACAGAAAGCACCTTAGTAACCCCTGGGGCTGGGGGTAGACCAAGAGTTAGTGAAAAGGGGAAGCAGGGACCTTTCTTCAGGGATGGAAGTATTCCCAGGATGGTGATGAGTGTCCTGCGCAGCTGCATAAATGCACTGAAGTCCACTGAACCCTATCTTAAGAATTCTATTTAAATTATGCCTTGAGTTTGATGCTATCTAAAGAAGCAATCCTCTTGTGTTCCCCTTCCCTCATTGTCAAGGCAAAGTCTTCACCATGGCCCCCAAGTCCTGGCATGATCTGGTCCCCTCCCTGCCTCTCTGAGCTCTCCCCTCTTTCCTCACTCACCCACTCCCTGCCCCACAGACTTCCTCACTGTTCCTTCATCATCCCAGGCACCTCCCTGCTCCAAGCCTCTGCACTGGTTGTACCTTTCACCTGGAACACTCTTCCCCACATATCTGCATGACTCCTTCTCTGACAACCTTCAGGTCTTTGTTAAGATGTCACTCCCTCAGAGAAGCCCTTCCAAACCACCTTACATTGTTATAAATAAAATAATTTATTTTATTTATATTATTTATAAAATAATTTTAAAAAATTATTTGGCCTTGCCATTCACATATGGGGGATGGGGGGCACTTTCCTGGTGGCTCAGAGGTTAAGGAAACTACCTGCAATGTAGGAGACTCGGGTTCAATCCCTGGGTTGGGATTGATCCCCTGGAGAAGGGAATGGCAACCCACTCCAGTATTCTTACCTGGAAAATCCCATGGACAGAGGAGCCTGGTGGGCTACAGTCCATGGGGTTGCCAAGAGTCAGACACAACTGAGTTGCTAACACTTTCACTTTCATTCACATATGGCTTCTTAGTTCCCTGACCAGGGATGGAACCTGCGCCCCCCGCAGTAGAATCACAGAACCCTAACCACTGGACTGCCAGGGAATTCCCTAGACTACCCAATTTAAACTACAACCTCATACCTTATCTCCCTCATTTATTGTCCCCCTGACAAAAAGTATTTCTTTCCATGGCCTTATTGCCATCTGACCTGCTATATATTTTTATTTGCCTTGTTCACTATGTCTCTACTTTCAGGGGTGGCTCAGATGGTAAAGAATCTGCCTGCAGTGCGAGAGACCTGGGTTTTGTCCCTGGGTTCAGAAGATCTCCTGGAGAAGGGCATGGCAACCCACTCCAGTATTCTGGCCCGGAGAATCCCATGGACAGAGGAGCCTGGTAGGCTGCAGTCCATGGGGTCGCAAAGAGTCGGACACAACTGAGAGACTAACACTTTCAGACTTGGACTTTGTTCACTGTGTGTGCTCGTCCCTCCTTGCCCTGCCTCACCCCGCCTTCAACTAGAGCAGAACTCCTGGAGGGCAGGGCCTCTGTTTTGTCACAGCTGTATCCTCAGCATTAGCATTAGTGGCAGTGTCCAGACACATTAGCTGAAGGAATGAACGGCAGGCCTCTGGGCCCTGTGTCTGGGCTTCTGGCTACAGGTGGAGAGGGTGGTGCTGGCTGTGGACAGAGCGGTGATGAAAATACCATCCTTGCATTTGGATCTGGTATGTCCAGGATCAAACAATCCCCAGGAACCTCTGCTCAGGGACCCATGAGGGCTAAGAAGCAGTTGAGAAACCTGAGGGCTAGGCAGGTGGCCAGAAGACAGCCTGACTTTCCAGCACGTCCTCACAGTGCCAAACAGGGGCCCGGAGACAGGCAGGCTTTCCAGCAGGTCCCAGCTAGCTTCCAGCATCCACACTCAATTAGCATCAGGGAATTCCACCTCAGCCCAGCCTCTTGCTTTCCACGAACACTGAGCTCTTGCTTTGCACTCAACCCTGAGCGGGGCAGTGCTGGGGACACAGTGCTGACAAAGACGGCTTTCCTGGGGTGCCTCGTCCAGTGGGGAAGGCAAACTGGTGCCCGCCAGTGGTAATGCCAGGTGGGCTGGGCTGGATCAGGGGAGCTGGGCAGGCTGTGGGGGCAGAGGTGGCACTTGACCCAGTCTGAGGGGTTCAGCTAGGGCTTCCAGGGGAGAGGAGGTCTAACATCTGTAGTAAGTTATCAGCCAGGTAGAGGGGAGATGCTGGGAAAGACTGAAGGCAGGAGGAGAAGGGGATGACAAAAGACAAGATGGTTGGTTGGCATCACTGACTCAATAGACATGAGTTTGAGCAAGCTCTGGGAGATGGTGAAGGACAGGGAGGCATGCAGTCCATGGGGTTGCAAAGAGTCAGACATTACTGGGTGACTGAACAACAAGAGGGGAGAAATGTGAAAGGGTGTTATGAGGAAAGAGATAGTAAGCCATGTTCCAGTCCAGAGTGTCTGATCCTCCTCTAGTATAGTGGTTCTCAAACAGGAGTGATTTTGACCCACAGAGAACATTTGGCAATGTCTGGAGACATTTTCGGTTATCACAAGCGGGGAGAGGTACGTGTGCTACTGACGTCTAGTAAGCAGAGTCCAGTGATGCCCCCCCAGCATCCTGCACCTCACCGGACAGCCCCCCCATTCCCTAAACAAAGAACCCAGGTCTCCCTCATTGCAGGCAGATTCTTTACCAGCTGAGCCACAAGGGAAGCCCAAACAAAGAACTATCCAACCCCAAATATCAATAGTACCAAGGTTAAGAAAGCCTAATGTAATCTCAAGAGGAATCCGATTGTGCAAGGCACGTGTTTTTGTGCTGAAGAATTTGTACTTTATCCTGAAGGCAGATAGGCTTGAGAGGTTTTAAGCAAAGATAGGGCAAGAAAAGATCTGGGTGTGTGTGGACACTCAGAGTCATCAGGGCAGCCTGAGCCCTAGGCTCTCCGACCCTACCAGCACCACTCCCCCTCCCCACCCCGCCAAGCTCCCACAGTAAACAACAGAAATTCAGAGAAAGACAGACATTCTTTGCATGACCAGGAGGCCCCCGAAGACGGGATGAGCACCAAGGAGATAAAACATTTCTTGGGTTGCTTTCAGGCCAGGCCCAGGGACCAGGTATGCTAGGCTCTTTGATACCAATCTCATCTCAGGTGACATTGCTTTTCCCTCCTCTGGGCTTTCGCAGGCTTCTGTCACCACCCTAGTTATCTGGGACTATGAGTCTGTTTATACTTGTCTCTTCTATTGCACTGAAGGTAGGGACAAGGCCAGAGCCAGCTTTGTGGCCCATCATAGGGCTGGACTTCCTGTTCAACCCCTCCACTTAGCACTAGAGATGCAAAGTCCCAAAGAGGGAAGACGTGCCCAAAGTCACATACAGTCGGCTTCCTCCTCATCCCCTGGGCTGCCTCCCCTGTGGCAATGACATCCCAGAGGACAGTCCTGTCATTCCACTGATTCTAGGTGCCTGAAAGGAGGCTGCCTGAGCTGGCTCGTGTGCTCTGCAGCCTGTTTGGTTGGGGAGGTGCTGCTCAGAAGTCAACCCGTGGACCAACGTCCCCTTAAGACTGCTGCTGCTGCTGCTACTGCTAAGTCGCTTCAGTCATGACCGACTCTGTGCGATCCCATAGACGGCAGCCCACCAGGCTCCCCCGTCCCTGGGATTCTCCAGGCAAGAACACTGGAGTGGGTTGCCATTTCCTCCTCCAATGCATGAAAGTGAACAGTGAAAGTGAAGTCGCTCCATCATGGACTGTAGCCTACCAGGCTCCTCTGTCCATGGGATTTTCCAGGCAAGAGTATTGGAGTGGGTTGCCATTTCCTTCTCCACCCCAAAAGACTAGTTTATGCTAAAAGCGTACACAGCCCTGAGCACCATGGGTTGGGGATGTCTGGTAACGTGCACTAGGGATGAATCCCACACCTAACCTGGCTGGCTTTCTGTAAGTACCTCCCCTTGGCCTCACTGTTCCTTGGCTTCCTGTCTGTAACACAGTGCTACTGGCCTTCACCACCTGTGCCCTTCCCCATGATAACTACCTGACATCTCCAGAACTAGAAAAATCTCGCTTAATCATTGTCCACACCTCTGGCACTGCAAGCAAGACCCTGGATGCCAGACTGCTTGAAGAATGGTCTTGGAACTTGGATTCTCTGAGTCAAGACCCAGGATGCCTGGGTACAAATCTGGTCCCCTCTGTGCCAGTCTCCTCATTCAACAAAGAGCCGAGTCACGGGCATGAGTGTGCAGGGGGCTCCGGAGCATGCAGGGCCTTGCTCCCTGCCCTGCCAGCCTCCTAGGCCCAGAGCCCTGCCTGGGTTTGGTATGCAAATTCCCTCTGAACAAGATGACCCACTGCCCTGGTATTCTGTGCAAAGGGGCAGGACACACCTGTGGGAGGCCCCAGGTAGGGAAGAATCCCTCAGGCCCACCTCTGCCTTTGAACTGCCTTCACTTTCCCAGTTAGATGACTTTCCATATTATGTTGTTGTTGTTTAGTCACTAAGTTGTGCTTGACTTAGTGACTGCAGCACGCCAGGCTTCCCTGTCCCTCACCATCTCCCAGAGTTTGCTCAAATTCACGTCCACTGAGTTGGTGATGCTATCCAAACATCTCATCTTCTGCTGCCAACCCCCTACCCCCGCCCCCCACTTCTCCATATTATGTACATTGAGTTTTTAAAAAAATAATCTACATTGAGAATAAAGCTGTTGAATTGTTTGTTAAATTTCCGAGGTGCCATTCATTAAAAATAAGTCATCCTCTCTAAAGTTTAAAGTAAAGAGATTTTTCCTTGAGCAGAAGTTGATAACAGACAACTCTTCAGAAGCCAGTAACCTATTCTAAATTTTAATTTTTTGTTATCTACTATTAATAAAGCACCTAAGAAATAATTCTCATTGGAACCTCACATGGTTCCACAAAATGTCAGGATGGACAATATCATTTTTCTCATTTGAAAAACCAAGGATTGGAAGCACATGAAATTTTGCAGGTTCAAACAACTCATAATGATGGAGTCATGACTACAGTCTAGATTCCTAACCTTTAAGTGCTCGTAAAATAAAATAATAAAGATCTTGAATTCTGCCATCAGAGAAAATGAGGTAGAAAACTGGCTGTGTTTTAATTGTTGGCAGACTCTGGACAAGTTATTTAACCTCTTCTCCAGTAATTTGTTTTTATCTTTAAAATAGGGACAATAGGGTCCACTTCATACCATGGACATGAGAATTAAATGAATGCTTACATGATGCTTGGCTTGTAACAAGTACTCAATAAATGCTTGTTAATGTAATAAGCCCTGTCCTACCCTATGGAGGCAGCTTCAGTAAAGTGGTCAAAGCTTGGCTTTGGAATGAGCCAGATGATTTCTGATTTATCACATGACCTTTATGTGAGTTCCTTCCCTGTAGACTCTTCTGGCCAGGTTTTTGGGGATACTGTAAGGGATACTCTGAAAATTAAAGTCTCGGTCTGCAGAAGAGAAGGCTTAAAAATTTATTTTATTCCACCTTGAACCTCTGCCAAAAAGTTTACTTACCAAGTATTGATTTCTTTACTCTGCATTTTGCCCCTTGTTTATACTTATTATTGTTGTTCAGTCACTCAGTTGCATCTGACTCTTTGCAAGCCCATGGAATCCAGCACACTAGGCTTCCCTGTCCCTCACCATCTCCTGGAGTTTGCTCAAACTCAGGTCCATTGAGTTGGTGATGTCATCCAACCATTTCAACTTCTTACACCCCGCTTCTCCTGCATCAGGGTCTTTTCCAATGAGTCGGCTCTTTGCATCAAATGGCTTAAGTTTTGGAGCTTCAGCTTCAGCATTGGTCCTTCCAATGAATATTCAGGGTTGATTTCCTTTAGGATTGGCTGGTTTGATCTCCTTGCAGTCCAAGGGACTCTCAAGAGCCTTCTCTAGCATCACAATTTGAAAATGTTTTTGTTTTTATAAGCCATATAATTCAACAAAGTATTACCAGAACCTAGTATAGTGCCTGCATCTTTTTGGACATCCAATAAATTCATGTTGAGCTATGTAGCTCATGCTGTAGGGAAGAGAATTCTCTGCAGCTCATGATGACCAGAGAAGACTTCAAGAAGGAGATGGTAGGATTTAAGTGCATGTTGAGTAATGTTTGGAAAAGATAGTTACCCCTGTGTGAATGGAGAATGATATTCAGGAGACCTGCTCATGATAAGAAGCAGCCCATAGAACACCTTTAAATATGGGCAAAAACGATGACTCTTGTAGAAGATCTAGAGGCAGTATTCTTCAAACCTGACCCAAGAAATATTGAGTGGTCCAAGACAGAAGTGATACATGGGACTTCCCTGGTGGTATGGTGGATAAGAATCCACTTGCCAATGTAGCTGGACACGGGTTTGATCCTTGATTCTTGAAGATTCCACATGCTGCAGAGCAACTAAGCCCTCATACACAACTTCTGAAAACCTAGAGCTAACGCTCTGCAACAAGAGATGCCACCACAACGGGAAGCTCGACACGCTGCAACAAGTAGCTCCTGCTCTCTGCAACTAGAGAAAGTCCGTGCACAGCAACAAAGACCCGGAGGGACCAAAATAATAGTAATAACAATAAAATAAATTTTAAAAATAGAAGAAATGATACATATCCTGGAAGGAACCCAGGGAAAAGCGAGTTTCCAGTGGTGGTTTTAGAAATGGGAAAAAGCAAAAAAGTTATCTTTTTCATGTTTTGAAGGTGGTGGAAGAATGGTTTGTTAGGCTGCATTCATAATTCTGATTTCTGATATAATAAAATTTGATCAAAGCCAGGTTTCCTTCCATATGTTTTCCTTACTTTGATTTTAACTTTTCTGTTTGCATTAGAATCATTCCATTGATGTCAATATTATTCCATACATGTGTAGAAAGAAGCCTTGGAAACATTGCTATCTTGTAACTATAGGCTGCAACACTGTCAGGAGATAGCCTTTTTAACAACAGGAAAAAGTACAAAGGTGTTGGTATTCTCCTAGATGGTTATGTTGTCACTGGGGGTGTCAACAGGTGGGGATCTTAGTTGGGGTGATAGACAAACAGCTTCAGATATTTCACTGAACTTTCAACTCTGCCAGACCCCTTGTCTACAGGTACAGTCCCTTATTGCTAAGCGAAGGCTATGTTTGGCCGGAGGAAAATGCTAAAGACATGGACACTGTGGGTGCTGCCAGAGGTTTCTCAAGGGTGTGGGTCCAGGTGTCTTGATTTTGAAATATCCCCCTGAGGCTCCCTCCTACAGCGTAAGAGGACAATGACTGCTTTCCCTGTTTGTTCTCGTGCTTGAACTAGAAAGGGATGAGGTTGATCTGAGAGTTTCAGGTGCCATTTTGACTACCTGTTTAAAAAGACTCTCTCTATTCATACACTCTCTTCTTTATTTCTTTTGTAAAAGCAACTCATGTCCAATGATCACCCTCTAGACCTTGTCACCATGAAGAACTTGAAATCTTCAACTCAGTCATCCTACCCTCTGGTGACAATGTCTTTGTCATTTACACTTCCATTTTCCATTCTGGGATCTTCAGAGAACTTGGAATTCCAGGACACTTTTCCTTTGTCTTCACCTATCAATTTTTCTCCCAATAATTCAACCTTCCCCTCCATCTGATTACATGATTCACATTCTAAAATTTTCTTTGGCTGATAATCTACATCCCAATCTACTCTTACCCCTGCCTGTGAAATTCCAAGCATGGATGAATATCACGTTTTCAGCACTGTACCAGCAAAGTAAACTTCTACTCAATGCCTTCCCCACTTCCCCCTTGTTCTTAGAGCATTTTAACGCCTAATTCTGAAGGAAATATATGCCATCAACTAAGAGACCTCTTAACATCATGTTTAAGTCTAAAGAGTCATCTGCATCCATACTCACTTTTCTCTTTTGATTCTTTTTTAAAGAAATGGTGTTCCTTTTTTTAAAGTTCATCTCTGTACCTGAGAGGCCTTTGCTTCTTCACGTGTTAATGAGCCACCTCTCTCCTACCACATTTTCATTCCGTTCTTCCTATCAATCTTGCTTCAAGCTCTCCTGTTTTAAGATCAACAAAAGCTTCTACTGTTATCTTTCTTTCCTATTAAGTACATCTCTTTGAATGAGTGATCTGCTCTCACCACTTTCAACAACCCCTTAGTCTTCATACTTTTCTATATGGCTTCTGCCTTTACAAGTCTATTATAATAAATTTGTTCTAAGAATTAGTGATTTCTTGTAGTTAAATTCAATGGATAATTACTATTCCACACAGTTTTCGGTAGCATTTAACATTGCTCCTTCGTTCCTTCCTCTTGGAATCTTTCTTTCCTTGATACTGTGATACTACATTCTCCCGTTTTCTTTTTTCCTCTATTATTTTCCTTGCTGATTCTTCTTAAGCAGTCTCTTTTGCCAGCTTGCCATCTGTTGCCCATTTCTTACATGTTGGTGTCTCTAGGGGCTTTATCCTTCGGTTTCTTTACTACAGATACTCTTGCCAGTCAATCTCATTAAGTTCCATGGTTTGATTTTCCATCTGTATACTGATGACTCCCAAATCCACAGGTCTATTCCAGCAGCTCTTTTGAGTAACAGATTCATGCACACAGCTCCCCTTGTATTTCCACAGGGACGTATTTGCCTTAGTCTGCTCAGGCTATCATAGCAAAATACCATTGAATAGCTTCTTTTAAACAATACACATTTATTTTCTTATAGTAGTAGAGGCTAGAAGTCTGAGATCAGGGTGTCTACATGATTGGGTCCCAGTGGGCTCATCTGCTGATATCTTTTCACTAGGTTCTGGATGATCTATGATGGTGATCTGGAGAATCTTTTTCTTCCTTTTCTTATAAAGCGACAGTCCTTCAGATTAAGGTCCTACCCTTATATTCTCATTTAATCTTAAACATCTCCACAAAGGAAAGGCCCTATCTCCAGATACAGCTGCACTGGAGGCTGAGCTTTAACATATGAATTTGGGTGTGTGGAGGAGGGGGATAATTCAGTCCAAAACAATGTCCAAGACTGAACTCATCAGTTTCATACTAAAATCTGATCCATTTCCTATGTTCTCAATTTTAGTGAACTGCACCAGAGATGGTATAATATAGAAATAAAGAAGTGGTTGCTAGAGTCAGTCTTCTTGGGCTCAAATCCAGGTTCTTATCTTATACTAACAAAATTGCCCTTGGGTTTCATGTTTTTCATCCATGAATGGGATTATTTTATAGTATCTGTCTTGTAGGAGTATGATGAGCATTAAGTGAGTTATAATTGCTCACTTATAGCATTAAGTGAGTTGGTATAATCCTTGAAACAGTGCCAGGCACCTGGATATGATTAGGAAAACAGCACTCAGGGCTTCCCAGGTTGCTCAATGGGGAAGAATCAGCCAGCCAATGCAGGAGATATAGGTTCAATCCCTGGTTTGGGAGGATTCCAAATGTTGCCGCGCATCTAAGCTCTTGTGCCACAAGTATTGAGCCTGTCCTCTAGAGCCTGGGAGCTGAAACTACTGAACCCATGTACCACACAACTACTGAAGGCTGCATGACCTAGAACCCAGGCCCTGCAGCTAGAGAAGCCACAGTGAGAAGCCAGTGCCCCCCAACTAGACAGTAGCCATGCTGTCTGCAGCTAGAGAAGAAGCCCATGCAGCAATGAAGACCCAGCACAACCAAAAATGAATAAATAAAATTAAAAAGTGCCTGGTAAACATCCACTATTATTATCATCTACCTAATGGATTAAACCAAATGCCTGCATGTCATCTTTGATCTCCTTTCTCTCTGTTGTTCAGTGGCTAAGTTGTGTCTAACTCTTGGCAACCCCATGGACTGCAGCACACCAGGCCTCCTTGTCCTTCACTGTCTCCCGGCCTCTGCTCAAACTCATGTTCATTGAGTTGATGATGCCATCCAAGTTTCTCATTCTCTGTCGCCCCCTTCCCCTCGTGACCTCAATCTTTCCCTTCTCTATTTATTTTCTCTCTAGCCTTTCCTTAATTTCTGAGTTCTATAGTTTCCATCTCCTTAACATCCTGGAACTGATTCACACTCCATCCCCTTACCTTTTTCCCTGTCCAGGAACCATTACTCTTTCCTGAGTTGCTATGATAGCGTATTGACTAGTCTTGCTTGGCTGACCTTCCAGTCTAGCCTCGCACAGCATACAGGGTGTTTTTTCAAAAATGCAAATCTCTTCATGTTAGTTCTTTGCCTACATCTATTAAATGATTCCCCCCAAATCTTTCTAATGATTTACAGACCTTTCACGATATTTCTATGCTTTACCACTGTTATCCTCATTTCTCTCCACTCATTAATTTTTACTCCACTTGGTAGCTACACCTTAAACTATTTATTTTAAGGGAATACTTCCCAAGAAATTTTATAATATGCAGAAAGTGATATTGTATGTATGGCACATCGTGGTGAACCGACACATTTACTTGTGTCTTAGGACAACTGGGCTGAGATCTCATCTAGAATCCTCAAGGGTAAGGGAATCAGGATTCAAACATATCTGTAACTCTTTCACAACATAGCAACTTAACTAGGGTACATTAGCTTGAAAGCTGGGTCTAATTACAGATTGCCACACCAGGGCCATGAATTCCACTGTCCCTTCCTAGAGTCTAATGTGTCTGTGTGTGTGTGTGCACGCGCGCGCTTAGCTGCCCAGTCATATTTGACTCTTCATGACCCCATGGACTGTAGCCCTCCAGGCTCCCCTGTCCATGGAATTTTCCAGGCAAGAATACTGGAGTGGGTTGCCATTTCCTCCTCCAGGGGATCTTCCTGACCCAGGGCGTGAACCCGTGTCTCCTGGATTGGCAGGTGGATTCTTTAACTACTGAGCCATAAGGGAAGCCCCTCCTAGAGCCTAGAGCCACTACCCAAACTCCTCTTGAGTGCAGAATCTTCACATTCCGCTCTAGAGGGCCCTTCCTCCTGGAGCCCTCACTTGCCCTTTGTGTTTGTTTTTTTGGTTTGTTTTTCTTTCTGCTCCAAATAGCAGCTATGTATTCTCTTCCACGCTGCTGTTGTTGTTCAGTCATTAAGCCGTGTTCATCTCTTTTGTAGCGCCATGGACTGACTGTAGCCCACCAGGCTCCTCTGTCCATGGAATTTCCCAGGCAAGAATACTGAATTGAGTTGCCGTTTCTTCCTCCAAGGGATCTTGCCAACCTAAGAATCAAACCTGCATCTCTTATGTCCCTTGCATTGGCAAGAGGATTCTTTATCACTGAGCCACCAGGAAAACCCATCCCCTCTCATACCTTGTACAAAAACATGTTTCTGAGGAACTTCCACCATATAATAATAATTCAATAACAGATAAATGCTTAGGATCCAGTGGGAACATAGAAAAATCTGCAGAGTTTGTAAGAATCGGATAGTAGCATAAAATTAATTCTCAACAGTGCCTAGAAATTCTGACCAATGCTGTTACTTCTTATACTTAATTAGGTAGATTCTTCACTGACATGATAAAACAAACACTTTTTACATAATAAACCAACTCCCATTTTAGCCAATGCAATTGCCTACCTTAGGTACCAGCATAAACAAGCAAGATAATTGATTTCCTGAAATAAGGCAGCTGTAGCTCTGCCTAAGCCTGGTTTTTGGCAGCAGTACCAAAGTGAATCTAACTAAAAGGTAGATATTTACACTGTAGGTTCATTTTGGGGAAAAATCTACATGCTCCCAAGCATCAGAATCTCTATATACAAATGTAAATTCCATGATTATGTTCCAGAAATAAAGGTGTCTTAAATGCATGATTCTTTTACCATTTTAGATTCTTGGCTCAAGCCTATTTCAAACTCTGTGAATAATGGAGAATTAGCTTGACATTTTAACATCTCTGTTCTTGGAAATAACAATGTTCCATTAGTCCCAAAGTGCTTTCTAGAGATAACTCAGTTTCTCTAAATTTCATATCTTGTTACAACTTTGGGACTAATAATATAAAGACACAAACATAAATTAATCCCTGTTCTTCCTTTAAGCTAATTTACCTGATTTTTGAATTATAACCTATTTTTAAATAAAACTTTAACTTAAGAGGAACATTTGTGGTAGGAGAAAAGTGGTTATAGGAACTTAAGATTATAAAGATAAACTCTTCAAAATGAGATAATTTGGGCTTTCTACTAATATATATCAAAATAATTTCTTTAATGGACACAAATTACACAAGTAACAGCACAGGAAAATTTAAGAAAACTTATTAGGTAGAAAATTAAAGCCAACTAATTAGTTAACAAAATAGATTTGAAACCTTCTTTATTTCCCATATTGGCTGCACCACACAGTTGGCCAGGGAACTGAACCTGGGACTTGAACCTGGGCCATGACAGTGAAAGTTGAATCCTAACCATTAGGCCACCAGGGAATTCCCCAAACCTATTATTGCTTTAAGAGTCTGATTTGGGAGTTTCCTGGTGGTCCAGTGGTTGGGACTTGGAGCTTTCATGGCCATGGACCCTGTTTCGATCCCTGATCTGGGAACTAATAGCATGCAGGCTGTGTGGCACAGCAAACAAAAAATAAAGGTCCTTCCCTAGTAGCACAGTCAGTAAAGAATCTGCTTGCAATGCAGGAGACCTGGGTTCGATCCCTGGGTTGGGAAGATCCCCTGGGGAAGGAAATGGCAACCTACTCCAGTATTCCTGCCTGGAATATCCCATGGATGGAGGAACCTGGCTGGCTACAGTCCATGGGGTCACAAAGAGTTGGACACAACTGATCAACTAACACTGACCCTTGAAAAAGGAGAATATCGACCAGATGACACTCTGAGTCTCTCCCAGTGTTTTTCTCTTGGTGTTCGTCTCCCTTTAGGAAACTTTTCTCTGCACCTATCCTTCTTGACACCATATCCTCTTTTCTGACTTTCCCCTTAGCTGCTCACATATACAAGTGACCCAATCATCAAATAACGACAAACTAACATTCCTGGTCCCTACTTTCTGTTCTGGTCACCAGCCTATTTCCTTTTTCTCCTGAGCCATACTTACTAAAATGGCAACATTTCTCAGTCTTCTATATCTCCTCAACTTTTCTTTAATTTTCCACACGCTACAGTCTGCCTTTCACCTATTTTTATTGCTGAAACAGTGGTCAGTAATTTAAATGGACATCTTTTATTTCTATTAGCTAGGAAATTTATCTGAATCCTCTTCTGCCCTCCACAGCAACTTGATACTATGAATAACACCCCTACTTCTTGATTTTGGCCCTTAAAATGGTAAAAGGCAATGCCTCTGGATTCAGGCCCATCAGAAATGGTAGGACAAACGGTTGCTGATAAAATACCACACTCAACTGGACGGAGGACTGCAGTGCCATCTGTCCTAGTGTGGCCTTTGCAGCATCCAAGACACCCCTCTCATTCTCCAGTTGATTTCATGTCCCTAAACGAGAGAACATGGAAAAGAGAAAAGAGAACCTGGTGGAGGGAAGGGAATCGAGAAACTGTATGTGTGTGATTTGTGAGATTATTTTCTGTTCTATTTATTTACGGGCTTCCCTGGTGGCTCAGATGGTAAAGAATCCACCTGCAATGTAGGAGACCTAGTTTCAATCCCTGGGTTGGGAAGACACTCTGGAGAAGGGAGTAGCTACCCACTCCGGTATTTTTGCCTGGAGAATTCCATGGACAGCAGAGCCTGGTGGGCTATGGTCCATGGGGTCACAAAGAGTGGGACATGACTGAGCGATAAACACTTTCACTTTTCACTTTGTATTCTATTTGTTAGTCTAGGGTGAGCCGGGGTACACCTAGGTGCCAGTATAACGCCCCAGGGCCACAAAGATGCTTCTATGGCCCCCACAGCAAAATCATGGAAACTATGTAAAATTATACTACCTATGATCAAAGACATTGGATTTATCTTCTTTAGTAAATTTATTGCCACTGCTAAAGACCTCCTTCTGTCCAAGAATCTCATATGATTTATTCAAGCCTGCATAATTTTTTACTTCTCATTTAAATATTCCTTGTAAATTGAAGGGCTTGACTTTACATTTGAAACTGACAATGATTGCAACCTATTTCTCCCTCTTGAGGCTCCCTCCCCTCCCCTCATCCTACCACTATTCTTTCTAACTTTTCCTTAACACGTTAATTGCTCACTCATATCTGACTCTTTGCAACTCCATGAACCATAGGCCGGCAGGCTCCTCTGTCCATGGGATTCTCCAGGCAAGAATACTGGAGTGGGCAGTCATTCCCTTCTCCAAGGGATCTTCCTGACCCTGAGGTTGAACCCTGGTCTCCTGCATTGCAGGTGGATTTTTTATCATTTGAGCCATCTGAGGGGAGCCCAACTTTCCCTTAATCATCCTTTATTTTTAGACTCATTAAATATTTTTTCTCAAAGTGTTTTTCTCAAAGTTCCCATTATTTTAACAATCTCCTTTTCTTTCTTTGTATCATCGATCCAGGCAAACTCATTGTTTTTATTCTGATTTTATGGCTCCATCCCAGATCTGTCTTCCAAACTTCAGGCCAAGATAGCCCACTGAATATTAAATATATCTACTGTATGTCCAATGGAGCCCTCAAGTAAGCATAGCCAAAAGAGACTTCCTGTATTTTTGTCTCTGATAACACAGCAGACTGAGTTAGTAGGAAACCCTCTTAATTTAAAAAAAAAAAATGTGGTATAGAATACAAAAAAATATATCAACGTACTCTATACATGACTGCTCAAAACAAATAAAAAGAAAATCCAAGAAATGAAAAGAGCATTCACCGTCAGTAATAACAAGCTCATGCCTTTTCCAATATGTCCTTAGAAGATCTTGAATCTGACTATTCGCTTAATGATAACTAGCTGTTATTTTAATGTCTATGAAGAAAGCAGGGAATTCCCTAGCGGTCCAGTGGTTAGAACTCTGTGCTTCCACTGCAGGGGGCCTGGAATTGATCCCTGGTCTGGTAACTAAGATCCTGCATGCCTGATGGTATAGCCAAAAGAAAAAAGAAAAGAAGAAAGAAAGCAAACAAATAAAGCCTTGAACCTGCATGAGGCAAGCAAGCAGTTGAAAATGAGATGTCTGCCTATAAGCAGGACACTGGAGAGAGTACCGCCTTGATGAGAAAGTGAACAGAGCAGGAAAAACACAGACACACATGGGAACTGTAAACTTGCCATGTGGAACACAGATGGTGCAGTAGTACCTCAGCTGAGAAGTAGTAAAAACTGGTTCCAGAACAGTAAAATAAGGAAATTATTGCAACATTTCAAAAACTAGGGGTACCTTGGATTCCTTAGAAAACAATTCCTACTGAAGACAGTTCCACTATAAAACTAACAAACCACAAACTGGTGACTCAGGGATTCAAGATTCATCTATCTGGAAACACTACCATCCTAAAAGTCTTTTCTTTCAACTGGATGGACAAAAGTGGGAGTGGAGAAAGTATTTGTTGTGATTGTTTAGTTGCTAAGTCATGTCCGACTCTTTTGCAACCCCATGGACTACAGCCTGCCAGGTTCCTCTTCCCGTGAGAATTTCCCAGCCAAGAATAATGGAGGGGGTTGCCATTTCCTTCTCCAGGGGATCTTCCTAACCCAGAGATCAAGCTGGCAACTTCTGCATTAGCATGCGGATTTTTTTACCTCTGAACCACCATCTGCTCTTAATTACCTTGGACTAGACTGACACATAACTTTTACTTATATTCCACGGTAAGAATTCATCATACGACACCACCTCGATACTTGTACCAATATTTAGCAGTGTGCCCAGAAGAACGTAATGGTTTTATAAACATATAGCAAGTATCTTTGCCACATTGTCCTATCAAATAGATCAGTAAGAGCTATTGATTCTGCCCTGGATATCAGTAACTGATCCATCTTCTTTTCCTTCTCCATGTCTTCAAGCTTGTTTAGACTGTCATCCTCTTTCACTTGGAATACTGCAATAACCTCCTGACTTGTCCTATGACCTGATTCTCCCTACCATTGTTAAAATACTGCGGCTGTAAATAATACTAGCTCTAGATAACTTTGGAAAAATTGGGAACTTATTATACAGGGCTCTTTACTATCTTATGGACCCTGAAACAATAATAAAGCTAGGTCCAGGAAAGTTCTGGGAAAAGAAATTGAAAGGGTGTCAGGATTGCAGCCAATAGTCAGGTATTCCCTGTCGGCCTTTATTTTATTTGGCCTCTCTTTAAGAGAAAATTTTTTCTCCCAACTCACGGTGGGGTTTCCTATCTTTTTGGGGGGCAGCACCACGAGGCATGTGGGATCACTGTTTCCTGACCAGGGACCAAACCTGTACCCGCTGAGTTGGAAGCCCAGACCCTTAACCACTGGACTAGCAGGGAAGTTTATCTTAACATTGCAAAAAAATATTCAGTGTCTTTTCCATCCTCCCTAATGGCTCAGCTAGTAAAGAGTCCACCTGCAATGCGGGAGACCTGAGTGCCATCCCTGGGTTGGGAAGATTCCCTGGAGAAGGGAAAGGCTCCCCACTCCAGGATTCTGGCCTGGAGAATTCTGTGGACTGTACAGTCCATGGGGTCACAAAGAGTCAGACACGACTGAGCAACTTTCACTTTCACTTTCCCTTCAATATGCTACCACTCATAGACAGCTTTGGGGTGAAAGTATTTTTTTACGTCTGTCTTCTGTCTACAAGGGCTAGGACCAATCGAAGTCATCTACTTCTTTTTATCACCCATGGATCTGACCCTGATGTTTTATACAATCCAGGTAGAGTGATTGTTCAATAAATATTCAACAAACCAGTGAATGACCAACAACATTATTCTATTTTATTCCATTCAGCATATTGTTAGCCACCTGTAATCTAAGAATTCATGTTCTGATTCAGTCAAATTTTTCATCCCTCAAGAAAAATTTGTCATGATGACTAAGCCTCAAAAGAAGGACAATTGCTCCCTTATTTTCTTGGTTTTATGCTTCAGGACTTGTCTTATCTGGCTGTGGCATCATAAATCGTCTCCATCTCGTCCTGTGTTCAGCTTCGCAGACAGGTTCTGTGTATTTGCCTTCCTTGTAGATCTCTGTTAACTTGGAGCTTACTCAACACTTTTGCTCCACACCCACATATTAATTATTCTGATTTTCAAAATTTTCTTGTAAAAAAAAGGTACAATATGAATAAAATTCAGCTTATGGATGATTGTATAGTGTCTTAGGAACTATTTTATTTGCACTAACAACATGCATTTGTTCTCTGTTTGTTTTGGTTTTACAAAACAGCCCCATAACTAACTAAGGATGGAACTTTTTCCCCAAAGCTACCAAATCCCACATGATTTTGTTATCAGATCCCACAGGAGATGATTGTCTCATGTAGCATTCAGTGAAACAGTTTTCTTGGAAGCAAAAACAAATGTTGTCAAGAAAAAAATGGACTGCAGGCAAACCCCTGGCCACTGAAAACTGGCAACTGCTGCGGAGCTGAAGGCCATTTTAAAGAAAACCCAGGGAAAAAGAGAAGTATTGTGGTATTTAAGGGCAAGGATTTGAGCTGAAGTTTTCAATGCCCTTGCTGATAAAAGGGAACCCTGACCATCATTGTCTCATGAAAATCTTCTAATTAATGAGTTAATTCGGGAGTATTTGAAATTCAATATGAGTATACAAGTCTGCCCCTCAGGAGATTCTGGTCAACCTGTGGTTCAATTGGACAGTTTCTCATCTGTGAACTAAGTGATTTTGAAGAATCAAAGGATAATACAATACCTCTTTTTTTATCGAATTTTCGCTCATTTCTTGCATGAAACTAAGGATAACATCCGAAATACGCTTCTAAAAGGGTCTTCAGCTGCCAAACTCAAATCTTGGCAGACAGTTTAGTGGAAGAAAGCAAATGGTCCCCCAACTAGGGACTGAACCCAAACCCTCACAGTGCAGGTGCAAAGTCCTGACCAGTGGACTGCCAGGGGATTCCCAGAATGAATATAAATCTTGACTGTTGTAATAAACTTTTAAGAAACATAAAAAAATAAAAACAAAAGAAAAATGGATTGTAAGTAAATTGTATGCCAGTTTTTATAAAAAGAAAAAAAATGGAGCATGGTTTACAGGCAACATCAGTTGGTGGTAACAATTTTGAGGCTAAAACCAGACTACCCAAAATTAAATCTAAACCTCCTAATTTTTTGGCTGTGGTACTTTAGGCAGGTTAATTTATCTATAAAAATAGATATGATAATAGTACCTACTTCAGAGTATCACAGTTTGTTAAAAGGATTAAATGATGTAATGGATGAACAGTATTTGGTAAACTGTTTAAATTCACAGTAAACACTTATGCCCACTGGAAAGGTAGAATGGGTGTTGGTATAGACCCCAACTCTGGACCCATGACACCAGAGTTCAAATCCCAGCTCTACCTTTTACTGACTATGCCACCTTGGGCAACTTCCCTAAATTCTCTGTGCTTTAGTTTTCTCATCTATTAAAATTGGGACCACAATAGTATCCGTCTCATAGAATTGTTGTATAGAATAAATGAATTAACGCCTGTAAAATGCTCAGTAAATTTGTTATAACTGAAAATTGCTTCTTGTTTGGGGAGATGCTCAAGATATTTTCCAGGGTTGAGTACTCATTACAGTTAAGTCTGACCAGTTTTATTGCTGTTTTCTTTGCAGTTGGCAAGCTGATATGTGTGTATTTAAATAAACTCCAATGTTTTCAAATAAATTTATCATTTTTATTGTTGACATTTATTAAACTCCAATTAAAGTTATTGACCTTACTCTAAGCAAAAAGAAGCTACAGAAAGGAATCATCAATGACTAAACTAGCATTCCATACAGAGCTACTCACCTACTCAGTAGGAGTGGCTTTTGTTACTAGAAACCAACATTTTCCTATTCTTGAAACTAATACTTTGGTCTGGGGTATCAGACAGATGCAGGTCGCTGCATCCCAGGTTCATTCAAACCACTCCAGATCTGGTGTTTCTGTCCCTTTATCACCTGCAGTGTGCTAAGAAGGTGGACAGATGTGTGTTGCCCTGGGGGATTAAATATAAATAGATAGATGATAGATAGACAGATTTTCAGCTCCGCTATTTTATTTAAGATTTTTGGATGTGCTGGTTCTTCACTGCTGCGTGCAGTCTTTCTCTAGTTGCGGTGAGTGGGGCCCACTCCCTTGTTGTGGTGTGCGAGGTTCTCATCGCAGTGGTTTCTCGTGTTGCAGAGCACCAGTTCTAGGTGAATAAGCCTTCAGTAGTTGCAGCTCAGGGGGTCTAGAGCCAGGCTCAGGAGTTGTGGCACATGGACTTAATTGCCACGCAGGATGTGGCATCTTCCTGGACCAAGGGTGGAATCCGTGTCTCCTGTATCGCCGTGCAGATTCTTATCCACTGTACCACCGGAGAAGCCCTTCAGCTCTGTTACTGAACAAAGCTATTTAAGCCAGTTAAATGCATGTCCCCCTTTCCCAAATAGTTCTCCAATTGAAAATGTAAATGTAAAATTTTTATTTGAGTCTATGCTACATTTATCTGGAGTACTGGAATACTATAGTACAGGTCCATTTACAAACAAGTGCTGCTTTGGGGGAAGTAATCCTTCCAGAGATTCAGGTTAATGTAAATTGTGTTTGCAGTTATGTAAATCATTTTTGAGATAAGGTCTTTCCTTCTATTGTTCTTCCTCTCTTTTCCTCTTTCTCTTTCCCTCTTCCCTTCCTTCAATCTCCACTCAGGTCACACTAACCTCTTTCCTCTTCCTGCAGCACACTAGACATGCCCACTTAGTCATCTATTTGGTTAACTCCCTCACAACTAAGACCCGGCACATCCAAAGAAATAAATAAGATAAATAAATGTTTTTCAAAATGTATTATTTTCTTTTCTATCTTTGCATAATCAAAAATAAGGCAGAGACTAGGCAATAGAATTTCCTTTAATGAAAAAGGCGTCCTTGCTAACATATGCAGTTCCTGACTTGGAAAGATAGTGGGAAGTTGGTTGTTGCTTGCTGCTTATGTAAGACTTAAAGCTCAACATTCAAAAAACTGAGATTATGGCATCCGGTCTTATCACTTCATGGCAAATAGATGGGGAAAAACTGCAAGCAGTGACAGATTTTATATTCTTGGGCTCCAAAATCACTGTGGAATGTGACTACAGTCATGAAATTAAAAGACACTTGCTTCTTGGAAGGAAAGCTATGACAAACCTAGACAGCATATTAAAAAGCAGAGACATCATTTTGCTGACAAAGGTCCATATGGTTAGAGCTATGGTTTTTCCAGTTGTCATGTACGGAAGTGAGGGTTGGACCATAAAGAAGGCTGAACACTGAAGAATTGATACTTTTGAACTGAGGTGCTGGATAAAATCCTCTTGAAAGTCCCTTGGACTGCAAGAAGATCAAACCAGTCAATCCTAAAGGAAATCAGTCTTGAATATTCATTGGAAGGACTGAAGCTAAAGCTGAAGTTCCAATACTGTGGCCACCTGATGTGAAGAGCTGACTCACTGGAAAAGACCCCAATGCTGGGAATAACTGAAGGCAGGAGGAAGAGTTGGACATGACTTAGCAACTGAACAACAACAACAAAAGGCTGATTGCAGACAGACTCTGACCTGAAGGACTGTATCTTTTCCTTTCTTGCTCTCTGGGCTCTGTAGGCAAGCCATCTATCCTGAGGGATCTTAAGAACCACATAAAATGATGAAAACCAGTCAGAACTTTCAGCACAGAGCAAGTACTATGAGATCTTGCACTCTGAAGCTTGAAAGGAATCTTAGAGCAATTTAGTAAAAGTCTCCATTTCTCAGATAAGGAGACTGAGATCCAGAGAAGGTAATGAGTTGCCCTCAGCCACATGGAAAGTATGTGGGCTGACATGAGCCTCGAGGCCAGTTTTCTTCTCTGGAAGTTAGTCTTCTCCTCCTTTGCCATTTTCATTTACTCATCTTCTGCAAGGATCTATTGGCTGGTTTCATAATTGTGGAAGACAGCTCTGAGGTTAGCAATCACCCTTGTATCTATTGGAAATTCAGATCTTTAGCCAGGCTGGCATAGTGGAAACTGTGGATTCTAGAGTGAAATTCTAGTGCTGCCGCTTGCTAGCTGTGTGAGTTAGGGTAAATAACTTTATCTCTTTAGGTTCAGTTTCATCATATATAAAATATAAGCATCAGAGTTACTGTTTCCATCAATCCAGAATATTCAGTATGATTTGGTTCCTTCCCTCGCTTTGTTTCCCCTCCACAAAGTTCCATGTCTTTTGTCACAGCTTCTTGAAACAAAACACATTAATGTTATGAATATACTACTTTAAATGGTTGCCCTTGGGTATAAATCTAAGGGGAACTATACTTCTAAATAATCATTTAATAATTAATGCACATTTTCATTTTAGACAAGGCTGAGAGAAAACATCCCTGCTCTGTTTTTTGCTTGAGTTTGTAGTATAAGTGACCCTGAGTCTAGCTATAAAAGGCAACTGGAATGGTTTAATTATTCAGGTATAAATGCAAGACAAAGCCTGCTGCTGCTGCTAAGTCGCTTCAGTCATGTCCGACTCTGTGCCACCCCATAGACGGCAGCCCACCAGGCTCCTCTGTCCCTGGGATTCTCCAGGCAAGAGTACTGAAGTGGGGTGCCATTGCCTTCCCCAAGACATAGTCTAGATTCTTCTAATTCCTTTAATAAGCTCCTATGTTTTAGGAATTTGTGTTGTTTTTCTCAGAAAAAATGCCAACATTAAGCAAGTTGAAACTTTAGGCATACCTTGTTTTATTACACTTCCCTTTATTGTATTTTTTTTTTAAATAAATCAAAGGTTTCCAGCAACCCAGAGTTCAGGATGTCTATCAGTACCATTTTCCCACAGCATTTATTCATTTTATATCTCTGTCATATTTTGGTAATTTTCAAACTATTTCAATTATTGCTATATTTGTTATGGTGATCTATGGTCAGTGATATTTGATGTTAATGTCATCAAAGGGACATTGGGTGCTCCACCCAACTGGCTATTCCCCCATCTCTCTCCCTTTCCTCAGGCCTCCCTATTCTCTGAGACACAATGTTGAAATTAGGTCAATTAATAACTCTATGATAGTATCTAAGTGTTTAAGTGAAGGCAGGAGTCATATGTCTTCCACTTTAAATCAAAAGCCAGAAATACAATTAAGCTTAGTGAAGAAGCTATGTCAAAAGCCTAGCTGGCTGAAAGCCAGGCCTCTTCGACCAAACAGGTAGCCAAGTTTTAAATGCAAAGGAAAAGTTCTGTAAAGGAGATTGGAAGTGTTACTCTAGTGAACTCATGGATGATAAGAAAATGAAACTGTCTTATTGCTGATATGGAGAAAGTTTCAGTGGTCTGGATGGAAGATCAAACCAGTCACAATATTCCCTTAAGACAAAGCTTAATTCCAAGCAAGGCCCTAAATTTCAACTCTCCAAAAACAGAGAGAGGTGAGAAAGCTGTGGAAGGAAAGTTTGCAGGTGGCAGAGATTGGTTTATGAGGTTTTAAGGAAGAAGCCAATTCCATGCCATAAAAGTTTGAGGTGAAGCAGCAAGTCCTATTGCAGAAGCTGCAACAAGTTACCCAGAAGATCTGACAAAGATCCTTAATGAAGAGGTACACTGAGCAGATTTTTCAATGTAGATAGAACAGCTTTTATTGGAAGAGCAAGTTGTGTAGGACTTTCATAGAGAGAAGTCAGTGCTTGGCTTCAAACAGTTTCAAAAAAATAGGCTGACTCTTGTTTGGGGTGAATGCACCTGGTGACTTGAAGTCAGTCCTCATTTACCACTCTGAAAATCCTAGGGCCCTTAAGAATTATGCTAAATCTACTCCTCCTGTGCTCTATAAATGTAACAACAAAGCCTGGATGACAACATACATGTTTACAACATGACTTACTATTTTAAGCCCACTGTTGAGACCTACTACTCAGAAAAAAAGAGGTCCTTATCAAAATACTTCTCATTGACAAGGCACCTGATCACCCAAGAGCTCTGACAGAGATGTACAATGAGATTAACGTTGTTTGCATGTCTGCTGACACAAAGTCCATTTTGTAACCCAAGACCAAGGAGTTATTTCAATATTCAGGTCTTTTAATTAAAGAAATACACTTTATTAGGCTATCGCTGCCATAGATGGTGATTTCTCCGATGGATCTGGGCAAGTTTAGTGGAAAACCTTCTGGAAAGGATCCACCACTTTAGATGCCATGAAGATCATTTGTGATTCATGGGAAAAGGTCATAATATCAACATTGACAGACATTTATAAGAAGCTGATTCCAACTCTCTTGGATTGGGTTTAAGATTGGAAGGGTTTAAGATTTCAGTGGAGGAAGTAACAGCAAATGTGGTAGAAATAACAGGAGACCTGACTTAGAAGTATAGCCTGAAGTTGTGACTGAATAGCCGCAATCTCATGATAAAACTTAAATGCGTGAGAAACTGCTTCTTATGGATGAGCAAAGAAAGCAGTTTCTTGAGGTGGAATTTACTCCTGGCGAAGGTGCTGTGAAGATTTTTGAAATGACAACAAAAGATTTAGAATATTACATACACTTAAAGCAGAAGCAGTAGTTTAAGAGGCTTGACTCCTATTTTGAAAGAAGTTCTACTGTGCGTAAAATGATCTCAAACAGCATTGCGTGCTATAGAGGAATTGCTCATGAAAGAAAGAATCAATCAATGTGGCAAACTCCATTGTTGTCTAATTTTAATAAACTGTAACAGCCACCCCAACCTTTAGCAAACACCACCTTGATCAGTCAGCAGCTGTCAACATTAAGGCAACACCTTCCACCAGCCAAAAGATTATGACTTGCTGAAAGCTCAGATGATAGTGAGCTTTTTAAAAATTTTTATAACAAAAAATTTTTTAATTGGGTATGTACATTGTTTTTTAGATATAATGCTATTGCATACTTAATAGACTACAGTGCAGTTAAACATACACTTTTACGTGCACAGGGAAACAGAGCAGTTCATGTGATTCACTTCTTTGCAATAACCATTTTAGGGCGGTGGTCTGACGCTGAACCCACAATATCCCCAGGGGATGCCTGAGGTCTTGCGTGCTTCTTTGATTGTAAACATTGGGTACTGATTTATTGTTTCTTGATTTGAAAGGAATGTACAGAATGCAATCCTTACCTGTTTCTGCTCAGTTTCTGTTTCTTAAAAGATACTTGTGTCTTAAGGCTTTCTTCTGTCTGGCTCCATCAGCTGGCCTTTATGTCTTCATCTTCTTTCTTCCCTTTTGCCAAGGAACAGGTTAACTTTTCGTTTAATCTAAGCAAAAACAAAATTAAGCCTTCCCTTTTCTTTCACACACCATTCATGCATCATCTTTTTCATGTCCTTCCCTTGTTTTCCCTACTCTGAAGTCCATTAATACTCTAACCTCAGCCTCAAACCCTCCACTAAACTCTGCTTGTTAGATATTGAAGACACTGCTATTGCCAATGAGTCTCTCCAGTCCAGTTACAGGTTGCTTTCTCCTTGTGCATTTGACACTCTTCCCTTTCTCTTAATTTTTTTTTTGAAAGTTTTTCTTGAAAACAAAGCCCCAAATCTCATTTTAGAAAATATAAAGAAGCAAAAAGAAACAAAGATCACCCACATTCCATTACCTAAGACAAACTACCCAAAGCAGTCCACTATGAGCATACATACACAGACACACACACACCCCCCTCGTACATCCTCCTCCTCCCCCCATGAGAATATGCTATTTATTATACTTGGTACTGTTTTTTCATTAATATATTGCAAACTTTGTTCCATGTCCAAAGACTTAATTATAATGGTATCAAAGTTTTAGAAGTTATTTTAAATTTTTGTTTAGTTTTGGCTGTGCCGTCTTCACTGCTGCTGGAAGGCTTCCTCTAGCCGCAGCGATCAGGGGCTGCTCTGAGTTGTGGTGCTTGGGCTTCCCACTGCAGTGGCCTCTCTGGTCGTGGAGCACAGGTCCTAGTCGAGCAGACTGCAGTACGTGTGGTGTGTGGGCTCACTTATCACAGCTCTGGGCTATAGAGCACAGGCTCAGTAGCTGTGACGCACACACGGGCTTAGTTGCCCTGTGGTATGTGGGATCTTTCCAGATTCGTGATTGAACCCACGTCTCCTGCATTGGCAGGTAGATTCTTTACCACTGAGCCATGAGGAAGCCCCTAGAAGTTATTTTAAAATGAACCAAATAAATCTAATGAGTAGTTTCTTCCACATTTTTTAGCTAATTGCACACAACGGTATGCAAACAACAACACAATAAAACACGTATAGCTACATTTATATTCTATCAGATGAAATTCTATGATAAAATAACACTAGAGATTAAAGTTCATTTTATAATGATTAGAATTAATTTCTTGATTTAATCCATCAGAAAAATGTATTAATATTTAATTATCATGCTAAGCAAACTGTAACCTCAACAACAGAAAAAGTAAAGTCAAAACTATAAAGAAACAGAAAAATCCACAACCACAGGAAGACATTTTAACACATTTCTCACAGTATTTTGTAAAACAAACAGGCACATACAAAAAAATCAGTATGGAGATACAAGATTTGAATAATAAAAGTTAAAAATTACCTACTGAGCAAATATGGAACACCGCACACAAGTGCAGAATAATGTATGTTTTGTAAGTACACATAAAGTATTTACAAAAAGTTCACTGTATTCTAGGTCATAAAAGAATCTCAAAATTTCAAATACTAAAACATATCCTCTGACCTCATATTAAGCTATTGATACAGTTAATAATAGCTATTTTGTAATCCCCACATGTTTGGAAATTAATGTATAAATCAAGCACGAGTCAAAGGCAACTGCAAAATAATCACAATAAGCCCAGCTACCAGTTATCACCAGACTCCCCAGGTGGCGCTAGTGGTAATGCAGGAGCCCAAGAGATAGGGGTTCCATCCCTGGGCCAGGAAGATCCCCTGGAGGAGGGCATGGCAACGCACTCCAGTGTTCTTGCCTGGACAGAGGAACCTGGTGGGCTACAGTCCATGGGGTCGCAAAGAGTCGGAGAATTGAAGAAACTTGGCATGCGCATAACACTCATCATCAAGTGAGAGTGAGTGCTAGTCACTCAGTTGTGTCTGACTCTTTGCGACCCTGTGGATTGTAGCCCTCCAGGTTCCTCTGTCCGTGGGATTCTCCAGGCAAGAACATGGTTACAATTTTTCTTTTCTCTTGTGATAAAGACTTTTAAGATTTATTCTCCTAGCAACTTTCAAATCTGCTGAACAGTATTATTAACTCTGGTCACCATCCCCCTCACTGTAAAAATGGGAAGAGGAAGAGGAGGAGGGAGGGGGTGTGCAGGGAGGAGGTGGGGGAGGAAGGAGTGGGGGAGGAGAAAAGGGGAACTGACAAGATGATTTGATTTCCCAGAGTTTCCCAGGCTGGCTCTTCTACTGGACTTCTCAGCTCTATAATTCAATAAATCCCCTTTTAAAATTAAGCCAGTTGAGCCAGGTTTCTGTCACTTGCAAACAAAAAGAGCCTTGATCCACGCAAGGGTTAAAGGCACAAAGCAGGAAGTGAATAAGAACTCTCTGCTTTCCAGCCTCATGTCTTATGTCTCTCTTCTGTTTCCTGCATTGGCAAGTGGGTTCTTTTACCACTAGTGCCACCTGGGAAGCTGTATTATTTTTATAGTGATTATTGCAAAAAATAAACAAAGCCTGGTAGATATGGCAGTGTACTGCCACAAAAGATCCAGTGTCTCAAAGCAACAAAAAGAGCACAGATTCTCTCTTTTCTTTCCAGTCTGATAGAGGGAGGGAAAATGATTCCACACCCATGACATTTATTTTACAATCACATGATAACTCAATCTTTTTGAAGAACTTATCTATCTTATGAAAAAAATTCCTTTTAATACCTTTTACCCATAGTTTTATTGAGTGCTTTTCTTTATTATTAAATGAATTCTTTATGTATTCAGTATTAAAGATAGTAATCTTCTATACTACATGTTGTAAAGGTTTTAATTGTCATTGATACTTTTGATGTATAATTTTTTTTGATGTGTAATGTTAATTACGCATTTGTTTGTATGGATTCCTGCAGTGTTGTGACAATGCAGCATTTTAGAAGTAGATTAAGAATATTAAGCAAATATGCCAAAGCTTAGATTGAGATTGGGTATTAAAAGGTAGAATATGTAATAGATAAAGTGCTCTGCCAATTGAGTGCTTTAGGCACTTAATATCAATATATCAAAATATATATATATCAAAATATCACTATATCAATAAGGAGATGCTGCATGTGTAAGAGCATTGAATTTAGAGTCGGAACTGAATCTCAGGGCTTCAATATGCTTGCTGTGTAACTTGGCTAGGTCAGTGCCTTTGCCCAGTGCGTTGAAAATTGCTACTTACATACAGTTAGGGCCGTCCCTGCTGCTCCAGTGGTTGAGAATTTGCCTTTGATCCTTGGTGGGGGAACTAAGATCCCACATGCCTCCTGGCCTAAAACAAACAAAAAAAATCAGAAGCAATATTGTTGCAAATTGAATTAAAGACTTTAGACATGGTCCACTTTAAAAAAAATTTAAAAAATACAACTAAAGTCTCTAGTTTATGTGGTCTTTTATCTCTTTAGAAAATAATTTCACTTGAGATTCAATCTGTAGAAAACTTAGAAATGTCAATATTACCAGCTGTAATGCAATCTTAATTTCTCACCTGTGTGAACAATAACTGTTTGGAGCATTCCTTTCACTAGATGGCAAATTTTTTCTGCATAACTTAGATTTCCCTCAGTATCTACACAACTTACTTTTCAAGAAGAAGATAGCTAAAGCTAAAACAATGGCTATTATACCAGCAGAAGTAAGGCATTTCAAAAATTATGGTCTTAAACAATCTATTAATCTGGTGCACACACATGTGTCCATTGTTGCTTTTATTTTTTTAGTAAAATTTACTTTCTTTCTTTATTTTTGGCAACTTGAATGCTGGGCCTTCAAATTAAAAGTCTAATGCACTACTTGCTGAGCTAGCCAGGCTGTGATGTTCATTTTAGATGTGTGGGAGGATTTAGAATTTCACCTAAATGTGAAACACACACACACACATCTGTCAAATGATAGAGGTTTAAAGAGTCTTTTTAAAAAATGTATACACGCAAGACGTGTTTCCTCTTACAACTCAAAGACCTAACTGCCATAAACCAGAGCTAGAGCTAGAGTTCTTAGGTGCTAAGTTAGAGGGCTTTTTGTAAAGTACTAACTAAAAACAGGAAAGGAAAAAAAATACAGAAAAAATAAGAAAATTATTATGAATATTACACAAACTCTTTCAGATAATAAAAGATAATAGAGGTAGTATTTCCCAGCTAATTTTGTGAACTCTGTGTAATTCTGATACCAAAAGTGCTGAAGACATTACAAGAAAAGAAAAATTATATATTAACATTTCTTATACAAACAATTCTTAACAGAATATAAGCAAATCAAATATAGCGACAGAGAAAAGGCATAATACATTGTTGGTTTAACGTAAAAGTTCAACAATGTGATTTTAAATATTAATTAAGAGGAAAAGTTATATAATTCAAAAGATGAAGAAAAAGCATTTGTCAAATTTCAGCTCTAAATTATGATAAAAACTCTCTGCAAAATAAGAATAGATGGAAAAGTTATCAGAAAGGCATATATAAAAATTTCTAATATCATTCTTACTGATGAAATACTGGATGCTCTTCCTCAAGCATAGGGAGAAGGCATGGGTGGCCAAATTTTTTTTTTTTTTAAATAAGGTAGTTTTAGGCTTACCGAAAAATTGAGGAAGCTACAGAGACTCATATACCCCTGGTGCTGACTTATGCACAGCCTCCCCTATTAGCAATACCTCCCTCCAGATAGGTATGATCTATTACAATTCATAGACCTACACAGACACATCATATCACCCAAAGCCCATGCTTTACATCAGAGTTCACTCTGGGTGTTGTGCGTGCTATAGATTTTGATGAAAGTATAATCACATGTATCTATCACTGTAGCAGTGTACAGAATAATTTCATGGCTAAATATCCTCTGTACTCTCCCTATTCATCCTTCCTCCTTTCCCAAACTCCTGGCAACCACTGGTCCTTTTAATGTTTTGATAGTCTTCCTCTTTCCAGAATGTAATATAGTCTGAAGCATATACTATGTAGCTCTTTCAGATTGTCTTCTTTCATTTACCAATATGCATTTTAGGTTCCTGTATTCTATTCATGGTTTGAGCATATTTCTTTATTGCACTGAAAAGAAAATAAAGTGAAGTCACTCAGTCATATCCGACTCTTTGCAACCCCATGGACTGTAGCCTACCAGGCTCCTCCGTCCATGGGACTTTCCAGGCAAGAATACTGGAGTGGGTTGCCATTGCCTTCTCCAGGAGATGTTCCCGACCCAGGGGTTGAACCCATGTTTTCCACATTGTAGGCAGACGCTTTACTGTCTGAGCCTGAATAATATTCAATTGCCTGGATGTATCACAGTTTATTTATACACTCATCTACTGAAGGACGAGGGCATCTTGGTTTCTTCCAAGTTTTGGCAATTATGAATAAAACTGCTATAAACATTCTTGTGTAGGTTTTCATGTGGACATACATTCTCAACTCATTTTTGGTGAATGCCTAGGAGTGCAATTGCTAGATCATATTAGTTTTGGAAGAAACTGCCAAACTGTCTTCCAAAGTGACTGCACCACTTTGTATTCCCACCAGAAGTGAATGAGAGTTCCCACTGCTGCACATCCTCAGTAGCATTTGGAGTTGTCAGTGTTTAGGGTTATAATCGGTATAGTAGGTTATAATAGGTATAATATGCCTATAGGTATGTAGTGATATCTAATTGCTTTAATTTGCAATTCCCTAATACTTTGGCCACCTGATGCGAAGAGCTGACTCATTGGAAAAGACCCTGATGCTGGGAAAGACTGAGGGCAGAAGGAGAAGGAGACAACAGAGGATGAGATGGTTGGATGGCATCATCGACTCTATGGACATGGGTTTGGGTGGACTCCGGGAGCTGGTGATGGACAGGGAGGCCTGGCGTGCGGCGGTTCATGGGGTCACAAAGAATCGGACACGACTGAGCTGAACTGAATGCCATTTGATGTTAAGTCTCTTTTCACATGCTTATTTTCCATCCATATATCTTCTTTGGTGAGGTGTCAGTTGAGGTTCTCTGTTTATTTTTAAAGTGAGGTTTTCATTTCCTTATTGTTGAGTTCCATGATTTCTTTGTATATTTTGAATAATAGTTCTTTATCAAATACATCTTTTTCAAATTTTTCTCCCAGTCTAATCTGGCTTCTTAGTCTCTTGCAGGATGTCCACTTTTATAACTTTTATTTAAAGTTGTAATTGAGGTCCTATCTAGTGCAATACAGCAAGAAAAAGGAATAAAAGACATACAGATACAAAAGGAAACAATAAACCTCTCTCTGGGTGACATGTTTGAACTTGTAGAAATTCCTATGTCTATTCAAAATCTACTAGAACTTACAGGTAAATTTAGCAATATTTTAGTATCAAAGCCAATATGCAAAACTAAACTGCATTCTCATGTTTTTAACATTGGAGAGTAAAATTTAAGATAGCATTTATCTCAAAATTATAAATACTTAGGAATAATGAACTGTAAGATTCAACATGACTAAATGTACAGTTGTCCTCAAATTGTTCTATTGATCTTTTTTTTTTTGACAAATACACACTGCATTATTGATCTGTGGTTGCACTGGGTCTTTGTTGCTGCAGTGGGATTTCTCTACTTGTGGTGAGAAGGGGTCACTCTCTAGCTGCAGTGCATGGGCTGCTCATTGCAGCGGCTTCATCAGTTGTGGAAGACGGGCTCTAGGTGCACAGGCTTCAGTAGTTGCAACAGAGGGGCCCGTTAGTTGTGGTGCAAGGGCTCTAGAGCACACGCTCTGTAGTTGCGGCACACCGGCTCAGTTGCTCTGTGGCATGTAGAATCTTCCAGACCAGGAATTGAACCTATGTTCCCTGAATTGGCAGGCAGATTCTTATCCACTGCACCACTGTTAAAATCTGGTCTATTGATCTTTGTAATCACATTCTTAGCAGACTTTTTTAAAGTAGCAGTTGAGAAGATAATTGTAAAATTTGTGAAAGTAATTCAAAGAACCTAAAAAAAGCAAAAATTACTTTTAAAATAAATGGTGCTAAAACCAGTGGGTATCCATGTGGGGAAAATTAAAAAAAAAAAAGAAAAAAAAAACACCAAAAAACAGACTTGACCTTTACCTCAAGTCATATGCAAACATTAATTTGAAATGAATGATAGTCCTAAATGCAAAAGCCAAAACTATGAAGCTCCTAGAAGAAAAAAGGGGAGTATACTTGCAAATTTGTATTGAGTAAGTATTTTCAGAAATGACACAGAAATAAAAGTAAATTTAAAAGAAATAATGATAAATTGAATGTTAATATTCAAAATTTCTGTTCATCAGGAGACATCACTAAGAAGATGAATATACACACCATAGGCAAGGAGAAAAATACTTGCAACACATATATTTGAGAAAAGGACTGGTATTCAGAATATAGAAAGTTAGCTACATTTCAATAATACAAAAATAACCAGCTAAGTATAAAAATGACTAGCAGACTTGCATATACTTCACAAAAAAGCTATACAAATGGTCAATAGGCACATGAAAATATATTCAGCATCTTTAATCGTTAGAAAAATGCCAGTTAAAACTATCATGTGAAATAATTATATGTAGCCACTAGAAAGGTTGGGCTTCCCTGGTAGTTCAGACAGTAAAGAATGTGCCTGCAATGTGGGAGACCCAGGTTCGATCCCTGGGTCGGGAAGATCCCCTGGAGAAGGGAATGACCACCCATTCCAGTATTCTTGCCTGAAGAATTCCATGCACAGAGGAGCCTGGTGGGCTACAGTCCATGGGGTTGCAAAGAGTCAGACACAATTGAGTGACTAACACTCACTCACTCACTAGAAACGCTAAAACGGAAAGGCATAATCAAATGTTGATGAATGTGTAAAGCAAATAATAGAATATTGTTGGTGGAAGTGTAAAATGGTGTATCTATTTTGGAAAACTGGCATTTTTTGAAACACTTAAACATACTTCTACCCTATGATCCAGCAAGTCCAGTTTTATTCAAGAGAAAGAATAATATGTCTAAGAAAACTTGTACAACAATATTCACAGTAGTTTTATTTCTAATAGGTCAAACCAGGAAACAGACTAGATTTCCAATAATGGATGAATAGATAGACAAATATAAAATGGGATACCACTCAGCTATAAAAAGGAATAAATTACAGATGCACACAGAAGTATTATACAGAATGAAAGAATCCTGACATAAAGGAATATATATTTACATAAACTGGTAGTACAAAAAAATACTTTTTAATGGTGATGAAAAATATGAAAAAAAGCTATTCCTGCCAAAAAGTGATTGACTAGAAAGAGGCATAAGCAGAATTTTCCGGACCCATAAAAATGTTTTATATTTTGATAGGGTGTAGATTACATGAGCTAATCCATTTGTCAAAACTGTATCTTTGAAGCCTATCTACTTTGCTACAGTAAAATAAATCTCAATAAAAAAGGTTTAATAGCACAAACCAAATACTAATGGCAAACTAACATTCACAATACAAGAGAAGTTTTTCTGTAGATATTCTACTAGGCAGGCAAACTGTCATAAAGAACTTTCCTTGACCCTCCCCAGGTGGCACAGTGGTAAAGAATCCGCCTGCCAATGCAGGAGATGCCAATTTGATCCCTGGTTTGGGAATATCCCCTGGAGGAGGAAATGGCAACCCACTCCAGTATTCTTGCCTGGAGAATCCCATGGACAGAAGAGCCTGGCAGGCTACAGTCCATGGGGTCAAAAAGAGTTGGACACGACTAAGCGACTGAGCACCCCACAAAAATGCTTGACTTTCCCCATTCCAAACCTTTCAGGATTCTGTTTTCCTCTCTTCTTGTCCAGTATGAGACCTATGCAGAAGACACTACAGCTGACATCCCCACTGGAGGTCAAGATATAGTCCACTTTAGTGAGTCAGTGGAAATGTGAGGATTATGTCATTTGTTCATATTGTTTTCTGATTCTACTAGTCTATCATTACAGGTTAACTTCAACTCTGACTCAGCACACCTCTATTATATTACAAAATGCAGTTGCCCAATATTATCCAGGGATTGGTCACTGAGTCTGCTAAGACACATTTCTTCCTGGTCCATAGATTGCTACTCTTTCATGATCACAGTGGTCTTTTGACATGACATTTCTTTTGCCGGAAATTTTAAGGTCACTAAACATATGTATAGTTTGTGATGCAGGTTTTTGTTATTAATAGAACAACTTGTTCTTGTTACTTTGATCCAGTGGTGTGCAAGGAGAAATGAATGGCAAGCTTTTCATTTCCTGGATTACAACAAAAATTCGACTTTAGTACACTCTCACATTTTTTTTTAAATTACATTTTTCACGTTATTATTTACTCATTGTGTGAGATTGATGGAACAGTACTAACAAGTGGCCAGCAGCGCCATAAAAACTGCGCCCTAGGTTAATGGTATATATGAACTCTGGCTTGGACAGTCTAAACCTTTTTTTTTTTTTTTTTTTTCATTTTGCACAGATTTAGTCTATAGAGAGAAGATTGGGAATTTGATTGCTATAATTTCTGAGCATAGGCATTGATAAAAGAGACCGCATTTCCTACTGGATAAGTTTGACTATGGTACCAAAGTGCTCAGTATTACAACAGTTTCCAGGAGGCATTTCCTGTCTTTAGTGTGCTACGTAATATTGTTTAGGTTTTCAGTATGTGAGCAAACATTTGGAGACCTGAATTGTTTTGGTTACACAGTTAACAACCAGATAAACGAAGTGGGTTTTAAAGACTACTTATTCAACATCCTGTGAGAATAAAATGTTTGAGAGGTTCTTGTCTCCTGGCAATTCTTGTATTTATGAGTCTTTGAAGAGAGAAAAAAATTAAAAATTAAAAAATACATCACTGAATAAACTCAGGTGTAGCTGACCTGCTGTAATGACCTCTGTTAGAGATCTAGCTGGCGAAATTGGATTTGCCTGAAGCTTAAACTCCTGGGAATTATATGCTTGAAAGTTCTGGAACATATTTTCCATTCAACACTAAACACTATGGTTATTTTTTTTTTTTTTAATATTTATGTGTCTGGGCAGCCAAAACCTGATGAAACTGACTCCCAAGGTGTCGACAGATAAGGTTGGGTGAAAGGCAAGTAATTTAGACTTCATTCACATCATCTATCCCATGAACTCTGTTCCATGCCTTTCCTCAGTCCTTGCACCCCTACATTTTGTACATATTATTAGATTTCCACTAGCTAATATGTTGTATTTATTTTTATAACAGTTTTTAGATATAATTCATATACCACAAAATTCACTCTTTTAGTGTACATGCATGGTGGTTTTTCATACATTCTGAGAGATGTGCAACAATTACTAGAACCTAGCTTTCAACATTTTAAGCATCCCCCAAAGAAACCCCATTGCCCATTAAGTAGTCACTCTCCATATTCCTCTTTTTTTTTTTTCATATTCCTCTTTTCCTCCAGCCTCTAGAGTTACTAATCTAATTTTGGTTTCTATGTATTTGTCTATTCTGGACATTTCATCTAAATAGAATCATATATTATTTGGTCCTTTGTAATTGATTTCTTTCACTTAGTATATTTCTAAGACTCATACATGTTGTAGCATGTATCACTTCATTCACATTCATTGCTGGATAATATTTCATTGTATACCACATTTTGTTTATCTATTTATCAGGTTGATGGGCATTTGGGCTGTTTCCATGTTCTGACTGTAATGAATAAAACTAAATATGTATGAATTTTATGAATGAATATGTATGGATATTTATGTACAAGTCTTTTGTGAACCTCTTGAAAAATTTCTTTTGGTGGATACCTATGAGTGAAATTTCTAGGTAATAAGAGAACTCTGAGTTTAACATTTTGAGAAACTACCAAATTGTTCTAAAAAGGGACTGCTTCATTTTACATTTCAGCCAGCATTATATGAGAGTTCTGATTTCTCCACACCCTTGTCAACACATGTTGTCATATTCAGAATCAGAAAAAAGCCATAAGTTTGAATGAGGACTGTGAGGAAGAAAAGGGCAGTTAAGAAGGCTAGAGCCGAGGTGATCTGGAGTTAGGTCAGTCAGAACTTCCTAGAACATGTCAAGGAGTCTTCTCTTTACTTGAGAAGAAATGTACTACTTTTGAAGAGTTTGCCAAAGTGAGATAATGTGATAAGATTTATATTCTAATGAGCCCCCACAGATGGCTGGATCAATGGTAAGAAACAAACAGAAACTATATGGAAAACCAGATTGGGGGTACTCTATGAGACCTTGTTTGAATTACAGGTGGTGACAATGGAAAGCAAGAGAGGTGTACATAGATTTAAGGGATATTTTTAAAGTAATATCAACAGACCTGAAGATGGAGGTATCAATGGTGACAACTGTCAAGGATGACTATCGAATGCATAAGTCATTCACTGAGAAAGGCGGCACTAATCAGGTGTGAGACGAACGTTGTGGTTTTAAGTGCCGTCACACTGAGTTTGAGGTACCTTTGAGAAATCTAAGAGATGTCAAGTAAAGTTGGATACATAGGTCCAACTATGTATCTAAAATTCAAATTTTAGATAGCGTGAAAGGTAATCTGGGGGAAAGAATTTTAGTCTATAAAATCTTATAAAGAGAAAAAAAAAAAACCCTGCTTATTACAAAGAGTATCTTATCAAAACTAAGTACAGGACTATAGTCATTTACAAAGTTATAACAAATTTTCTACGCTTTCATGTGAGGATGTAAGAATAAAAGAAGACTATTACAAATTACTACCTAACTCCTTCAGAGAGCTTGGTCAAACTTTTTGACCAAGTTTGGCTCAGTCACTTTCTTTCTTTTTTTTTTTTTTTAAAAACTTTTTAATTTGTATTGGAGTATAGCTGATTAACTATGTAGTGATAACTTCAGGTGGGCAGCAAAGGGACTCAGCCTCATATATCCGTGTGTCTATTCTCCCCCAAACTCCCCTCCATCCAGGTTTTGGCTCTGTCACTTTAATCACTGTAGAAAATTCCATCAACTTCTCTTCCCAACCCGCTAATTTTTTCTTTGTCTGATGGCCAAGTATTTTTATGCTGCATTCCAGAGCTGTGGTCATTTATGAGTTTGTGCTTGGGTCATGTGTGTTTCTGTTTGTGTTTTTCACACTTTTTCCTTCTATTATAAACTGGAGTATAGAGTAGCAAAAGTTGCTACTTACTAATAAAATTATGTAATCATAAATAAGCAAAAGACCCCTGAGCAAAAAATTAGAATTTCTCAAAGTAAAACTAAACAGAAAATCCAATAGGTTGTGTATCTCAAGAATCTTTATAGTCGTATTACTATTGTACTTAGACTATCTGCTTGCTCACTGAACTCAGATTGCTTTCTGGTTTCCAAAACATCAGTAAACATTTACTTACCTTATTCTTTGTTAGGTTCTAAATCCCTTGGGAGGAACAGTCCCTTTCAAAAGATTCCTTATCAGCTCAGAGCCTCTGTGGGAGTTTGAATAGGAAGTCATAACTCATTTTAAATTATGTCATTTGGATTTACAAATGGAACTCTTGACAGGGTTCAACAATAGGAAATTTCACAGGAAGCCAGCATTTTAATTCAGCCAAGAGATGCTAATAGAGTGTTCTATTAAACTTCAATATTTGCTAATTTGGAAGGATGTTTTTATTTTATATTGCACACAATAACTCAATTTCTATACTTTAAAAATAAAACAGCTAAAAGGAAGTTGCTGTGGAAATGAAGAAACGAGTAAGATAGTCTGAATCATTCCGATTGGGTGAGAAAATCTAGAACTATATGTCAGATCTTCATTCTTGATCTAAAACTCTTTCCATAGTGCCAAACAGTTTCAATAATTAGTAAGACTGTGGTATAAAGACTAGGGGCTGTGTATAAATGTGTTAGATACATCTCTACACAGTGCATCACAAGTTACCACTTTGTATTTTCGCCACTGCTTCTACCAGTCCCAAGCCTTTTCACCCAAACTATGTTTGAAATGTCATTCTATTTCATTTCTTTATACTCAAGTTTGTGTTTTTTAAAGGAACTTTCCTACACTGTTGATAAGAAACTGGGAAGACCCAGAGGGATGGGACGGGGAGGGAGGCAGGAGAGGGGATCGGGATGGGGAACACATGTAAATCCATGGCTGATTCATGTCAATGTATGGCAAAAACCACTACAATATTGTAAAGTAATTAGCCTCCAACTAATAAAAATAAATGAAAAAAAATAATTAAAGAAAAAAAAAGAATGTCAACTGACACAGCAACTATGGAGAACAGTATGGAGTTTCCTTAAAAAACTAAAACTCGAATTATGATGTGATCATGGGTCACATGATTCCACTCCTGGGCATATATCCAAAAAATAATTATTATTTAAAAAGATACATGCACCCCAATGTTCATCGCTGCACTAATTACAATAGCCAAGACATGGAAGCAACCTAAATGTCCATCAACAAATGAATGGATTAAAAAAAAATGTGATATATGTATATGATGATTTATACATATGATTTATATGATGTATACACAGCCATGAAAAGAATGAAATAATGCCATTTGCAACAACATGGATGGATCTAAGATTATTATACTAAGTGAAGTAAACCAGACAGAGAAAGACAAATACCATACAATGTCACTCATATATGGAATCTTATATATATGTATATGTGTGTGTATATATATATATATATATATATATATATGCACGCAAATGAACTTATTTACAAAATAGAAATAGACCCACAGATGCAGAAAAGAAACTTATGGTTACCAAAAGGAAAAGAAAGTGGGGATAAATTAGGAGCTTAGACATAACATATGCACAACATTACTATATATAAAAGAGATAACCAGCAATAACTTACTGTATAGCACAGGCAGCTATACTCAGTATTTTGTAATAACCTATAACGGAAAATAATCTGAAAAAAAATGAGTGTATATATATATATATTTTGTGGAGGGGACTGCAAATGGGTCTTCATCTGTGCTCTAATTGACGTGTATGGGCTTAGTTGCCCTGTTGTATGTGAGATCTTAGTTCCCTAATCAGGGCTCAAACCCACAGGCCCTGCATTGCAAAGCAGATTCTTAACCACTGGTCAACAGGGAAGTCCCCAAAAGTGTATATTTCTTGATGCAAATGCTTTCAGGAATGGTAATCATGGCTTGTTAGTACAGAATCCACCTCAATGCAGGAGATACAGGAGACACAGGTACACTCCGGGTTGGGAAGTTTCCTGAAGGAGAAAATGGCCTGAAAAATCCCACGGAAAGAGGAGCTTCGTGGCTACAATCCAAAGGGTCTCAGAGTCAGAGACGACTGAGCGACTGAGCACACACAATCTTTCTAATACACTTTTATGTGACTCTATAAATCAGATAATATCCTCATGGAGTTGTTTGACCACTAGATGGTAAAATAAATAAGTGTCTGCTGGGGTGGTGAGGAAGCCAGATCAGAGAAAGAGGCACCATGAATGAGGACAAGTGCAGAGGGGATCAGGTGACTGGGGACAGGCTTCACAGTAATCTTGCCTGAAACCAGGGCTTTACTTTTCTTATACAGCATATTCCTCACAAATCTTTTCATCTTTCCTGGATTTCCATATTCCACGACCTCCAGTTAAGAGCCTCACAGACAACTCAATTCATAAAACAGATACAGATAAGCTCTGTGCAAATATCTCTCACTATGACCTCATATATCATGTCAGATGAAACATCCTTCCATTTAAGAAATACAGAACATTTTGAGCAGATATTATGAGAGGAAATAACAGAGAACCAGAGGTCTTACCCTTTGTTTCTGTTCCCATAACAGATTTGGTAATGATGGAAATGTCTTTTAAGCAAATGAGATTTTATACATTCAGACTAATTCTCCAAGTCAGGCTTCAACAGTACATGAACTGTGAACTTCCAGATGTTCAAGCTGGACTTAGAAAAGGCAGAGGAACCAGAGATCAAATTTCCAACGTCCGCTGGATTATCGAAAAAACAAGAGAGCTTGAGAAAAATATACACTTTTGCTTTATTGACTATGCCAAAGCCTTTGACTGTGTGGACCACAACAAACTATGGAAAATTCTTCAAGAGATGAGAGTACCAGACCAACTTACCTACCTCTTGAGAAATCTGCATGCAGGTCAGGAAGCAACAGTTAGAACTGGACATGGGAAAGGAGTACGTCAAGGCTATATATTGTCACCCTGCTTGTTTAACTTACATCATGAGAAACGCTGGGCTGGATGAAGCACAATCTGGAAACAAGATTGCTGGGAGAAATATCAATAACCTCAGATAGGCAGATGACACCACCTTTATGGCAGAAAGCGAAGAAGAACTAAAGGGCCTCTTGATGAAAGTGAAAGAGGAGAGTGAAAAAGTCAGATTAAAACTTAACATTCAGAAAACTAAGATCATGGCATCTGGTCCCATCACTTCATGGCAAATAGATGGGGAAACAATGAAAGACTTTATTTTGGGGGCCTTCAACATCATTGCAGATGGTGACTGCAGCCATGAAATTAAAAGATACTTGCTCCTTGGAAGAGAAGTTATGACCAACCTAGACAGCATATTAAAAAGTAGAGACATTACTTTGCCAACAAAGGTCTGTCTAGTCAAAGCTATGGTTTTTCCAGTAGTCACATATGGATGTGAGAGTTGGATTATGAAGAAAGCTGGGCACTGAAGAACTGATGCTTTTGAACTGTGGTGTTGGAGAAGACTCTTGAAAGTCCCTTGGACTGCAAGGAGATCCAACCAGTCCATCCTAAAGGAAATCAGTCCTGAATATTCATTGGAAGGACTGATGCTGAAGCTGAAATTCCAACACTTTGGCCACCTGATGCGAAGAACCGACTCATTTGAAAATACCCTGATGCTGGGAAAGATTGAAGGTAGAAGGAGGAGGGGATGACAGAGGAGGAGATGGTTGGATGGCATCACCGACTCAATGGACATGAGTTTGAGTAAACTTTGGGAGTTGGCGATGGACAGGGAGGCCTGGCGTGCTGCAGTCCATAGGGTCACAAAAAGTCAGACACAACTGAGCGACTGAACTGTACTGAACTGATCTGATGATTTAACTCTGCATCATTGACTTGTGAAACATGTTCAACTATTAGAAGGGTGCAATAAAAGAGAAAGTGGAGTAGATAAAAAATATTCATCTCTCTAAAAAGAAATAATACAAATTAACTTACAAAACAGAAACAGACTCACAGACTTAGAGAAGGAACTTACGGCTGCCAGAGGGAAGGATAGAGGGAAGGGGTAGTTAGGGAGTTTGGGATGGACATGTACACAGTGCAATATTTAAAATGGATAACCCACAAGGACCTACGGTATAGCACATGTAATTCTGCTCAATGTTATGTGGCAGTCTGGATGGGAGAGGAGTTTGGGAGAGAATGGATACATGCATATGTACGGCTGAGTCCCTTCACCGTTCACCTGAAACAATCACAACATTGTTAATTTGCTATACCTCAATACAAAATAAAAAGAAAAAAAAATTTATTCATGTGGAGTCACTGATGACATTATTGTTAAATAATTTTTTATTTGTTTATTTTTAAATTTTTATTGGAGTACCATTGATTTACAATGTTGTGTTAGTTTCATGGTCCAGCAAAGTGAATCAGTTATACATATAGTATATCCTCTCTTTTTCAGATTTGCTCCCCGTATAGGCCATTACAGAGTATAAGTAGAGTTCCCTGTGCTATACGGTAAGTTCTAATTAGTTATCTATTTTATATATAGTAGTGTGTATGTGTCAGTACCAATCTCCCGATTTATTCCTCTCCTCTTCTCCCCATGGGAACCACAAGTTTACTGTTAAATAATTTTAAAATAATGCCACATGATCAGTAATTACTGAGCTGGAAGATTCAGGAGTTGCCTAGTGTCTTTTCACATCTTGAAGTTGACCATAGCCATTGAGTAAATAATACATTTTTATTTACTCATAGTACTATAAGGTCAATACTATAATTTACAGTGTTATGAAGTTTCTGCCTTATTTTTTAAAAGATTCCTGTTGATTGTCTCTGAATTGCCTTATTGTGCTTTTCTTTACTTCTCTTCCCTTTCTTCTCCTTCCAATTTATTCCCTCTCCATTTCTCCTCCTCTTTTTTCTTGAACTGATCTATTCTTACAATCACACTATGTCAAGTTATTTGTCTATTCATAGATTCTTGTTTATTTTTTTTGCCTATATTTCCCCTTCTTGTATGTAGAAAATATTCTATGTGAAAGATAGTAAAATAAAGAAAACACCTTTTATTTTTATTACAACTTTATAAAAAAATCATGAATATTCTTATTTCATGAGTCTTCATGTTACAATGCAACCAAGGGTGTCATTGTCTAATGAGTTTGTAATACTTTAGCACAATCCATAGACATATATTCTACAAATAGTACATGATAGATGAAGGCCATTTTAATTGCAATATTATATAGTTATTGCATGATATTCAAAGCATTGAAATGTAGATCGTAATGTTGGACTTTGGTCAACACACCTGCAAATTTTTTTGTGTATCAAAACATGACAAAGACTAGTTCATTCCAGTTGTTTTTACTTGTTACCAGGTTGTTGTTTTAAGGACAATTAGACTGAAGGAAATGTGTAGAGATTTATCATGCATATAAGATGTTATTGCTCTGTTCATTTCATTTTTATTCATATTCTCCAGCTCTTCTCCCCATTGTCTTTAGGACTGTAGATATCTACATCCCCAAATTCACACCAAAGACTCCAAGCTGCCCGGTCTAACTAAAGATGCTATCATGTTTACTGAGTTAAATTAAAAAATATTTTAAGACAATATCTCTCATGCTATTTTTGTGCTTGCCAGGTAAGATTTTATCTGCTTGATGACAGTCAATTTGTACAATTTGAACTGATTATATTTTTGGGAAATCTCTAGACACAGCTATAATGTGATAAAATTCCAACAATTCTCAACTTCCTCTACATTTCAAATCCCTTTCCTCCTTAACCCTGGCTTATAGCAGACACTATTTCAAGAATATTAAAAACTCTTGAGTCTGTACTCCTAACAGTCCTATGATGTTGGGTGTTATCTTTTAGAGACTTAGAAAGATGTTTGATTCCTGAATAGTTACCTAATACTCTAGACCTTGAAGATTATCAACTAGATGTTATTAAATTGGTCTTTTCAAGTATATTATTTTTGTAAAATGTGAGGTGATTTCACTAAACTGTAAATAATTACAAATAAATAAATATTACAGTGTATAAAAGCCTTTCAGTCTCCTCTGTCCATGGAATTCTCCAGGCAAGAATACTGGAGTGGGTGGCTATTCCATTCTCCAGGGAATCTTCCTGACTCAGGGATTGAACCCTGGTCTCCTGCATTGCAGGTGAATTTTTTACTGTCTGAGCCACCAGGGAAGGCCACATAAATATAAGCATATATATTATGTATGTATTTTACATGTGTATATAATAAATATATACATGATAAGTGTATACACATTTCCAGTTTTATTGAGATATCCTCAAAGATGATGTGTTAAAGTGCTGAACTCAATATGCCAGCAAATTTGAAAAACTCAGCAGTGGCCACAGGACTGGAAAAGGTCAGTTTTCATTCCAATCCCAAAGAAAGGCAATGCCAAAGAAAGTTCAAACTACTGCACAATTGCACTCGTCTCACGCGCTAGCAAAGTAATGCTCAAAATTCTCCCAAGCTAGGTTTCAATACTGTGTAAATCGAGAACTTTCAAATGTTCAAACTGGATTTAGAAAAGGCAGAGGAACCAGAGATCAAATTGCCAACATCTGTTGGATCATAGAAAAAGCAAGAGAATTCCAGAAAAACATCTATTTCTGCTTCATTGACTACACTAAAGCCTTTGACTGTGTGGATCACAACACACTGTGGAAAATTCTTCAAGAGATGAAAATACCAGACCACCTGACCCACCTCCTGAGAAATCTGTATGCAGGTCAAGAAAACAACAGTGAGAACAGTACATGGAACAACAGACTGGTTCCAAATAGTGAAAGGAGTACATTAAGGCTGTATTTTGTCACACTACTTATTTAACTTATATGCAGAGTACATCATGCAAAATGCCAGGGTAGATGAAGCACAAGCTGGAATCAAGATTGTGGGAGAAATATGAATAACCTCAGATATGCTGATGACACCATCCTTATGGCAGAAAGTGAACAAGAAACTAAGGAACCTCTTGATGAAAGTGAAAGAGGAGAGTGAAAAAGTTGGCTTAAAACTCAGCATTTAGAAAACTAAGATCATGGCATCTGGTCCCATCACTTCATGGCAAATAGATGGGGAAACAATGGAAACAGTGAGAGACTTTATTTTTTTGGGCTCCAAAATCACTTCAGGTGGTGACTGCAGCCATGAAATTAAAAGACGCTTACTCCTTGGAAGAAAAGCTATGACCAACCTAGAGAGCGTATTAAAAATAGAGACATTACTTTGCCAACTTTGCAACAAAGGTACGTCTAGTCAAAGCTATGATTTTTCCAGTAGTCATGTATAGAAGTGAGAGTTGGACTATAAAAAATGCTGACTGCTGAAGAATTGATGCTTTTGACCTGTGGTGTTGAAGACTCTTGAGAGTCCCTTGGACTGCAAGGAGATCCAGCCAATCCATCCTAAAGGAGATCAGTCCTGGGTGTTCATTGGAAGGACTGATGCTGAAGTTGAAACTCCAACACTTTGGCTACCTGATGCACAGAACTGACTCATTTGAAAAGACCCTGATGCTGGGAAAGATTGAAGGCAGGAGGAGAAGGGGACGACAGAGGATGAGATGGTTGGATGGCATCACCGACTTGATGGATGTGAGTTTGAGTAAACTCCAGGAGTTGATTGTGGACAGGGAAGCCTGGCGTGATGCAGTCTATGGGGTCACAAAGATTCAGACACGACTGAGCCACTGAACTGAACTGAACTGAACTGAAATCACTGCAGATGGTGACTGCAGCCATGAAATTAAAAGATGCTTGCTTCTTGAAAGACTTAGACAAACTTAGACAGCATATTAAAAAGCAGAGACATTACTTTGCCAATAAAGACCCATATAGTCAAAGCTGTGGTTTTTTCCAGTACTTCTGTATGGATGTGAAAGTTGGACCATAAAGAAAGCTGAGCATCGAAGAATTGCTGCTTTTGAACTGTGGTGTTGGAGAAGATCCTGGGAATCCCTTGGACTGCAAGGAGATCAAACCAGTCAAATCAGTTCTGAATAGTCATTAGAGGGACTGATTCTGGAGCTAAAGCTCCAATACTTTGATGACCTGATGCGAAGAACTGACTCACTGGAAAAGACTCTGATACTGCGTAAGATTGAAGGCAGGAGGAGAAGGGGATGGCAGAGGATGAGATGGTTGGATGGCGTCACCCACTCGATGGACATGAGCTTGAGTAAGCTCTGGGAGTTGATGATGGACAAGGAAGCCTGGCGTACTGCAGTCCCTGGGGTCGCAAATAGTCGAACATGACTGAGTGACTGAGCTGAACTAATAGCTTTAATGTGTACAACATGGTAATTTGGCTACATACATCATGAAATGATTACCACAGTAGGTTTAGTGAGGACTCATAATCTCATATAGAAACAACATCAAAGAAATAGGAAAAAAAAATTCCCTATGATGAAAAATTTGAGGATTTATTATGTTTTAATATAAAACTAATATACCATGCAACATTAAAATTATTTATTGAAACATGTTCTTTGGTTGCCTTCTGGAGTCTAAACAAGCCCACAGTTGAACAGTTGAATAAAATAAAAAGGAATATAAATAAATGAGAAGAAATTATGAAACACGGCTGGTACATCAAAAGAAAAAGAATTAAATTTAGTTAGTTAAAAACATATTGGAACTTCCCTGATGGTCTAGTGGTTAAGATTCCAAATTTCCTCTGTACCTGGCATGGTTTTGATCCCTGGTCAGGGAACTAAGATATCCCTCATGCCTCATGGCATGGCTTAAAAAAAAGAAATCAGTGATCACTTACTAATTAGGTTGGATTCACCACATAGTCCATCAATTTGTTTCCTTCACTTTATTATACTATTAATATAACAACAATAACAAACCTTGAATGGAGAGGAAGTTATTACAGGCAAAACATGGAAGCACATACAAAAGAAATGCCCAATAAAGTGCCTACATGACATAGATTGTAAACTGCTGGAAGATACTGATGATGTAGTCTCTTTATGTTCCTCACTTGCCCTGCAGACCAAAAGAATACTTCACTTGGGATATATCCTAAATCTCCTTTTTGACGGCATATTTGAGGAAGGTCAGGAGAGACTGTCTTATCTTTATTGAACTCCAAGAGAATATGTTTTGTGTTTTTTTAAAGATATCAAAATATTAAGAACTCTAAGAAAAAGGTATCAAGCAAAAATAGTTTTTTACCATTGTTTCTTGTATATTTTATTCAAGATAAAATTAAGAATAATTGTCAAACATCACTCCTACTTCTTCCTTAGCTCTCTGACTGTGAGGTTGCTTTCCTTATTGGAAAGATTTTTTGTTTTTTCCAACCAGTTATAACTTTTCTTTCTCATTTGGGATTCTGAGAGGCAGGCCTCTTCTTTTCTCCCATAGAAATATTAGATCAGCCAGTGACATCTTGTTGTTCTCCTCTTCTTCCACGTGAAAGAAGAAACTTGTATAGAAAATGGCTGAGACCATTGCTACAGATGTACTCGATGGAATTTTCTAAGAGTCTTCTGGAATATCTCCCAATGCGGAGATGTGGAGACCAGACATTGCTGGGTAGTAATGTTGTGAAATAACTCTTGGTCACTTCCAGCCACTGCTCACATTGCCTTGATCTGTCCTCCATGAGGGAAGTTTTATTCATTCATCCATTCATTTATGTATTTATTTTTCATTTTCACTGAAGCATAGTTGATTTACAATGTTGGGTTAGTTTCTGTTGAATAGCATAGTGAATTTGTTATGCATATACATACATCTACTCTTTTTAATTTTTTATATTTTTATTTTATTCTTTTTCAAATTCTTTTCCCATCTGGGTTGTTACACAATATTGAGCAGAGTTCCTTATGCTCTACAGTAAGGTCCTTTTTGGTTATCCATTTTAAATATAGCAGTATGTACGTGACAATCCCAAACTTCCTTCCCCCATCCCTTTCCCCGGTAACCATAAGTTTGTTCTCTAAATCTGTGTATCCACTCTTTTTTATTCTTTTCCCACATAGATCATTACAGAGTATTGAGGAGAGTTCCCTGTACTATACAATAGGTACTTATTCGTTGTCTGTTTTATGTATTATTATAGTGTGAATATGTCAATCCTAATTGAAGTTTTGAAAGTAACATTTCTGTCCCTTTGTACTAACCCTCTGGGACAAGACGCTTTTCTTAGTGTCTGACATACACCGGTTGGGCACCTACAACATTTCTCCAATCATGGGACCATGCTGTTAAAGGCAGGTGCCGAGTGTGGCTATGTCTTTATTCCTGCTGTTACCACCTGGTCCAGCTCCTTACTTCTCAGATGGAATACTTTAACATTCTATAAATGAAAAAGTATGAGTATTCAAGGACACATAGATCAGGGAGAGCTTTGAAATGAGAGCAGATTTTGGATTCCTTCAGCCTAAAGTCCTTAGGGCAGAAGAAATAGCGGAGTTGAACAGAGGAGAGGGAGGCACTGGCGAATATGAAACTTAAAAGATAAAATTATCTATTTGGCTGCGCCAGATCAAAATCTATAGTTGTGGCATTGGAACTCTTAGTCGCAGCATGTGGGATCTAGTCCCCTGGCCAGGGATCAAATCTTGGCCCCTTGCATTGGGAGCTCAGAGTCTTAGCTACTGGACCACTAGGGAAGTCCCAGCCCAGGTGAAACGTGTGTAGTCATTAACATCTTTCATTCTAATTCCTTTGCATTCTACTTTTTATTGCCTACAACACTTTTCAAAGAAGGGGCCATCTATGGATTACATTGGTTACTGGTAGAAGTGAAGAGATTGATGGGAATGAGTGCATATCCTTCTTTACTTATTTTCAGGTCTATTCCTGTTTCCTTAATGAGAGATGAGATTAAACTGTGTGATCCCAGTGGGTACCTGAAAGAATAAATACTGCTGAAGTTGAGGAGATAATAATGAATAGGAGTTTGGAGAGCCTTTAAAACAAACATCTAAGCTTCTCATTTGAAAATTTTGCTCATTGCTGTTTGTTGTTAACTTTTGGAGATAAAAATAATTTTGTCTGGCTCTTCTGAGACAATATCGCTGAAACCATGATGTGAACTATGAGTATCTGAACTCACTGATGTCTTGGGGTATCATAAAATGTGCTGGAAATGAATAAGCCACATTTTTTCCCAAGATAGTCTATAAATTAAAGTGTTTATGAAAGCGTACCAGAGACCCCATTCAGAACAAGGGAGCAGCCTGCACAATTATCCTGAGTGAGGTTTTCCTACTCAGTATGTTGTCAGAGGCCTGGGTCCTCGTAACAGGATTTTGCAATTTGGTAATTCCCTTGGGAAAAAAGGAAATAATAATGTTGTTACTCTTTAACCATGGACAAGTTTTGAAATGACTGAATAGAGCTTTCAGAAACATAATCAACTATGCTGTTTCAAGGCTGGACACGGTTATTACGCAGTCATTTTCTGAAGGGCATACAAGGTTATTCACACCATTGCCTCTTGATTACCTACTCTCCCTAGCCCCTGGTTGTTGTATTTTAACCAATATCCACACTGGACACACATAAGAGTGGAAATTTTGAGTGCAATATAAGTGCTTTGAAATAGCTAGTTTCTAGCAATGTGAGCATAAATCACCCAGGATGTGAACTTTCTTTCAAACATATAATGAATCAATTTGTCATTATAATATCACCAGGCACCTAATATTTTTACTTTTCACAGTTTCAGATTTTGTCATCTATGTTGAATAGATAGAAAATATATATTACTTAGGTTGACTGTGTCTATCTAGGTAAGTTATTGGATGCAAAGGTAGGATAAAATTAAAACAATTTTGTGCCATACTTATAGATTCCTTTTCTTGGAAATATTCACCTTTGTTCTGTAGAGAAGCAAAATTTGCCACCCCCAAATATCTTTTCAGTATGGATAATATTTTGAGCTGAAAATAATCAAGGCCAAAAAACAGAAAGAAACTTTGATCTCCCCTCTAACTGCTTAGAAGAATTTAAGTTAGAATTTAAGTTAGAAGAATTTAGAAAGAAGGCCTATTCCTCAAATAGAGCTACCACTGGATATATTTGCAAAGAGTTGGGTTAAATGGGCTTCCCTGGGGGCTCAGTGGTAAAGAATCTGCCTGCCAGTGCAGGAGATGCAGGTTCCATCCCTGGGTCAGGAAGATCTCCTGTAGAAAGAAATAGCGACTCACTCCAGTATTCTTGCCAGGGAAATCACATGGACAGAGGAGCATGGTGGGCTAGAGTCTATGGGGTTGCAAAAGAGTTGGATGCGACTTCGTGAACAAGCACCACCACCACCAACATGGACTAAATATGGTGGGGGAAACTTCAGGTAGGGCCTGGAGATCAGAGGCCGCTCTGTGTCTCCTTGTCTCCCATGGCTCAGCATGCTTTTGTTTACCAAACATTTGTTTGTCCACCTCCATGTAAATTACCTTCCTCCTACTTGAGGTTCCAAACCACTACTCTCAACTTCCTCTTTTGTATTTAGCTAAAGATAGTATTTAAGTGACTTGCTTATCCATTTTAGTAACTTGCTCAGTCTTGGGGTATCCTTCCCATAAATACATCTTATTAAACTTCTGTTAGTTAATCTGTCTCCTGTCTTTAAAAAAAATAATTTCATAGATTGATTGATTTTATTTTTGGCTGTGCTGGGTCTTCATTGCTTTGTGCAGGCTTTCTCTGGTTGCGGTGTGCGGATTTCTCATTGTGGTGACTTCTCTTGTTGCAGAGCACAGGCCTAGTTGCTCCAAGGCATGTGGGATATGTCTTGGACCAGGGATCAAACCCATGTTCCCTGCATTGGTAGGCAGATTCTTACCCACTGCACCACCAGGGAAGTCCCTGTTTCATGTCATTTTAATTTTTAGACCTGTCAAAAGAACCTAGAAAGAGAAGAATTTCTCCCTCCCTGACAGTTTAAAAGTTCATGAATTATACCAAGCCACCCCTGGATCCAGACTGCCTGGCCCACTTGAGGAGGAAAATAACCAAGCTGATGAAAACTGCTTCTGCAGTCAAAGTCATGACAGGGTCAGAGCTGTGTTTACCTATAAACGCAGAAGACATTACATAATTAACTTACTTTCTACATTCTCTTAAACACAGGAGTTGCTAAAGTTGATTGAGTTGCAGTAATCTGGGGGAATCAGTCGTTGGTGAGGACAACTGTCCAGATCCTAGCTGTGACAACAGAAAGCAGAGCCCAGCATCCTGGTTTCCACTGGTGCACAGAGTCAGTAGAAGAGTGCAGGCTTTCCCCTCACTAACTCCTTCAAATAGCTTTTTGCCCCATGAATTTTTTTAAGACTTTAAAAAATTGCAGGGTTGGGGAGGGAAGAATTGGGAGTTTGGGATTTGCAGATGCAAGCTATTATATACAGGATAGGTAAACAACCAGGTCCTATTGTATAGCACAAGGAACTATACTCAACATCCCCTGATAAACCATAATGGAAAATAATATGAAAAACAATGTATATGTGTGTATAACTGAATCACTTTGCTGTACACTCTAAATCAACTATACTTTAATAATATTTTAAAAAATAAATTTTAAAATAAAATTAAAAAGAAACAAATTGCAAGCTGTTTTATATTTGCCTCTAAATAAGCATTTCAAATATCTTCTTTTTTTTTTAAACAATTAAAAATGGCAAAATCTCCTAAAGCCATCTCTTCCACACTCACTCCTTACCTGACCTGATACACTTGCCCTGACTGTGGGACTCTTTACCAGCCTCCCATATGATATGTTGTACCAAGGTGCAACTCTATAGCATGATTTGTGTCTCTTAATACTTGACTTAAATTTTATTGAGGAAAACTTTGCTTATTTGTTAGCAACACCACTATTCTAAAGTTCTTCTATAGTTACAGTCTATACTGCTACATATCACTTGAGGAATTCTATAGTTTTTCCTGGGCTGACTGATTTTTTTCTGCTTTTTAAAAAAATTTTTTTAAAGAATGAGAAATTTGCTTTGATTCTGTTTTAAAATAAGTTGATTTTTGTGACAGTGATTAAAACCTAAGGACACGTTTGTAAAATATAAGCTGAGAATTTTAAATAATTTTGTTGCAATATTGTGATTTATAAGAAATATTTATATTTGGTCATATATGTGTGTGAGTGCTGTGTACTCAGTCACTCCAGTCATGTCTGACTCTGCAATCCCATGGGCCATAGCTCGCCAGGCTCCTCTGTCCATGGGATTCTCCAGGCAAGAATATTGGAATAGGTTGCCATTCCCTTCTCCAGGGACTCTTTCTGACACAGGGATCGAACCCTGGTCATATATATTTTTTTGGTTAAATATGTTTCTCCTATATATTTTGTTTTCATGTATGGTTTCTGACTCATAATTCTCAAACCCTTTGAAATTTCCTGAAAAATAAGAGTATCTTTGGGAGTATCTTCGTTAATCATAATTGCTCTCTTGTGCTCAGTTCCTGAAAATGCTTCTTTGACCCAAAGGTGAAATGGGTAAAATGGGTGTCTTGCTACTCCCAACAGGCTCTAAATAAGCCTTTTAAATTTGTTCTTTTAACAATCAAAATTTAAAAATCTCTGAAAGCCCTCTGTTCATCACGCATTCCTTACCCGGTCATAACAAGTTCTTATAAGAACACTTCCATGTACCACTGTGTCAGGCCCCATGCTCCACAAGGACAACGCCTCCTTGTGTGGGACCCCCCCCCCCCTCTCCTTACCACTGTATGTTTCTCTTTGTCTGGCTGGCTCATATCCTTTAATATCCTTTGTAATAAATCAGTGATTGAGTGAGTAAATGGACTTTCTTGAATCCTGTGCGCCATTCTAACAAGCTAATGAAACCCAAGGATGGGGTCGTAGGAACCTCTGATTTATTACCAATTGGGCAGAAGCACAGGTAACCAGTTGGACCTGACGCTGACATCTGAAGTGGAGGGGGGTACTGCGGAACTGAGTTCTTCACCAGTGGAATCTGATTCAATCTCCAGTTAGATAGGGCCAGAAATCAATTCATCTCAGAATTGCTCATTGGTTTGGGAGAGCCCTTCAACCCCCACCCTGCCCACACACAGATAGGAACTGAGTCCAGGAACAAAATTTATTTATGCAGCAATATATTAATTTACTACAGAAGTCTAGAAAGATAGTTCTGAAAACCATAAGGAAACATTAGATGAATGCTGCTGCTGCTGCTAAGTTGCTTCAGTTGTGTCCGACTCTGTGCGACCCCATGGACGGTAGACCACCAGGCTCCTCTGTCCCTGAGATTCTGAAGGCAAGAATACTGGAGTGGGTTGCCATGTCCGTCTCCTATGCATGCATGCATGCTATGTCTCTTCAGTTGTGCCCGACTCTGTGCGACCCTACGGACAGCAGCCCACCAGGCTCCTCTGTCCGCGGAATTCTCTAGGCAAGAAGACTGGAGTGGGTTGCCATTTTAGAAGGGAATAAAATAAGAAGGGTCACGGTTGTCCTGGATGAATTTCATTGGAATGCTTTGTTCATTCAAAGATCTTTCTCCAACTACAGGAGCTTAAAGGACGTCAAGAAGGCTGGTGAAGTGACACCCCCTGCTGACCTGTGAGAGAATGCTATGTCATTTCCCTGCGTTTCATCTGACAGGCCCTTTTCCTGGAGATGATGATGATGGAGGACACATTATGTTCCATCCTCCCAGGTTACAATGAAAATCAGTAATTGCAGGTAAGTTTAGAGGTTGATTGGGACCTTTGATCCTTTATTCTGACATTCTAATGATTTATTCTGATCCTTTGCTCTTAGAGTCTATGACACCAGAACTGTCCTATAATTTGACTCGTTCTAGCCAGGAATTTGCTGTCTTGGAATTCTACTACACTGACAGCTCTAGATAATCCTAAGTCATTTAGGCCAGTATTATTAGATCAGTTTTACAGAACAAGAAACTAACTTTTAGCAAACAAGATAAATAAAATGGTATAGAGCCAAGTCTAGAGAAACGTTTTCCATTTGTTGTTTTTTCTTTATTACTTAGACTATCTGGATTAGTGTGGTTGTTACTCACTGATGTCTCCATGAGACCTAAAAATCTTCTATTTTCCAACGGCAAAAAGTGCCTATTTTCCAAATGCTCTCTTACTAGCCACTTCCATAGGAGAATGACTGAACAATCCTTCTTAATAACTCTTGCTGTAGAATTTGAGCAGGTTTTGGGTTTTCTTTTAATGGTCCCAGACCTGAAGTCATTTTACATACTTTAAAATTCTTCCTTTAATACTCCAGCACCCCAAAAGTTAGTGATTTGTATTATGCACCACAAAATAGCAAACCTTGGACTAGAATCTAATTCTAAGCTTAAATACATTTCTTGAGGCTAGAAACTGGGTCTTCCTAAAATTGAAGTGAAAGAGGAGAGTGAAAAAGTTGGCTTAAAGCTTAACATTCAGAAAACTAACATCATGGCATCTGGTCCCATCACCTCATGGGAAATAGATGGGGAAACAGTGGAAACAGTGTCAGACTTCATTTTTTTTGGGCTCCAAAATCACTGTGGATGGTGACTGCAACCATGAAATTAAAAGACTCTTGCTCCTTGGAAGGAAAGTTATGACCAACCTAGATAGCATATTAAAAAGCAGAGACATTACTTTGCCAACAAAGGTCTGTCTGGTCAAGGCCATGGTTTTTCCAGTGGTCATGTATGGATGTGAGAGTTGGACTATAAAGAAAGCTGAGCACCGAAGAATTGATGTTTTTGAACTGTGGTGTTGGAGAAGAAGTCCCTTGGACTGCAAGAAGATCCAACCAGTCCATCCTGAAGGAGATCAGTCCTGGGTGTTCATTGGAAGGACTGATGCTGAAGCTGAAACTCCAGTACTTTGGCCACCTCATGCGAAGAGTTGACTCATTGGAAAAGAGCCTGATGCTGGGAGGGATTGAGGGCAGGAGGAGAAGGGGATGACAGAGGATGAGATGGTTGGATGGCATCACCGACTCGATGGGCATGAGTTTGAGTGAACTCCGGGAGTTTGTGATGGACAGGAAGGCCTGGTGTGCTGCGATTCATGGGGTCTCAAAGAGTCGGACACGACTGAGCGACTGAACTGAACTGAACTGAAAATTGTTGTAACACCAAGTAGGCATAATTCTCTTTAAAATCCTTGGTTAATTGTTTTGCCAGTGGGAGAAACTGGTGCTAAGAACTGGGGAAATTTCATTCTACTTACAGTCCCACAAAAATGTTGGTTTATTACAGTTTACCAGTGAATATCATTTAAAAGTATATACTTTAGATCTCAAGTTACTGAGAGAGCAATACGACAAAGCTACAGTAATCAAAATAGCATGGTACTGGCACAAAAACAGACATACAGATTAATGGAACAGAATGGAGAGGCAGAAATAAGCCCACACAGACAAAGTCAGTTAATCCCCAACAAAGGAAGCAAGAATGTACAGTGGAGAAAAGAAAAACTCATCAGCAATCAGTGTTGAGAAAATTGTACAGCAACATGCAAAAGAATCAGACAAGATTACTTTCTTATTCCATGCATAAAAATAAACTCAAACTGGACCTAAATGTAAGATCTAAAACCCTAAAGCTCCTGGAAGAAAACAAAGGCAGCACATTATTTGGTGTTGATCTTAGCAATAGTTTTTTGGATATACATCCTCAGGAAAGGGAAACAAAAGTGAAAATTTTAAAAATGGGATTATGTCAAACTAAAAAGCTTTCGTACAGTGAAGGAAACTATCAACAAAACAAAAAAGCTGCCTATTGAATGGGAGATTTTTGCAAATGATATATGCAATAAGGGGTTCATATCCAAAATATACAGAACACTCATATAATTCAACATCAAAATAACAAATAACCTGATTAAATAATGAGTAAAAGGAAAGAATAGACATTTTTCCAAAGAAGACACACAGATGGAAAACAGGAACATTAAAAGATGGTCAGCATCACTAATCATCAAGGAAATGCAAATCAAAACCACAATGAGATATCACCTTACACCTGTGGTAATGATTATTATCAAAAAGATAACAAATCACAAGTATAAACGAAGATGTGGAGAAAAGAAAACTCTTGTACACTGTTGGTGGGAATATTGGTGCAACCACTACGGAAAATAGTATGAAAGTTCCTAAAAAAATTAGTTTGCTGTAGTCCCATTTGTTTATTTTTGCTTTTGTTTCCCTTGCCTGGGGAGATACATCCAAAAAAGTATTGCTAAGACTAATGCCAGAGAATCAATCCAGCCAATTTATTCCTGGATATTTATACAAAGGGAAAAAAATTAATTCTAAATGATACATGCACCACTAGGTTCACTGCAGCTTAATTTACAACAGCCAAGATATGGAAAGTAACTAAGTGGCTGTAATAGACACATGGATAAAGAAGATGTAGACTATATAGTTTCAGTCATGAAAAACATAGTCTTGCCATTTGTGAAAACATGATAGATAGACCTAGAAGGTATTATCCTAAGTGAAATAAGTTTAACAGAGAAAGACAAATACTGCATGATCTCACTTACACGTGAATCTAAAAAACAAAACAAAACAAAAAAACAAAACAAAACAAAACAAATGAACAAACATAACTAAACAGAAGCAGAATCATAGGTACAAAGACCAAGTAAGTGGTTGCCAGACAGGAGGGGCTGGAGAGAGGAGAGAAATAGGTAAGGGGGATTGAGAAGTACAGACTCCCAGTTACAAAATGAATGATGGCTATAAAATGTACATCATGGGAAATATAGTCAATACTTATACAGTATCTTTGTATAGTGGTAGATGGTAACTAGACTTAACATGGTGATCATCTTGAAATGGACAGAAATATTGAATCACTATGTTGCATACTAGGATCAAATATAGTGTCGTAGGTCAATTGTAAGGCAAAAACAAACAAAACTCATACATAAATAGATCAGATATATGCCTGTTAATGCAGGAGACACAGGAGATATGGGTTTAATCCCTGGGTAGGGAAGATCCCCTGGAGGAGGAAATGGAAACCCACTCTAGAATTCTTGCCTGGGAAATCCTGTGGACAGAGGAGCCTGGTGGGCAGGAGTAAATGGTGTTGCAAAGAGTTGGACATAACTGTGCATGGGGTAAGAGGTGGGAGAATTGGATGAAGGTGGGCAAATGGCATAAACTTCCAGTTATAAGATAAACAAGTACTATGGATGTAATGTACAACATGATAAATATTATTAACACTACTGTATGTTATATGACATTTAAGGGAGCAAATCCTGAGTTCTCATCACAAGGGGAAAAAAATCTGTATTTTTTCTATATCTTTAATTTTGAATCCACATGAGATGATGAATATTCTCTACACTTTTCATGATAATCATTTTGGGATGTATGTGAGTCAAATCATTATGCCATACACTTCAAACTTACACAGGGCTGTATGTCCATTTTCTCAATGAAACTGTACGGGAAAAGAGTTGCTGAGAGCATTTACTGGACGTGTTTTGTTAAAAAGTATTACATTCTTCCACTTCAACACAATTAAAATTCTCATTGAAGTAAAAATGACATCACATCCAGATTTAAAATAATTCAGTACTTAGAATAGGTCCTGGCATGTAGGAAAAGTCCATAAGCATCAGCTACTATCAGATGTTCTAAAGCAACAGTACTTAGGGGGTCCCCAAAATCCTATATAGAAGTCCACAAGGAGAAACATTTTCATAACAATGCTAGGGTATTAATCGCCCATCATTCATTTAACTGTTGTGTTTAGTCACTAAGTCAGGTCTGACTCTTTTGCAGCCCCCTGGACTGAAACCTGCCAGGCTCCTCTGTCCATGGGATTTCTCAGGCAAGAAGACTAGAGTGGGTTGCCATTTCCTTCTCCAGGGAATCTGCCTGACCCAGGGATCAAACCCACATCTAGCGTGGCTGGTGGATTCTTTACTGCTGAGTCACCAGCGAAGCCCTATTTAACCATTACTAGAAATCACTGTACTCTTCACCGCTAGGACTAATACTCATTATAGTCACTGAATCCTTTACTGCCACATAATCTCAGTTAAAAAAAAATGTCAGCATTACGTAAAAATGCCCTTTATGAAGTAGTAAAACATAATGATTTTGTTATTAATAAACCTCAACTTTTGAGTATATTCCTTTTTAATATTTTGTGCGATATAAACAGAACACATAAAACACTTTTATTCCCTGAATATGATGGTGTCTCAAGGAAAAAGCATGCATACAGTTGTCTGAGTTTTGAGATAAAATAGTCACATTTTTTAATATACTACCATTTTTTTAATTGAAAGGCCCACTGACTGACAGATTGTGGTTATTTTGACTTTAATTTTTGGCATTCATTCTCTCAAAAATGAATGAAGTGAGACCATCACTTCAAGGAAAACAGCTAACAGTGTTTGTTGACAATAACACTTGAAGTTTCATATGAAAATCAGAATTTTGGAAAACTTATATCCAGCACTGTGAGCTTAACAGTTTCCAAATACCTAAACAATTTTCTGATGAGATAGGTAGTCATATTAACAAATGTGACCTTTCATTTTCTATAATGAAGTGTGCCAATGTTTTACAGAGTGTGTGACTCAATCAACCAATATTTTCCAAAGACAAACACATATGTCACAAAATCATGCATGAATAGAAAAACCTATTCAAACATAAGACAAGCCAATACATTTGAATATTAAAAAAAGTACAAAAAGTTTATTGATTTTGGTTTCAGAGTCCACATTTCAACTCACATTTAAGAAACTACCACTTGCTATATTGTGGTGTGGTAGCAAAGGTAATTGTTTGTTTAATTTCATTTATTTATGTGTTTTTGGCTGTGTCGTGTTTTTCATAATTTTTTTTTCTTGCTGCACATGAAATTTCTCTAGTTTTGGTGAGCAGGAGCTATTCTCTAGTTGCAGTGCGCGGGCTTCTCATTGTGGTGTCTTCTCTTCTTGCAAGAGCAAGTGCCCTAGAGAGTGGGTTCAGTAGCACAAGGGCTTAGTTGCTCCATGGCATGTGGAATCTTTCCAGAGCAGGGATCGACCTCATATCCCCTGCATTGGCAAGTGGATTCTTAATCACTGCACAACCAGGGAAGTCCAAAGGTAATTGTTAAAGAGCTATTAAAATATTTCTCTTTTCCCAATGGCATATCTGAGTGAAGCTGGATTTTCTTCATCTACCTTAACTGAAGCAATATATTGCAATGGACAGACCAGAGATAGTATAAGAATCTAGACATCCTCTCTTCAGCCAGACAGTACAGAAATTTGCAAAAATGTCCAATAATGCTACTCTTCCCAGTAATTTTTTTTTTGGCTAGAGAATCTTATTTGTCCCTAAAATATATATTTATGTTCTTATTAATGAAGCTATTATTCTTATTTTTAGATGAATATATAGATAATTGTCTTAAATGTTTCTGTTTTAGTGGCAAATGCTTTGGTTTCCTCATATGTAAAATGGGCAAGGTAATATCATCCATTTCACAGGATCATTGTAGGATCAAAGAAGAGAACGTTCCCTAACAATGGTAAATATCCATAAGAATGTTATTATTATTGTTATAACTATTATTATTACTTTTTTTTCATGCATGTATGTGTTTTTATATCCTCAATTAGATTACAAGCTTTTGAAAGGAAAGTATTGAGTCATTCTTTACTTCAATATTCCTCCTTGGTTACTGGTATGTAATAAAGATTTGAATAAGGCTTATTGAATGCATGAATAAATTTTTACAAAAACGGAATTAAGAGGGCTGTGGCAATACATAAATACATTTTTGTTGGGTTAAGAGAGAAAATCCAGGGTGGCAGTCTAGTAATGTGAAGATTACACTCCTTTCGTTGAGAGATTGCCTCATTTTGATGAAAGTAGTCTTACTACTGAAATCTTTTGAGCCACAAGAATTTTTAAAGGATTCCAAGATAAATAATTCATAGCTCCTCAAGGGAGACTGAGGTCAAAATTCTACAGGGAAAGAATGAACCCAAAAAGAAGAGACTTGAGTATGAATCAACATGAAAAATAGAACTATAACAAAAAATGGTGGTTTGGGATTACTTGCTAAGTCATCTCTGACTCTTGCAATCCCATTGACTATAGCCTGCTAGGTTCCACTGTCATGGGGTTCTCCAGGCAAGAATACACGAGTCCTGGACCCAGGAATCAAACCCGAGTCTCCTGTGTTGCAGGCAGATTCTTTACCGACTGAACTATGAAAGAAGCCCATAATATAAAATAAGTCTAGCTAAATTCAGGGACAGTAGTTTACCTCTCATACAAAATAATGTAAAAGAGATTCAAGTCATCTATATCAATGGTCCCCAACCCTCCAGGCACCAGGGATTGGTTTCACAGAAGACAACTTGTCTATGGACTGGAGAATGAGGGTAACACTCTTGGGATGATTTTCATAAGGAGCACACAATCTAGATCTCTCACAGCTGCAGTTCACAACAGGTTTCAAGCTCCTGTGAGTAGTGTCTTCTGCACTGGCTTCTGGATTCTTTACCACCAGTGCCACCTGGGAAGCCGGGTCTGTATAGTTAAGCTCTTAATATTCAATCAACTGAACGATTGGCAGGTTATATGAAGAAAAGCTATGACCAACCTAGACAGCATATTAAAAAGCAGAGACATTACTTGGCCAACAAAGGTCCATCTAGTCAAAGCTATGGTTTATCCAGTAGTCATGTATGGATGTGAGAGTTGGATCATAAAGAAAGCTGAGCACCCAAGAATTGATGGTTTTGAACTGTGATGTTGGAGAAGACTCCTGAGAGTCCTTTGGACTGCAAGAAGATCAAACCAGTCCATCCTAAAGGAAATCAACACTGAATATTCATTGGAAGGACTGATGCTGAAGCTGAAGCTCCAATACTTTGGCCACCTGATGCGATGAACCAACTCATTAGAAAAGACCCTGATGCTGGGAAAGACTGAAGGCAGGAGGAGAAGGGGACGACAGAGGATGAAATGGTTGGATGGCATGAGCTTGAGCAAGTTCTGGGAGATGGTGAAGGATAGGGAAGCCTGGCATGCTGCAGTCCATGGGGTTGCAAAGAGTTGGACACAACTGAGCGGCTGAACAACAACAATGAAGGATTATGGTTCTATAAGGAAACCAGTGCTAGACGAATAAATTTTCAGTGCTTTCAGAATTACAAGAAATTCTCTTATGTTTCTAATAAGAAAATACTATCTTGAGTTAATATAACTAAAATTAAATTCTGATCCAATGAGAATATTCAAGGTTAAGATCAGGCTTATAAGAAAAGAAGTACAGCACCAAACATGTGTATGTAAGTGGGAATAGAGAAGAGCAAATGGACCTCATAAACACAGGGATCAAATGAGTATGATCCAACCAGAGTATGCACCCAACAGAATAATATCCTGCCTGTCTCCTTCTCATTGCCTTTTTACAAACTTTATAGCTGGACCTTTTTGACACCTACGGGCACTGCTTGGCTCTGCTTCAGACTCTGGAACCAAATCAAGGAAAATATAATAAGCACTAAAATAATAGTTTGTTAGGTCAGCCTCCAGTAAAAAATGTTGCTACTTTCTCTCTGACTTTGAGAATTACCTAGTTCTTCTGCCTCTTACTATGATTGAAGTGGGCCCCTCCTTTGTTTCCCTCCTGCTAAGCCCTGGCTGAGTTGGGGTCTTATACAGTAACACGTTACTTTTCACCACTTATCTGTCACAAACATATCATTGATTCTTCTAAATCTGGGGTCCTTTTGCCTGCCACACAATATGGGAAAATAAATTACAAAACTGTAAACAAGCTACATTGAAAAAGCACCTAAAATATTACAAATTTGCTTTTCTGCCTATTGAAGAAAGAATGGATTTTCTGTAATAACAAGTAAAAGAAAGCTAAGAACAGTGGACCTTTGATATTTTGGTGCTGAAGCAATGAGACCCACAAGCACAGCCATCTAGAACTAACCCACTGAGCAAGCACAGTCCATCTCTGTGACAATTCCACGGAAGACAAAGCAGTGGGTCCAGCACTTCAGGGTCACAGTCTAAGCTGTTGGTGGAGTGAAAGAGCTAAGCTGTGCTCCACAACAACCTTTGGAAACATGATTAATTTATTTTGGTCTTCAGTGACATTAAAAATAAATTCATATTCTAAAGCTAAGATAATGACTTGTGTTAAGGGACAAGGATAAACATTAGTAAGTTTGGCTGAATGATGACAACTAAATGTTGTTGGCTAAAATAGAGGGGTGGAATTGCTTATTTAACAAAGTATGAGTTAAGGATTGGGATGGGGAAGATAATGGATGATCTTCAGTTATAGGCTTATGTGGATCTAGGGTCTTTTATGGCAACCAGTGGGGTAGATCATAAAGAGAAAACTAGGAGTTAACTGAAAGAAAAAGGGAATCTTATTGGCTTTGAGAGTCTGGAGAGCTTATTGGCTTTGAGAGTCAGTTGATAGAGATATTCATTCATCCATTCATTAATCTTATATTTACTGATAATTTTCTATGTTTCAAAAAATGGTCTGGGCACTGTGGATGCAACAGGGAGTAAAACAGACATAGCTTTAAACTTCATGGAACTTACATCTTAGTGGAAAGAGTCAGAAACAGACAGTAAACACATGGGGAAAACATACCAGATAACAATTGCAATGCAGAAATTAAAGTGAATATTATGAAAGAGACTTTGAGTTTTTCTTTTAAATCTGGGGATGGAGAAGGGAGGTGAGTAGGGGAGGGCCCTTTGAAGATGTGATATTTAAGCAAAGACCTGATGTCAAGAAGGAGCCACACACATACCCTGAGGGATGTGGGGCTGAAATGAACCCAGTCTGGTGGAAAAATTCCAGCAGACAGACTAATTCCGAAACCCTGGGAGGCCAACGTGGCCAAGAAGGAGTAGACAAGAAACAAATGGCTAAGCAAGCAGGATAAGGACCCTGTGAGGAAGGAAGGGAGGAGCTTAAACCACGGTTCTGAGGTGTACAGAAGCAGAGAACCAGTCCAGAGAGAACATGTCCAGAGCTGGGTATGGGGGTAGGTGTGGGGTTCAGTCACGGATAAACCGGGCAAAGTTAGAATTCAGTACAGCCTGCTCTAAGTAAGGAAGCAGAAGTTAACTTGGATCTGAGGCAGTGTTTTCTGGTGGAGATCTTTATAATAATAACCGCACTGACAACCACATTGTCACAGTAATCTACCCATACACCTCTGACAGCCTTTTGTTCTCTGATTGTCTTTACGACTTTAACTCATTTTTTCCTGTTTATTAAAATCAGGTGTCCCATTCTCTTGACCCAAATTTCAGAATTTTCAGCATTTATTTATTTACTCATTTGGCTGCACTGTCTTAGTTATGGCATGCAGGCTCTTTTGTCGCAATGCACGGACTCTAGTTGTGTCTCGCGGGCTTCAGAGCACAGAGGCTCGGTAGTGCTGGCATTTGGGCTTAGTGGCTCTGGGTGTGTGTGATATGTGTGATCTTAGTTCCCTGACCTAAGGGATCAAACCTGAGTCCCTGCATTGCAAGGTGAATTCTTAAGCACTGCACCACCAGGGAAGTCCCTCAACTTTTGAATTTTAGTTGAGTTTAAGATTCTCCCCTCAGGGATCCACTAATGCACAAGGTACTACCATTCTCATATAGGTGCATTGCTTTATGTTTATATTTTTACATTTTGATACTGTGTGAGTTTTTTCAGGGTGAGGGATTACGTTTTATTCTTTATATTACAAACAACTGACATAATGTCTGGCACAAGGAAGTATTCAATATATTTGCTTAAATAAATGAATTTAAAAATGAGTAGATGATGGCTTATTCAAACTCTTTGTAAAATCAAGCAGGGCAAATATGTAAGATTATAGCTGTTAAAAATGTGAGTATGTTTAATACATGCCAGGTGCTATACTTGTGTTGTTGTTGTTCACATGCGACTCTTTGCGACTCCATGGACTGCAGGTTTCCCTGTCCTTCACTGTCTCCTAAAGTTTGCTGGAACGAATGTCCACTGATTCAGTGATGCCATCCAAAAATCTCATACTTTCATTATGTCTGTTAGTTCTCATAGCAAGTCAATGTGGTGGAGAGGGAAATCATTTACAAACTGCAGATCAGAACGAATAAAGAGCAGCAGCAAGGTCATACACCTGATGATGGGCAAGGCTGGGAAACAATGTCTGGGTTCTTTCCACTGCTGTGCTTATCTTATCCAGTTAGCCCAAGATCACAGCAAGGATGGTGTTGAACTCACAGACATGTGTGCAAGCAGGGGAATTTTCTGTCCCGGGTGCAGATAGTTCCTGATTGCTATGAATGTTTTCATTTACTAGGCAATGGAGAAGTATTTAAGATTTTAAGTGATACAATAACATGTAATATGCTATGATGGAAATGATCTTTGAGATAATTATTTTCATTGCTTTGGCTACTTTGCACAGGCTGACCCAATAGAGAGATCAGTTGGTGCTTATCACAGATCTTCTATATGAGGAATTATGGAGAATTAGAATAGAAGCTGTAGAACTAGAAAAGAAAAGAATAATATAGAAGATATTAAATAGGGGGAAAAAATGACAGAATCTCCATGTAGGATAACATGGAGAGAGTTCTGACAAATTTAACTCTAGGAATATGAGCCTATGGATCTTAAGAGCACTAGGGAATTTGGAATAGAATCCAATTTTAGGAATGTGCTAAGGGCTGCTTAAAATTCAGTACATTTTTAAGGTATCCTAATGGTTCACTTGGGCTTCCCCAGTGACTCAATGGTAAAGAACTTGCCTGCAATGCAGGAGGTGCAGGTTTGATCCCTGAGTCAGGAAGATCTCCTAGAGAAGGAAATGGCAACCAACTCCAATATTCTTGCCGGGAAAATCCCATGAACAGAAGAACCTGGGGGGCTATAGTCCACAGGGTCACAAAAGTGTTGGATATGACTTAGTGACTAAAGAATAAAATGATCTCTTTATATATCATGGACTGGGCGAATATAAGTTAGAGCACAATTCTTGTCTCAGTTCCTCATATTCAAATTGATGAGAATTTTCTTAGGTGATTTTGAAGGTCATTGTCCCCTAAATTTGTAAGTTTCTTGTGAATTGCAGTTTCCTTCTTTTACATGCCCCTCCCCTTCCTTCCCTCTTTTTATTTCAAAATGATGATCCTGAAAGTGACCATTATCTGGATGAACGAATATGTTTAAAAACAAGCATATAATCAGAAATTTTTCCCAGGTTTTACACACAATAGTGAATTATTTTAGTTTTCAAGGCCTGAAAATGTTTGTGATTGCTTCTTCTCCTCAGTAAGCATTGCTCCACACAACTGTCTACCATTTTTTCTTTTTAAAAATTTAAACATTTAAATTTAAATGACAACTTAATCCATAGTTATGAGATGGTCTTCTATTGTGGTTTCCTTTTCCTCCACAGTAATTATTTGACAAAACACTTTTTCTGTTTACTTTCAACCATTTCACCATATCACATCCTCAGAAATGACTAAGAAGCCCTACTGTCATCAATCATCCAGTTGAGGTATGTGGCAGAGTCTTAAGACTTCATTCTAGAACCTTAATATGAGAAATAGAAGCATATTAGCTTGTGTCATTTATGGTCCTGTGTTCATTGCATCTTATCTTAAAAAAAATAAACCAGAATTTGGGAAGCATAACTCAGAATTTGGTAACACAAAGAAGAAATGTTACAGGAAAACATGTTATCATATATAAAATGCAGAGCAGTAAACCTTGGAAAATGGGACACTGATTCATCACATTGTCTCTTGGATGAATTAAGGTCAGTTATTAAAACTAATAGAATAGAAAATAATCTGACAAAAGAGCTTAGAAAGCTAAGAACAGAGAATTCATTCATTGAAAATATTTATAGAGTTAATAAATTATTGAGTTAACTTAATAAATAAGTTAATATCAACTTATTTAGGTATCATGCTTTACATTGGTTCTATCAGTCAGCTCAGTCACTTAGTTGTGTCTAACTCTTAGCAACCCAATGAACCGCAGCACACCAGGCCTCCCTGTCCATCACCAACTCCCGGAGTCCACCCAAACCCATGTCCATTGAGTAGGTGATGCCATCCGACCATCTCATCCTCTGTTGTTGCCTTCTCCTCCTGCCTTCAGTCTTTCCCAGCATCAGGGTCTTTTCAAATGAGTCAGTTCTTTGCATCAGGTGACCAAAGTATTGGAGTTTCAGCTTCAGCTCCTGTCAATCTTGATTCCAGCTTGTGCTTCATCCAGCCCAGCACTTCTCATAATGTACTCTGCATATCCGTTAAATAAGCAGGGTGACAATATACAGCCTTGACGTACTCCTTTACCTATTTGGAACCGGTCTGTTGTTCAATGTCCAGTTCTAACTGTTGCTTCCTGACCTGCATACAGATTTCTCAAGAGGCAGGTCAGGTGGTCTGGTATTCCCATCACTTTCAGAATTTTCCACAGTTTGTTGTGATCCACACAGTTAAAGACTTTGGCATAGTCAATAAAGCAAAAGCAGATGTTTTTGGAACTCTTTTAACTTATATGCAGAGTATATCATGAGAAACGCTGAGCTGGAAGAAGCACAAGCTGGAATCAAGATTGCTGGGAGAAATATCAATAATCTCAGATATGCAGATGACACCACCCTTATGGCAGAAAGTGAAGAAGAACTAAAGAGCCTCTTGATGAAAGTGAAAGAGGAGAGTGAAAAAGTTGGCTTAAAGCTTAACATTCAGAAAACTAAGATCATGGCATCTGGTCCCATCACTTCATAGGAAATAGATGGGGAAACAGTGGAAACAGTGTCAGACTTTATTTTTGGGGGGCTCCAAAATCACTGCAGATGGTGATTGCAGCCATGGAATTAAAAGATACTTACTCCTTGGAAGGAAAGTTGTGACCAACCTAGACAGCATATTTAAAAGCAGAGACATTACTTTGCCAACAAAGGTCCATCTAGTCAAGGCTATGGTTTTTCCAGTAGTCATGTATGGATGTGAGAGTTGGACTATAAAGAAAGCTGAGCGCCAAAGAATTGATGCTTTTGAACTGTGGTGTTGGAGAAGACTCCTGAGAGTCCCTTGGACTACAAGAAAATCCAACCAGTCCATCCTAAAGGAGATCAGCCCTGGGTGTTCATTAGAAGGACTGATGTTGAAGCTGAAACTCTAATAATTTGGCCACCTCATGTGAAGAGTTGACTCACTGGAAAAGACCCTGATGCGGGGAAGGATTGGGGGCGAGAGGAGAAGGGGACGACAGAGGATGAGATGGCTGGATGGCATCATCGACTTGATGGACATTGATTTGGGTAGACTCTGGGAGTTTATGTAGCCTGGAAAGTCTTCTTTCTTGATGACAACACTCATTATGAGATTGTAAATGTTCATGTTGCTAGAAGCATTTTAAGAAAGCAAGATTTTCTAGCCTTTCTGGAAAGGGTTCAAAATTTTGGTTCTCAGACCTTTGGGTATCAGGGATCAAAAATTACTTATCTCTCCCCTCCAAAAAACAAAACAAAGCAATAACCCCAATAAAAATTTGGATTGCTATTTTTAATGCTAATTTTTAAAAAAATTTACTTTATTAATGATTTTTATATTGGATTTTTTTTTTTTTTGCCACACCCCACAGCATGCAGGATTTTAGTTCCCTAACCAGGGACTGAACCCACACCCCACGCAGCACAAGTGTGGAATCCTAGACACTGGGTGGCCAGGAAAGTCCCTAACACCAAAATTCAAAGAGCATAAAATCTCACAGTAAATAGTAAGGCTTCTTATTCCTGTGAAAGGACAGTTAATAACATTTTTGTGTATATGATTTTTCTAGTTATGGTATAGTTCACAAAGCTATAATGTTTTGTCTTATTCACAATGGCCCAAAAACTGAATTTGTGTATGCCTCAGTTCTACCTACCAGAGAGACAGGATAAAAACCAGTGTTGCCTTTACTTGTGAACCAAACATACCCTAAGTCACTTAAGGGCTTGAAATACACCTTAGGTCCACAGCTGTGTCTTTTAGGATAGACTAGAAGGGGCTTGGGGCTTTCCTGGTGGCTTAGTGATATAAAAATCTGCCTGCCAATGCAGGGAACGCAGGTTTGATCTCTGGGTCCGGAAGATCTCCTGCCGAAAGAAAAGACAACCCACTCCAGTATTCTTGTCTGGGAAATCCCATGGACAGAGGGGCCTGGCGGGCTATGTATGGGGTCCCAGGCCATGGGGTTGCAAAGAATCAGATATGACTGAGCCACTAAACAGCATCATCGACCAGGGGATTAACCTCTCTTACCCAGAAAGCAGCATTAGTTGCTTATGCGCTGGAAAACAGCAGATGTTTTTGAGTTTTCCTTTGTTTGATAGCTACTAGATTTGTAAATATACCCCTGGGAGACACAACACAATTCTGATGAGTCATTGTGCTTTCATTTAAGGGTGCTGAAAAGTAATCCCAGAATAGGAACAGAAACTTAAAACCTCTTATTTTAAGACTTCCGTGACTTGTGGCATTTTTCTAAGGAACTGACACATAAAATAGCTGCATATATAGTAATTTATATCGAAAATATTTAGAAAATAAAGATCCAGTGAGTGAGCATCTCTGAAAATGTTTATTGACATTATATTTTCACTTTCCTTTTATTCTTAGTTAAAATAGTTTATCTGGTGGAAAAGAGCTCTGGAAATATAAGCATGTAATTTCCATCTCTATGTAAAGCAGGCTTAAGAAGGTCTATGTGTTTAGTCTTTACCTGGAGAGGAACATATAAGCATACCTCTACTAGCCCACCAAGAAGAGTATTTCCAGAAATTTGAACTTCCTGCTTCCTTCATCATTTCTTACATATCTTAGAGCAGAATAAATGCTATTATTATTAGCTAAAATCATGCCTATGTACAATGTTGGTCAAACTTGTTTTAAGTTATCCATGTTAAAAGGATGAGAGAAAAACAAAAACCCATGGGCTTTGAAATCAGGAAGACTTGAATCTGGATCTCCACTCTAACACTTAGTAACTTAACCTTGGGCAATTTAGGGAAACTGTGCCTTAGTCTTTCATTTATATGGGAATATTATTAATTATTAATTAATGTGGATAATACCTTTTCACAGTGCAGCTGAACATGAATGAAAGAGCATCAATATGTTTTCTGGACCTTCAATAAATGGTTGCTATTCTCTTCTCAAGTTCATTCTTCCAGTTCTAGTATCTAATGTTTCATTTCCACTTAGATCCCTTTGAATATATAGGATGGTGGACATCCATCTGCCTGATTTTCTAGAATGAATTTCTAGAATGTTCTCCACAAGGAAACATGCAAATATTAATTTTCCCATTCCTTCTCAAATCAAAGCTTGCCTCTTTGATTAATTCTGGATTTCAATTGAGTTTTAGTTACAAAAAATTTATCAAAGCATTGTTTATAACAGTGAAAAGTTGGAAACAGCATACCCTAAAATACTTATCCTTTAAAAAATTCTAGTGTACCATATATTGGAATTCTACACAATTGTTAAAAATTGGCATGTTAAATATTTCCAACATGTTGTGAATAGGGAGAAATAGAAATAAAACAATGTATACAGTGTAATGATATGAAAAAGCATATGTACAGGCATAGAATAAAAAACCAGAATGATAATACAACAAATGTTAACCATTGTTAACTCTGGGTGTTAGGGTGTATGATTTCTATTTTTTTTTTCTTCTGTATAATAGGCCAGTGGCTATGACTTCTATAAGCCAGGATGTAAGAAGTATCACGTTTCTTCTATTTTTCTAGTCAAAGTTAAACTGGTGAGTTTCCAGTACTGTTGAAACTTATTTCCTCTTAAAATTCTCCAAGTTTGTGCAAATGTCCTGTGGATATTGTAAAGTTCCAAACTTTTAAATAGAATCTTCAGCTTTTGGCATATTCTCATCATCTATGATAAGCCCAGCATGCCTTTAAATCTAAGAATTGTTCTCATGCCTCTGTGCCAAGTTTGAGTCCGGTGAACTCCTGCAGATATAGTCCAATGTTAACCCCATCACCGTGCATTTTGTAATCCCATATCTCTTCATTCTTCCTCAAATTGTTTTTCTCATTTCTTTTTTTGGTGGTGCCACATGGCATGTGGCATCTTAGTTCCCAGACCAAGAATCAAACCCATGTCCCTTGCAATGGAAGCCCTGGGATGGTGGAATCTTAATTACTGGACCACCAGGGAAGTCCTGTTTTTCTCATTTTCACATGGTAAAAGTGGTTCCCACTAAGAATAAACTGGCTTTCTTATTTAAGAATTAATTCATGATGTGTGTAAATTTAAAGATAAAATCTAAAAATACACGATCAAATGCATACTATTGTGTATCACTGTGTATCACTTATGTACTACTATGTAATAATATCTATTACTTACTATGTATAAGGTGCTAAAGTCCTTAATTCTAAACAGAGTCTCTGAACCAGCAATCCTACACAAATGATCTTCTATCATGCAGCCAGGTAGCCATTCTGCAGGTCTTCATACCTGCTCTTTATTTGAGGCATGGGGCTACCAATTCTCTGTAAATACATAAATCAACTGGATCCCTTCTACCTTGTCTTCATGTTTGCTCCCTTTCATAATTCCCTACAAGAATTCGTGCTTTTCTAACATAATTGGGAAAAGGCATGGAGGAAAGTGGGGAGTCCACAGTAGTAATCTCCATGCTTTATGGTGGTTGCTTTTACTTCTTAAAAGATTTTTTATTAAGGGAACACAAAATCATGACTTGGAATAAAAAAGAAAAAAATACCCACAGTCATGAGGGATAAACACAAAAGGATGGCACACACATTTTCTAAATGTTCAACAACGGAATTGTTACCTTTCTAATGTGAAATTTTTAAAAAAAGTTATCAGGGAACAAACAAAGCAGCTGTAGACAAAAACTCAGAAACGTTTCCATTTCCTATTTATTTGGGAGCTTTTTCTTTGACTTCTAAGGCTCAATTAATTTATCTGTGAATTTGTTGTTGTTCAGTCTCAAGCTGTGTCCTACCCTTTTCCGACCCTGTGGACCACAGCATGCCAGGCTCCTCTGTCCTCCACTATCTCCCAGAGTTGGCTCGACTTCATGTCCACTGAGTCAGTGATGCGATTTAACCAAATGTGAACAAGCAATGGGAAATGGCTATAGATATGTAATTTGAGGTCAAAGATTTGGTTAAACTTTGATGTTCAATTTTGGGTAAATCTTCTACTTTACAAGGTTGGGGTCATGCTGCCAAGACCCCCCTTAATCTCAGGGTTTACACTCCATCGGAAGACCTCAGTACCCTGGGGTCTTAAAGAAGAGTTTCTTCTTTAAGCGATCATGTCTGCCCCTCCGAGGACTTAAAAGCAGAGGATACATTTTATAATCCTAAATCTCTTTTTTCCCTAAATTGTTTTTCACAACTTTCAGATGGCAAAACTGATCCCAACTAAGAATAAACTGACTTAACTTGTTCAGGCATAAATATATGAAGTAAGAGGCAATTTGGAGATTATATCTTCAGTTGCTCAGTCGTGTCCAACTCATTGCTTAATTCTTAATAAAACACTATTAAATACATACCATGTATAAGACATTAAGTCTCTAGATTGAGTGTCTGAATCATCCATCTGATACAGATTATCTTCTCATATCAAATGGCTTGGTTTATTCCTGTAGCTGAGTTTTTGTCAAATTGCCTCAACCTAGTCTTTCCCATTTTGATAAGTCTCCTCCCTTGGGAGTTGACCATTCCTTTTTGACACAGTAATAATTCTGGTTTTCCCCTCCCCACATTACAGTCTCCATTCTTCCGTCTCTGCTGCTATCTTCCTAAATACCAGGTTAATAATGTCATTCCCTTACTAGGCCAAGGAACCAACACCCATCTCTGACAGTCAACTACCAAATTCAAAATAAAACAGTGAAACTAACTACTTCCATCATTTAATAGTTGAGAAGTTTCTTTTTTTGAATTTGCCACATTTGTTTATTCTCTTTTTAAAAAAATTTTCTTTGTTGTTGAAGTATAGTTGATTTACAGTGTCTTGGCTAGTTTCAAAAAGTGATTCGGTTATACACATCTATCTATTCTTTTTCATATTCCTTTCCCTTATAGATTATTGCAAAATATTGAGGATAGTTCCCTGTGCTATATAGTAGGTGCTTGTTGGTTACCTATTTATATGTGGTAGTGTGTACATGTTAATCCCAAACTCCTAAATTATCCCCCTTCTTCCACTTTGGTGATACCTAGAAGGTTTCTTTCTTTCTTTTTTTTTTTTTTTTTTTTGATTAATTCATTTTGGGCTGTGCTGGGTCTACATTGCTTTGGTGAGGGCTTTCTCTAGTTGTGGCAAGTGGTGGGGTTGGGGGGAGGCTATTCTTCCTTGTGGTGCATGGGCCTCTTATTGAGGTGGCTTCTCTTTTGCCGAGCACAGGCTCTAGGGTGCTTGGGCTCAGTGGTCACGGATTGCAGGCCCTCAAGCTTGGGCTTAGTTACCCCTCGGCATGTGGAATTTTCCTGGACCAAGGATCAAAACTTGGTCCCCTGTGTGCCCTGCATTGGCAGGTGGATTCTTATCCACTGTACCACCAGACAAGTCCAGGAAGTTTCTTCTTCATCACAGGAAAATGTCTAAATTCCTCCATCTGTTTTTCATGAATTTTTAAAGTCTGACCCTTAGTGTACATTTCTGAACTGCTTTCTTCACAAGCTCTTCTCCTTTCTTAGAATTGCCTTTATACTTCCTCTCAATCGTTAATTCCTCCCTTTATCTTTGCTGCTTAAATTGATCACAGCTACCCACCAAAATCCAATCCTAGTTTCATGGCCCAATTTGGATTTCAGACTTGATTTAGTGCTTTCTTGTCTCTTCCTTACTGTCGTATTTTCTGTTCAAGACACTCGTAATTGCTTTTGGTCATATATGTCTTTCATGGTTCATATGACAATACAGGTTTCTATGCTTGTACTTGTTGGTTCTGTCTGAAACTTTCTTCTCACATGGTTTCATGGTTGGTTGGCATATTCTCATCTTTCAAGTCAAAATGTATCCTCAGAGCAGCCTTTTCTGGACATGTTTTTATTTTTCTTTGTCATTATCATGTTTAACTTGCTCCTTGTCTCCTGCATGCACTAGGATGTAACCTCCATGAAAATATGGACATTGTTCACTCTATCCAGTGCCTAACCACACGCTAGGCACAGGGTGAGTAGGCAAGACCTCTGGGGACTATGGAGCCCTTGGTAAAGTTGGGTTATGTTTCCAGGAATTCTCAGGCCCAATCTTGGCATAGAGGCAGGGTAAACGGGTCTTATTTTCAAGGGATGAAGTGACTTGGCTACTTCGATAGTAATTCTGTCCTTTCCGAGTTTAATTTTTGCTTCCCCAAGTGTATTACAAAATTTGTAAAGGATTTCCTAGCACGGACATTTAAAAACTGTTGTGAATGAGGGACCAAATGAATAAATCATATTAATTGGGTGAACTGATGCTGTTTACTAAACACACATTAAATCCAAAGAGAATGATGTATGAGAGTTGGTGGAACATTCCAAAATAATGACGATATATAACTTAAGTCATGGGTTTATTACAAATAGCAGAATGGCTGTTAAGGAAAGTAAATAGAACTATCTAGAGAGCCAAATGAAAAGGAGAATGTTTTTCCAGAACTATTATTTATAGCAAAATAGCCCTACCTTCTCCTTTCTTCCTATTTTAGTGATAAAGGAAAATATTATCTGATATTTCAATGCTTTCTTTAAATTTAGCAATTTATAAGTGACAATGGACATACAATTGTTTAGGATGTTAGCCTAAAATTTTATTTTTAATTCAATTACTGGACCACTGCTATTTTCAGGAAAGCAAAAATACTTCAGTAGGGTATTAATTAGGGAATGTTTAAATTTGTTGAATCAGCACTGTTTTCTTTAATAGTCCTGTCTATATGTAGAAAACAGTTGGATCATTTTGTTAATTTAGAATGAGTTAGATTAGCAGACATTTTTTTATAACTTCTGGGTTTTTGTTATTGTGGTTATAAATGATCAAATTTTACTCTATCCAAAAAAATAAACTTGGGACTAACTGGACTTTAAGGCTAAATTATAAATGTAATGAAATTAAAATTTATTATGTGACTATTTTTGTTATTTGGGTGAGGATCAAGAGTTGTCTTTGTTGTGTTTCCAATCAGAGAAAGACTATATATATATATACACATATATATATATATATTCATTCTTTACCTATATAAAGAATGAATGAAAACATATCTTTCCAAAGAGAAAATGTTGGTCTTGAAAATATATTTAAAAAGTCAAATAGCAAAGGTGCTTTTGAGATGCTTAGTCACTGGTTTTATAAACATAAATATAGAAATGCTATTACCATTCTCTAATGGAAACCCTCTACTGACATCATCAGAGCTCAGTTAATTGAGGAACTCTGGACATTTGCTTAGCAGTAATTCTTCCTAATCAAGATTGCCTTCAAAGCAAAAGACATGGATTCAACCTCTTGCGTGACTGCCAGTACATTTAAATTCCAAAGGCACAAGAATTTTTAAATCCCTATAAAGTGTCTGCAAGTCAGTTTCTGAGCTGCGTGACTGGGTTTGTGCCCATTCTGACAGAATGGCTGAAATTAGACATAAGCTTACTTTACCAAATTTAGCGGGATCTTGAAGAGCAGAAAATAGCTTGTACATTATTGCCCAAGTAAGTAAAATGCATTAGGACCACTTGGTTTTGTCAGAAGTTCCTGAACAGGTTCTACTGTGTATTAAGTCATACGAATCACTGAAAATATGATTCCATTTGTACAATATAAATTTTTAAGTCAGGGATTTCGCTGACTTGGGATAGGCTGAAAAGATGGTCAAACAAAACTTGCTCTAAGAGATGGCACGATACACTGAAATAACCGTCAGACAGATTTGGATTGAAATCCTGGTATCACTACTGATTTTGTGTGCTTAGGGTTTTACGTAAGGACAATAATGCCTAATTTAATGAATACAGTGTTAATGATACTGCAAATGTAGCGATAAAACAAAGTATGTGGCCCAGTATTGGCTCTAGACGAGGAGCAGCAATGATATCACCACTGCTTTATTCGGCATTGCTGCTGTTGTTGTTCAGTTGCTAAGTTGTGTCTGACTCTGACCACATGGACTGTAGCACATCAAGCTTACTTGTCCTCCCCTACTTCCCAGAGTTTGCTCAAACTCATGTCTATTGAGTCGGTAATGCTATACTATTGTTTGGTATAGCTCTCTTAACGTATTCTAAAAAAAAACATTGAGGAGGAAAAAGTTACATAGAGTAGTAGTAATCTGCCTAACATGTTCAATTAAAAAAACAGTTATTGAGAGAAAAATATTACTTTCATTTTTTAGGTCAAAATATTGATGCAAACATATGGGTACAGTAAATGTACATTGAAAGTATAGATGATAACCCCTAGTAGGTATTTAGCTACTGAAAGAGAATTCTTATTGTTCATAAATATACGCTCCCTAGATCTGTGCTTTCATCATGACTTTTAATACTGATTTATTTTGGCTGCACCGTGCAAAGTCTTGGTCCCCTGACCAGGGACTAAACCCAGACCATGGTGGTGAAAGCTCAGAATTCTAACCACTAGGCCAGAGAACTAACCAGAGAACTCCCATGATATCTAATTTTTAAATTAACTGTAAATGTATTTTAATTAGGGTTCATTTCACCCTTGTCTCTGATTAGCTTCATATTTCCAGGAATTTTATTAGTGTGTGTGTGTGGGGGAGGGGTGGGGTGGGGGATATAGGGCTTCCCTGGTGGATCAGCAATAAAGAATCTGCCTGCCAATGCCTGCCAATGTAGGAGACACTGGTTTGATCCCTGGATCAGGAAGATCCCCTGGAGAAGGAAATGGCAACCCACTCCAGTATTCTTGCCTGGAAAGTCCTATGGGCAGAGGAGCCTGGCCAGCTACAGTCTGTGGGGTCACAAAGAGTCAGACATGACTTAACAACTAAACAACAACAACAACCTAGGGGCATACAAAAAAATAAACTATTTCTTCTTTAGTGATGACGAAAACGCCAGTGACAAGTAGGGTGCTAATTGGGTGTTAGGTTTAAGACATCTTTGAACCTAGTATCATCAATAACAAATTCAACAAACATCCTTTGAGCTCCTAATATGTTATAGACTTTGTGTGGAAAAAGGGTTTGCTAAAATTAAGGTTTGTTTCTTACCATCATGGAGCATAAAATATTTTTTCTTGGACAGCCAAGTGTGATACAGATTTATCAGTGCTTCAGTAAGTGTTCATATTGAAATTGAAAGAATAATTCTGCTGGAAAAGGGAGTGGTAGAGAAACTTTTCAGACAAGGTATAATTAAGGTAAGCCTGGCAGAATAAGTAGGTTTATTTTAGTAGAATTTAAGAGAAAGTTGGGCTAGGAGATTAGTTTCTGTGGCAGTCTGAATGAAAGATGAGTTAATTAGTTGGATGCCAAAAAAAACTCACAGGTGAGAATTACTTTCATTTTCTTTGATTGGGGTGTCTTATTAACTTGATTTTGTTAATACATAAAGAGAGGAATGACTCATTAATTATATTCACAGACAGAAAAACAGTGACAATACCAATTTATTGTTTTACTATCACTATTGTTGTATTATGGACTAGAACACCCAAGTGAAGCAGTATATGAGAGGGAAATATTATTATAAGTAAATTGGTTAACTGGTGACGATTTAGAACCTTCTCTGTTCTATCTGCAATCTATATTAGATTCCTCTATTCAGGTCTCTCTAAAAGCATCCCGTGTTGGCTAATAATTTTCATTGGATGTATGGATTTAAACTATCAAATAGTATCTTATTCCTCAAGGCCAAGGTCATGGGAGACAGATCATTTTCATGTGCTTAGAATACAGGAAAGGTGAAGTAGAAGTAGTGAAAAAGAGAATAGAAACCAACTGCACATAAAGGAAGAAAAATCAGTCATGAAAACATTAGAGTTTTCTTTTCTGCTTTTTAAGCCAATGATTTTGACAAGTAGCTACTTTGTTTTAGTTAATTCAACAAGTTCTCAGGCTGTTCTTTTTTCTTACTTATCTAGTGATTAAATTACCATATTATCTTCAGTCTAAATTTTTCAAAATTTTCATAATTAATGGTAAAGGATCTGAAACTTAATGACTAGTAATAATGCATAAGGTGGGATTGGACTTAAAGAGGCTACTACATACAATATTGCTCAGTTTCAGATGGGCCCACCTGTATTCCTTCTAACAAATCTTCTTGGTGGGCAGGCCCAGTACATAGGATGAGTAACAGTCTTCACACCTAATTCATCCTATATATCGAGACAGGCTATGAAAGCAGGGGCTGTATTACCTAAGGTGGAGATTCTTGGAACTAGTAGGCTAATGTTGGAAATATTTTTGGAGAAACTAGGACAAAGTGAGGATAGCCAATTTGAATAGGCATCATTCATCAAGGAGTCTATGTAAACAATGAGATCATAGGTAGGGAGCCAAACTGAATAGAATGTGGGCAATGGGAGGTGATCTGACATCCATTCCAGAGAGGAAGAGACATACATGCAGTAGATTATTCACTATAAGGATGGCACTAAGTCAGCCTGATTTAGTAGGGCTGAAAAGAGGCAAACATCAGCCCATACATTAAAAAAAAATTAATTTATGTATTTTAATAGGAAGCTAATTACCTTACAATATAGTAGTGGGTTTTGCCACACATTCACATGAATCAGCCACGGGTGTACACGTGTCCTCCATCCTGAACTCCCTCCCACCTCCCTCCCCATCCCATCCCTCAGGGTCATCCCAGTGCACCAGCCCTGAGCGCCCTGTCTCATGCATCGAACCTGGACTGGTGATCTGTTTCACATATGGTAATATACATGCTTCAGTGCTATTCTCTCAAATCAGCCCACCCTCGCCTTCTCCCACAGAGTCCAAAAGTCTGTTCTTTACATCTGTGTCTCCTTTGCTGTCTCGCATATAGGGTCATCATTACCATCTTTCTAAATTCCATATATATGCGTTAATATACACCAATATGCATACTGGTGTTTTTCTTTCTGACTTACTTCACTCTGTATAATAGGCTCCAGTTTCATTCACCTCATTAGTACTGATTCAAATGCATTCTTTTTAATGGCTGAGTAATATTCCATTGTGTATATGTACCACAGCTTTCTTATCCACTCGTCTGCCACTGGACATTTAGGTTGCATCCATGCCCTGGCTATTGTAAACAGTGCTTCAATGAACATTGGGGTACGTGTGTCTCTTTCAATTTTGGTTTCCTCGGTGTGTATGCCCAGCAGTGGGATTGCTGGGTCACATGGCAGTTCTATTTCCAGTTTTTAAAGGAATCTCCACACTGTTCTCCATAGTGGCTGTACTAGTTTGCATTCCCACCAACAGTGTAAGAGGGTTCCCTTTTCTCCACACCCTCTCCAGCATTTATTGTTTGTAGACTTTTTGATAGCAGCCATTCTGACCAGCGTGAGATGGTACCTCATTGTGGTTTTGACTTGCATTTCTCTGATAATGAGTGATGTTGAGCATCTTTTCATGTGTTTGTTAGTCATCTGTATGTCTTCTTTGGAGAAATGTCTGTTTAGTTCTTTGGCCCATTTTTTGATTGGGTCGTTTATTTTTCTGGAGTTGAGCTGCATGAGCTGCTTGTTTATTTTTGAGATTAATTATTTGTCAGTTACTTCATTTGCCCATACATTTTGTTTGCTTGTTTTGCCATACTGTGTAGTATGTGGAAGCTCCCCAATAAGGGATCAAAACCATGCCCTCTGCAGTGGAAGCATGGCATTTCAAACCACTGGACCACCAAGGAAGTCCTCCCCGTATGTTTTAACCCTAATCATAACATACCCTGAAATTCTCTTTAAAAGCATTTAATCAAAACTTTTTTTGATTAAATGTTTTTAAAGATGTATGGATGTGAGAGTTGGACCATAAAGAAGGCTGAGTGCCAAAAAATTGATGCTTTCAAACTGTGGTGTTGGAGAAGATTCTTGAGAGTCCTTTGGACTGCAAGGAGATCAAACCAGTCAATCCTAAAGGAGATCAGTCCTGAATATTCATTGGAAGGACTGATGCTGACTGAAACTCCAATACTTTGGCCACCTGATCCGAAGAGCTGACTCATTAGAAAACACCCTGATGCTGGGAAAGATTGAAGGCAGGTTGAGAAGGGGACAACAGAAGACAGGATGGTTGGATGATATCACTGACTCAGTGGACATGAGTTTGAGTAAACTCTGGGAGATGGGGAAGGACAGGGAAGCCTGGCGTGCTGGAGTCCATGGGCTGCAAGAAGTCAGACATGACTAAGCGATTGAACAACAGAATCAAAACTTTTATCTTCAACAGGTTACACACTGTTGGCTATCCCCTCCAAATACTGAGGTACAACTTTTATTATCAAACTGATCTGAGCATGATGAAGCTGCTTTTCAAAGGAGCCTTTCTTCACAAGAGTCTTAGGATGTGTGCCCTGCGAAACATACTCTTTCTTTACCTTGGGAAAAAGGTAAAAAAAAAAAAAAAAATAGTAGTGTGCTCTCTGTTCCTCCACTTAGCATACTTAATCTTTCAGAAATTCAGAATCTTCTTTGGAAAGCAAAAGATCTTGACTTTCTGAGACACCACAGACCTTTTTTTTAGGAAGGAGAGATTGATGATACAGCAGTTTGAATTTATGGGAGAAAATCAAGACTAAAAGGAGGTGGATCTTGGGCTACAGAAAGCAAATAATCCAGAAGATTTAATGACAGCATCTGCAGAAGTTATATTCTTTGAAAATGTTTTAAAAGGGTGTGCTCAATATGAAAGATAAAACCTAGAGCTTGTTATACGGAGTGAAGTAAGTCAGGAAGAGAAAAACAAAATTCATATACTAACGCATATATGGAATCTAGAGAAATGGTAGTGATGAACCTTTCTGTGGGGAAGGAATAGAGACGCAGACATAGAGAACAAGCTTATGGACACAGTGGGGAAGGACAAGGTGTGATGAACTGAGAGAATAGCATTGAAACATATATACTACCATGTGTAGTATGCCATAGACATATGCCATAGACAGCTAATGGCAAATTACTGTGTAACAGAGGGAGCTCAACGTGGTATTCTGTGACAACCTCCGAGGGGGGATGCAGTAGCCGGTGGGAGCAAGTTTCAAGAGAGAGGGGACATGTGTATACTTATGGCTGATTCACACTGTTGTATGGCAGAAGCCAACACAGCACTGTAAAGCAATTATCCTCCAATTAAAAAGAAATTTTAAAAAGACCAAATTAGAAGATCCTGTGTTTGAAAAACAAGATATATTAAATGAATATGTCAGTCTTTAAAGACACTAATTGATTCTTACGGAATTTGGATAAATTTAATCTATATACCTTCTTTGTGACATTGGGTATTTGAATTTACTTTGCATATTTCTGATTTAACCTGATTTGATTTTTCCCCCCTAAATCCCAACATGTGTATTACATTCTTTGATGTGTCTTTAATCTTAAATTTACAAACACGTGGTTATTAACTGGCCTTTGATGTCTGGGGAGGAAATATTTAAATGGATTTCATTTTTAAAGTGGTCTAAAAGTTCATCTCCAAAATCTATAGCCTATATTTTAGGTTCGTTATAATCTTTGCCTTTGTAAAGAGGAAAAAAAAATGCTCTGGCTTATTCATCTTGTCAATTGAGTTCTTGCTTAGAAAAAAAAAGGAGGAAGCAGTAGCTACTTAAGGACAAGAAGTACTTTCAAACACACAGGCACACACAGCATCCATGAAATTTAGAACTGGTTAATTTACATTTTCCTTGCGCGCGCCGGCTGACTTCGGACTCCTAGTTCTAAAAAGTAAACATTTACATTTAAGATGTTAGCTCCTCCGAGAACAGCGCTTTCCCTGCCCTCCTCTTTAATTCCACCTTAACGCATCTGCAAAGACGAGAGGAAACCAGCCCACACTTTAGCCCCTCCCACCAAGGGTAAGACTTGAACTTCTCTGTGGTCCCGGGCTAAGAAAGGATCCTGACCGAAAACTAGAGGCGTAAAGGAGCCCGAAGGACTCACTGTAACTCTGGGAACTGTAAGCAATCTATTTACTCTCCCCCCACCCCCAGCCCCACCCCCGCTCGCTCCAGGTCTCTCTCCCACTCTCGCTAACTTTTAGTTCCTACCTTGCTTGGAAGGAAGAAGGGACGGAGGGAAGACCAGGAGTCACCGCTCTCTCGAAAGTCTGCCTGTCCTCTGCCTTTTGCAATGAGACACAGATCGGGGGCCTTAATTTCCTTCTAACAAATGCCAGTTTGCTCTCCGGGGTCTAGATGCACTGTGGAGTCCGAGATAAGGCGTTTCCTTCATTTACAGCCCGGAAAGAAAGCTAACGTTCAGAACCGCGGCGAGGTGGCTCTAGTCAGAGCTCCACGTGAGGCCACCCGGTGGTGGCCAATGCCCATACTCCTGCGACCTGCCGTTTGACAGCCCTGAGGATCTTGAGCGAAGGAATTTATCGACTCATTTAAGGTTTAATTGAAACACCGTCATTTCTGTCACTTATGCAAAGCGTACCTGGCTATTTAATGTGTGGCAGTGTTATGCGAAAAGACAGACAACATTGAAAAACTAATCGTACAATGACTGGCCTTCTGATTCGTCCTTCTAAGTTTTTGGACATGCCAGGAGGGCAGAGCTTGAAACTAGATGTGGAAAAGATATGCTCAAATAAGAAAGTTAAGTTTTGAGTGTGAACACTATTTTAGTAATTTCGTATTGAAAGCATTTGTTAAAAAAAAATTAGAAAGCCACTTGGATTTGAAATGATAGTGGTTTAACTTATTTAAGTCTCCTATATTGTACTCATTTTAGTCTTAGAAATGACCTCAAAAAGTAAAACAAGAAATGGTCTTCAGGTTGGTTGATGACATAAGCACTTACTCATCTAAGGGAGATGGAGGTACTGGAGGCAGACTATCTGGATGTATGTCAATTTCAAGCTATGATATTTGCATGTATAACCTTTTGGATTCAAGGGGAATTTCTGTCTTTTTGTTTGTTTGTTTTGTTTTTATTTATTTATTTTTTTCATTTATTTTTATTCGTTGGAGGCTAATTACTTTACAATATTGTAGTGGTTTTTGTCATACATTGACATGAATCAGCCATGGATTTACATGTATTTCTGTTGCACAAATTTGAAATTGTGGCCTAAGAGATGTTTGCAGGGAAGAGTAATGAAACAAATCTTGCTCAAGAGTCTTGAAATTATATTCCAGATATCTCTAGACCTTGCTGGTCAAGTTGAATATTGGGATTAACCAACAGGTATTTGATTCTTGCATTGTGCAAAGAAAGAGTTAAATTTTCATTTAAGCAATAATTGTGAAATGCACAGAGAAGTGTTTAATCTGCATTTGCTCAAAACTGCTTTACAAACTTCCTGTAGGGGAAGCACATTTCATGGGACAAGAAACTAAGAAATCTATTTAATAATTTTCCTTTTCTCAATTAAACATGAATGAAAAATATCTCAAAAGTGACTTGCAATGTTAATTTTTTTTTTTTTTTTTTTTACATTCTACATTTATCAGCTTCTTGCTAACAGTACCTGATAAAGCTTATCCCACAGAGGTAATTTGCCTGTGTTTTTAACCCATCAGCATCATTCCTAGTGTTTGCTTAGAAAGCAAAGTCATAAAGACCAAATCATTTGCTTATTAAAAAAATATGTTCCAGGAATAAAAAAGAGGAAGACAGAATTAGCTGTGGTTCCATTTCCTCTCTTATGCCTTTTATTTACCATTAGTTTTTTCCTTCCTCTTGCTTGCAGGGTTAAGCTTTAGTCATTCTCATCCTTCTTTTTTATTTTCCCAGACGCTTTAACAAATCTTATGAAAGCTATAGACCCCTTCCCCGAATAATTACATATGCTCCTGTAAAATGCACAAATTTTTAAACACCTTTAGGAATTTCAGATTCTCCAAATGATTCATGTCATGTGAAAACATAGTATTTCTTAGAATTTTGGAGTTTTCTGACAGTATAAAATAATTAGCAAATTATTTCACGTGTAAGTAGAGAACTGCCTTATAGTAAATATTGCATTTATTCATTTAGTGTTTCAGAACTCTAAATAATTAGTGTAATGGAAAAACTACTTGCCTGGAAATCAAATGACCTACATTCTAGACTCCACTCCAATAGTAATTAGCTGTACAATCTTAAGCTTGCCATTTTTCTGTAACATCTGATATTTCTTATCGCCAAATGCAATCAGTAAAACATAATAGGGAAGTAAGCTACATGTTATTTTCTTAGTAGATTGTAGGAAGTCTATATTTGCAACTTTTGCTCCAGAATTCTTAATGACATTTCCCAGCATAATTATGTTTTATCATATTCTTATTTATTGCAAAGATAATTCATGCTTATTGTTTAAATCTTGTCAAATATAGAAATTACAAAGAAGAAAAGGAAAACTGTACATATAGTCCCCTAAGGGGTAACTACTTTTAAAATATCACTTATTCAATCAGAAATATTTATTGAGTAACTAGCATGCATCAGCATAGAGACAAGGAATTCAAGTATATACATCTCTTTATATTTCTAGACATTTTTCTATAATACATTCATTCCTATGTATATTTCACAAAGTTGTGATCACACTTGTTAAAAGATAAACTGAGGCATATTAAAAAATTTTTAGTTTATTTGAAGAAAAAGTGGTCGGCATGGAGCAGTGTCCAACCAGAAGTGGTTGGGGGTGCTTCACTGATTCTATGTGAGGGAGAGATTTTACAGAGGAAAAGCAGAAGCAGAGTAAGGAATTTATTGATTGGCTACAGCTTAAAGCTTAGTAGGCTGTTTCTGAATGATTGTCCTTAGTTTTTGATTTTGTAACATTGAGGCATTTACTGGCTTAGATTTTGGTTTGCTGATGCAGGTTGTGGTGGCATTAGGGTCACCTTAGTCTAGTGACATCCGTGTTTAATTAGTTTAACGCGCTGTTCATGCTGTTTCGTAACATGCTTCTCCTCAATCATGAAATTTTCTCTCCAGACATTTTTATAGTCTTTAGTTTTCCTTTAACATTCATTCATGTAATAAACAAACATTACTGAGCCCTCCTATGTGTCAGGCACTATACAAGTGATGGCAATCTAGCCATGAGCCAGAGAGTATGGATCTAAGATCTAATTTTTTGTTGATGGAAATTCTGTGTTGGCTGATTATAAATTGCTAGATCTTTATATGGATTAAATTTTTCTGCTGTTCTTAATAGTGTTTCACTTAGGACCTCTGAGTATGAATGTTTGTTTATTTCATTTGGATAGATTTTTAAAAATTTATTTGTTTATTTATTTATTTTTGGTTGTGCTGGGTCTTCATTGCTATGTGCCAGCTTTCTCTGGTTGCAGCGAGCAGGGGCTACTCTTCATTGCAGTGTTTGGGCTTCTTATTGGCGGGGCCTCTCTTGTCGTGGAGCACAGGCTCCGGAGCATGAAGGCTCAGTAGTTGCAGCATGGGGCTTTGGCAGTCATGGCGCAACGGCTTAGTTGCTCTGTGGCGTGTGGAATCTTCTGGACAGGGATCGAACCAGTCTCCCCTGTGTTGGTAGCTGGATTCTTATCTCCTGTGCCACCAGGGAAGTCCTGGATAGATTCTTAAAATGTATTTTTCAAGTTCTATTAAAAGTTCTCCTAAGGACAGGTGAGATCGTTAAGTCAAAAGCTTTATCAAAATGTTCTTTTGTCAACTGTAAAAGATTAATAATAATATTTATTGAGTATCTAGAGGATTTAAAAAATATTCAGCAAAATATTGGGGAGTGCTAGTTCTATTTTTGTCATCTTTCTGTTGATATATATTGTATCCGTTTATAAATAGAATAAGAGTATAATTTCCCTAAGCCAACATGATGTTAATATTCAAACAGAACAAATAACAGAAAATAAAAAAACTGAAACAATTGTTATATGAAAATGGTTTCTTGTTTAAATTTGCATTTCTTTCAGAAATAAGATTGAACGGTTTTCATGGCAGTCTCTTCTGTGTCTGTGTTTATGAATTGCCTCTTTTAATATGATTTTTAAGTCTTTTTTTTCAGTTTTAATTTCTAATATGGTAAATACCAATGGATATCACTTATATAATCAAAGGCCCTTTCAGGTCCTCAATAATTCTGAAGAGTGTTAGGGGTCTTAACATTAAAGGCCAAATTTTGAAATGGAAATAGAAATTCTGTAAACATTGCTTTTTTCGAGTTTAGAGGATTGTTCATATTGTTTCCCGATAACTTTTCTTAAAACGTGGGTGAGATGCATAGAAAAATGAAAGCAAGTTATTTTTATTCCCATAGACTGTCATTTTCTACAAAATCAGGGAAGTAGAAGAGGTTTCCGAGAAGTGGGCCAAAACTTTTGTAGAATCTCCCACAGCTTTAGGAACGTCCAGACTTGCTTAATGCAGAGAAGATGGAGACAGGACTAAGGGTTATAGATGATTCTTTCTAAAGGCTCTGTAAGAAAAACGGTGTCCATGTTTGTCAGGAACCAATTTAGAAACAATGAATTTAAGCTTTAGCCATTCATTTTCTACTCCTTGGCTGCTAGGGCAGTGACAGTTGGGAGAACCAAAGAGTTGGTTCTGGAGTTCTTTCCAAAGAAAACAGTGCAACAGAGCTGATTTTATTGCTGTCTTTTGATCCCACCACACAACTGAGAAAAAGAGATGTGCCCAAATTTTGCTACCATTGCCAGTGTGTGATTCTCACTTATTTTTGGATTCTCTTTGATTCCTGGTCCACCCTTAGAACATTCTTTGAAAATATAATTTATTTCTCCATCATACAAATATAAAATAAGCTTAAATAACTTGGTGCTCTCCATAAGCTGATTTATGAAGCTGTACCACCAGTTTGATTGCTTATTGAATGAGTTGCAATAGCTTTAGTGAAGCTCAGTAATCGTCTGTAAGTGATCCCTGTCAGAGTTTAGTAACCACTGAGTCAAAGATGAAGGGCTGGGACCACGTTGCACTCATTTCCCTTCCTTTCCCTTTTCACAGGGAGGCGAGTGCACTTGTAAATCAACTGCTCCTTTTTCCTTAATCTTCCTCATTTGCTTGACTTCTGAAGTCTGCAGGGAAGTTTATGCATTTTAGGTAATAGTCTGTTTTGAGTTAGAAAACAAATATCCATAATATGTGTGAGTTCAGTCTTCCATAATATGAAAACCTCATTTTTATAACACCGAGCTTTGTTTTTCATTTTATTTAATTTACAAGCTATTTTCTGATTACCTAGTTTGAAACAAAATATCAGAGGGACAATAATACCTTTCGTTTGCATAGCATTTTGTGGTTTATAAAGAGATTGCTTAAAAACTTTGTTTACATAATAACCACGTAAATTAGCAGAGCAGATATTCACATTTTACAAATGTGAAAGAGGTGTTGTTGGACAGGTAAATACCGTAAGTCTCTTATATATAAACCTTCAAGTTGTGAACTTGCAAAGATGCGAACATATGTCACAGCCCCTGTATGTCAGCTGTTATACCATACTACCGTACATTTCAAAGTACTATACAGTAAGATTTAAAATGTTTTCTTTATTTTGTGTTGGTTTTTTATGTATATATTATTTGTGTGACAAATATTATTCATATAAACCCATTACAATACAGTATTATATAGTCACTTGTGTTAATTGGGTACCTAGGCTAACTTTGTTGGACTTATGCATATGCTCTTGGAATAGAACTAGTTCATATGTTGGGGACTTGCTCTAGCTTTCTTAGTATCCAAGTCTTATGATTTTCATTTTGATGTATTTTGTATGCTTCAATTGACTAATTGATTTGTTTATATTTCCAGTTTTGATGCATGTTATTTAAGGCTGTCAACCTCTTCCTGTTTGTGTTAACATCAGAAAAATTATAGGGGGAGAACTAGAAAGTACACATCCCAACAGTTCCCCTATTAACTACTCTGTTGTTATAAGGGGATTACTGATTGACATAATAGAGGAAGTTGCATAAACATTTAAGAATGATTGAAGAAGTAGTATATGATTTATTTATTTGTTGAATTAGCTCCTTTTTAATTAAAATTTTTTTTTTCCTTTTTTTCCCCTCATTTAATTAATTAATTTATTTTTGCCTGAGGTACCGCAGGGCATGTGGAATCTTGTTTTTCTGACTAGGGATTGAATTTGCACCCTTTGCATTGGAAGCACAGAGTCTCAACCACTGGACTGCCAGGGAAGTCTCAAGAAGTATTATATAATTTAGAATTTCTTACTTTGTAACTATTTAGCATTGTATAGAGATATATGCTACTTTAAGAAAATAGGGTATATGCAGTTTAATCCAAAAATACAAAATAGACATATTATGAGTTGTGCAAAAAACACTAATTCTACCGAAGGTTTTACTTTTATTTGGTAGTAGAGCATTCTTTTAGAATATTCTGAGTACAACCTGCAGAACCTATAGTTCTTTTGGCCTTATTAACATTGGTGGTTAGCTTAAAGCATTTGTATCAAAATAGTTACTCTGACTTCGGATTTATCATTTGTATGAAAAACTCATCATTATTTTACCTTTCCAAACAACTCAGTAGCTTACCTAAACTAGATTTTTTTTTTTTTCTGGAGTAAAAATCAACTTTAGGTATAGAGTGGCTTATTATTACACACATATATATAAAACTTCATCATAAATAATACACAGCAGATCATGTTTGACTGCTAGATGAAACTGCACTTGACGCGTTAGGTCAGCAGGTAGCTCCTGAATTTTGGTCAGTAAACTTGACACGCTTCCTATTTGCCCCATACTTTTATGTCCACAGCTTCAACAAAATAAGTAAGTTGAGTGCCATACCTCAGCAGTAAATTGAGACGTTAGACCCTTTATGTATTCTTGCGAGATTTTTGCACTTGTAATTGTAGAAGAGACAGTGTCTGCCTGGGATTGTTTAAGGGGAGATACATGGTATCTGTAAGTTTTCTTCAGCCTCTTCTTGGCATGCTGTATCTTAATTCCCCAATCAGGAATCAAACTGATTCCTCCAGCAGTGGAAGTGTTGGAGTCTTAACCACTGGAATGCCAGAATGTCCCCAGGTGCTCATTTTTTATTTCTTGAAACAAAAAGGTAGCCCATTTTGTGGTCTTTTTATATGTAGTTGATGCAATATTATGTGAGTATTATGATGCACTATTATGTGAGAGTGAATGTGTGTATACGTGCTTAGTCGTGTCCAACTCTTTCCAACCCCATGGACTGTAGCCTGCTAAGCTCCTCTGTCCATGGAATTTTCCAGGCAAGAATACTGGAGGGAGTTGCCATTTCTTTCTCCAGGGGTTCTTCCCCACCCAGGGATCAAACTCATGTCTCTTGTGTCTCCTGCATTAGCCTGCAGATTCTTTACCACTAGCACCACCTGTCCAGTAAGGAAAGTAACTTAGAGCAATTAAGTAAGAATTTCTAGAACAGCATCCTGGGGGAAAGTATCTAGAGATGCATATGGTTATGAGGATATACTAGATTCCTGCGTTTTTAATTAAGATTTCTTAGTATCCATCAATCCCTGTTATTATCTACCACTTACAGGTATCAACTTTCTTTTCATGCAACTGCCATGAAGAAGTGGCAGATGAGTTTAAAACTGGTTGAGGTTATATGAACTTAGATCTCAAAGAGACAATTTTAGGGAATTTCTGTAGTTCATGGAACAGTTTTCAAAATCATTGCTTTCAGTGTGAATGGGAATTCATGTTCAAATATAACTTCAGAATATCATTATATCATTGATAAGTGTGCTCTTAACATATTTTAGGATGATTTCTCACAGCAAAAATTCTAATTTAAAAAGATTTCTTAATTAAAAATTTAGTTGCAAAATATTAAGATGTGTGGTACTTATTTTTTGAGGCAATGACAACCAAGGGTTTATATTTAAAATGTATAAAAGTTCACAGTGTTTATATGAGATTTTTTTCTTATTTTTATCACTAATGACCCCTCTGTTGTCAGTGAAAAGCAATAAAAGAACCAGTTTTGTGAGACTCATTCAGTGTTTGCAGAAAATTTTACTGTCTGCTTAAAAATTTTACTGTCTGCTTAAATTATGTGTTAAATTGATAAATTGGCTTGGTTGATTAACACCTTATGAGCTGTTGTCACAATGAAAAGAGCACTCTTGTAGAAATTATAATTTTCTGTGAAGAAAAGAATTTCTAGATACTGTTCTTGGATATGATTTGATCCCTGGGTTGGGACAATCCCCTGGAGGAGGGCATGGCAACCCACTCCAGTATTCTTCTCTGGAGAATTCCAGGGAAGAGCTGGAGCCTGGTGGGCTACAGCCCATGTGGTGGCAAAGAGTCGGACAGGATTGAAGTGACTTAGCACACACACACACATTCATTAGTATGTGTAACATACCTAAGAAAAGAGTAGGAAATATGTACCTTTTTTTAATTCTTAGAAGAAGAAGAGGTATTAGAGAAAGCATCTTAGATAGTCTGTACTCTCTTTTTCACTTAAGAATTTTACCTGCTGGTCAAGGGGAAAAAAAGGCAGATGCTAGTATTATCCAGGAATGTTTGATCTCTGGGCTATGCACATTTTTTCCTTAACGAATTTAGTATGTTTCAATTAGTACTAACTACATGCTAGGTACTGTGCTACGTTTATGACATACCTGAATAAAGAGTTAATTCCTTCTTGGAGGAGAGAGATAATAATTAGGCAAATGATAAATAATAAGAGGAGCAAATGGACTTTATTAATACAGGCTAACCTGGGGAGGTGAAGGAAAGGTTTCCTGGGGAGGTAAAATTTAAACTGGGATGTGAGGGTTGAGAAGCCAGGCATGAAAGGGGAAGAGATTGAGGGTGGTGGAGCTCAGATGGGAGCTACAGACAGAGAACAGCATTTGCAAATAAGCCTGCAAAGGAACAACCAAGAAATCCAATGGAAAACCAGTAGTTAGGATGATGTCATGGAACCAAGGAAGCAAAGTGGTGATGGAAAGTTGACAACCACATTTGAAAACTTGGAAGTCATTCAGTTCAGTTCAGTTCAGTTGCTCAGTCATGTCCAACTCTTTGCAACCCCATGAATCGCAGCACGCCAGGCCTCCCTGTCCATCACCAACTCCCAGAGTCTACCCAAACCCATGTCTATCGAGTCGGTGATGTCATCCAGCCATCTCATCCTCTGTTGTCCCCTTCTCCTCCTGCCCCCAATTCCTCCTAGCATCAGGGCCTTTTCCAATGAGTCAGCTCTTCGCATCAGGTGGCCAAAGTATTGGAGTTCCAGCTTCAACATCAGTTTTTCCAATGAAAATCCAGGACTGATCTCCTTTAGGATGGACTGGTTGGATCTCCTTGCAGTCCAAGGGACTCTCAAGAGTCTTCTCCAATACCACAGTTCAAAAGCATCAATTTTTTGGTGCTCAGCTTTCTTCACAGTCCAACTTTCACATCCATACATGACCACTGGGAAAAACCATAGCCTTGACTAGATGGACCTTTGTTGGCAAAGTAATGTCTCTGCTTTTTAACTTGCTATCTAGGTTGGTCATAACTTTCCTTCCAAGGAGTAAGCGTCTTTTAATTTTACGGAAGTCATTAGTGGTCTTAATAAGAGCAGTTCCAGTGAAGTGGTGGGGATTCAATAAGATGGCAGAGGGGATGGGAGGTAAGGACTCTGAGGACATGGATAGATACACCGTGAGCAAATGGCCCTTTCAAGAAATCTGTCCATGAAACACAACATAAAAATGGAGACATACTCTTGGCAGAAACTTGAGAAGTTATGTTGGGGCATCTTTGGTACTGACGTGGTCATAGAGTGTAGAAGTGGGAGTTTGTCTTTTGAGAGACACCAGACATGTTCACTGGTGGAAGGAGGGGGTGGAAAAACATCCAGGGAGAAGGCAATCTTCGATACTGGAAAACAGGTCGGAAGGGATTTTTTTTTCAGCTTTATTTGGTAATTTATTGATATTTTAATAGTAACCATAATTGTTAAAGCAAGTGGTGTATTCCAACTATTTTTTTTAAAGTGGAAACATGAAGGGAAAAGGAATGTGAAGTCAGGGGGAGACTAACAAAGTTTGCCAATCAGATGATCTAGTAGAAAGTAAAGTTTGATAACTTAGAAAAGAAAGGCATGGCCATTAGAGGGAAGTACCTGAGGAAAACAGAGGGATTTTGTGTTTAGAAGCCACCCATGGGTCACAACAGGAGGAGGAACTCTGCCTCCTTCATGACAGGGGGAAGGAGAACCCGAGTGCCTGGCAGAGGAGTTTGCAGAGTCACTGGTGGGAAGATGGGGAACTTCCCCCTGCCGCCTTCTGCTTCTTCAGTGAAGGGAAATGAGGTCACAGCCAAGAGTGAGGATGGAGTCAGGTGAGAGACTGGAAGGGGAGAAGAAAGTCTTTCTAGTGTTGGCATACAAGGGCCCCAGAACAATTTAGAAAGATGCTGTGTAGTCGTGAGAACATCTCTGAGATTTGAGAAAGTGAACCTAAGATTAAAAACCAGTTTGCCAGGTTAGGTGGTTTTTCTCCAGCTATGTTTAAATGCTAGGAGCAAGCCTAGAGAAGCAAGAATGGCCTTAAGTTTTTCTGGAGAGGTTTGTTTTGTTTTGTTTTGTTTCAGCGGGAGTGAAAGAAATCTAGAAAGAGTGAAATCTTTAAAGAGTGAAAGGAAATCTAGAAATCCTTAAAATAAACCACCAAATACACAAAGCAAATAATACAAAACACCTTAGACAAAAATACATAGAAATTCATGAGCTTGTAGAATACACATCCTTTTTTCTAGGGTAATTATTAACTAGTAGGGAGTAGTCACAAATTAGCTTGATTTCCAGCATCTGATTGGCAAGGATTGAGTCTTTGTTCTTTTAAACTCTTGGATTCTGGGCCTAGCCAACTGGTAGGCCTGGTTCTCTACTTCAGAAACTTTACCTATTTCTATACTTCAGTGTCTTTACCTATTTCCAGGAGCCATCCTGCTGGGCTCTTTTTCCTTCCTAGTTGATAGATTGTTAAGTTCTAAATGTTTAACCGTTGCCTTGCCTATCTTTCTTGGATGTCTAGCTGGGTTCTTGTGTATGGTTTATATCTTACTCCTCAACTCCTGCAAGCTCCTAAGGCCACCTCAGTGCTCCCTTGAAGACAGTGGTTATAGACTTGGAACCATTACAACTGTGCAATGTAAAGAGAGCTGAAACATTCAGTAATTGTAATCCACCATTGAAAAGAACGGTCTTTTCATGTACACACTGCTATATTTAGAATGGATAACCAACAAGTGTCTACCGGACAGCACAGGGAACTCTGCTCAATGTTACAGAGGCAGCCTGGATGGGATGGGAGTTGGAGGGAGAATGGATACATGTATACATATGGCTGAGTCCCTCCGCTGTTCACCGTGAACTATCACAACGTTGTTATCAGCTACACCCCAATATGAAATACAAAGTTTTATAAAGATTTAAAAAAAAAGAAATACTGACTCTTGTATTTCCTCAAAGTTAAAAAAATCTCATTTTAATGAATTTTTGATTCAATAGCCATTTTTCATAAATACTTTTATTGAAGTGCTCTAGTTTTATACTGCTGATGGCCAGGTGCTTCCATGAATGGAAGCAGTGAATCTGTGTGTGTCAGGCTGGGCAGGGAGATGTGGAGAGGAAGCTCTTTGTGATCAGATGAACTTGAGTTTGCTTCTGGCTCGGATGTTTCTCAGATGCACTGCCTGGCACTCAGGAGATGCCTCTTTGTCCTCCTTCCCTCCCTATTTCAATGACACATGTCTAACATGTGTTGGAAAGTCATCCTGGACTTTATTCCTGGTGCTGCCCATATTTCCTTAGGCTGTGGTATAGTTATCAAACTTCTTCCTGTCCAAAATGAAGGGAGGAGAGTAACTTTGCTTTTGGTAATTTTCCATTTTCACAAACCCACTGAGGCTTTATATCTCATGAGCAGAAGCTCAACCGAAACATTCTTATCAGTTTTATTAATGTTCCTGTCTCTGTTCTCTGCTGTTGATCAAAGGTTGAGGAAATGTAAACTTCTTAATTTGGAGCAAATGAGTATTTCTAGCTCATTTCAACCTATGCTTATTATGTGTGTGTGTGTTAGCCGCGCAGTCATGTCTGACTCTTTGCAATCCCATGGACAGCAGCCCTCCAGCCTCCTCTGTCCATGGGCTTTTTCAGGCAAGAATACCGGAGGGGGTTGCCATTTCCTTTTCCATGCGCTTATTATATGTAACCCCCAAATATTCAGGTTGGGTTTACATGTTTATTACAGTGCTAGCAGAGGTAGTACAAAAGCAATTTTGTTTTCTATTTTCTACCCCTGATAGTTGTGTAAGTTCTTCTGTCTTTAAAAATTTTACATTGAACTTTAGAATTGCATGGGTATAGCAGAGGTAGCGAGAGAAAATGCAAGCCTTCAGAGCATGCATAAATACCATTTAAGAGGCCTACTACACTGCATAGATTCCATGTATTTCAATGTAATAGGTTTCCTTTGTAACCTAGTGTTTTTATTTTAAGAATTTTTCAGTGTCAGACTATATCATGGGGTCTGTAGGCTTCACCAGACTGCCAAAGAGATCCAAGACACAAAACATATTAAGGGCTCCTGAGAATTCCTCCTCAGATGCACACTTCCTATGAACAGAGTTCTTAATCCTGCAAAAGACTAAATTTCTGAGTTATTTCAAAAGTGAATTGTCATTTACAGTGTCTTAAAGCCCCTTCTAAAACTTCTTACAACCTGAAAACAGAATGATGAACTTGAATTCATATTAAGTGTTACACAATCCAGGATTTGTAGAATGCTCATGTCATGGTTCGTGGTTTAGCTTCCCAGTAACCCATGAGATGGGTGGGTATACCGTACCTCTGATCTTCCACAACTCCTGCTATTTTTTCTTTCTTTTTTTTCCACTTTGAGATCATAGTCAGCATCCCAGTTTTAATTATGAGATCAACCTCAGTGGCTGCTTTAAATAGTTACAGTGTGAGTTGAAAAGTAAAACTTCTCCAGAATGTTATAACTCATCCAGTAATAAAATGGCTTTCATGAAACACTGAAGCCAGCATGACGGTTTTCCTGGGGGTTTTCCCTGGACTGTTTTCTTTAGAAAAAGATATGGCTTTCCCTGCTGTGGCAATCTTGAGTACGTCATAAAAAGAGGCAGCAATTAAGGAGGGAGTGGAGCCCTCAACAAAACACAGATACACTCTAGGGGGACATATTTACAAACCGTCTGGTCTGGAGAGAGAAAATTGTAGAAATAAATGCACTTTTCAAAACCCATTCCCTTTCCTGGCATTTTGTGCCACGTTGTTAGGTATAGTTAAGAAGTGTTAATACTGATTCCTCTCCATGATCAGTTTCTTTTAAATAAAAGGTGGAAAATTTTCTGAAAATGAGCATAAGATAGTTTGTTCAATGTCAGTGAGACATTATTCCATAGTGATCTGTGTGGGGAAGAAAATTTTTAAAAAACTTTTTTTTCATATTTTATTTTTGGAGTACAGTTGCTTTACAATATGATATTAGTTTCTGTTGTACATCCAAGTGAACCAGCTATATGTATACAGGTATTTCTTCCCTCTTAAGCTTCCTTCCCCACCTCCACCTCCCCTCATCCCACGACTTAAGGTCATTACAGAGCACCAAGTTGAACTCTCTTGTTCAGCAGGTTCCCATTAGCTGTCTATTTTACCCATGGTAGTGTATATATGTTGGTGCTACTCTCAAGTCATCCCATCCTCCCCTTCCCTTTCTGTGTCCACACATCCGTTGTCTACATCTGAGCCTCTATTCCTGACCTGCAAATAGATTGATCTGTACAATTTTTCTAGATTCCATATATGTATATATATATGATGTTTTTATCTTTCTGACTTACTTCACTCTGTATGATAGACTCTAGGTCCATTGTGAGAAGAGGAATTTTTAAAAAACCATCCATGTAGGGTTTGTAAGTCAGCATCTAATAACTATGATTCAAATCTAAAAAAGTATAAAAGATGAAAATGGCTCTTTTCAAACTTTATTTAACCAATCACAGAGAGAAACTCAGTTATTCCTCTCCTTCAGATTCATATCTTAAGCCTGCTTCACACCACCAAAAAATAGCTTAGCAACTTAAAATAGTGGTCAAACTAAGTTGTATATAAATGCTCTTTTAATTTTGGCTCTACTACCTTTTAAGCCTGAGTGTTTCTGGGAAGTGGAGGGAGAGGAGAGAAAGGGATGCTGAAAGGGTGTAAAGGGCCCCAGCTGGAGAGTGCAAGATGAGTTCAGCTGTTTCCCTAACTGGGTGAACTCTAGGTTTGTTTATATCTTTAGACCTCAGCTTACAAATGAGCACACGGTCTGTCTAGGTGGTGATTATGACTGCTTCTTTTTTGTGATCTTAAAATAGAGCCCAAGTGGCTCCTTATTTTTTGCCACCAAAGAAGTGAAACAATGGAAAAATAACAGTAAACTGTGAGGAGACATTATTGCTTTTTCGTAATGCAGCGTGTGAAACTGGGCTAGCCAGTTTTCTGGTCATTAAAATAGTTTTGCACTTCCCATTCATGAAGGGGTAAAATAAACTACATTATGCATTGTGTCTCACTTAAGTACACTGTGTGTGTGTGTGTGTGTGTGTGTGTGTGCGCGCGCGCATGCGTGCGCACCTATGGGGTGTGCTTTCAAAGCAACCTGATGAGGGTGGCTGGTCTATCTAAACAATGATCTTTTCTTTATCTCCTCACAGTGCTAGTTTAGGTGCCTATTTTATGACATCTGGACCTCTCTGCTGGTTGCTCCTCCCTTCTCAAATGCCACTTTTTTCCGTTAACAATTGTATGCTTATTTCTTTCTCTGTTGCATTTATGTTACTGAACTGTGATGTTGACTAATCTGTGCCCCTCCCAATTCATATGTTAAAGTCCTAACCACCACCCCCAACTCAAGCCCTGAGAATGTGACTGCTTTTGGAGATTAGGTGTTTGAAGAGATGACCGAGTTAAACGAGGCCCTCAGGATGGGCCCCCATCAGACTGACTGGTGTTATTATAAGAAGGGGCTTCCCTGGTGACTCAGATGGTAAAGAATCTGCATGCAATGCAAGAGACCTGGATTTGATCCCTACATCGGGAAGATCCCCTGGAGAAGGGTATGGCAACCCACTCCAGTATTCTTGCCTGGAGAATTCCAGGCAAGAGGACAGAGGAGCCTCGTGGACTATGGTTCATGGGGTGGCAAAGATTTGGACGCTCAAAGAGACACCAGGGGAACATGGGTACAGAGGAAAGACCAGGTGTGGATTCAGGGAGAAGATGGCATCTTCAAACCAAGAAGAAAGGCATCAGAAGAAGCCAAACCTGGGACTTCCCTGGTGGTCCAGTGGTTAAGAATTCACCTTCCTATGCAGGGCACACGGGTTCAATCCTTGGTTAGCGAGCTAAGACCCCACATGCTGTAGGGCAAGTAAATCTGTGTACTGCAAGTATTGATCCCTTGCAGTCTAGAGCCCTTGCGCGACAGGAGAAGCCAGAGGTCCAACTAGAGACTCTCACGTACTGCAGTTAAGGTACAGCACAGCCACAAAACCCCACACCTGCTGGGCATTTTGATCTCAGTCTTCTGGCCTCTACATCTGTCAGAACACACCTTTCTGTTGTTTAAGCCATGTAGGTTGTGGTGCTTTATTCCAGTAGCCCTAGCAAATGGATACAAGGTGTCACTTCCACTGCGTCCCCTTCCTCTGCCTGTGCTGTGGGCACTTCTGTAGAATGGCAGGATGATGTGGAAAGAGACTTTGGTATGAGTTAGAGGGCTAGGATTCAAGGGCCAGCTCAACATTTGTCAGCCGGATGAGCTGGGAAACATTTCTTAGTCTTTCTGGAAGTCAGTATTCTCTTGTAGAGTATATGGGGGCCCATCTGCCTCAGTTTGAGTTGTCAGTGATTTTTAAACTGATTTTAAACACTCACCCTTTATTTCTAAAATGGCAATAGCAATCCCTCTCTTATTATGAAGACAAAACAGGATGGTATATATAAATCATTTAGCACAGCATCACTGGCATCTAGCAAATGTTTAATGTGAACTTGAAGATTAAGTATTTAAATTAGTAATTGCTGAGTTATTTTCCGGCTTGTTATCCCAGGTTCTATGATTAAGTTCTCCTTCTTCTTAACTATTACTCAACGCAGAACCTCATCTATGGTTTAATCAGTTTTCCCCTGTACTCCATACAAATTCCCAAGTTTGTTCATTCATCCTATTAGTTGGGTGATCACTTGAGGTCCAACAAGAATACAGGGAGAAGGTGACAGAATTTTCCTCTTGTTGCTCACAGCTTGAGGAGACATTCCCTCTAATCATGGTAGTAGAGTACATAATGCGGTGGTAAGAGATATCCAGAGAAATCCAGGGTCCTAACCATGTAGATAAAAGAGATGGTTCACTTCAGAGAGTGAGTTTATGCAGAATCCTGAAGGACAGGCAGAGACTATGCTGTACTGAAGGCATGTGGGCGAGGGAGTCCCTGGTAGTCCAGTGGTTAAAACTCTGTGCTTACACTGCCAAGGGCCCCGGGCTTGAGTCCTTGATCCAGGAACTACAATCTCACAGACCCATGTGTGGCAAGGCCAAGAAGGTATGTGGGGAGGGTAGGAAGGTTGTGGGCGGCGTTTTGGAGGGGCTGGGTAGCTCCGATGAGAGCCTGAGATGGGATGGGCATCTCCACTGTGGCTGTAGCTTGCTATTCATGACCTTTTCCCACAGCACATGTTTTCATCCCCCCCCCCCCCTTCCTAGACATCTGCGCCCTTTCCTGGTTTCAAATATCAGCTCAGTTTTTTGCCTTCTCCAGCAAGCCTTGTCTGTTTTAAACCACATGACTTTCTCTGTTCTGAAACTCCAGTAGATTTTCCATATAAGCTTGTCTGAGTAAATAATGAACTTTCAATAATACAAATTTTGGAGACAAAGAAGCAGTGTCAGTGGACTAGGAATAAAAACAGAGTGGAAAAAGTCAATTCAAAAGGAATAGTGTGGCTGAACATCAGTGAGGGAGCAGGCATCTCACTGCGGGGCCCATGAGGCACACAACAAGCTCTTGGTTTCCTGGTTGAGAAATAGACCCAGTTCATTGATCTGTGCCTTTGTATCTGAGGACATGCTTTTCCATTTCCTTGAAAATGGAGAGTTGTTTTAACAGATTTTGTGTGTGTGTGTGTGTTTAATTATTTAATTTTGGGTTGCACTGTGTCTTTGTGGCTGCACAGGCTTTCTCTTGTTGAGGGGGGCAGGGGGTACTCTGTACTGTGGTCTGAGGGCTTCTTGCAGTGGCTTCTCTCATTGCAGAGCACAGGCTCTAGGCGTATGGACTTCAGTAGTTGTGGTACACAGGCTTAGTTGTTCCAGCTCACATGGAATCTCCCTGGACCAGGAATTGAACCTGTGTCCTCTGCATTGGCAGGCAGACTGTTATCCAGTGTACCATCAGGGAAGTCCTTGTATTCAAATTAAGGTACAGCCTAAGAGACAGGCTTCCCAGGTGGCTCAGCAGTAAGGAATCTGCCTGCCAATGCAGGCAATACAGGACATACAGGTTTGATCCCTGGGTTGGGAAGATCACTTTGGAGAAGGAAATGATAACCCTCTCCAGTATTCTTTTCTGGAAAATCCCATGGACAGAGAAGTCTGATGGGCTGTACTCCATAGGGTTGCAAAGAATTGGACATGACTTAGTGACTTAGCACACACCCACAGCCTGAGAGACAGTTTTAATTTAAAGCAGCTCATTTACTTAATTCTTATTGTTTCTTCATTCTTCTGTGTCTGTTAGTGATGTCTAACTCTTTTCTTAGCCTAGGTTTTAGAAAAGCAACAGCAAGATAATTTAAGGACTTAAAACTTTACTGATGTCTTAGTAACTGTGTATGTGTGTGTGTGTTTATATTTATGGATGATGATGGAAACAGTAATGCACCACTCTTAATGCTTTTAGAACATCTTTCTATATCCAGAATAATGGAGAAAGCTTTGAATTTGGAAGCAGATAAATCAGAGTTATACACATATATATATATACACACACACACATATATGTATGCACATGCTTCTGCTGCTGCTAAGTTGCTTCAGTTGTGTCTGATTCTGTGCGACCCCATAGATGGCAGCCCACCAGGCTCCCCCATCCCTGGCATCCTCCAGGCAAGAACACTGGAGTGGGTTGCCATTTCCTTCTCCAATGAAAGTGAAAAGTGAAAGTGAAGTCACATATACATACATATAATTTAATGGGTCAGAAATAGCAGTACTTTTTAATCTCCATTAAAACTCATTTTTGAGTATGACAAATACACAGTCTTTATAGAAAAGATGTTCATCAAATTTGCCTACTTGAGTTTCTTAGAAATCTTCAGAGAGCCAAATAAATCTCAGGAATTTGGGAGAAGACATCAGTTTCATACCTAATAATAACAAATGATAATTTTGTATACTTATGACCTCCTAGGTACTGTGCATAATTATTGACATACATTTCTTCAATTCATCCTCCCATTGCCTCTGTGAGGTGTGGGAACCATTTCTCCCATGTTACCGATAAAAAAACTACTATATTTGTGTGGAGGCTCCACAAACTGTACCCATATAGGACAGTAAACTTAGTCAATATTGTGTGTGTTCTAAAGAGTCTATCCACTCTCTGCTCCCCACCTCTGTCCCTCTCATCAGGTCTCTTTAGTTCCTAAGACACAACAATCTTGAAATTAGACCAACTAATAGGCCCTTTAAGTGTTCACATGAAAGGAAAAGTCACGTGTCTCTCACTTTAAATAAAACACTAGAAATAAGGTTAAGCTTAGTGAGGAAGGCATGTTGAAAGTTGAGATGGGCCAGAAGCTAGGCCTCTTGTGCCAGAGTTAGCTTAAGTTGTGAAATGCACAGGAAAAGTTCTTGAGGAAAGTAAAAATGCTACTCTAGTGAGCACATGAATGATAAGAAAGCAAAACAACCAACAGCCTTACTGCTGATATGGAGAAAGTTTCAGTGGTCTAGATGAAAGATCCAATTAACTACAAAGCTTAATTCAACCAAAGCCTAATGGTGAGCAGGGTTCTAACTCTCTTCAGTTTTATGAGGATTGAGAGAGGTGAAGACATTGCAGAAGAAAAGTTTGAATCTAACAGAGCTTGGTTCTTGAGGTTTCAGTAAAGAAGACATGTGCATGGTGAAGCAGCAAGTACTCATGTAGAAGCTACAGTAAATTATCCAAAGGGTCTAGCTAAGGTGATCACTGAGGGTGGCTAAACAACGGATTTTCAGTGGCGATGAAATGACCTTCTATTGGAAGAAGATGCTATTTAGGACTTCAATAGCTAGAGAGGAGAAGTCATTGACTGGCTTTAAAGTTTCAAAGGATCCGGCTGATTTTACAGTTAGGGACTAAATGCATCTGGTGATTTTAAGTTGAAGCCAATGCTCATTTACCATTCCAAAAATCCCAGGGCCCTTAAGAATCTACTCTTGAGAAAGTGCTCTATAAATGGAACAACAAAGCCTGGTGACAGCATATCTGTTTACAACATGATTTATTGAATATTTTAAGCCTACTATTGAGACCTACTTCTCGAAACAAAGGCCTTTCAAAATATTACTACTGTTCATTGACAATGCAGTTATTACCCAAGAGTTCAAATAGAGATGAAATTAATGTTGTTTTTATGCCTCTTGACACAGCATCCATTTATTTGACTTAAGTCTTATTCTTTAAGAAGTAAATTTTATATGGCGATTGCTGCCTCTGGTTGGTCTGGGCAAAGTCAACTGAAAACCTTATAAAGGATTCTCTGTTCTGGATGCCATGAAGAACATTTGTGATTCATGGAAAGAGGTCACAATACCAACATTCACTGAAGTTTATAAGAAGTTGATTCCAACCCTCAAGGATGACTTTGAGGGGTTCAAGATTTCAGTGGAGTAAATAACTGTGGTGGAAATGCTAAGAGAACTAGAACTAGAAGGGAGCCTGAAGATGTGACTGAATTGCTATTTGTGTCTGATTGATAAAACTTGAAAGGATGAGGAGTTGCTTCTTATGGATGAGCAAAGTGTTTTCTTAAGATTGAATCTACTCCTGGTGAGGATGCTGTGAAGACTGTTGAAATGACAGTAAAACAATTAAGATATTATATAAACTTAGTTGATAAAGCAGTAGCAAGGTTTGAGAGGATTGACTCCAATTTTGAAAGAAGTCCTACTCTGGGTAAAATGCTCTCAAATAACAGTGCATGCTACAGAGAAATTGTGCTTGTGAGGAAGAATTAATTGATGCATCAAACGTCATTGTTGTCTCATTCTAAATAATTTGCTACACACACACAAAAGAAATTGCTATAGTCATCCCAGCCTTCAGAAACCACCATCCTGGTCAGTCAGCAGCCATCAACACTGAGGTGGGACTCTCCACGAGCAAAAGATTATGACTCACTAAAGGCAAACTATTCTATATCACAGTAATCAAAGTATGTGCCCCAACCACTAGTGCTGAAGAAGCTGAAGTGAATGATTCTATGATGACCTACAAGACCTTCTAGAACTAACACCAGAAAAAGATGTCCTTTTAGCTCAGTTGGTAGAGAATCCACCTGTAATGCAGGAGACCCTGGTTTGATTCCTGGTTCAGGAGTATCCACTGGAGAAGGGATAGGCTAGCCACTCCAGTATTCTTGGGACTCCCTTGTGGCTTAGCTGGGAAAGAATCCACCTGCAATGTGGGAGACTTGGGTTCGATCCCTGGGTTGGGAAGATCCCCTGGAGAAGGGAAGGGCTACCCACTCCAGTATTCTGGCCTGGAGAATTCCATAAACTGTATAGTCCACAGGGTCACAAAGAGTTGAACATGGCTGATTGACTTTCACTCTCATCATAGGGGACTGGAATGCAAAAGTAGGAAGTCAAGAGATACCTGGAGTAACAGGCAAGTTTGGCCTTGGAGTACAAAATGAATCAGAGCAAAGGCTAACAGAGTTCTGCCAAGAGAATGCACTGGTCATAGCAAACACCCTCTTCCAACAATACAAGAGACAACTCTACACATGGACATCACTAGCTGGTCAATACTGAAATCAGATTGATTATATTCTTTGCAGACAAAGATGGAGAAGCTCTATACAGTCAGCAAAAACAAGATTGGGAGCTGACTGTGGCTCAGATCATGAACTCATTGCCAAATTCAGACTTAAATTGAAGAAAGTAGGGGAAACCACTAGACCATTCAGGTATGATCTAAATCATATCCCTTATGATTATACAGTGGAAGTGATGAATAGATTCAAGGGATTATATCTGATAGAGTGCCTGAAGAACTATGGACAAATGTTCGTGACATTGTACAGGAGGCAGGGATCAAGACCATCCCCAAGAAAAAGTAAAGCAAAAAGGCAAAATGGTTGTCTGAGGAGGCCTTACAAATAGCTGAGAAAAGGAGAGAAGCTAAAGGCAAAGGAGAAAAGGAAAGATATAGCCATCTGAATGCAGATTTTAAGAATAGCAGGGAGAGATAAGAAAGCCTTCCTCAGTGATCAATGTAAAGAAATAGAGGAAAACAACAGAATGGGAAACTGGAGATCTCTTCAAGAAAATTAGAGATACCAAAGGAACATTTCATGCAAAGATGGGGACAATAAAGGACAGAAATGTTATAGACCTAACAGAAGCAGAAGAAATTAAGAAGAGGTGACAAGAATACACAGAAGAACTATACAAAAAATACCTTAATGACAAAGATGGCCATGATGGTGTGATCACTCACCTAGAGCAGACATCCTGGAATGCAGAGTCAAGTGGGCCTTAGGAAGCATCACTACAAACAAAGCTAATGGAGGTGATGGAATTCCAGCTGAGCTATTTCAGATCCTCAGTGATGATGTTGTAAAAGTGCTGCAATCAATATGCCAGCAAATTTGGAAAACTCAGAAGTTGCCACAGGACTGGGAAAGGTCAATTTTCATTCCAATCCCATAGAAAGGCAATGCTAAAGAATGTTGACCCTACTTCACATTGCACTCATCTCACACATTAGCAAAATAATGTTCAAAATTCTCCAAGCCAGGCCTCAATAGTACATGAAGAGAGAAGTTCCAGATGTTCAGGCTGATTTTAGAAAAGCTAGAGGAACCAATGATCAAATTGCCAACATCCACTGGATCATAGAAAATGCAAGAGAATTCCAGAAAAAATCTACTTCTGCTTCACTGACTATGCTAAAGCTTTTGATTGTGTGGATCACAATAAACTGTGGCAAATTCTTCAAGAGATGGAAATACCAGACCACTTTACCTTCCTCCTGAGGAACTTGTATGCAGGTCAAGAAGCAACTCTTAGAACCAGACACAGAACAACAGACTGGTTCCAAATTGGGAAAGGAGTATGTCAAGGTTGTATATTGTCACCCTGTTTATTTAACTTACATGCAGAGTACCTCATGTGAAATGCTGGACTGGATGAAGCACTAGCTGGAATCAAGATTGCCAGGAGAAATATCAGTAAACTAAAATATGCAGATGATAAGACCATAATGGCAGAAAGAGAAGAGAAACTGAAGAGGTTCTTGATGAAGGGGAAAAAGGAAAGTAAGAAAGCTGGCTTAAAACTCAACATTCAAAAAACTAAGATCTTGGCATCCGGTCCTATCACTGCATGGCAAATAGATGGGGAAACAATTGAAACAGTGAGAGACTTTATTTTCTTGGGCTCTAAAATCACTGCAGATTGTGACTGAACCCATGAAATTAAATGATGTTAGCTCCTTGGAAGAAAAGCTATGATCAACCTAGACAGCATATTAAAAAGCAGAGACATTACTTTGCCAACAAAGGTCCATCTAGTCAAAGCTATGGTTTTCCAGTAGTCATGTATGGGTGTGAGAGCTGGACCATAAAGAAGGCTGAGTGCCAAATAATTGATGCTTCTGAACTGTGGTGTTGGAGAAGACTGAGAGTCCCTTGGACCGCAAGGAGATCAAACCAGCCAATCTTAAAGGAAATCAGGCCTGAATATTCATTGGAAGGAATAATACTGAAGCTGAACCTCCAATACTTTGGCCACCTGATGCGAAGAACTGGCTCATTAGAAAATACCCTGATACTGGGACTGATTGAAGGCAGGAGGAGAAGGGGACAACAGAGGATGAGATGGTTGGATGTCATCATCGATTCGGTGGACATGAGTTTGAGCAATTTCCGGAGTTGGTGAAGGACAGGGAAGCCTATGTGCTGCAGTCCATGGTGTCGCAAAGAGTCTGACATGACCGAGCAACCGAGATGCTAGTTAGCAATAAAGTATTTTTAATTAAGGTTTGTACATTGTTCTTTGGACACAATGCTACTGAACACTTAATAGACTACATTACAGTTTAAATATAACTTTAATATACACTGGAAAAACTAAAGCATTTTTGTGCTTAGTTTTATTGAAATATTACCTTTGTTGTGGTGGTCTGGAACCAAACTTGCAATATCTCTGAAGTATGTCCATGATTGGGCTTCCCTGGTGCTAAGACAGTAAAGAATCCACCTGCAATGCAGGAGACAATGGGTTTGATCCCTGGGTCAGGAAGTTTCCCTGGAGAAGTAAATGGCTATGCACTCCAGTATTCTTGCCTGAAGGATTCCACGGACAGGGGAGCCTGGAGGGCTACAGTCCATGGGATCCCAAAGAGTCGGACACGACTGAGTGACTAACACCTTCAGTTCACCTTCACTTGTCCATGATAACCCCTTGTTTTCCTGTTTCCCGTAATTCTAGGCAGGGAAAAGTATTAGTCAGTCCTGTGCCTGACTCTTTGCGATCCCATGCACTGTGCCCTGCCGAGCTTGTCTGTCCATGAAATTCTCCAGGCAATAACACTGGAGTGGGTTGCCATTTCCTTCTCCAGGGGATCTTCCCCACCCAGGGATTGAACCTGGGTCTCCTGCATGGTGCAGATTCTTTACTGCCTGAACCACCAGAGAAGCCAGTAGGTGGGGAAAAAGAATGACAAAACCTTCTAGTCTGTGGGTATCTTTTTTTTCACCTTCCCAAGAGAAGTCCATCTCTCCTGCCAACATGACTAACAGGGTTTTGGACAGACCTCACACTATGAAGCCTTCACTGAAAGCCAATAGTTACATCGCACAGGCAAGTGTGTGTTGAAGAGTGTATCTGCATTTCCCCCTCATTAGTGTTCAGGAAGTATCTAATTACAGGGAAGGGGAGAAGGTAAAGAATAAAAGAAACTATTTGTTGCTTCAAGACTTAAAAGACTGTACACTCACCAAGATTGGTTATTTAGCTTAATTAGTAAAAACAGCCCTCCCCCCCCACCCCACTCCAAATTGCTGTTTTATAAGCATTCATGAGAGTGGTTATGCAAACTAGTTGCAATAATATTTCCAGGCTATGCTAGTTGCAGGGGGTGGGTGAGTGGCATTTTCTCAGTGATTAATGTGGCTAGGTGGACAGAAATGTCATAATTCCATGGAAACTGAAGATATCTATTGCTGCTATTAACAGTGTAGGGAGGTAAAAGGGATGAATGGGTGCCTATTTGTAATTGGAACTGAAAATGTCATCACTGTCTGGCAATAATAACCAATGATATTTTTTGGAAGAAAGTGAACCTTACCCAAGAGTTTTCCCATATGACTGATGTTGCTTCTTTAAGTTTGGAATGAAAATTGTATGTATAAATTGCACCTATTCACATATAGTGGACTTTTAAGATATATTTTTTATTTTGAAATAATCTAAGTTAAGAAACAGCAAAAACTGCCATTTCCATATATTCATTACCCAGATTTCCCCAATATAATATCTTATACTGTTCAGTCGCTAAGTCGTGTCCGACTCTTTATGACCCCGTGGACTGTAGCACACCCAGCTTCCCTGTCCTTCACCATCTCCCACAGTTTGCTCAAACTCATGTCCATTGAGTCAGTGGTGCCATTCAACCATCTCATCCTCTGGTGTCCCCTTCTCCTCCTGCTTTCAATCTTTCCCAGCATCAGGGTCTTTTCCAGTGAGTCAGCTCTTCGCATCAGGTGGCCAAAGTATTGAAGCTTCAGCTTCAGCATCAGTCCTTCCAGTGAACATTCAGGGTTTCTTTTCTTTAGGTTTGACTGGTTTGATCTCCTTGCTCATCAGTGAACTCTAAAGAGTCTTCTCCAGCACCATAGTTTGAAAGCATCAGTTCTTCGGTGCTCAGCCTTCTTTATGGTTTAACTCTACATCTGTACATGACTACTGGAAAAACCATAGACCGGGGCAGTTAGCTATTGTATGCATGTTTCCAATTTTTGGCTTTAATATGGAGAGAGCCTCTATCTAGGTCCTGAGGCAGGATACAGTAGTGACAGACGTGGTGAAGAATTAGGTGGTAAGCACAGGGGTTATGAATGGAGTTGCTAGAAATGGAAAGAGGAAGTAAAGTTGCTGAAACCAAACTTTGGGCACCAGCAAGAAATTTCCTCTAAACGTTTTGAGTACTAGTCTCACTCCTTCTCGGATTTCACTTGTTCTGCTTTTTTTCTGTTAAAATTAGAGATGGATATTTAACATCCTTTTACATTAAGAATAGTTTGGAATGAAAAAGAGGGACATCAAAAGAGAGTACCAGTACTATCCTGTGAATTTCCTTCATACATAAACCTGAAATCATGTAATATTTATCCATCCATCCACCCATCTATCCAACAAATATTTATCCTCAACCTACTATATTTTAAGCACAGCGCTATGCAGTAGGGATGGATAACTCTATGAACAAGATAAATATGGTCACTGACTTTATGCATCTTTAGTTCTCTCAGGAAAGGCAGACATTGTGTAAGTGCAATGAAAGACTTGAAAACGAAGTACCAGGTACAAATGAAACCGGGAACAGGCAAACCAAATATATTCTGAACATCATGAAAGTCTTCTCAGTAGAGGTGACATTTAAGCTGAGTCCTGGAGAGTGGATGAGCTAAATCTAGGTGAATAATGGTTGCTTCCATGGCCTTGCATGATCTGCTCCTCCCCATATCTCCAAACTCATCATGAGCCACTTTTACTCTTGCTCACCATTCACCAGCCAGTGTCTTCCCTCAGTTCCTCAAACGGCCTGCCTGGAACTCTAAATTCTAAATTCACTCCTCCTCACCCGCTATAGTTGCTCCTTTACTGAGACCAAGTTCCCAGTTATTCTCTAGTTTCACTTGCTTGTTTCCATCATTTTGTACAGTGCTATTTCTAATCTCTTAAAATTTCATTTAACTGCTTTCAAATTAAACTGGTACTTTAGAATGAACAAATCATTTATTTTAAATCATCAGCATTAAAAGTGGAAATTTAACATGAATATGTTTTTAAAACTCTTAACACATAGCCAAAATGAAAAGCATTCCTTTTTTTAAATTGTGAATGTGTGTAGTACTGATCCAGTTAAGAAAACAAACAATAGTATGTGACTTTTTGATTATAAATAGCACAAAAATAATTTTAATTTTCCATGATTTCAATAAATTTCTCATGAAGTACTTGGCAAATGCAAAAAAAAAAAATCCTGGAGTTTCCTAATAATTACTCACAGAATAAATTTGAACAAATATGGAAAGTAAGCAGTAATAGCAGAATATGTTTATCCTTTTCTAGGTTATGTGTGTATACCCACACGTACAAACAATTAGGGAGCTCAGTCCACACAAGTCCCCTTGGGTAGAGTCACATCCATCATCATTTAAATCTTGTAAATGCATCCAAGAAAAGGCTTAACAATAAGGATTGTTTATTTTGTAGGTTTTAAAGAAGCTAGAGTGCCAAAGAAGACTTTTGAAGTGTGAAGAGATTTCTCGTAATTGAAACCAACATGTCATTTATAGATCCTTATCAACACATTATAGTAAGTCATTTTCTGCTTATATATTCTTCTGGGAGTGGGTCAGACATACTTTTGTGCATGAGTATCGCTGATGTTGCTTGTTCAGTGTCAGTTACAAATTGGCATTTGCCATCTACCTACCTTTGCAAGTATTAAATCATGTGCTTCTGCTGACCTTCAACCACCACCTGAAAGGAGTTCAGGGTAGAGAGTATAAATGAGGCAGATGGAGAGTATAAATGTGCTGGAGGTGGGGAGGGGGAACTGGCAGGACAGGTTGTTAGATATTTTCAGGAGCCCATTTTATGAGCCTAATTCTTGTATCTTCCATATCTAAAAAAGCATTAAAGTCCTTCATGGTGACAACTGCTCCTTGTGACTAACAACACCTTCACAAGACTAGTAGAAACCTTCTGGAGAATATGTGCTTGACTGCATGTATTCACCCTTCACCAAAATCACATATATACTGACCTCTTTGGAGCAGGTTCTTAGAGCTATCTGAGGTTCTGTCTCCTGGGTTGCAATCCTCATTTTGCCCCAAATAAAACTTAGCTTGCAGCTTTCTTTTAAGTGGACAAAAGTACAAAAATCTATGAAAAGTTTTACATTTTTTAATGAAAATCATATGAACTTAACTGTGATTCAAATAAGGTAGAATCCATAATAAAACTAACTCATCTCTTTGTTTTATCACTGTAAGTTTCCAGAAAAGAGGGATTTGGAAGGGAAAATACCAAAATATCTGTAATAGTATCGAATGTTCATGAAACAATAAAAAGTGTAGTTATCACTTAGCAGTTGTCAACCTGTACCCTTCATATGAAATGACAGAGAGCTAAAATAATTATTGCATTAAGGACTATACTTTGGTATGCATTTTCAGGGTAATTAATTTTGTAAACTATCCTTTGGTTAGATATATTTTATGTGCTCAATCTCTCAGTCATGTCTGACTCTTTGTGACCCTATGCACTGTAGCCCACCAGGCTCCTCTGTCCATGGGATTTTCCAGGCAAGAGTAATGGAGTGAGTTGCCATTTCCTATTCCAAGAGATCTTCCCAACCCAGGGACTGAACCTACACCTTCTGTATCTCCAACATTGGCAGGCAGATTTTTTATCACCAACACCACCTGGGAAGCCCAAGATATATTTAAACAAACTCTTTTAAGGTTGGGTTATTTTTAGTAAAAAGTTGAGTGTTTCAGATTTTAGTGTGGAACTTTTCAAATTCCATTAGAAGTGTGCTCTCTCTTCTGATCAAAGAAGCAGAGAAGAAAAAATTTCTTTCCTAAGTTTAACCCTTGAGATCCAGTAAGATTTATATAGACTAGAAATAGTTTTTATGGATATTAAGGAATAATACAAAGCCTCATTTCTGTTTAAATTGAACCTGAAGCTCCCACAAGCTGCCATCCTCTCTCTCTGCTTGGAGAGCAAGGATTAATGTACTGTAACTTTTTGTAGTTCTTTCTTACATTCACAACTTGAATCATTGAAAGCTGTATTCAGCTTTTCTACTTCACAAAAAGGTCTAATCATCAAGGACCTTTTTGCTACTGAATTAAATAGATTCTTCAGGTACCCCTCACCCCAATCTCTGCTGGTCATTCTCTTCTTCTTAAAACTCCTGAAAAGTTATTATTATTTTTTTGCAAGCTTCTTTTAATGTTTGATTCTTTTTTAAAGAACAGAAGTGTAAGATATATAAAGTACGTAAATTTTAATTGTTCAGCTTGATGGATTTTTGCACATGTATTTCACCCATGAAACCATCATCCAGATAAAGGTATGCATTATAAGTACCCTGAAAGAGTTGCTCATGTCCCTTCCAGTCGATAAGCTCCACAAAACTAACCAGTTATTTTTGCTTTATTACCAAGGATCAGTTTTCCTGTTCTTGACCCTCATTAGATGCCTGCCTTCCACTCTTTGTGAGATTCATTCATGCTATTGTGAGTAGCACAGTTCCACACTTGGAGAAGGAAATGGCAACCCACTCCAGTACTCTTGTCTGGAAAATCCCATGGGCGGAGGAGCCTGGTAGGATGCAGTCCTTGGGGTTGCGAAGAGTGGACTCGACTGAGCGACTTCACTTTTACTTTCTTTTCACATTGCCGTGCAGTATCTCATTATTTGGATACTGTGCTCACGCGTGCCAAGTCTATTCATTCGTGTCTGACTCTTTGTGACCCTGTGAATGGTAACTCACTAGACTCATCAGTCCCTGGGGATTCTCCAAGCAAGAATACTGGAGTGGGTTGCCATGCCTTCAGGGGATCTTCCTGACGCAGGGATCGAACTGACATCTCTTAAGTCTCCTGCATTGGCAGGTGGGTTCTTTACCACTAGCGCCACCTGGGAAGCCCTGAATACAGTATACTGCAAACTACTTATTTAGTCCACTGATAACCCTCATGCCCTCACTAAATGGCAGTGGTACCTTTGCTAATCAGGCAGTGTATGATTTGGTTTCTTTTCAGTTCTATTGGTCTTTGTTTGCCCCAATACCAATCTACTTTAATGTCTATGGCTTTGAAATGGTAGTGTAAATCCTCCAACTTTTTCTTCTTTGAGATTCCTTGTCTTCTTTTAGGCTTCTGCATTTCCATATAAGTTTTGAAATCACTCTGTCAACTCACACACACACACACACACACACACACACACACACACACAAATGCTGGGATTTTTATTAGAACTGAAATTATTTTGTAGGTAATTTAGGGGAGAGATGACATGATAATAATATTGAATCTTCCAATCCATTTGCAGTATATGAAGCGTTAGTTTCTCAGTCATGTCCAACTCTGTGCGACATTATGGACTGTAAGCCCACCAGACTCCTCTGTCTATGGGATTTTCCAGGCAATAATATTGGAGTGGGTTGCCATTCCCTTTTCCAGGGGGTCTTCCAGATCCAGGGATCGAACCTGGGTCTCCTGCATTGCAGGCAGATTCTTTACCATCTGGGCCACTAGGGGAGCCCTCAATGCATGAAGCTAATGTTAAACTAGAAACTAAAATACTAATGTTTCATTTATACAGAAATAATTTTTGCAGATGCAGCAAACTTACGAAATTTCTTTATCAATTCTAATAGTTTGTAGGTTCTTTTAGATTTTTAACTTACACATTCCTGCTATTGGTGAATAATTCCAGTTTTATTTCTTCCTTTTTAATTTTTAATGTTCATTTATTTTTCCACTTTACTGATTGTAGACCATCTATTTTAGGTATAGCTTACAAGTTTGAAAATATTTTATTTTCATAATTGTTAATTAAAAGCATTTTCTAAATTTTATTATGATTTATTTTTTGACACATAGATTAAACATTTATTTCTTAATTTTCAAACATTTGGTAATTTTTTTGTTTCTCTTTGTCATTAATTTCTAATCTCATCCCTTTCTGTTCAGAAAATATACTCTATAATTTTTGCTGTTTCAATTTTTACATGAGATGCCCTCACACATTGTCTGTTCTGGTAAAGGTTCCATGTACAACAATGTGTTTCATATTCAACTTTTGCTTTATGAATTTTTAAGATACATTATTAATGCACATAAGTTTTGAATTGTATATATCTCTGTTTAATTGATATTTTATCATTATAATAGGTCTTTTTTATCTCATTATTGGAGACTGAATTTTTGCTTTGTCTTTTATTAAAATAGTCCCTTTTAGTTTCTTTGATAAGTACATCCTTTTGCTTTCAATTTATATTTTCCTTATATTTAATGTGTGGTTCTTGTAAAAAGCATATAATCAAGGTTTAATTTGAGATAATCTTTGTTTCCTGAAACAATATCCTACATTCCTTCCAGCATTATTGTTTTTTGTAGATGAATTTAAACAATGAAGCTAGGTTCTTTTTAACTGATTTTTCATAATGATGACATTTCTATATTTTTTGTGCAAATTAGTTTTTTTCCTCACTCTACCATCTCAAGATATATGGATAATTTCTGTAATTCAAAGAATGCAATCAAAGTGTTCATTGATGAACACTTTGGCACTTGAAACTGAGAAGAAAGATAAGGTTAAAGTGTATAACCCTGAGCTTGAGACGAAGACCAATGATAATTCTAAATCTTAACATTTGGACTTTGAATTCACTCTGTCTCCAGATCTATTTTAATATTTTTTTTCTGAGCACTTATCATCATTTATTTTATTTTTTAATTTTTATGTTTTTGGTTGCACCATGCAGCCTGTAGGATCTTAGTTCCCAGACCAGGAATTGAACCTAGGCCCTTGGCAATGAGAGTGTGGCGTTCTAACCACTGAACTGCCAGGGAATTTCCTTTATCATAATTTATTGAATGCCCATTGTGTTCTAGTCCCGGTCGGTAGGCGCTGAGAATCAAAATAATCCCTGAATTGAGCTTATAGTGCTATATTAGTGCTCAGTCACTTAGTCGTGTCCAAATTGAGCTTATATCTGGCAGACAAACAATCTGTAATAATCGTAACGACTCTGATAGGAGATGATGACGATTACTCTGGGAATATACAATGTGAATAACTAATAACAGGAATCCTTCTGGAATTCCCTGAGACAGTGACATGTAAGCACAGACCTGAAGGTTAGGAAAAGAGTGAGAAAATGACAGGATTGGGAAGGGCATGTGTGAAGTAAGTAGTCTGGAGGTAAGACAGTACATGCCATGAGGAAATGAAAGAAGGTAGGTACGGTTGGCGGATAACGCATTTTGAAAAACATTATTATTTCAAATGACCTTCTCTTTTCTACCTTATTTGACCAGGACTTGCTATTAACGCCTGTGCAGTCCCCATGTGTCTCTTGGCAGCTGACCATGTTAACTGGCCATTTAGTTTCTCTTTTTTTTAACAAGGGATAACATATTTAAAATCAAACCGTATCTGGGTATTTTAAGGCTCATTTCTGTCACCTTTCCTTGCAGATTTTGTTAACTGTAGTCAGATACGTAGGTCATAATAACTATTGCTCTCTGTCCCTCTGTCACTCAGTTGTGTCCAACTCCTTGCGACTCCATGGACTGTGGCCTGCCAGGCTCCTCTGTCCATGGAATTCTCCAGGCAAGCATACTGGAGTGGGTTGCCATTCCCTTCTCCAGGGAATCTTCCTGACCCAGGGATCGAACTCGGGTCTCCCATATTGCAGGCGTAGTTTTTGCTGCTGGAGCCAGCAGGGAAGCCCAGTAATTACTTATATGGCACCTTAATACGATGAAATATGCCAAAGCCACATATCTGTGTCACATTTTCCTTGACCTTCCCCAGCATCAGAACTGTATGCTCCATCAACATTCCAATGTATAGCCCTTTTCTTTTTAAAAACTTTTTATTTTATATTGGAATATAGCCAGTTAACAATATTATGATAGCTTCAGGTGGACAGCAAAGGGACTCAGCCATACATATTCATGTATCCATTCTCCCCTCAAACTCCCCTTCCATACAGGCTGCCACATAACATTGAGCAGAGTTCCCTGTGATTGTATAACCCTTTTCAGTACAGAGGATCCTAAGAGCTTTCTGGTATTATTCATGCATGTTTTTGTTACGTGTTTAAAAAACAAAAACAAACAACTATGTGTGTGTGTGTGTGTAAATTGCTTTTGTGACAAAATTTCCTGCTCTAGTTTTCACAGAAAGATACTTTTCACAATATATAGGTGAGGGCACTCAACACAGAACAATTTTATTAAAAAGGAGAGATGTGGAAAGCTAAGCCAATTTACTCGTAGTGAAGGGTGCCAGATGGGCCAACGCAGTTTCATCTGCCTCAAGGCAGTGAAGATTGGACTCATCTTCACCATACCTGTGATGCAGGGACATGTTGGAGAATCCTGTGGGCTGATACAGCAAGTTCTCGTTTCCAGCGGTGCCAACTTTTAAGAATGGAGGAGAAAGTGGAGTAACACATCTATGGCAGAATGCAATGTCCATATGTCTAGAGTTATTCTGAGGTTCTGTCCGATCTGAAGGGTCTTTGTCTCCACAGTCTACTGAAGTTGTGCTGGATCAGGAAGATATCTGTGTTACAAAGATAGATCAAATATGAAATATTCATAAAAAAAATTCCATCTTTTTACTCTGAAGGGATGAGTCACTTCCCTGGAGTGAAAAAAATCCGGAGCTCTTCCCACCATCTATTAGCAATGGAGGGCCAGTGCCCCACATCCACGGAAAACTGAGGTTGTGTCCACACTGAGGTCAACCACCTGGGTATGTGAGCATGACTGCCTGCTAAAATACAGGGACCTTTGAAAAAGGTCATTGTAGGATGACTGGAAATGTTACCAAAAAAGTACAAAGCTATTATTCTAGATTATTATGGTAACATGGGGGGTGGGGGAAACCACTGAGTAGGTCATCAAAGAACTAGTGTTTTAGTGGTAATTCCAGACTTCAGTTACGTGCTCTTGAGCACTTAAACTTTTAGCTGCTTCACATGTAGTATGAATAGTACCTGTATGTCTGTTCCACAGGGCTTTATAAATAATAAATCATTATATACACAAGTATTCTTTAGAAACTTAATAAGGTAAGATATTTCCAGGGGGCAGCAGGAGGTGAGATACTGCTGTTGGGAAATCAGAAATATAAAGGTGCCAAAACTATCACAGAAGTACCAGCACAGTGCACAAAGGAATAATGAGTTTTATGGCAATAGCATATTTTTGGTGAGCACTAACAAATTCTAGCAAAGTGAGGAAGAGGATGGTTAATGATAAGCTTCTGCTGTTTTTCTGATGCCAGCCGTTCCCTGCCACAAGCCTCCCATTGGAGGCAAAAGTGTGTGCACTTAAAGTAATGTCCGTATTTCTGCTTCTTCACCACAGAGCACAGGCTGGGAATCCCTGTGTAAACCAGAAGTAAAGCAGGTTTACTTCTTAGTTCTTGAATTTTGATTTGGTTCTTTTTCAAAACTTCTGAGCCATTTTTTTTTAATAGTTTGAAGTTTAATAAATCATACTGAAGTTTGACTTCAATTTCCTTAAACATGCTAAGTGTAGTTTCACTGTTTCATGGAGAGGACTGTTTCTGTGCCTGTTAATTTATTGTGCTGGTTTGGAGCCTTGGTGTGATACCTCCTCGTGTTCCTAATTACCTTTGATTTTGCTGAACATCATTATAATGAAAAATCATCTCTAGAAATAATTCTTCAGAATTTCATTGGTTTCCGTCAGGCTCCTCGGGAAGCTAGCAGTCTGGGATAAAGGTAATCCCAGTTTCAGGTTACTTGTTCTTTGGGTTTCCTGAATGACATTAAAACTGGCTGACTGTACGGGGTAGGGGGCATTGTACAAAGTTATTCCTCTGGCGCAGTCTGTGGAGTCTTAGGCTTGAAACAAAAGAGTTGTTTACTAGGTTCTTTATCCCTAGAAGGCTCCTAATCCCTCAGCTTCTCAGCCTCCTCCTCTTTGGATCAGCAAATGTCCTGTGGTCAAACTCCTCATCCCTGTGTTTCTCTGCACTTCTTGATCTCTGTTATGGGAATTAAGGATTCCTATCTTGTTAGTTCTCTGTTACTGTAATAGTCAGGATCTCTGATTAGAAACAGAACCAAAAGGAGATAGATAGAATGTCTTAATTTGTTTGGGCTGCTTCCCTGGTGACTCTGATGGTAAAGAATCTGCCTGCAGTGTGGGAGACCTGGGTTTGATCCTAGGGTTAAGAAGATCTCTTGGAGAAGGAAATGGCAACCCATTCCAGTATTCCACTCTAGTATTCCACTCCAACCCACTCTAGTATTCTAGTATTCTTACCTGGAGACTCCCCAGGGACAGAGAAGCCTGGCAGGCTGCAGTCCATGGGGTCGCAAAGAGTTGGACACAACTGAGCGACTGAGCGCAAAGCACTGCACAGTACTGCGGACTGGTTGGCTTATAAACAATAGAAACTTATTGCTCACATTTATGGAGTCTGAGAAGTCCAAGATTGAGACACGAGCATGGTTGTATTTGATGAGGGCCTGGTTCGTAGCTGCAGTGTCCACTCTGTGGATGGGGCAAAGAATTTCTCTCAGTTCAGTTCTTTCATAAAGGCACTTATCCATTCATGTTTTGTTTTGTTTTTTTCTTCCCAAATGTCCCATCTTCTAATACCATCATCTTTGAGGGTTTAGAATGTCAACATGTATTTTGGGGGGACACAAACATTCAGACTATAACAGATTGATCTAACCATGGAGATATATTGTGAAGAATTGTGTGATGAGGTAATGGAGACTGAAAGTCCCATATCTGCCATCAGCAACCTGGAGACCCAGGACAGACAGCAGTGTAATTCAGTTTAAGACAGGAGATAAAAGATTTCTCAGCTCAAGCAGTGAGATGGGGGAAAAGTTCTTTCTTTTTTATTTATTTATTTATTTTTTCATTTATTTTTATTAGTTGGAGGCTAATTACTTCACAACATTGCAGTGGATTTTGTCATACATTGACATGGAGTTACATGTATTCCCCATCCCAATCCCCCCCTCCCACCTCCCTCTCCACCTGATTCCTCTGGGTCTTCCCAGTGCACCAGGCCTGAACACTTGTCTCATGCATCCCACCTGGGCTGGTGATCTGTTTCACTATAGATAATATACATGCTGTTTTCTTGAAACATCCCACCCTCACCTTCTCCCACAGAGTCCAAAAGTCTGTTCTGTACATCTGTGTCTCTTTTTCTGTTTTGCATATAGGGTTATCATTACCATCTTTCTAAATTCCATATATATGTGTTAGTATGCTGTAATGTTCTTTATCTTTCTGGCTTACTTCACTCTGTATAATGGGCTCCAGTTTCATCCATCTTATTAGAACTGATTCAAATGAATTCTTTTTAATGGCTGAGTAATATTCCATGGTGTATATGTACCACAGCTTCCTTATCCATTCATCTGCTGATGGGCATCTAGGTTGCTTCCATGTCCTGGCTATTATAAACAGTGCTGCGATGAACATTGGGGTGCACGTGTCTCTTTCAGTTCTGGTTTCCTCAATGTGTATGCCCAGAAATGGGATTGCTGGGTCATATGGCAGTTCTATTTCCAGTTTTTTAAGAAATCTCCACGCTGTTCTCCATAGCAGCTGTACTAGTTTGCATTCCCACCAACAGTGTAAGAGGGTTCCCTTTTCTCCACACCCTCTCCAGCATTTATTGCTTGTAGACTTTTGGATAGCAGCCATCCTGACTGGCGTGTAATGGTACCTCATTGTGGTTGTGATTTGCATTTCTCTGATAATGAGTGATATTGAGCATCTTTTCATGTGTTTGTTAGCCATCTGTATGTCTTCTTTGGAGAAATGTCTGTTTATTTCTTTGGCCCATTTTTTGATTGGGTCATTTATTTTTCTGGAATCGAGCTTCAGGAGTTGCTTGTATATTTTTGAGATTAATCCTTTGTCTGTTTCTTCATTTGCTATTATTTTCTCCCAATTTGAGGGCTGTCTTTTCACCTTACTTATAGTTTCCTTTGTTGTGCAAAAGCTTTTAAGTTTCATTAGGTCCCATTTGTTTATTTTTGCTTTTATTTCCAATATTCTGGGAGGTGGGTCATAGAGGATCCTGCTGTGATTTATATCGGAGAGTGTTTTGCCTATGTTCTCCTCTAGGAGTTTTATAGTTTCTGGTCTTACATTTAGATCTTTAATCCATTTTGAGTTTATTTTGGTGTATGGTGTTAGAAAGTGTTCTAGTTTCATTCTTTTACAAGTGGTTGACCAGTTTTCCCAGCACCACTTGTTAAAGAGGTTGTCTTTTTTCCATTGTATATCCTTGCCTCCTTTGTCAAAGATAAGGTGTCCATAGGTTCGTGGACTTATCTCTGGGCTTTCTATTCTGTTCCATTGATCTATATTTCTGTCTTTGTGCCAGTACCATACTGTCTTGATGACTATGGCTTTGTAGTAGAGTCTGAAGTCAGGCAGGTTGATTCCTCCAGTTCCATTCTTCTTTCTCAAGATTACTTTGGCTATTTGAGGTTTTTTGTATTTCCATACAAATTGTGAAATTATTTGTTCTAGTTCTGTGAAAAATACCATTGGTAGCTCGATAGGGATTGCATTGAATCTATAGATTGTTTTGGGTAGAATAGCCATTTTGACATTATTGATTCTTCCAATCCATGAACACAGTATTTCTCCATCTGTTTGTGTCCTCTTTGATTTCTTTCATCAGTGTTTTACAGTTTTCTATGTATAGGTCTTTTGTTTCTTTAGGTAGATATACTCCTAAGTATTTTATTCTTTTTGTTGCAATAGTGAATGGTATTGTTTCCTTAATTTCTCTTTCTGTTTTCTCATTGTTAGTGTATAGGAATGCAAGGGATTTCTCTGTGTTAATTTTATATCCTGCAACTTTACTATATTCATTGATTAGCTCTAGTAATTTTCTGGTAGAGTCTTTAGGGTTTTCTATGTAGAGGATCATGTCATCTGCAAACAGCAAGAGTTTCACTTCTTCTTTTCCTATCTGGATTCCTTTTACTTCTTTTTCTGCTCTGATTGCTGTGGCCAGAACTTCCAACACTATGCTGAATAGTAGTGGTGAGAGTGGGCACCCTTGTCTTGTTCCTGATTTCAGGGGAAATGCTTTCAATTTTTCACCATTGAGGGTGATGCTTGCTGTGGGTTTGTCATATATAGCTTTTATTATGTTGAGGTATGTTCCTTCCATTCCTGCATTCTGGAGAGTTTTAATCATAAATGGATGTTGAATTTTGTCAAAGACTTTCTCTGCATCTATTGAGATAACCATATGGTTTTTATCTTTCAATTTGTTAATGTGGTGTATTACATTGATTGATTTGTAGATATTAAAGAATCCTTGCATTCCTGGGATAAAGCCCACTTGGTCATGATGTATGATTTTTTAAATATGTTGTTGGATTCTGTTTGCTAGAATTTTGTTAAGGATTTTTGCATCTATGTTCATCAGTGATATTGGCCTGTAGTTTTCTTTTTTTGTGGTATCCTTGTCTGGTTTTGGAATTAGGGTGATGGTGGCCTCATAGAATGAGTTTGGAAGTTTACCTTCTTCTGCAATTTTCTGGAAGAGTTTTAGTAAGATAGGTGTTAGCTCTTCTCTAAATTTTTGGTAGAATTCAACTGTGAAGCCATCTGGTCCTGGACTTTTATTTGCTGGAAGATTTCTGATTACAGTTTCGATTTCCTTGCTTGTGACGGCTCTGTTAAGATCTTCTATTTCTTCTTGGTTCAGTTTTGGAAAGTTATACTTTTCTAAGAATTTGTCCATTTCTTCCAAGTTGTCCATTTTATTGGCATAGAGCTGCTGGTAGTAGTCTCTTATGATCCTTTGTATTTCAGTGTTGTCTGTTGTGATCTCTCCATTTTCATTTCTAATTTTGTTAATTTGGTTCTTCTCTCGTTTCTCAATGAGGCTTGCTAATGGTTTGTAAATTTTGTTTATTTTTTCAAAAAACCAGCTTTTAGCTTTGTTGATTTTTGCTATGGTCTCTTTAGTTTCTTTTGCATTTATTTCTGCCCTAATTTTTAAGATTTCTTTCCTTCTACTAACCCTGGGATTCTTCATTTCTTCCTTCTCTAATTGCTTTAGGTGTAGAGTTAGGTTATTTATTTGGCTTTTTTCTTGTTTCTTGATGTAAGCCTGTAATGCTATGAACCTTCCCCTTAGCACTGCTTTTACAGTGTCCCATAGGTTTTGGGTTGTTGTGTTTTCATTTTCATTCATTTCTATGCATATTTTTATTTCTCTTTTGATTTCTTCTATGATTTGTTGATTATTCAGAAGCATGTTATTTAGCCTCCATATGTTTGATTTTTTTAACAATTTTTTTTCCTGTAATTGAGATCTAATCTTACTGCACTGTGGTCAGAAAAGATGACTGGAATGATTTCAATTTTTTTGAATTTTCCAAGACCAGATTTATGGCCCAGGATGTGATCTATTCTGGAGAAGGTTCCATGTGCACTTGAGAAAAAGGTGTAGTTGATTGTTTTGGGGTGAAATGTCCTATAGATATCAATTAGGTCTAGCTGGTCCATTGTGTCATTTAAGGTTTGTGTTTCCTTGTTAATTTTCTGTTTAGTTGATCTATCCATAGCTGTGAGTGGGGTATTAAAGTCTCCCACTATTATTGTGTTACTATTAATTTCCTCTTTCATGCTTGTTAGCGTTTGCCGTACATATTGCGGTGCTCCTATGTTGGGTGCATATATATTTATAATTGTTATATCTTCTTCTTGGATTGATCCTTTGATCATTATGTAGTGTCCTTCTTTGTCTCTTTTCACATCCTTTATTTGAAAGTCTATTTTATCTGATATGAGTATTGCGACTCCTGCTTTCTTTTGGTCTCCGTTTGCATGAAATATTTTTTTCCAGCCCTTCACTTTTAGTCTGTATGTGTCTCTTGTTTTGAGGTGGGTCTCTTGTAGACAGCATATATAGGGGTCTTGTTTTTGTATCCATTCAGCCAATCTTTGTCTTTTGGTTGGGGCATTCAACCCATTTACATTTAAGGTAATTATTGATAGGTGTGGTCCCATTGCCATTTACTTTGTTGTTTTGGGTTCACGTTTATACAACCTTTCTGCATTTCCTGTCTGGAGAAGATCCTTTAGCATTTGTTGAAGAGCTGGTTTGGTGGTGCTGAATTCTCTCAGCTTTTGCTTGTCTGTAAAGCTTTTGAATTCTCCTTCATATCTGAATGAGATCCTTGCTGGGTACAGTAATCTAGGTTGTAGGTTATTCTCTTTCATTACTTTAAGTATGTCCTGCCATTCCCTTCTGGCCTGGAGGATTTCTATTGATAGATCAGCCGTTACCCTTATGGGAATCCCTTTGTGTGTTATTTGTTGTTTCTCCCTTGCTGCTTTTAATATTTGTTCTTTGTGTTTGATCTTTGTTAATTTGATTAATATGTGTCTTGGGGTGTTTCGCCTTGGGTTTATCCTGTTTGGGACTCTCTGGGTTTCTTGTACTTGGGTGGCTATTTCCTTCCCCATTTTAGGGAAGTTTTCAGCTATTATCTCCTCGAGTATTTTCTCATGGCCTTTCTTTTTGTCTTCTTCTTCTGGGACTCCTATGATTCGAATGTTGGGGCATTTCACATTGTCCCAGAGGTCCCTGAGGTTGTCCTCATTTCTTTTGATTCTTTTTTCTTTTTTCCTCTCTGCTTCATTTATTTCCACCATTTTGTCTTCTACCTCACTTATCCTATCTTTTGTCTCTATTATTCTACTGTTGGTTCCCTCCAGAGTGTTTTTGATCTCATTTACTGCATTATTCATTTTTAATTGACTCTTTTTTATTTCTTCTAGGTCTTTATTAAACATTTCTTGCATCTTCTCAATTTTTGTCTCCAGGCTATTTATCTGTAACTCCATTTTGTTTTCAAGATTTTGGATCATCTTTATTATCATTGTTATAAATTCTTTTTCAGGTATATTCCCTATCTCCTCCTCTTTTGTTTGACTTGTTGGGCATTTTTCATGTTCCTTTACCTGTTGGGTATTTCTCTGCCTTTTCATCTTGTTTAGATTGCTGTGTCTGGAGTGGGATTTCTGTATTCTGGGGGTCTGTGGTTCCTTTTTATTGTGGAGGTTTTACCCAGTGGGTGAGGTTGGACTATTGGCTTGTCAAGGTTTCCTGGTTAGGGAAGCTTGCGTCAGTGTTTTGGTGCATGGAACTAGATTTCTTCTCTCTGGAGAGCAATGGAGTGCCCAGTAATGAGTTTTGAGATGGGTCTATGTGTTAGGTGTGACTTTGGGCAGCCTATATGTTGACGTTCAGGGCTATATTCCTGCATTGCTGGAGAATTTGCGTGGTATGTCTTGCTCTAAAACTTATTTGCTCTTGGGTGGTGGTTGTTTTCAGTGTAGGTATGGAGGCTTTTGGACGGTCTCTTATTACTTAAAGTTCCATATAGTCAGGAGTTTTCTGGTGTTCTTAGGTTTTGGGCTTAAGTCTCCTGCCTCTGGATTTCAGTTTTATTCTTCCAGTAGTCTCAAGACTTCTCCAACTATACAGCACTGATAATAAAACTTGGTTAATGGTGAAAAATTCTCCCCCATGAGGGACACCCAGAGAGGTTCACAGAGTTACATGAAGAAGAGGAGAGGGAGGAGGGAGATAGAGATGAGCAGGAGGAGAAAAAAGGGGACTCAAGAGAAGAGAGACAGATCTACGCAGTTGTCTGTTCCCAGAGTGTTCTCTGTAGCCCAGACACCCACAAAGATTCACAGAATTGGATTGGGAAGAGAAGGGGAAAGGAGGAAATAGAGGTGTTCTGAGGTAGAAAACGGAGAGTCATGATTGGGAGAGAATAATCAACACACTCCTGAATAAAAATGGGAACTGAATATTGGATTCTTAAATGTCCACAATTTATATCATATACTGAAAAACAAAGATTAAAAATCTAAAGTAGAGGTTAGACTCTTAAAAATACAATATTAAAAACAAAAACACAAAAAAAATTTTAGAAATATATATGAAGTTCGGTTTAAAATAGTGCTTCTCTTTTTTTTTTTTTTTGGTACCGTTATAGTGTAATGAAAATGAAAATTGAGGAGTAATAGAGGACTTTAAAAGGAAATAAGAGAAAAAGAAAAATAGAAAATAGAAGAGAAAAAGGAAAAAAAAACAAGAAAAAAAATTTTTCCTAATTAAAAAAATCGTAAAAATCTATGAAAATGAAAGTTAAGGAGTAATGGGGGAGTAATAGGGAATTTTAAAAGAAAATAAAAGAGAAAAAATAAAAAAGAAAAAAATTTTTTTTTTTTTTTACTTAAAAAAAAAAAAGTAAAAATATATCTAGGAATTTCTCTGGAGGTGTTGCGGTCAGTGTGGGTTCGGTTCAGTTTCAGATAGCTCCTCGTTCCAGCTTACACTTCTCGATATCTACAGGCCCCTTCCAGTGTAGTCGGTGTTATCTACAGGGATTTTAATCTGTTGCACGGGTCCCTTCTGAAGCGGTTCCCTTTGTTCATTTGGCTTCTGTTTGCCGGTCTCTTCAGTGCCTCATTTCCGCCCTGACACAGGCGGGCGAAGGTGGACTCTTATTCAGGTTGCTAGTTCCGTCGCGGTGCGGCGAGGGGCTGGCGCTGCGGGGACGGGCTGGTGCTGCAGGGAGGGGCCGGCTCTGCGGGGAGGGGCTTGCGCTGCGGGGACGGGCTGGCGCTGTGGGGACCGGCTGGCGCTGCCGGGAGGGGCTGGCGCTGCGGGGACGGGCTGGCGCTGTGGGGACCGGCTGGCGCTGCCGGGAGGGGCTGGCGCTGCTTTCTCCGTCTGCGCTGCTCAGGCTCCCGGCTGTCCTATATGGAGGGCGCCCCGTGCTGCGCGCGCTTCCAGCCCTCGGGTGTTCCACAAAAGCGCGGAACAAAAAGCTGCGCCTGCTTTTTGTGCCTACCCCGTCAGAGCGGTCCAGGCAGCCAGAAGCTTGACGGGCACGCTCTCCCCGGGTGCGGCGCACCTTCTGCCCTCCGCGGTCCCAGTCTCAGTTTCCGCCCGCGCCAGTCGGGTGTGTGCACCTTCTCCCCTCCGCGTCCCCAGCCCCAGTTCCCGCTCGCGCTGGTCGGGTGAGGGCGCCCTGTGTTTAGCCGCGACCCTCCCAGCGGATGTCGACCATCCAGAATCTCAGGAGGTCTTTCATTAGAAAGTGGAGGCCCGTTTGCAGTGCGGTAGGGGATGCGGTCCTTGGGGCCGAGCCTGCCCCTTTCCCTTCCCCCCTGCCTCCAGCGGGGCTGGGCCGGTCTGCAGCCTGCGAGCTCTTCTCTGGACTTGCTTGGTCCCTTTGTTCTGCGAATGGCAGGCAGTGTGTTCGGGCCAGTTAATTATCTCTCTCACTCTTGCTATCCCACAGTTTAAGTTGGTAACTCACAAAAGCTCCCTCCGATTGTCCTTAGGGCACTCAGGCCCGGTCCTTACCCTAGGCAATGCTGCCTGCTCCTCTCCGTTCCGCCCCCACTTGCTGGTGGCGGATGCGGGCGTCTGGGGTACTTTTCTGCTGGGAGTTGCTTTTAGGCACGTAATCTGTGGGTTTTATTTATTGTTCCCCTCCCAGTCAGGTTGCCCTCCGAGATTCAAAAACTTCCCCCAGACCCGCCAGTGCGAGGGTTTCCTGGTGTTTGGAAACTTCCTCTATTAAGACCTCCTTCCCGGGACGGATCTCCGTCCTTAGCTCTTTTGTCTCTCTTTTTATCTTTTATATTTTGTCCTACCTCCTTTCGAAGACATTAGGTTGCTTTTCTGGGCGCCTGATGACCTCAGCTAATGATCAGAAGTTGTTTTGTGAAGTTTGCTCTGCGTTCAATTATTCTTTTGATGAATTTTTAGGAGAGAAAGTGGTCTCCCTGTCCTATTCCTCTGCCATCTTGGCTCCTCCCTTGGGAAAAGTTCTTTCTTTTATTCTTTTCAGGCCCTCAACAGATTGGATGATGCCAACCCACACTGGAGGTGGCAATTTCCTTTCCCAACTCCAGTGATTCAAGTACTCATCTTATCCGCAGACACCCTCATAGACACACACAGAAATGATGTTTAATCTGGGCACTTTGTGGCCAAGTTGACAAATGAAATTAAACATCACAGTTACTTTTAGGAAAATGCTTATTTACCTTGTAAAACCTCATTCAGTTTTTATTTATTTTCTGTGGGAAGTGGTAACTCAGATTATTTAGTCTGCAACCATCACAAGTGGAATTCAGTGTCTTCCTTTTACTCTAAATCCGTTGTGCCTCTAGATAATTCCAAAAAGATAATCATCTCATCTTAAAAGATTTCCACAGATGGTAAAATTATCCCCCAAACTTGATATTCAGTATTGCCTTGTGTGAAATTCTAATGTTGGAATCTGGGTTTGTAACAGGGTACCCTTGAGAAATCCCATGTAGTTGGTAATATTATAGTTGCCATTTTACAGATGAGGAAACCGAGGCTGCAAGGGGTTCCCAGACTTAGTTCCAACATGTGTGTGAAGGCTTCTCCACATCAACAAACAATTCTTAGACACTAGCAGAGTGACCAAGAATTCAACTCAATTCTATGATTATAAAATGCATAATTATATAATTATAAAATTATTATGATGATATATGTATATTTGATTATCTGAATAACCAAATATATATACATTTCTTATAAATCATAGCATTGCAAGGGTAGAAAATGAAGATGGAAAGTACAAAACACTATATTGTAAATTCCTTCTGACTTTTGCCTATGTCTTTTAGATATTAATCACTTTACAATTAATGCTTAAGGGAAAGAACATGTAAGACAAAGAGGTTTTTTAACAAGTCCCTTAAAATAAGGGTATATTATCCAAAATATTATCTGTAAATATATTCATATTTCCAGGTCTGTTGGGTCTACTAGACTTAAAGTTCACTGCTAAAAATCATCAGTGCAAAGACATCTTAGATTTGAATGAACATGACATATCACCTAGGTCAGTAATTCTAAAACAAATAAGTATCTGACACCCAAAGCACTTTAAGGACTTATGGGGAGAACTTTTCAAGAGCACTTTTCTTGTGTTCTAGTGAGCCCCTCCAAGAGGAGAAAGGTATGTATATACTTCACAGGCCTTAACTTAGTCATAATTACTCCTAGGAGAGTGTAGATTTTTTTCAGAATTATTGCTACCTGAAAACTGGGTGAATGTTGAACCAAAAGACACAATCAAGCAAAAGATCAAGAGAAGGAAGGATTTACTATTTGTGGCAAGTAAGGAGAATGCCAGGATTCTTTCCCAAAATAGTGTCTTCCAAACTGCAAAATTGGGGAAGTTTTAAGCTAAGAGTACATGCGTCTTCATGAAGGGGCTTGAGCCTTTAGTTTGGCATAATTGTAGCAAAGATTGACAGAGTCCAAGCTTTTGTTGACTGAAGTCACAGAAAAGATGAACATCATCTTAAAAGGTCAATATCATCTTCCCTTAGGTTCCAGTTGATCTGGTGGTTGACAGCTTCAGGCTTATCTCTACCATTGAAATAGAACTAGGAGTCTTAACAACTGATATATTATCTTGCTTTTGTTATTTCTCTTGCCTGATAATAATCCTTTTTCCATGCATTCATTTGTTCCCTTAAGATCATTAATTGCTGAGACCTGTTCAAGGGCAAGCATTGAGGCCAAGCTTAGATCCCTAAATGGCTCAGGCCAAAAATAGTTTCTCTTATGTCATGAAAGCCATACCTGATTCTCTCTCTGGGACTCCCCCAAACCTATCTGCTTACAATATTGAGAAAGGGGAAAAAGCTAATGTTAAAAAAATTTTCTGTGTGTGTTGTCTTATAGCTGGGTAATTACCATTTGACTAGAATTTATATCAATTAATATTTGGGTGATTATTTACTTTTTATATTTTGAAAATATTAGAGTCACAATACATTCATAGTGAATATCATTAAATGAGTATTTTAGATCCAAGTTGTCACTATCAATTTTTTAAATTTGGTACTGGTTTCACTGCTAGAGCAGTCCCAGTAATCCTAATTAAAACAAGACCTAAAATCTTCCAATTTCAGTGAAAATGAGCTCTACTTGAATATTTAAAGATGTGTATATTATAATGTTATTACTCTATTTGACATATATAATGCTTATTGTGCAAGTGGAAAGTTTCTTGTTCATGAGGGAGAGGAAATGCAAGTCATATTTCTGATTATAATTTTCCTTATTGATATCTGATAAAGTTAAATTTTGTTGCCAAATTTGGTGTTTTGGACATTAGGGTAATTTGTACATACAGCCAATCCATGACTAATAGTTCTTAAAGCAAGTTTAGATAGAACTGTTGATTTTAAATAAACTGATTGCTCTTTTCTTTAAAAAATGTGCAAGAAGAATGCACAAGGTCTGTGCCTCTTAAATGTATTAGAATGAAATCACACTAGGATGTGACATTGAAAATAAGTATCTTATCTAAACAAGCATCTTGACTGTTGGATGACATCAATGCAGCAATTCTTTTTAAAATTGCTGAGATGTTTGAAGTTGCCTGTGGCTGATTACGGTGATCACAATCTCTGTGTTCAGTATTGAGATTCTGTAGTCCTTACCATCCTAACAGCCTTTAGCTTTAATTTGAGTTAAAATTAGGCAATGGCAGTTGAACAGAAAAAAAAAAAAAAAAATGTATGTGCAGAATCTACCCTCTTCCATCAGATTTGTTTTATGATTGTTCTTTGGTTCTGTTGTACCCGGATCGCGGAATTCCACCAAACACCACAGGAGCCGCGGATCGATGCAAAAACAGTGAGGAACTTTATTATAAGCTCGAGCAGGGACTCTCTTCACACAAAGGGGAAGGAGCCCCCAGTGAAAGCCGCGGATCATTTTTATACTGTATAGGAGGGGAAGCGGGAAGAGAAGCTTAAGGGGATTAGTCAATTCTTCAACTAAGGATGTCTTGTTAGCTACTGATTGGTGGGTTAGAGTAAGGGGGGGGGGGTGAGGGACTTTCCTGTCCTCCCCTGATTGGCTCCTTGAGTTTCTTTTTCTTTAAATTTCGTTTTCGCTCCTTGGGAGGGGGTTTTACTCAAAATGGCGGTGCTATCCTAAAATGGAGTCGTTTGGGTTTCACATTTCACAGTTCTTCTTTGTAACAGTAGAACTTTCAACAGATTAGGATAATCATCAAATTGATTTTGTATAAATTGATTAGTTCTTTTTTCCCAATCATTTTAGTTACAGAGGTCAGTATAATTCTCCAGAATGAATTTAATGCAGTAGCAGTTTTCATGATGACTTAGAAATTGTAGTTGTGGGGGAAAAAACAAAAAACGGGGGGTGGGGATCATGATTTGCACTATGAAAAAGATTTTGGATAAGGAAAGATACTGAGTAAGGTAATCCAAGACCTGAAGGCAAGGCTTAATCTTGGTGACTGAGTCAGGGCATTGAGCTTATATTTGACGTCTCACTTGAAATATGGCATCTCTTTTGTTGACTACCAAGTAGCATTGCGCTGAGTCATTAGGTTCCCCACCGCACCACAGGGAACACTGGTTTTGTATTCAATAACATATTTCCTCTGGCATCATTCCTGAGACATAACCAAAAGCCTCTTATCCAAGTTAGAAGCTAGCCTAGTCCATCTAGTTTGAAATTATTTGTGATATTGGCTCCAGGAAACATGGCTCTTTACAGCACTTAAAAAGAGCATAGTTTTGACACTCTTGTTTTGAAGGTAATTTACTGGTCATCTGAAGATTTGTGATGCCTCCAAAATTAACTTATAAAAACCAAGAAAGTGGTTGCTCCTTATCTTCTGTGAGCAGTGTGCAAATTCATATATACAAGTTCTGATTGTAGTTAGTAAGATAGAATTGAGGCTAATGGAAATAAAAACATTAAAATGGAGAGTTGAATGATAGAGAAAATTACTCAATTACTAGAGAGACTTTAGATTAACTTCAGATATAATAGACTAGATTATAACTATCTGTAACACTTTAATAAATGGAAGTAGCCCTTTCTTACTATCATGAATCAGTGTTGGTATTATTATTCTCTAAAAGTAAAAGAATATAGAAAGAATAAAGACACTGGGGACAGGAAGACTGGTTTCTAATTCAATTTTAGCTTTTATTGTCTGTGAGATACTGGAAATTACTTACTATCTCATAATCTCACTTATTCATCTGTAAATATATATAGTAGCATCTATTTTGTAGGATTATTGGGAAACAGAATTTGCACCTATTAGAATATTTAACATATGGTTCATTCTCAATGAATCCTTATAGTGACAATATCATCTCTTTGCACATGTTATTACTAAACATTTGACATGAGTACATTTGTAGCAATTTCAAAAATTGTGTTAAAATAATAGATGAGTATTGATAATCATTTTTATCTTACAGGGAAGGTCTTAGACATTTGAAAAATCTTGCGGTATTAAAAGTTCTAGGATATGAAAATAGAACCTAGATGGTTTGGGGAGTATGTGCTATTTAATATTATATATGATAATTGTTATTGAAAAGTTCTCTTTAGTGGAGAAATCTAATCCATAAACAGGGTTTTCTTTTTTTTTTTTTCATAAACAGGGTTTTCAAGAGCATTTACTTATTCTTGTTCAGGCTCAGATATCATTTGTCTGGAATCTTTCTGTTTTTTTCTTTTTTGCATGTGGATGTCTAGTTGTTCCAGCACCATGTGTTGAAAAGTCTTTGTTTTTTCCTTTGTATTACCTTAGCTCCTTTGTAAAAGTCATTTGATTATTTGTGGGTTGGTCTATTTTTGGGTTCTGTATTCTGTTCCATGGATCTATTTGTCTATTTTTTCATCAATACCATACTGTTCTGATTACACTAGCTGTTATTATTTTACTGATTTCTAATTTAATTCCATTGTGAGAATAGACATTGAATTTTTGTTCCATGTGAGCTTAAGAATAATATGTATTCGGCTGCTGTTGGATGAAGTAGTTTATAGTTGTCAATTATGTCTAGTTGATTGATGATTTGTTGAGTTCAACTCTGTCAATACTGATTTTCTGCCTGCTGGATCTATTCATTTCCAATAAAGGGGTATTGAAGTCTCAACTTACGATAGTGGATTCTCAATCTCTTTCTTCTTTTTTTTGGTCATGCCAAAGACATGCAACTTCTTAGTTCCCTGACCAGGAATGAACCTGTGCCCCATGCAGTCGAAGCATGGAGTCCTAACCCATGGACCACCAGGGAATTCCTTCGATTCTCTATCTCTCTCTTCCTTTTTTTTTTTTTTTTTTTTTTGGTGGGAGGAGTGTGTGTGACTTTTAGTAGTAGTATAAGACAATATGCCTATTTTTAGGCATTCACCTTTTTATGATTGATAATTTCATTTATGTGGAATAACTTTGGCCCTTCAGAGCTCTTCTGAATATGGAAGGTATTTCTGTTTGACGATAATCTTGAATAAGAATTATCTTGAAAGATTTTATATGCTTCTGTCTTTTTAAACAAGTGTGCTTATTCATAACTTCATCTCATCTTGATGTTGTTATAAATCTGAACATAAATTACTCTGTTGATAGAGTGATAGCTTCAGAAATTTTTGAATACTTTATAACATTTACTTCTATATTTCACTACTGCTGGTTCTTTTGAATCTGTTCTTTAATTTTTTTTTTTTCTGCCTCCTTGCTTTTAGACTCACTTCTTAGTATTGTCAGTTTTTTAGCTTCTTTTAATTAGTTATGGACTTTTCAACCAGTTTAGCAAGTCTATTAAAATTATGAAAAGTAGGGGTAACTTGGGTTTCCCAGGTGGGTCAGTGGTAAAGAATCTGCCTGCCAATGCAGGAGACACGGATTTGATCCCTGGGTCGGGAATGCAACCCACTCCAATATTCTTGTCTGGGAAATCCCATGGACAAAGAAGCCTGGTGAGCTACGGTCCATGGGGTTGCAAAGAGTTGGCTATGACTGAGCACACGAGAGCACGCGTGTGCACACACACACACACACACACACACACAAACATATACAGTAGTAACTTATAAATGTGAAAGTGAAAGTGATGTCGCTCAGTCGTGTCCAACTCTTTGCGATCCCATGGACTGTAACCTACCAGGCTTCTCCATTCATGGGATTTTCCAGGCAAGGGTACTGGAGTGCTTGCCATTTCCTTCTCCAGGGTGTCTTCCCGACCCAGGAATAGAACCTGAGTTTCCTGCATTGCCGGCAGATGCTTTACCCTCTAAGCCACCAGGGAAGTTTTTGAGTCTCTCCTAAAACAAAGATGCTTGAACTTTAGATAAAGACTGTAATCTTCTCAGTTGCTCAGAGAATTTTGTGAATTCCTGCTTTCCCATTCTGCTTTGGTGAGTAGAATTGTTTGAGAACTAATTTCCAGTTAAGTGTTTAATAAAGTCTTCTACCTGTTAATATTTCCTATGTGCATACAAGCTCTTAGGCTAGTAGAAACTTTTGACATTGTCATGTATGGTTTTAACAGATATGTTAAAATTAAGTGGTTTGCGGGTTATTGTTTTAGATCCGAAGGATTTTGAAAACTGCTCTGGAAATGTTATACCAAAAAAAGGAGGGGGGGGGAGGTTATTGAACAGTAACAATAAGAACAAGCAAATTTAGATAATGCAAACATCTTCCTCTGAACTTCAGCTTTCTAAGGCAGGTCTTACTTATCACCCAGTACAAAGCCTGATTGTACACCGAGAAAGCCTGCAGTCCTTATTTACATTTTTCCTCAGGGCTTGATAAACCCTGTAAAGTAGGGACTGCAAAGCTGTCCTAGCAGTCAAGCTGTAGGGACATTTTAAAGCATGATCTAAACATCTCAGTCGTCTGTGCTACAGAGAGGAGAGGATCAAAAAAGGAAGAATCTCAAGATCAAAGAATGTTTTTGGTATGCATGTTACTTCCTTTCAACTGGAATATTTTCAATTTGTCTCAAGGAAGGAATGAGAACAATTTGCTTGAATCCTATATTTCAGGTTTGTTTTAAATTCATTATCGTTTATTTTCTTCCAGGTGGAGCACCATTATTCTCACAAGTTCACAGTAGTGGTGCTGCGTGCCACAAAAGTGACAAAGGGAACCTTTGGTGACATGCGTAAGTTCCCTTATTTGCTCTTCTGTTGAAAATACGTAAATATGATTCACTCTTCAGTGGCTTGAGTTCCTTGACAAGCCAGGGGCTGTCCCTTCTTCAGATGTGATTATCTTTGTCTACAGCTTTGAATGCTAATATTTTGAATGGTTCTCTGATGCTCTTTTATCTGTTGGCATAGTGTTCTACGTTGACTTTACATCAGTTGCGAGTTCAGTTCAGTTCAGTCGCTCAGTCGTGTCTGACTCTTTGCGACCCCATGAACTGCAGCATGCCAGGCCTCCCTGTCCATCACCAACTCCCGGAGTCCACCCAAACCCACTGAGTCGGTGATGCCATCCAATCATCTCATCCTCTGTCGTCCCCTTCTCCTCCTGCCCTCAGTCTTTCCCAGCATCAGGGTCTTTTTCAATGAGTCATTTCTTCACATCAGGTGGTCAAAGTTGCGAGTACTTGGAGTCAGATAAAATGACTGTCGTATGATATACAGAGTTTCAGATTTCAAAGACATTTGTATTCTCCTTTGGAAAGAGGACTGAGTCAAGACTTTAAATTAGCTGCCTTTGTGAGATATTGTGCCTATAGGATTTTTTTTACAATGCAGTTTATCTAATTCTTACTCCTTTAAGTTGTGTTTTTTATGTGTGAAAATAGCTATAGAAACTGGTGTGGGACAGTTTGAAATGATGTGAACGAAAGCCTGAGGATAATTTTGAATTAACTTGTTGGCAGTATCCTTCTCCATGTTTTAAAATGCAGTTTTCCTGGTTAATCTTGCCATTCAAACGACTGGGAGTCATGGATGTGGGAATACAAAGAAAAATGAATAAGTACTGCGATGCTGAGTTGGGTAAAGTTAATTGTAGATTATTGCTAAAATATGGAAATGGCAATCTACCTCTCAGAACGGGTTCTGAGGAAAGAATGGAGATTGCCATTAATCAGTCTGGGAAACAGGGAAGTCTTTCCTGTTGAAATGGCATTTAAACTGGTACTTGAAGGAGGAGGATCTAGTGCTCAGAGCAGGGAGAGTCTCAAGCAAGGAAAATAGCATATTCAAGGGTGAGAGAAGGGCAGAGTACTTGTGAGGTCGTGAGCTGTTAGACACACAGCAAAGGTGAAGGAGAACGAGACTAATTCAACAAGGCTGCACTTTTATCAGAAATGAAGCAGGAAGAACTTGATGGCATTTGAGTCACAAGTCACATGATTGGCCCTTTATTTTAAAAAATATTTGTTTTGCTTATGGTTGCTGGGAGGGGGGGAAGGATGGCGGGAAAAGATAGTTAAGGAATTTGGGAGGGACGTGGGCACACTGCTATATTTAAAATGGATAACAAACAAGCTTCTACTGCATAACACAGGGAACTCTGCTCAATGTTATGTGGCAGCCAGGATGAGAGGGGGGTATGGGGGAGAATCGATACCTGTATAATTATGGCTGAGTCCTTTCGCTGCCCACCTGAAATTATCACAACACTGTTGGTCGGCTATACTCCAACATGAAATAAAAAGTTTAAAAAAATGATCTTGCCATAGTATGTTAAATATATTGGAGGTGACTTTAGAATATACTTTTTATATTTAAAAATGGGAGTGACGAGCTTGTTGAAATCACAATGAAAATGGGCCATGAGAGAGAGAGAGAGAGGTTAAATACTAAGGAATGAAGAATTCGAGCTCAAGCCTTCAGTGATTGAAGAAGAGTGTCCAGGAAGTCAGTGAAAGTTGGAAATAAGGTGGTGACCAGGAGGTGGGATCTGATGAGCAGTGCTTCTCAGGAGACATGATGGAACAAGGAGAATTTCTTTACATCTAATCTGGATCAGGGATTTATTTTCTAAATTTTATCTCATACACTGATATACTTCAATTAATCATGCCTCTGCCAATGTTTTTATTGTTATTCTTCTTTTGCTTTTAATACTATGAATTTTCATCAATTCAGTGAGAGTTCACTAGAAGAAACATATCTGTGAAAAAGAAGCCAGATCAGATGCCATATTTAAAATCTGGTAACCCTGTGACCTTGAGAAAAGCACATGCCTTACAACTCTAGAGGTTGTACTGTTAGTTAGAAAAGTCATTCACAATTCGACTAAAGGCTATGTCAGTGACTCATCAGCCATGCAAGTTACTGACCTAATTTGACTTTAAAAAATTTAGTTATCTCTTATACAAACTAGTATGGGCTTCCTGGGTGGCTCAGTGGTAAAGAATTCGCCTGCCAAAGAAGGAGACACAAGAGACGTGGGTTCAATCCCTGGGTCGGGAAGTAGGAACTACTTACCTTGGAGTAGGAACTGGCAACCCACTCCCATATTCTCGCCTGGAAAATTCCATGGACAGAGGATCCTGGAAGGCTATAGTCCTTGGGTTTGCAAAGAGTCAGACACGACTGAGCACACACACATAAAGTAGCAGCGTCCTTTTCTGTTATATCAGTTCAGAACTCTGTCCTAGAGAGACAATGAGCTTTACTGTGCTTGAGTGAAGTGACCAGCAGTTCAAATTCTACAGTGAATCTCTTCAACTAGTAGGGATCTGATTTCTTATCAGTCAGTACTTTCTCCATAATCCTCAGGCACTTTGGCAGTGCTTATTTGTTGTAGTTCTGGAGAAGGAAATGGCAAGCCACTCCAGTATTCTTGCCTGGAGAATCCCATTGACAGAGGAGCCTGGAAGGCCATGGTCTATGGGGTTGCAAGAGTCAGACACGACTGAGCGACTAAGCGCACACACACACATTTATTGTAGTTAGGACTGGAAAGAGAATACTGCCACAAATGTCATTTTAAACCTACTTGAGTTGATATTGCTAACATTATTCAAAAATAAACATGAGACATTGATTCATCTCACAAAATAGCCAACAGGTATGTTTTGGATCCCCATAGTGTATACAGCACAGGTTGGACTCCTGATTTCCAGGAAGCTTGTTATTTATTTATTTACTTATTTATTTGTTGGCCATGCCAGGTGCCTTGTGAGATCTTAGTTCCCTGACCAGGGATTGAACCCAGGCCCACAGCAGTGAAAGTCTCGAGTCCTAACCTCTGGACCACCAGGGAATTCTACCCATGAAAAGAATAGTCACCTGACATTAATCACTACCGGAGGAGGGATTGTGTTGTGAGATTCTCTTAACATTTTTAAACAGCATTTGTCATTTGACTTTATCTTGCTTGAGTTATAATCTTTTTTTGAGGGGGAGGAATTGTTGCCACCCCTTGATGTCACCTTGATGAGTTTACAGAAAGAGAGTCTTAGAGAAATAAATTCAATAGTAAGGGTTGGTAAGAAAAAGTAGAGGGACAGTACACAGTGCCAAACTATTTTTGAGAAGTTGTAGGTGATTATTGTGAGAAAAGCCATGTGCCGGCCTGAGCTGTCACTTTAAGAGTTTTGATGGCTTTGCTTGGTGAGCTTGATCCATACAAACTCTGTTTACCTAGTAAACAGAGTTTGGCATGTTTGTGCTTAGGAGTTCTTTAGTCAAGGATAGAACTATAAAAAATGTCCTAAGATCTGCAAAGGATGACAGGAAACTACGCCCACTTCTGTTGTTGATAGTGTCTACATTTATTTAAAAAGGCAAATTTCCATATAGTTTTGCATGTTGGTAGAGAAGCATGACTGATTGCTTTTGGGTTTTTCAGTTTTTCCTGGGCATGTGGCAGCTGTCTCAAGGATGCCACTTGAATCAAATAGCTGACATCTCACAAAATACCTATATCTGATTTTTTTTTTTAATCTAATACTAAGATTGTATCTATTTTTTATTTTGTCCCTTGTAAAGTCCTCCTATTCTAACTAATTTCATTTCGGAATACCATCCCCCGTTGCTAAAACATCATCATAGCATCAGGAGCACCCCACAATCTCTCTTGAGAGGAGTAAGAGCTGACGTTTGAATCATAACATCTCACTCATTTCCTTTTTTTAGTTTTTTTTAACCTCAGAGCACTGGGCCAGCCAAGGACAAGACAGCCCCTTCCCAGACATCGCTGTTAATCTCAGTGTTCAAATGTATCATGAATACCCAGGGCTTCAGGGCCAGCCTTTCCCTGCCTTCTTATGCACATGCCACAGGAAGACGTAGTCTGAAGTTCAGACACGCACCTGACTCACCCTGTTGTTGCTCGGTTGCTAAGTCGTGTCCGACTCTCTGTGACCATATGGACTGCAGCACGCCAGACTCCTCTGTGCTCCACTCGCTGCTGGAATTTGCTCAAATTCATGTCCATTGAGTCGGTGACTCACCATAGACTTATTTTTAAAAAAGCACTTTGCATTAATTTGACCTGACCAGGAGCCAATCAGTCGTGCCAGTGCCAAGCATTGGTTGGATTAGTTAATATTAAATATTATATTCAACTCTGTATTTTGCATTGCTCCTTTCCTCTTCTAACAGAAGATAATATATTTGTAGAATGAGCACAGTGACAGTACAATTTCAGTTGGTTATTTAGTTTCCTTTATGCAATATGAAACAAAGCACACATCCCTGGCCACGAATCTCATTTTATAACCAAATAAGATAGCTGGCACAAATGCTGTAGCTCCTTCGTTGAATTTCTGTTCCTTTAAAAAAGTTGGGGAAAACAGATCATGTATGATAACAGGTGATAATGGAGGCTTGTCCCAGAATTCAGAACTAGGTCGATGAAATCATTGACTAAGATGAAATCCCTAAGGATGATATCAGGTAATAAATATCATAGTGTTGTTGAAACAATAAAATACCCTATCAATGCTCAACATTTTTAATATCCTAATTATGCACATGTACTGTGAATTCTTGTCTTGTTGGATGCTGGACTCTTTACAAAATTAGCATCATAAACATTAGGGCTTCTAAGGACCGTTATAGAAATGCTGATAGATCTTCTTTCAGCATTCAGGAGACAACTAAGCTTAATGCCGATGTTTAAACTCTATGAAGAAAATAAAAAATACCTGGGTGAATTGTGAACTCATTGTATTTAAACCAATTTTTACAAGTTCTTCCTGCTTAATATTTTAAGGAACCTTTTCAAGGTTCTTTTTTTTTTTTTTTTAAGGATTCCACACTTTAATTTTTCATAATGTCTTTGTCTATGGGTAATGTGTATTTTATTTCAGATAAACTCAGCAAGATCTCCATCAAATTCCTCATTTTTAAATAGCAGATCTGAGGCTGACCTAATCGCTCCAGATAGTGCTTCTCATACTTTAATGTGGCTATGAATCACCAGGGGATATTGTCCAACATGCAGATTCTGATTCAGAAGGTCTGGGGAGTAGATTCTAGCACACAAATGATGCGGACATTGCCCATCTATAGACTGCATTTGGGGAGGCAGGGTCTAGGCAATTTCTTTTATGTTTGCTTATTCTGAGTCTGGGGCTTCTCAGGTGGTTCAGTGGGTAAAGAATACACCCGCAGCGCAGGAGATGCAGGAGACGGGGGTTTGATCCCTGGATCAGGAAGATCCCCTGAAGGAGGGCATGGCAACCCACTCCAGTATTCTTGCCCAGAGAATCCCCATGGACAGAGGAGCCTGGTGGGCTACAGTCCATGGGGTCGCAAAGAATCAAACACATCTGAGTGACTAACACACACACATCCCAAGTCCGCTGTGCTTAAAAGCTCGGAGAAATGAAAAAACATCAAAACTTTTAAGTATTCCAAAATGGGCAAAGATTCTAATGTTTTGGGGTTTCTGCTGATTTGCCTTTTCTTAAATGAAATAACCATGAACACTTTAATACTTTTTATTTTTAAAATTCCTATAAAGGATTAATTACATGACTCAATATATTATCCTTGAGAAAAATGATAGAAATAAACACAAACATCTTAAACGTCCACCACAATTATATTATGAAATTCTGAAATTTATGATTGCATGATCATTCTAGATGAAAGCAATGAAGAGAGTAAGGCATCTATTTTTACCATTTCAAAGGTCAGCATACACACTTAAGGTGAAATGATTGAACGAATGGAAGGTACTGTATACCTGTACAAATATAGTGCAGTCTTTCTCTCATGTACATAGATATACTCTCCCTGTCATATACACAAATTTACTTTTCCTCTCATATACACAAATATATTCTCTATAAATATTTTAATACAGTTTAATGCTCCCTCAACTTAGTAATCTGTGATTTTATTAAGGACATTTCTAAGAACCCAGGCAGGGTAAATTTAGGTACTCTGCTTTTCTTTGCTGTAACATGGTGAAATACTATTTCTCTCTCTGCAAAAAGCTTTGACTGAGATGTGTACTCGAAGTGTGTTGACTGCAGGAAGTTTGGATAAATGCTTATCATTACTGAGAACTTGGCTGTTCTTCACAAAAGAAGTTTCAATTGTCATCTTATTGTCAAAGAATGCATAAAAACATGGTTATTCTAAAGGAATGGAAGACTTCTAAAATATTCTGGACCACCTGACTTCTTGTGGGGATTCAGTAAGATCTTTGGATTTGTACCCCTTGGTGGTCTGTGGAGAGAGGAAACACACACACTTGTGGCTTCACTCCTACTTTCTGGGGTGGCGTGGAGTTGAGGATGAATCAACAACAGTACTGATGCAGGGCTTGTGACCTGGAGCCTGCAAGTGGAGCATCTTTAAGATGGTTTGAACTAAACTAAACGTAGAGTTTGTTTACACCTATTCATATGTAAAATAGGCGTCACGTACTAATTGTTTTCAAGTGTTCAATTCCTTTTGAATCGTTCTGTGCTGCTTTTTATGTTTTTCAGTCCTATGGAGTAATTACTCTAAGAGTTCAAACATCTCTGTGTAGTGAAACGACTCTTCTCCACACTAATCAAGTCCATAAAATTTCATCTTTTATGATTTTTCTAAGCCACATTAACTTTGGCTCTGAGCCCCTGGCTCACAGATTAGGTGGGGGATTATGGGTGGTCTCTCCCCCTTCGGGGTCCTTCAGGTAATTTAGTCACTTAGTGCTGAGTTTCTCTTGCGACCCCATGGACTGTAGCTCACCAGGTTCCTCTCCTCATGGGATTCTCCAGGCAAGAATACTGGAGTGGGTAGTCATGCCCTTTCCAGGGGATCTTCTTGACTCAAGAGTTCAAATCCAGGTCTCTTGCATTGCAGGTGGATTCTGTACCTTCTTGAATCACCAGGGAAGCCCTCGGGTACTTTGAGTTGCCTGTAAATCAGGAGTGGGGCCTGCCATAAGCCTTGGCTGCTGTCGTTGGTATCAAACCTTCAGCTAAATGTTGTTTGCATGGATCCGGGCTTTCCACTTGGACAGGCACTAGGATATGTCTCAGAGCAGTCTTCCTGGTGATTACAGGCCACGCCAGAGAAAGACTCTCCTCCTGTGCTCAGGGCTGCCGTGCTTACAGATCGGACTCCATGACCATCCTGTAGTCATCACGCTGTGCCCAGTACAGCAGAAGCATGACTTGTCAACTCTTGTAGAAACTTCAGAAAATCAAAACTCATTTGAGCTTTAGGACAGGTAGCCCTCTTAACTCCAGTTTTGTCTCTCCAAAGCAGCAGTCTGAATCCTGTTACCTCTAGACCATCCAGAGGATTAAACTTCTTCAAAGGATGTGACTCCCAACACAAAGTGTTAATTCCCTGGGAAAGGCAGTCAGAACTCATCCTTCCTATTTGTAAATGTTGGGGCGAAGGCATGGTGTTGGGTCTGTATGTAGAGAAACATTACCTATTCAGTCTTTTGAGAATCTTCATTAGCAGCAAGGGCAATGTTGAAATTACTATGAAAATACATTATCCTCTCCGGTAGCCATTTAAAAAAAAATTTTTTTTTGCCACACCATAGGGGATCTTAATTCATGACCATAAGGGATCTTGGTTCCCAAACCAGGGCTCGACCTCAGACCTCTGATAATGGAAGCAGGGATTCTTAACCACTGGACCACCAAGAAAGTCCTTTCCTCTAGCCATCCTTGAGTTCCACAGTGATCAGAATCTCCAGGGAGGAGGCAGGATGTATTTATGAAAGAACCTGGTCTTCAGGGGCAAAACGCTACTCATTAGTCTTGTGTCTTCAGGCAAGTTTCCTCTGTCTTTTTTTTTCTCATCTTAAAGATGTTGAGAGAATTCAGTGAGTCGATATATGTGATGCATTTATATGCCTCATGCATAGTAATTACTCAATGAATATTATATATTATTGTTAAAATAATTTTGGATATGAATGTAAGAAGACATTAATTTCTTAAACATAATCTTTAAATGAATCAAAGAATTTTCTATTTAGGTAGACTGTGCACTTGATATAATTTTCAGTTTTTTATCTTGGAAACAGGAAATTTCCATTCTGAATTTCTGTGTTGACCAGATGATTGGATCCTTCCCCCCACTCCACCCCCATATTGGTCTTTTTTTTTTTAATTTATTTATTTTTTGATTGAAGGATAATTGTTTTACAGAATTTTTTCTGCTTTTTTTTTTTTCTTTTTCAGCTCAAGAGAAATGGTGGAATGGTGCTTCCACTGTCTTGTTGATACTCTTGGGCACAATTCACTCCTTTGGTGCCTTGACAACTGTCCAGACCTCTGTTTAACACTCATCACATGCAGAAATTCCCTAGTGGTCCAGTGGTTAGGACTCTGTGCTTCCACTGCAGGGGGCCAGTGTTCAATCCCTGGTGTGGGAACTAAGATCCTACAAGCCACATGGCGTGACCCCCCAATGAAACAAAAACAACCCCCTCCCACAAAATACTTGTCACATGTTCTTGTAAGGCAGGGGCCTATTTCTTAATTTTTAGAAAATAAGTGCTTGAGTCTGGAAGATCTCAGAGAATTTTGGATGAATGAATAAAATGCATAAATATGTATAACTATACCTCTCTTCTTGGATATTACTTCCTTTTTTGCCTCACTAGAGAGAGAATAGAGAATGCTATGAATGGAGGAGCCTGATAGGCTGCAGTCCACGGGGTCGCTAAGAGTCGGACAGGACTGAGCGACTTCACTTCACTTTTCACTTTCATGCATTGGAGAAGGAAATGGCAACCCACTCCAGTGTTCTTGCCTGGAGAATCCCAGGGATGGGGGAGCCTGGTGGGCTGCTGTCTATGGGGTTGCACAGAGTTGGGCATGGCTGAAGCGACTTAGCAGCAGCAGCAGCAGAGAGAGAATTAAAAAAACAATTTCATACTGCATTTTTGTAGATTATAAACACTTCTGCTATTTTTATCCATAGCTATCCAAAATCTTCATGGGTTTCAAACTTGGATTGATTTATAACATAATTAATCTTTTCTTGGATTAATTATGGAACTGCAAATACTTCTTTTTATAAATGGCACTGCTGTTGTCATCTCTTCTGAATCAAACTTTTTCCTAACATCAGTTGTGATTGAACATGAATTTTGGTTTACTAAATATTTTTGTAATATTTTTGAGTATCCACCCATGACTCTAAAAATTCTGAAATTATTTCCCAATGGGCTTTTTATGGAAAATAATTTCAAGATGAGCAAAGTATTCCGGAACACACACATCTGTCTCTTATCTCTTATCTAGTATTTTCTATGTGGTAGGAAAATAGAAATGTATTAGAAAGGCTTTGTTGTTCCGAACTTAATTAGAATGTCATGCAATTTATTAAGTTGTCAAATGGTTTTGTGAGTATGGTTAGTCTTTTTCCTCTCTATCTAAATGTCAATGGAAGTTTTTGTTTGTTTACAGGTATATATTTGTGTGTTTTAGGTAAATGTAGTGAATGATACTATTTTATGATATTTTGTTAACATCAATGGATCCTTGGTGGATTTCACCACATTTATTCAATAAATGGATAAATGGAGCTATATTCCATTTATCCATGGAGATAAATGGAGCTATATTCCAGTGGTATATTTGGCGGCCATGCTTTTGTGAGATAGTTTATTGGCAGGTTCCTGTCAAGGTGAAGAGTATATTACCAGTAGTAGTAGGGACATAACCCATCTGTTCTCTTTTTATTTTTTTAAGACCTATCAGTAATGGATCCTACTCAACTAGTCTTCCAGGGAATTCCCTCATTTAGTTCTTTATTGTATATATATCTTATACTTAAGCTTCTTCATCTTAAAAAACTTTTTATGTTTTTCATGTTCTTTAACATCTCAATGTTCTACAAAGTATCTTTAATTTTCTAAAGTTAAAGGAAAAAAAACCTAATTTTTAAAACCATTTTTACTGCTGAGTGATGATAACCTTATTTTTATGTGCTAAATAGACGCTCTTTGTCTAAAATCATATACCACTTCTATTAATATATTGAACCACTACGATTAGTATCTAGTGAAATTAAATTAGAAAACAGGTTAAATGTTTCTTAAATTTCCAAAGAAAAGCATACTGTTCAAGTTTTCATTTCAAAAAGAGTAGCTCTGCTGGTCTAAAATTTATGGAAGGACACTTATATATTATTTTAGTATATTTAATATTTTAACTTTTTTCTTAAAGTTGTATGATGCAGAGATTGAAATGACTAAAGTTAAAGTTCACTGAGATCTGGTATGAGGGGTTTTGTAGATTTTACTACTCTTTGGAAGCACTTTTACCTTCTCATTCCTCATTTGATGTATCAGTATGTTTTTCATAAAATATTTTAGATAAAATCCTAGACAAAATTATTTTAAATTGGTGTTCAAAGGGTAATCTAAACCTCCAGATGCAAAATGAAATAACAGTTCTGAAATTTCAACTTTGGAAAAGAAATGTTACATGTAACCCAGTGCTTATCCCAGCATTATTAATGTCATCAGTGCATGCTGAGCATCTGTTGCGGACTCAGTACTCATTCAGTGTCTTGAAGAAGGACAAAAGAAATGAAGGCGGTATTTATGGTAGATCCCTTTTTCGAGTGCCTGTTTCATACCAGCGAGGAAACTTGGGCTAGTGTTTTAAACACTGACTCTGTCAGGAACTGACTTGCTTAGATTCACATCTCTCTTCTCCTTCATTAACCATGTGAGTTTGAGCAAGTTACTTAGCTTTCCTAAGTCTCAATTTCCTTAGCTGTTCAGTGTGGGATAATAATTGTAGCTTCCTCCTAGATATTTTTAAATTGAAGTATAGTTGATTTACAATGTTGTGTTAGTTTCAGGTGTATAGCACAGAGACTCAGTTATGCATGCATGTGTTTGCTTGCTTAGTCGCTCAGTCGTGTCCAACTCTTAGGGACCCCATGGACTGTAGCCCGCCAGGCTCCTCTGTCCATGGGATTCTCCAGGCCAGAATACTGGAGTGGGTTGCCATTTCCTCCTCCAGGGGATCTTCCTGACCCAGGGATTGAACTCGAGTCTCCCGCTTCTCCTTCATTGCAAGCGGATTCTTTACAGCTGAATCAATTATGCACACACACACACACACACACACACACACATATGATTTTTTCAGATTCTTTTCCCTTAGAGGTTATTACAAAGTGTTCCCTGTGCTATATAGGAGGTCCTTGTTGGTTATTTATTTTATATATATTAATGGTAGTGTGTTTATGTTAACCTTAAGCTAATTTATCTTTCCTCCCTCCTAAACTTTTTTTAATGAGGATTAAATGAGATTATGAAATGCTTAGAAAAGTGCTTGATGCATAATGTACACAATTTTTTTGTTAAATGAATAAACAAAAATGCTAAGCAGAGTTCTTAGGATTTTCTATTTCATATACTCATTTCTGTAGCACTGTGAAATATGTGATGTTGTTAATTTTACCAGTGTAGGGATTTGTTTAAAGACATTAAATGAATAGCCCAAAGTCACACAACTGTTCTGTTTTGGGGCGAGAACTCAAACCTGTCTCACGCTGATGTCTGTTCGTGCAGCAGCTTTGCCTTTAAGCTATTTGTGACCTAGTTGGGAAGATGAAATGAGTGTAAATAGCTCAGAGATTGTGTGTGTAGATTACACAGTATTACTAATTTTGAAACGTGTTGACAGTAAGCTTCTGAGAAGGCTTTACAGCTTGAATAGAGGTGGAGATGAGTTTTATAACTTAAGTAGAGTTCTAATGCCTGGAATGGATATGGGTGTGGGACATTTCAATTTGGAAAAAAAATAAGGAAATATTTTTAAAATGGGATTGACATAATCCATCTAATTATACTACTTAGGGAATTTGGCTAATTTCTAATGATTTATCCCAAGAATAAATATCAGACAGCAGGTATAATGCCCTCTAGTGCAGTGGTTCTAAACTGGTGATTAGTTTTGGCCCCAGGCACACTGGGAAATGTCTGGAGACATTTTTATCTTGATTTATTTTTTATTTTAATTTTTAATTTATTTGACCACCCTGTGAGGCATGTAGGATACTAGTTCCCTGACCAGGGATCAAACCTGCACCCCTTGCATTGGAAGCATGAAGTCTTAACTATCAGACCACCAGGGAAGTCCCTGGAGACATTTTTAGTTGTCACAATTGGGAGATCCTGCTGGCTTCTAGTGGGTGGAGGTCACAGACAGTGCCCAGAGCAAAGGATTATCTACCTTCAAATGTCAGTAATGTCAAAGTTAAGAACTCTTGTTTTAATGAAAAAGAATTATTCTTACAATGAGTAGAATTGCATATACATATAATATATTGATAAATCCACATAGCTAAAATTAATTATATAAATATATTAATATGATTTATAATACTACATAAGAATTTCTAGAGATTTACTCTCGCCTATCTAAAGGGATTCCAAGAAACATCCCTAGTTTATGAATCTTTAAAACGTTCCAAGCAGAAATACTGATAACAGAAGTATTTTTGTTTTCTTCCAAAAAGGTATCATAGAGATTTAAGTAAGAGGGAAATGCAGGCAACAGCAAAACTTGCTGTTCTGTTTTAGATCTATGCTTATCTTTCTTTGGGTCATTTTCCATGTATCTTTATTCTTTCATCAACACCAGCGTTCTTTATAATAAGTCATTTTTGCTATACGCCAATGGTAGCTTGCTTCGTTACTTTAGTAAGTCAGTTGTTAGTACAAAATGTACCAAGTCAATTGTGAGTAGATGTTACTGGGCTTTCTTTCTGACATCTATTTGGCTGATGGTACATTCTGATAGTTTCATATTCATTTCAAAAGGAAACATGTGACGCTGAGAAGACACCGTGAAAGATCAGAGGCTGTGAGAAAAAAAGAAAATTAAAAAATAGGAGGTGTTCAAATTGGAGACTCTGCCTGATAAAGGGATCCCCAAACAGTGTTAATAAAATGGCTTCATAATTTCAAATGACAAAAAAGCATTCTATAATTATTTGAGTTCCTAGACAATGCTGCCTTAATTATAAGGATTTTGCACGTCTCTCAAATGGCAACCCACTCCAGTGTTCTTGCCTGGAGAATCCCAGGGACAGAGGAGCCTGGTGGGCTGTCATCTACGGGGTCGCACAGAGTCAGACACAACTGAAGCGACTTAGCAACAGCACCAGCAGCAACTCCAGTATATACAGAATCACTGTCAAAGATCTGTTTTACTAAACCACATCAAATTCTTCACTAACTTTTCCAGCTTCTGCATTTCCAGCAATTTGCAGGGGTTGCCCTTCAACACCTATAGCCATAACAATTCTAATTTTGAATCCATTCTGAAGGGAGTAAGGGCTGCTACTCATAAACCCTTGGCACTTTGCCCTATTTTTTGAGTTATTAAGGAAGGCACTCTGGGATTTGAAGATTTTCTTATTTATTCATTTATATTTGTGTTTAGTACTTGGAAATAAAAGTTAGATACAAATGCACTTGGAAAAAAAGAACTGACACTGATATTTGTGTATTAAAATACAAATAAATGGGGTAGGACAAAGTAGTAGGACATATGAAACATACTAACAAAGAGTAGAAAGAAATTAGAGAGGAGAGATGGTTGTGCCTATAATAAAAGTCACCACTTCTACAGTATTGCTGAGAACTAGTTAAAGATTATGTGGAATTATTTTTCTTTTATGAAGATGAGGCCACTAGGAGACATGATTGGCAGTGCCCAATGTAACCCAAGAGGAAAACAGAAATGGACTTATGAACTAGATAAGGGAAGCATAGAGAGAACAGCTCATTCCATGCATCTTTTAAGTGTACAGTCTTTGGACCCTTATCTTGGATAGTCTTAGGACAAGGACAAAGATTTGAATAATCTTTAGTTATGAATGACTAGTGTTTAGTTATCAGCTAAACTGTCCAATGAAAACACAATGATATGCTTAAGTAAAAGAGAAGCAGTGTTCTCTTGGATAGAACAGATGCTTCTGCCATCAATGTGACCGTGCAGTGTGTTTGAAATGTGTGGACTCCAGAGATGCTCCATGGCCTGAATGTTCTAGTGCCTGTTGGAGGAGGGTCACTGACCAGAAAGAAACCTGGTGTCCAGTGGCGGAGGCCCTGGTAGGCCTGTTATCACAGTGGTTAGACTTGCGATGAAGGTCAAAAGTGTTTCATGAAGACAAGTATGGCAGCATTACAGAGAGTGGCTTGAATGTGGGAAGATAAGCAACAAAGAAAATTGTGTGACTAGTCCAGGTGACTTAGTTGAACTGGGTAAGGGACATTTTGAGAGGAACTGAGGAGCCAGCATGTTAAAGGTGAAATAGGTAAAAGTTGGAAACAGGAGCTATGAGGAAAAGAGAGCGACTCTCAAACAGCTAGAAATGATGGTGCTATTCAATAAAAATAAGAAAGTCAGGAAAAAGAACATGTTTTTATTTTAGTTTCTTGGGTTTTGTTTTGCTTTGTTTTTTCTTTCCTTTTGCATTTAGGGAAAAAATTTCAAAATGGACTATTTAGCAATAGGTAATATATGGTTGTGTAATCAAAAATCTTATATTTGTCATTTCCTCAAGGCTGCAAGGAGGAATGTATGATGACTGCCATTTAAACCTGAAGATGATTGGCTTTAGAGGATCTGAGAATAGTTATACTATAGGACTGATATGTGCTGTGTGTCTTGAAGGGTGCACATTGGGTATTCTTAAGACTGTATAGGACTTCCCTGGTGGTCCGGTGGTGAGAACTCTGTCCATCCCCTGCAGGGGACATGGGTTTGCTTCCTGGTCAGGGAAATAAGATTCCCACATGCTGTGTGATAGGGCCACAAATAAACCCCAAAACTGTATAAATAGCTGTGATAATTCCTTTTCAAATGGTTTTGACTACGTGAGCTCTACATTTTTTAAAGAGTTCAGTTTCTTCTAAAACATTCTAATGGAGATGTGTAAGATCAGTGAAGAGAAAGTCCATAGTTTAGTGGTAAGCTGGGGGTAAAAGATTTCAGATACAATGAGGAAACAGAGATGTAGTTAGGGAATCAGAAAGAAAAAGATATTTTGAACAGAAAAGAAGATAATTGCATAAAGGGCATTGCATATGTGCCAAATCAAATGAAAATTGAGAAAAAAAAACTTATTGAATTTTACATTGAAGTTATGATAGGGGTATGGTGACTGTCAAGAGTTGATGAGGGGAGGAGGTCGATACAGAGAAATATTTGTTAAAAAGTACACACTTCCAGTTATAAGAAGAATAAGTTCTGGGGCTGTAATGTACAGCATGCTGAGTGTAGTTAATAACATTGTATTATGTTTATGGGACTTCCCTGGTAGTCCAGTGGCTAAGACTCTGCGCCCCCAATGCTGGGGACATGAGTTCCATCCCTGGTCAGGGAACTAGATTCCACATGCCACAACTAAGACCTGGCACCGTCAAATAAATAAATACATCTAAAATTAAAAAAAAAATACTTGTAGTATATTCCTGAAATTAGCTAAGAGAGTAGATCTTAAATGTTCTTACCACAATAAAGAAAAGGCAGTTATGCTAGGAAATGGAGGTGTTAACTAGCTCAACTGTGGTAATCATTTGGCAGTAGGTATGTGTAGCAAATAATCATATTTTATCCCTCAAACTTACACAGTGTCATTTGTCAATTACATCTCAACAAAACTGCAAAATAAGAGAGAATAGACTGATTATGGTAATAAAATAAGGCAGAGCATAATAGGTTAGGAGTTTATGGCTAATGGGCCTTAGAAGCAGTAAATATAAACTATATTATTTTTCCAAAAATTTGATGGAAGAGAAGAAACATCTTGAGGAATTGGCAGAATCAATTAAAATTGTGTTTGTTTTTTAGAATAATCAATGTTTGTTTATATTTATAAGTTGAAAGGAAGCAGCCAAGCCCAAGCAAATATTTACAGGTTACATTTGGGGTTGGGGATAAATAAATGAGAAATCTCTGAGAGGAGGTGGAATAGTCTGAAATTGAGAAAAGAGTATATGGAAACTTTTTCTTCTAAGACATCAGGGAAGAATTTAAGTATGAATAAATACAATTTCCTACTATAAATATATTTTTTAAATTGTGAGGGATGGGGAAGAGAAACTAGAAGAGAGCATTTAATCCTCTCCTTCTTGTTTTCCTAGTGAAGTGTGAACCCGAATTGTTTTCTGAGATGAGAAATAGTGAGTAGTATAGGTGACTCGAGAAAAGCAGTAAATGTTTGAACAACTACATGGAGGATGGAAATAAAAAAGAATAGGGATTAGTTATATGTTTATTCAAGTTAATAGTTAAATGATCATTGGACTATGCTGAAGTAACTAACAGTGGAGCTTTCCTGTCTCCTAAGAGCAATTTAGAAAATACAGATTAAATTAATTTTTTAAATGTCTGAAAGATTGAAAAGCCTCTGAGTCAACTAGGATTTGAGGGACTAAGATCTCAGTGAGAAGAAAAGTCATTGAATTAGGTCCAGTATTCTGCTAGCCACTTCCCACTCAATCCACTGTGGAATCTCAGTGGGTGTGGGGGTGATGGGGATGTGAGATGTAGCCAAGTAGTGAAGAAGCAGGGAATCCACTAGAACTTTGGCAATCTCAAAGGGCTTGGGGATATGAAAGCTGGATTTCAGAACCAAGTCAGTTAGGATTTGAGGGGCAAGATCCCCGAGAGAAGGGAAGCATAGAGAAGCCTGGAAGTCAGCACCTTCACGATGTGTAGGAGCCAAATCTGTAATTTATACAAGGCAACAGGCTAAGAAGCCAACAGAAAATATGAGAAAAGCAAAGCAGTGTTGTTGGCAGTATCATAGTGCTAAGAGGAAAAGAAAAATGGGTATCAGAACTGCCAAATAAAAGGGGCCAAGGACACACCCCAGGCTCTCAGTTGAGAGGTTTTGGATGAGAGTGGGTAAGAAGTAGACTGAACTTTAAGTCAAGTCAGTTTTTTATTTAAGTCGTCAGTTTTTTATTAAATTGAGCAGATTCAACCCATTCTCACTGCTTGCCAGAGAATAAGATGGGTCTCTGAGGAGGTAGATCTAGCTCCTCCACAATTCTTCATGAAAAGTTCTGGGCATTCAGTCAAGAATTGCCCGGTAGACCAAAAAAACAAGATCAGAAATAAATAGATCCCTGAGTACTGGATATGAACTTTAACTAAGATGAATATGTTCAAGAAAATAGATGGCAAAATAGATGTTCAAGAAAATAGATGGAGAATTCTACCAGGGATCCAGATGCATAGAAAAAAAGCAAATGGAAAATTTGAAACTCAAAACACACTAAATGAAAATCGAAGTTCAGTAGATGGGTTTGCCATAGTTTGAAGGCAGTTGAAAAGAGAGAATTAGTAAACTGAATAGGCCAGTAGAAAGTATCCAGACTAAAATACAGAGAACAAAATGTGAAATAAAATATAGATTAAAGTATAATGAATATCTGGGGTATGATTTAAAAATCTCTGGGGAAGAGAAAGAGAATGGGGCAGAAATAATATTTGAAGATATAATGGCTGAGAATTTTCTGTCACTGATAAAAATGCTGTTTTGAACTCAAGGGTAAATACAAAAAAAATCAGATATTACGCATATTGCATTAAAACTGTTGAAAACTAAAGGCAAAGAAAAAACATCCTAAAAGCATCCAGAGGGGAAAAGATATATTCAGAATAGCAAGAGCTGACTCGTTGGAAAAGACCCTGATGCTGGAAAAGATTGACAGCAGGAGGAGAAAGGGGCGACAGCGGATAAGATGGTTAGATGGTATCACGACTCAATGGACGTGAGTTTGAACAAACTCTGGGAGATAGTGAAGGACAGGGAAGCCTGGCATGCTGCAGTCCGTGGGGTCGCAAAGAGTCAGACACGACTGAGCGACTGAACAAGAGAAAAGAAAAGAACTGAAAGTAAATCCCTCAGCAGACCAGATAGAAGCCATGAGGTAACAGAATGACATTTTTTAAGTGCTGAAATAAAATAATAATAATAATTTACAGTATAATAATTTACTATAAAATATAATAATTATCATAATAATTTATTATAAAGCTATTATTTATTATAAACTGTAATAACACTAATTGAATTTGCTACAAGCTTAAATGAATACAGTAGACAGTCTGTAAGTCCATACACACTTATACAACCACTTGATTAATGAAATGTTTATACTGTAGTATTAGGGTTAAAGGCAGCATTTCTAATAAATAATGCCAAGTTTATTGGACAAAATTTTGAGTATGTCTTTTACTCAAGAACATATCCAACAGATCAAAAGAAACACATAAAGAATTATTCAACCTCAGATAGTCATGCAAGATGTGTGAATTTAATCTACGGTGAGATATTGTTACAAATCCATCAGATGTTTAAAATTACAAAACTGACAATATTAAATATGGAGTATGATTTCTGCCATGTGAGTATTAACATCAGGATGTACAAAGACATAATAACTCCACATCCAAGTAATTGAATTCTTAGGAATTTCACATCAGAAAAATAAAAATGTGTGCACCAAATGTCACGTCTAAGAATGTTCATAGCAGCACCATTAGTAATAGCCCAAAGTAGAAACAATCCAATGTCCACTAACGGTGGAATGGATAAATATTTTATGAAATGCTCAAACAGTAAAACAGTTTACATTAATAATTAATGAGTGTGTTATTCTACACATGTCAATATGGATGAATCTCACAAACTTAATGGTGAGCAGAGTAAGCTAGACTGATATGTACAGGAGTACATACTGTTCTTGATTCTATGTATATAAGGATAAAAATAAAAGTAAAAATATTCTCTAGTGACAAAAGAAGGGTAATGGTCACCCTTTTGGAGGAGATGGGGAAGGCTTTTGGAGTACTGATATTATTCTGTATCTCTATCCGGGTGGTGGTATCATGGATGAGTTCATTTTATGAAAATTCAGCAAACTGTATGGTTAAAATCATCTATTAATAATTTTTTCTGCATCTATCTTATCCTTCAATAAAAATATTACATTAAGAAAGGGACTAAACTGTTACTGAAATTCATATGTTTATAGTGGAGCTAACCATCGCTTTCCCAGGGCTTATATCAGTAAATGAGCTGGCATAGTGCAGGGAGTGCTGAAGAAGTCTGAGCCCGAATTGATGCATTCAAACCGTGGTACTGGAGAAGACTCTTGAGTCCCTTGTACAGCAAGGAGATCAAAAAGGAAATCAATCCTAAAGTCAATCCTAAAGGAAATCAACCCTGGATATCCATTGAAAGGACTGTTGCTGAAGCTTCAATACTTTGGCCACCTGATATGAAGAGCTGACTGTCCGGAAAAGATCCTGGTGTTGGGAAAGATTGAGGGCAGGAGGAGAGAGGGTTGGCAGAGGATGAGAAGGTTAGATAGCATCACCAACTCAACGGACATTAATTTGAACAACCTCTGGGAGATAGGGAAGTACAGAAGAGCCTGGTGTGCAGTCCATGGGGTTGCAAAGAGTCAGACGTGACTTAGCAACTGAACAACAAAAAGCGTGGGAATAGTGAAAAGGTTGGCATCATAAAAAAGTTTATTTTTTTAAATCTTTAAGTTTAAAAGCTGTAAATTCTCCAATTATTATTCCTAAATCATAAATGTTTAAAGGAATGACCCCATTGGAGAATAGTATTCAGAGTCATTTTTTCAACAAATTATTATTTAATTTTTGGTCTTACTATGGCATTCATACTTTGGTGGCAACTGAAGCAGAACACTTGAATATTAGTCCATCACCTTAAATAGAGTGCCAGCTCACACACCCTCATGTACTTTATTCTTGGATTTGTTTTCATTTGGTCACTTGAAAATGTATTTAATGGCTAGAGAGAAACAGACATGAATTAATTTGTTGTGCTTAATATAGTCCACAGGCAGAATAACTCCATGACGAAGGTTGGTGAGCTTGTTGACTTCTCAATGCCAAAATGTTTCTATTTTCTGTGGGTGTTATTAAACCATTGTTCTTTATTTGATTGTCATGTGTGTGCTATCTGCTCAGTCGTGTTTGACTCTTTGCAACCGCACAGACTATAGCCCATGAGGCTCCTCTGTCCACAGAATTCTCCAGGCAAGAATACTGGAGTGGGTTGCCGTTTCCTTCTCCAGGGGATCTTCCAGACCCAGGAGCCGAACCCAGGTCCCCTGCATTGCAGGTGGATTCTTTACCATCTGAGCTACCAGGGAAGCCCATGATACATAATTGTCATAATGTACTTTAAACCCCACTTTTCAAACATGTGTGCCTAAGTATCATCTGATGAAGTTGTAAAAATGCAGATTTCCAGATCCATGCTGAAGACTCTGAAGATGCAAGGTGTCTGCATTTTAACACTCCAGGTGATTTTGTGAACATGCTTTAGTGGACTGTGTTTTGGGAAACACTGCTTTAAGCTCACTGTCAGTGGATTGCAGCTATTCAGAATGGGATTTTTTTTGTTGTTGTTGTTTTTAATTTATTTGGCTGCATTGGGTCTTAGATGCAGCACTTGGCCCTTTTGTTGCATCATGCAGGATCTTTTGTTGTGGTGCACAGACTCTCAGATGTGGCATGTAGGCTCGGTAATTGCAGCTCATGGGCTTAGTTGCTCAGAGGCATGTAGGATCTTAGTTCCTTGGCCAGATATTCAACCTGAGTCCTCTGCATTGAAAAGTGAATTCTTAACCACTGAACCACGAGAGAAGTCCCCAAAATGGGATATTTTGCTGTAGATTTGGGGGAGACTTTTCCTTTCATTTTTTTGTTTGTTTGTTTGTTTTGCTGCATATATCACATGAATTGTAACATTATGGGGCATCTTTGGGCTTCACCAGTGGCTCAGCAGTAAAGAATCCACCTCCAATGCAGGAGACTCTGGAGGGTCGGATTTGATCCCTAGGTCAGGAAGATCCCATGGAAGAAGACATGGCAATCAAATCCAGTATTCTTGCCTGGGAAATCCCATGAACAGGGGAGCCTGGTGGACTATAGTCCACGGGCTGCAGAGTCGGACACGCCTGAGCGACTAAGCACAGCACATGGACCAGCGTTATTTGAAGCAAAGGGTTTAAGGTGCTGCTGAGCAAGGTGGGTGTGAGAAGCAAATGGAGCATATGTAAAATCAAACTTGGAGTGTGGAAGCTGCCACCAGCTCCTGGGATGAATCATATAATGTATGACTCAGACAAATCTGAGATGACAGATGGCCTTGTTATGACTTTAGGCGGGCACTCCTTCAGCTACTGAAGTTTATGAGAAGTTTTACAACCCGGGAATTCTGAAGTTATTTCTGATGCATGTAGTTTCATGTCATCTTTATGGGAGCGAAAAAAAAAGATCTGTATCTCACATCCCCAACATTTTTGTTAGTCACGATTCAAACAAAAGGATACGATGTAAGAAAGTCTGAGCCCACACATTGCATCTTTACCACCCATTTCGTTGGAGCTAATCAAGGTGAAGCTGAATCAGTGACTCAACACCCTGTTAATCTGGTAGGCCTTAATTCACCAAGGCATGAAATAAAGTTTTTTTTCATGTGTTTCACTTTCTTCTCCCCTTAATGCATTTCTAGGAATTACTCTATAAAGTATGGCTAAGTTTTGCTGCCAAAAATGGACTGATGTCCCCTTTCAAAGCTTCCTGCCAATGAAGATTATAGATTTTTTTTTTTAAAGTGAGCTGAGATATGTGATTCTCTTAACCCAACTTTAAAATAGCTTCTTAAAACTTCCTTTCATCCTGTGTTGTCCACCACCGCTACAGCTGTTTCTTAACTTGCAAAGATAAGCAATGATGCCGATTTCAGTATCACGGTTTGCAGCTGTCGGTGGTTTTCCACTGTCTAGCAGCCTTTGATGTCTCCTCTTTGATGTGTCTTATTAATGAAGCAAAACTAGAAAAACCACCAGTCTTGACAAAAACTTTTAGAGTATTGACTGTATTCAAAAGTAAAAATAAGAATCTAAAATGACAAATTTGCACTCGATTTCAATTTTTTTCTTTTTAAAAAAATGTCTGTTGGACTTTCCTGGTTGTCCAGTGGCTAAAACTGCACTGCCAATGCAAGGGAAATGGGTCACTTCCTGACTGGGGAACTAAATTCCTCATGCCATGTGGCATGGCCAAAAGATTAAAAAAAAAAAAATCTGCTGATGTTCTGATATATAAACACAGGGCTGGCATCATGTTGTATGGTATTTTCTTAATTATTTTGCAAGAGTTAGAATCTGGAAAAGCATATGACCCAAGGAGAGTCCAAAATGACAAGATGGTAATATCACTAGTTGATTCATGCCGCTTCAGTTTGCTGCTTCCTGCCCCTATCTAGTTCCTCACAAAGAACTTCACTTTCTACTTTCTCTTTCTTGTTTGACTGGAGAAAAACTGTCCCTCCTCTTTTTCAAAGATTCAGATAAAGATCAAACCACATAAGGCCATTTCTCCACCTACGGTTTAACATTATGTATGTGTAACAACCTGGGTGACTGAGTTACTAGTCACTAGTTTAGTGTATCTGCTTGTCTTCCTTGCCTCTAAAATTAGGCTATTAGCATTTGACTCACTTCCATGTTTCAAATCTGCACTTTCATGTTTGGCTCCCTCAAACTGTTTCTTGATGGGCAGTCCCTGACGTTCAGTAGGCACCCAAATATTTGTTGAATGAATGAATGATGTTTACCATGTTTACTTCCCCTTCCTGGCATACTTTTTGTTTTCAAGATTAGCTTTTGCTTGGCTTTTTGTTTTCCAATATTTTCTTCTTGTTAAATTGCTAAGTTGGGTCTGAGTCTTTACGACCCCAGGGACTGTGACCCACCAGACTCCTCTGTCCATGAGATTTCCCAGGCAAGAATACTGGAGTGGGTTGCCATTTCCTTCTTCATTTCTAATATTTCGGGGGTTGGGGGGGGGAAAGAGTTTTAGTCCCATAAAAAACTAAACTTATGGGATGAGGAAGGGCTACATTTTTTTACATTTAATGTGAAGTGCCAGTGCATATTCTCTTTAAAAGTATGTACTTCTACTCAGAAAAGGAAAGGTATTTTTCTTTATAATCTTCCACCTCATGCTAGTCTAATAATTTTATTTAGTTATTTTTGGCTGCTTTGGGTCTTCTTTGCGGCATGTGGGCTTTCTCTAGTTGTGGTCTGATTGCAGTGCATGGAATTCTCATTGCAGACGCTTCTCTTGTCGTGGAGCACAGGCTCTAGGGTCAGGGGCTTCAATAGCTGTGGCTCTCAGACTCCTTAGTTGTGACACCTGGGCTCTAGAATACAGGCTTTGTAGTTGTGGTTCATGGACTTATTTGCCCCACGGCATGTGGAATCTTCACAGACCAGCAATCAGACCTGTATTCCCTGCATTGGTAGGTGGATTTTCAACCACTGGACCACTGGAGAAGTCCTCTGCTTGCTATTCTAAATATGTAGTTTTATTTGTGGTTTGCAACCCTGTGCACTGGTGACATGGCAGAAACACAGCTAAGGAAAAGGAACGGTCATCTCTTGGTTGAGGAGTGGGTTGAGTCCCCTCGTAGCATGTCCTTCTCTTCTTTGGCCCATTTTCTCTTGCCATCCTTCCTGTCTAGTCTCCTGTTTTCTAATTTGTCTACTATTGATCTGTCGAGAGAGAAAAGCATCAAGTTAGAAATTGCTATATATAAATGTTTTAAACCAATACATTGTGTACCTTACACAGTGTTATATATCAGTTATATCTCAATATGAAGAAATACATAAATTCAATGAAAATAACTAGCTATTTCCTTCTCTCTAAAATAAAGATATCAAAAGTGTGAACAGACATGACCTCCTCAGGTCAACTGAGTAATTGTTTAAAAATGCAGATCCCCAATCTCACTATAGATCTGATTATGGGTCTTATGGAATGAGGGTCAAAGTTCTTTGTATTTAATCAAAACCCTAGGCATTTATCTTATACTCTCAGTTTTAAGACTCAGCTGCCCTTGACCAATGATGCATAAACTCCAATTGGAAAAATTAACTAAATGACAATCCCAAAGGCTTATTCTTCATTTGTAGGTCTTCTAACTTAACAGTTAAAAAAAAAAAAGCCCACTTAAAAAGCCTGATGACCACAGAGAAGAACTGTGATGGGCATCAATTACATTATTTGACCATAACTATTGTAAAAGGACAAAGTATATTTTAAAAAATTGTTTTAAAAATTATTCTTTGAAAGCCAGTTATTTAAGAACTATTGTTTTTGCTTTTCCTTTGTTTACAATTTTTGCATCTTTTTTTGGTGAACTTCTGCACCTCTCTCTCTCGCTTCCCACCCTTACCCTCTCTCTGTTTCCACTCTCCCTCTCTTCCCTTCCTCCTGTCTCCCTTCTTCTCCAAAACTCCTTTCTAGCTCCTCTTTCCTTGGCAAGCCACCCGTTATGATCACATCTTTAGCACTTAGGAGCGTTATTTCATTGAGAGAATGGCCGTTGCAGTTGCGTCTTGCTCTGATACTTACTAGCTGTGTGATATTAACATTTCTCATTTCTTGTCGTCTCAACACTAAGAGTACTTTATAGTGCTGTTTTGTGAGATTAGAATGAGATTCATGCATGTGAAGTGCTCAGCAGATATCCTGTCAGTCATCACTCGATGGCTGGTTTTCGTGGTTATGAGTTATAATTAGGCCACACAGGAGAGGATGTGTTAAAGAGAAAAATCAAGTCCTTAGGTTAGGAGACCTTAAATATTGTGATAGTTGTTAGATTCTGAAGATACAAAGAGGAGTTCCTAACCTCAAGTTGTTCACAGTCTTGTAGGAAAAGTGCAGTAGTGTAAGATTCAGAGGAGCCACTAAAGAGAGAATGATCAATATTTCCACACACAGGGTCAGTTGCCTTGCTATTAAAAATATATATAGAGAGAGGGAGGAAATTTAAACAGTTCATTGCAGTTATTTCCCTCAGTTTAAAAAGATACCCATATCATGTCCTGACTCAGTGGGTCTTTACATGCAACAGAAAAAGCTGTCACTTCCTTGATACACTCACTTCCATCTGATTGAGTACCCCTATAATAAATATAGAAATATGTATTGACTACTATTGTAAATGCCTCCCCTTAGAGTTTTTCAGTGTACAACCTTTACAACCATCCAAGGCATCCTTATAACTATAAACAGTATTTATGTCACACTGGCTTTCATTATTTGGTTTGGCAAATAACATAGTTGGGTAATTTTTCTAATATAAACAATCATGATGATCCTGAGCTCATAATCTTGTCACCATGTAGTCCTGTGTTAGAGGTTATGTTGTGGTTAGCTAAAAGAGATTGTTATCATTGTCTGTAGTTGGACTGAGATGTTGATTGCAGTGACCTCTAGACAGTCAGAGGAATTCTGAATAGATCACCTAATAAATGCTTCCCTCACAAAGGACTATTAGGAAGTCCAGGGGTGTAATATGTAGAAAGTATATAACCTACAATGTTCTTCCATTATATATTATTTGGTCTCAGACATTTCAAATATGTAATTGTAGATTCATTGAAAATAACCTGATAACACATGTCGATAAAAAAAAAAGAGAATTTAATCACATTTTTGCTTCCTTCTCACTTGTGTTTACTGTCTACAGTTGACACTCCAGACCCCTATGTGGAACTTTTCATCTCTTCAACCCCTGACAGCAGGAAGAGAACAAGACACTTCAATAATGACATAAACCCTGTGTGGAATGAGACCTTTGAATTTATTTTGGATCCTAATCAGGAAAATGTTTTAGAGGTAAGTGAGTCATTGGGGGATAGTGGGTCAGTGGGGGTCAAGTGAGTCATTGGGGGCGGGGGGTTATCTTCAAGTTGAGCTTGAAAGCATCACATTTTTCCTCTCACTGCATTCATTCTTCTCGGGTAGGTAGCTGGAGTCCAGCTGGCAGTATACGGTAGATGAGCTTCTAGCTGCCACACATCAAGCTATGTGAGTGTCCAAATGCAGGAGTTAGGTGGGGCTAGAGTCTTTAATCCTCACCATGTAGTTTGCCACAGTCCATGGGGTCACAAGAGTCAGACGTGATTTAGTGACTAAACCATGCCAATCAATTGCACTTTGGAGAAAACATTCTTTCTGTTTTAAAAGGGGGGATCCAAGTACAAAGGATGAAATATTGCCAATTGATTAGGACGTCAAAGTAAGTTAACTTTATTAGCTTAAATTTGAAATACTTAGCTTTAAAATAAGTTCACATAGATCTTTTCCAACAGTTTGCAAGTGTTTTCTACATTAACTTCTTTCTCATATTCCAAAATAACGTTTCCTCTGAGAGGGGAGAAATTTCATTTTTCAAAATATGATAATGAATAGGTCAATCACAAAAGTGAAAAAGTGAATGATTATGTTAGAAACTCAGAAAGAAAAGACAAAGTATTATTACTAGTAGAATATTTAGGATTTCAAATGACTATTAAATATTACTTGAAAAATTTCACTTTTTTTAAGTGTGGTGGAGATTTTAGATACAATTTCCAAAGATCGCAGAAAAAGTTGATACCTGTGCTCTATTTTTTACTCTCTACAGATCACATTAATGGACGCCAATTATGTTATGGATGAAACTCTTGGGACAACAACGTTTCCAATATCTTCTATGAAAGTGGGAGAGAAGAAACAGGTTCCTTTTATTTTCAATCAAGTAAGCAACACAACAGGATTATTTTTCAACCTCATGTCAGATAAAATCTAGTTAATCTGTAAAGTTGGAGTTTAATGTTTGGAAATCCTCTTCCTTCCTTTCTTTTTTTCTTAGGTGTGCTGCATTTCTGAGATTTCAATAATTTTTTTTTAAGAATAATAAGACTCTAGAAAAATTATTTACACTGAGAAAACATTAGATTCTTTTTACAGGAAACTTACTTTTACAGGAAACTAGTATTTTACAATAAGAAATGTAAGCAACTGGTAAACCAGGATTCAGAGAGCTTGTCACTGCATTAATTTATTCTTGTTGGGTGCAGCTCAGTGTTTTTGTCCCTTCAAATGACTTTCCAAATCTCTCTCCTCTCACTCAAATGTACATATGCCTTAATCTTACCTCCTTTCCGAACAGTTACCATCCCGAATTATCTCTTTCTTCCTGAACCTCCATGATAATTACATGTTGTTCATTGGGACTGAATCTTTTAACCTCTTCAAACTAAAATCCTGTAGGCCAGGAATTTAGAATAGTGGTCATGCATGCTTAAGAACTGACTTAAGCCCTGAGGACTACTTGACCAGCTCATCTAATCAGAGGAACCCTGGTGCATTATGAACACTACGGTCACACACTCCCCACTGATCCCTTTAGCTGCTCCAGGAAGCATGTCTTCTATATATTTTCTGTCCAGTGCCAAGAGATACACTGGCCACATTTTAAAGTTATTTCATTCATATTTCACTCTTTCAAGTGTTTACTGGAGTCTACCCATCATTGTGTTGTGTTCAAGGCATCTAAAGAAGAAGAAGCTATAGGAAGCTCTTCCCTCAATTATCTTCATCTGGGGCAGAGGTGAGGTAGAGGTTGGGAAAGCAAATAGATACAGGGAGATATATGCGATGAAAAGAAACCACCACACAGCAAGATTAAGCATCAGTGAGGAATATACAGAGTGCAGTGGGAAGACAGAATAAAGAAAGATGGTGTTATGAGAGGAGGCCAGGTGTGGATCCATATCAGTAGGTGATTTTGAGCAGGTCAAACGGTGAACATAGCTGTTAACACCTTGTCATTTGAAGCCAGGTTGTTTGGTGTTTAAATCCCACCTTTGTTTCTTACCATCCATTTCATCCTGGCAAAATCACTTAGCTTCTCTGAATGTCAATTTACTCATCTGTGAAGTGGAGATCCCTGGAGAAGGAAATGGCAATGGGTTGGGCAGATCCCCTGGAGTAGGAAATGGCACCCCACTCCAGTATTCTTGCCTGGAAAATTCGGTTCACAGAGGAGCATGGTGGGCTGCAGTCCATGAGGTCTCAAAGAGTTGGACATGACTGACTGAGCATGCAAAGTGGAGATAATATCTCACAGGAGAATCACTATGATTAAATGAGTTAGTTCTATTTATCTGTATAATTTATATATAATATATAGAATAGATTCTAATGCATATTACATTTAAATGCAATCTGATATAATTATTACTTATATTTATATAATTTTGTATGAAATATGATCATATATTAGTTTATACATTAAGTATGTAACAGTACATATAAAATGTGCTCAGTCGTGGCCAACTCTTTGAGGCCCCATGGACTGCAGCCTGTCAGGCTCCTCTGCCCATGAAATTTTCCAGGCAAGAATACTGGAGTGGGGTGCCATTTCCTACTCCAGGGGATCTGCCCAACCCAGGGATCAAACCCACATTTCTTTCATCTCCTGCATTGTCAGGCAGATTCTTTACCACTAGCACCACGTGGGAAGCCCATATATAAAATATATAACAATAATTGATTATAAAAATATATATAATATTTGCATAGATTAGCCATCCATACATATAATACTCAGTGGCTCATACATGTGTGTGTGTGCCTGTTAAACAATATGTATGTTTGTAAAAAGCTGGATTTCAGTAGGCAGAGAAGCAGTTATGAGCATTCTAGTTTCTAGTAGAAACTGCCAAGGCATGGAGTCTTGAAAGAAGAAAGCAAGCTGAGGCATGACAAGTTACACAGCTTGGCAGGTACCTGCTGGTAGGCAGTGAGTAGAGAGTTCAAGATGGTTAAAGGTTAATATTACCTACGCATGTTACTAAGGTCACTTCTCAACAGACCCTTGTTGAGGGCTTTGTAAGCATGACTGGCATTTCCAAAATGGAACGGTTTTTTCTGCTTTTCAGTCTGTGACTCAAAGATTGATTTTAAGAGAGGAAACTGTAGGAAAACATGCATCACCTCTCCTATCATTTCCTATGCTCAGGTGTGTGATTGCCGGGCTCTGAAAAAGACTTTCTGCATTCTTGAATTTTGAGTAGCTTATATAATTATTTTCTTTACCGTGCTTGAAAAAACAGTTGGCCAAGCAACTTTTTTTTTTTTCATTACACCATTCTCCAGAGTCCTTTGTAGTTTCAATCTGAATGAGAGTTCTTTTTTTTTAATTAATTTAATTTTAAAAAATCATTTCTTTATTTTTGGCAACACTGGGTCTTCGTTGTTGCCAGCTAGCTTTTCTCTAGTTACAGCGAGCAGGGACTAGTCTCTAATTCTGATTGTCAGGCTTCTCGTTGTGGGGGCTTCTCTTGTTGCTGAGCGCGGGCTCTGAGAGCATGGACTCTGTAGCACGGCCTCGGTACTTGCGGCACATAAGCTTAGTTGCTCTGAGGCTTTGGGATCTTCCCAGTCCAGGGCTGGAACCTGCGCCTGCTGCACTGGGAGCGCTGAGTCTCAACCACTGGACCGCCAGGGAAAGTCCCTCCATTAACTTTTTCTAGATACTTTTAAATTCATGAATTTCTATGCACTAGAAAGAATGTCTTGCTTATCACTTGACTGTTTTTACCCAGAAGTTTTCAATGCTTCCCCTTTACAGATATGGAAAATGATAATGTAATAATTAAAATCTAATGATAATGTAATAATGATATCTAATGAAAATGATAATGTAATAATTTAAAAAATCTTTTTCATGCATCTTTGAAGTATTGACCTAGCCATAGCTTATTTTTTAATATGAGAATCTGAGTCTTTACAGTGTACCTAAAACTTTGCTTCATATCAGGAAAGCTATCAAAAGTTTCATTTTCAAGGAACTAATAGTCTTTTTGGAGAAGGAGTAAACATTATGATAAGCTGAAAAGTAGTAGAATAAGCAGTCTCATGACACACCTGTTCATTGATTTATTTATTCAATACTGATTGTGTTCCAGGGAATATTCTAAGTGGTGCGCAGACAGCAGAGGACATGGTAGATGATGGTTCCCGGGGAGCTTGCATGTTGATGGGGAAAGTAAATAGGTACCAAGAAACAAAAGGATAATCAACATAATATAAGCCAGTGATAAATACTATGGGGAAAATAAAATAGAGGGGTGTGATAGAGAACAGTTGGTGGGCAATGGAGTTTATATAGTCAAAAAAGGCCTTTCAAAGGTATTATTGTTTTTAAATTTTCTTATCAAAATTTTCAAGCATATACAATGTTGAAATATTTTTACATTGGACACCCATATAAATGCTACCTAGATTCTACAATTAACATTCTATTCTTTTTGCTTTTCACATATCTTTCTATCTGTCCATCCATCAAACCATCTTGATACATACTTATGTATGTATGTGTATATATATATATATATATTTTGTGGCCATAATAAGGCTCGTGAAATCTTAGTTCCCTGACTGGGGATCAAACCCAGCCTCTTTGCAGTGAAACTATGGTGTCCTAACCACTGAGCATCCAGGAAAGTCTCCATCTTGATACATTTGAAAACAAACTGCAGGTCAAGAGGGATGGGACATATGTATACCTATTGCTGATTCATGTTGATGTTTGGCAGAAACCAACACAATTCTGTAAAGCAATTATCCTTCAATTTAAAAATAAATAAATTTATAATTAAAAAATAAAGTAGACTGTTTCATCCCTAAACACACTTCAGCACATCAGTAACTAGAGCCCAGGACTTATGAATTGTAAGGCAAGTACAAAATAAATCATGTAGATAATGTATAAAATGAGAATTATAAGGAGAGTTATTCATCCATTTATACATTTTGCAAATAACAATGGAGCACCTACTGTGTGCATAGTCTTTAGGCATTACCTATTCAGCAATACACAAACAAACAGGAATCCCTCCCCTCCTGGAACTCATATTCTATTGAATTGGTCAAAAAGTTTGTTTAGGTTAGTCCCCTAACAGCATACAGAAAACCTGAATGAAGTTTTTGCCTAACCCAGTACCTAGTAAGATAAATAAGTAAAGGATACCTATGTTGGATAGAGAGCTAAATAAATCAAGGAAGGAGGAGGGGAGTAGGCATATGTCTGTGAAGAGGGTTGCAAATGCATTTCCAAAAATGTGACTAAGAACAGCATCTGTGATGATATCTGAAGGCAGAAGGCGCTCGGAGTGGGAAGGTCTTGAAGCGGAGGTTTGCCTGACTTGTTGAGAACAGTGAGAGGAAGAGCGTGGCTGGAGCAGAGTCGTAGGGAGGGTGGCCAGAGATGAGGACGGGCGTGTGGTCACAGTGGACCCTTGTGGGTCAATGGTGGGGGCTTGCTCTTAAAGGAAGGATATGGTTGGGTCACTGAAAGGTCAGAAGGCCATTCCGGTGGAGAGAAGAGTCCTGGACCTTTGCTCACAGTTCCAGGACTAGAAAGGACAAGAATGTTCAGGAAATGGTGTTTAGACAAGGGCCAGTGGGGGTGGGGGTGGGAAGGGCATTCATGTGTGAAGGAAGGTACGCGGAGATCAAACCTTAGCAGGGCTCAAATTCAAGATGCTGAAATTTGAGTATTATCTTACTGATATCAGTGAGTCGTGGAAGGGTTTTGACCAGGTCATGGGGGAATTTAGAGCAAACAGGATTTGGCTTTTTCCTCAGAAGTATTACTAAGTCAAAAGTTGATAGGTAAAGATATAGAATGTTTGATATTGAAAACAAGAAGGTTGATATAGCTTTAACAGACTAGCTCTGTTGAAAGTGGCAGGTATAGGTGTGAAGAATACAGGGTGACATGAGCAAAAAGTAAGTGTGGCATTACCTTTAATGTGTTAAGACAAAGAAAATGGAATGATTGCTCAGTGACAGTGAGAATCAGCTGAAGTTGGAAAGCAGGAAGTTTTTCAGCTTTTCCTGGGACTATGATTTATCATTCAATTTAGAATGCTCTTTCTCTTTTTTTTTTTTTTTTTGAGGAGAAAACCAATTTGAGCCCACAGTTTTGTTTCCCAGCTAACATTCATAAAACCTGAGTTAGGCTGTGCTTGTTGGAATCCTAAGTTTGGAGAGAGTCAGAGTTGTCTTGCGAGCGAGACTGGTGAGACGTGCAGATTTTCAGACCCTAGGCTCAGAGTCAGACAGACAGCCGTCTGGGTTGGACTCATGATTTGGCTACTTATTCACTGCATGATGTTGGATGAATTTTTTTTTTTCTTTTAGCCATGCATTTCTATTTGTGAAGCAGAGTTATATGTAGTACCTACCTCTAAAGGTTGTGGTTATGGTTAAATGAGTTTATAGATGGAAACTTTTATAGAGCAGTGCCTGGCCCACTAAGCACCAAATAAATATTAAATATTCTCATTATAATTATACTGGCTGGATTGAAGTATTTCTCAAGTGCTTCATGAACCTGATTTAACTATTACTCTTGCTGATTTGAACTTACTGACTGAAATGAACTTCTTTATATACAGGTAGAGACTGTACATTTAGTGATCATTGTTTCAACCCAGTTCAGAATCGAAACTGCTCTAGTCACCCATTACTGAATATATCAAGTGCGGTGTTTGTTGCAGTATCCCATTTTTAAGTGGAAAGATAGGGTTTCTTCCAAATTTAGTATGTTTTGTGTAAGCAAAATGACCCACTTGAAGAAAATCATGAACGTGCTAAGGTTTTGAAGTTAGATGGGTAAAAATTACACTTTTTTAATTCTCTAGATGAATCTTTATCTTGGCCAATACTCTGAGGAAGGTGGTCTCAGATTTCCCACTGTATGGTGTTTCAATTGGACATATTTATTTCTAAGTTAGTGTTATTGTTTTAAAATAGCCATATTTCATGGTTTCTGTGGTATCTTAACTTTGACTGAATGTTTTCTTTGGTTATTGCGCATTCCTGACTGCAACTTGAAGACGAATGAGAGAGTCCTATGGAAAAGATAGTGACAAAATTAAGGAAAGGTAGTTTTGATCGTGAGTTAGTATCAGAATGATTGCATTGGAAAACTGTGTATTGATATGTGAAGGCAAAGACTACGATTTAGCACAGTGAATGAGACAGAGCAGAATTTGGAGGGAAAGCAAGAGAAATATCAAGTTTTGTGAGAAATTTGGGAGATCTTCAGCTAAGATGTGAATGCCATTGTATTAAAATAAGGCAGAGTTCAGACATAGGCCAAACAATTCCTGACTTTATGAGAGAACGCATTTGTATTTTGGCATACTAGCAATGGAAACTTACATGAATCTATTTTGATACTTCTACAATTTATAACTTTTTGACTTCAGGGCATCTGAGAATGCCCTTGCATCCTTGGGATCCTCTTCTGGATCAAAGCTCCATCAAGGACTAGGGCACTTTCAGTCTATTTAATGTTACTTATCTGACCTGACAGGCATCAGATACTTTCATTTTTGAAAGAATGGATAAATGAATGCCCTTGTGGGAAACACAGAAAACCTGGAAAGTGCTCAGACGAGCATAATGAAAGAAATGAAGTTTAAAAAAGAGAAAAACTTAAGAGCATGAGAGATTCCCATTTGAAAAAGAGTAGTATTTTGGTTTCATAGTAGTGCTTTAGGAAGTCTGGTTTATTGTATGATAGCTGACAGTTACACAGTTCTTTCTGAATTTCCAATGTCCACGTTAAAAAAAGGGAATTTATGGAAAAAGAGACTGTTGTCAAGTGTAAACAGGAAAACTCTGTGATAAAGTGAAACATGGCCACAAAAATAATAGTGTATTTGTTTGTCTTTCAAATCTTTTAAGACTGTCTGGGATATTTTGGGAGGTACAACTGCTCTGAATTCTTGGGTGATGGATTATATGATTCCTGGTAGTGAATGAAAATTTAATTTTATTAAGAAACTGTATTTGTTAGCAAGACTTACTGTGGTGATCCTATTGCAATATATACAGATACCAAATCGTTGTTATGTACCTGAAACTAGTATAATGGTATGTGGAATTACATCTCAATTAAAAAATGTTAGTTTACAGTGATATAAAAAAATCATATGTATTTTAAAAAAATGCTTTTAGCAGTGTATCATTCAACTTTAAACATGCAAAATTTATTTAGCTGTGACTTGTATTGGTGAGATTATAATTTCCCCTTTGCACCTGGATTGCCTACTTTTTTACATCCACATCCAATTCCTTCTTCATAGGATGAAGTTACAGTTTATGTAAACATGATTCTTTGTAGAAATGACCCTTATTTGTTGATATAATTTTTTTGTTATCTTGCCTAGGTCAGGTAAATACAGATAAATTAGAAAATATCATGTCAGTCTCTTGAAAGATGTAATGATTATTGAGTCAACATGGTGATAAGCTGCTCTTCATTTCTTACAAGGGGGTAAAATGAGTAAAGTACTTAGAAGGGATCAGAATTCAAAATAAGTTTTATTGAAAGTAAAGTCTGTAAATACTGGAGTGTTATAATAAGTGATGATGTGGCATATTTGAAGAGCTCTTTACTAACAGGATAGATTTTCAAGTTAAAACTTATTTGACTGTGTGTATCCTTTGGAAATAATTTTAAAGGACTTTCTTAATGCTGGGCACTGTGCTTACTATATTCGCTTTATTATTTCAAAATAACCCTGGGGAGTTTACAAGAGAATTAGTGGGTTAAATACCTTAAAAATTATTTTTAAGTCTGAAATGACTTTAAAAAATAGTTTCTTGTCTATAGTTCCCTCCCCTGACTGCCCCAACTGAACATCTTCCACTGTAAGCATCTAAAACTGTTTTATACTGTGAAATTCAGAAAAGAGATTGTTGTTTCCCCCTAGAATATGCAGTAGCCTGCTTTTTATATTAGTAATTCCTAGAAGAGGTGGACTTCTCTTCATTGTCCTGACTAAGTGTATTTAGGGGTTTAGGAGACCAGGGAGATTTGACCACCTTTCCTTTTAATAGCCTTGCTAATGCAAGCAACCTGGAAGAGGGCGATGCAGAACTGCTTCATGCAGTGTGTGGGAAGGAGTTTTCAATAGTTGTTTAATGCCTCATAGGAAGTACATATTTTTGTGGCTCTTTTATCTGTAATGATATGTTCCAGGTGAAAGATGCAGAGAGATTGTGAATGTCCATCTTCATAGCATGTCTGAACATAGAGCATCAAGTGGGAGAATTTAAAATTTCTTCCAGGTTGTGGGTGGTCCTCTGGGGCAATACATGGAAGTAAGGACCTGAATCCATGTGACAAGGACCATAGCAGCACCTTCTATAATACTCCAAATTTCAGAAAAGTCATGTCTTCTCTTCTCTCCTCCTGCCTTCATTTAAAGAGTCTTCTCAGTCTGTCTAGGATCATGAGTGTCTTAGCCAAGAAATGTTGCATTTGGATGTAGAAGGGACGTTCTCATGGAGAAAATAAATATGACCATAAACAGAGCAGTTAATTTTCCTTCTATTATTGTTGGGACAAGTAAGCATTAGATATATTCAGGCATCAGATGTTTTTAAATTTAAAATATTTAGAGATCTACCAGTTTAGAAGCCAGCTTTTTTCCACTTTCTGTCATGAGGTGTCATATTGAATTAGGAAGACCATCCCAACTTTGAATCTTTCCATGAGTTAGAAAACTCCATGTTGTAATCTTGTTCTTTTAATGTCCATTCTTTCTTGGGGCTTTTGCCCTTTGTAGATAAAAACAGTAAATCTAGTCTCATTTTAATATCAGTTTTCATGTATTCTTTTTTTAAACAAGCAGACTGTGTTTTATCCACTTGTTTTTCTTACTAAATATCTGAAGAATTAAACTCACTCAGTGTAAAATGCTTTCCAAACCCCTCTTTGGGAAAGACTCCATTTGGAATGTGGAAATAGAAATGTGCTGAAATGTGGTCTGAGCAGTGCTTTCCTTGATAGAATACACAGCAATTACATAAATTGTTTATAAGCCAATCACCTTTTTGATTTAAAACTGAACTACAATTTCTCTAGGTATGCATAATTCCATTTGTACTGAGATTCTTGATTATTTTATCAACTTCAGAGTAATACTGAATATTCATAGAATTCCTTATGAGAACTGCTGTGTGGGTGGGACCAGCCTATGATTTTTTCCTCTAGTAGCAATGAAATGTTTCTTGACTGGAAATGATACCTTATTTGCTCCTCTTCCACACACACATGCACAGTAATTCAACAGATACTTATTGATTGTATGTTGTATGCCAAACACTGTAATGAACTTGTAATAGAGACCTACTTAAGACAGAGCTTACAATCTAGTGGGAGAGGCAAATTTTTGTACAGATAATTTCCATGCCTTTTTCTTACTCATAAAATTCAGTACTGAGAATTATCCATGAGCTTTTTTTTAACATTTTGGAAAGCTCCGTCTAGTTTGTTTTATTCCATCTCCTGAAACCAAAAAAAGAAAAAGTCAATAATCTGCAGCATTTTGTGTTGGCTCAAAAAATATCCTCTTCCCATTTTAAGAGGCATATCCTACTTCTGTTCTATTTGAAGGTATTCAGCACATTCATTCAAACTATATTCTTAAGGTAACTGATGTAATAAAAATAATAGCACCAGCTTACAATTGTGCAGCAAACTTTGAAACATTTTCTCATTTGGTTCTCGTAACCATCTAAAGCTACATCATTTATCACTCATGGCAGGGATAATATTGAGAAGGTCTTTCTATACAATAGATTTATAGTCTCTGGAAAGACATTTTTAATATGCCTTTTCTCATGGATGTTAGTCATTCTTTTCTTCATTAAACCCAAATTGGCCTGTTGGAAGGATAGAGTCCTCCCAGAAGTCTGGTTGGTTCACACAGTATTGAAGAAATAAAAACTTGAGCCCCACGTCCCAATTTCAGAAGTTTCTTACACTGACCACAGTTGGCTGGCCCCCAGGTCTTGCTGTCCACCCTGGAGGGCATTCTGTCTTTGGTTTACTACAGTGTACATTTGTCACATATGCACAATTGTGACCTTTTCATCCAGGTTTTCTTTAACTTTGGCCCCTGATTTTGAGGCCTGGGAATAGCCCCTAAATAATGGTACACATCTCTGGAGTTTTAAATCTCAGGAAATTTTTATGATTTTTGAAAAATGATTTTTAAATGCACTGCTTTTTTTTTGATGAAAGAGGATAACAACCCTATCAACGCAATTGTTATGCTTGTTAAAATCATGTATAGGACCTCTCTGGTGGTCCAGTGCTAAAGACCCTGCCCTTCCACTGTAGGGACTAAGGTTCATGCCTTACAGTGGGATCACTGTTCAGGGAACTGTGATCCCACATACCCCATGGCACAGACAAAAAGTAAAAGAAAAGAATGATTATAAAGTAGGCTTATCTCATGAAAAAATAGCAAAGAATTATTTACTGAAATATACTTATAATTTAGGATCTTAATAGAGCTATAGTACTTTTATTTTTAACATAGTTTTAGGTTAAAAGTCATCTGTCACTCAAAAATTATTTTGACTTTGTTTGCATTATATATAACACACATCCATTTTATGACCTACCTGACTAATTTGTCTGTTCTAGGTCACTGAAATGATTCTGGAAATGTCTCTTGAAGTTTGGTAAGTGCATTTATTTCATTGGATGGAAAATATTGTGAGTGATCCACTGATTTTAATTGTTAAACATTATGCTTTTAATATATTAAGTAAAAAAAAATATGAAGTAATTCTGACAGCTTTATCAAAAATGTGCACGAAATGTACTTTGCATTTCTTTAGCTCTCTCCTATTAGCTATAGCATTAAAAAAAAAAAAACAACTAATATTCTTTGCTTAAGTTTCCAATAATTTGGTGGTTAAATCATAATTGTCAGAAGAGCCTTTAGAAAGGGCCCTCCATCAAGTTAAGTATCTATTCCCATAGAGATAAATACAGCTATTGAAGGTGATTTTTCATTGTTGATTCAGATGGATATTAAAAAACACGAAAGTGAACAGGAAACTCTAAGAGGAGACACTGAAATTGAGACTGCCTTTGTTCATAATGATCAGCAGGAAACAAATGATTACATTCCATGATGTGTGTTGTTCTTTCAAAGTGGCCTCCAATAATGAATGCTGGAAATTCAATTTATTTATTTTCAAATGGTGAGACTTAGGGGAGTCAGGCCTGCCTTGAGAATAAGTTCATCTCTCACCTAAGACTGAGGTCAATAGATGCTACCTTCCTCAAGCTCTCTGCATCTCTTTGAAGTGGGTTTTTACCAAAGTTACTAATGCTGCTGCTGCTGCTAAGTCGCTTCAGTCGCGTCCGACTCTGTGTGACCCCATAGACGGCAGCCCACCAGGCTCCCCCGTCCCTGGGATTCTCCAGGCAAGAACACTGGAGTGGGTTGCCATTTCCTTCTCCAATGCTTGAAAGTGAAAAGTGAAAGTGAAGTCGCTCAGTCGTGTCCGACTCTTAGCGACCCCGTGGGCTGCAGCCCACCAGGCTGTTCTGTCCATGGGATTTTCCAGGCAAGAGTACTGGAGTGGGGTGCCATTGCCTTCTCCAACATGAACACCACAAAATTAGTGTAACATTTAAGTCTTATAACTTGCTAAATGAATGATTATGGATACATTGACATTGGGTTTATATATTTTTCTTATTTTGATCCCTGGATAATGTTGATTCAACTTAGAGAATTATTACATAAGTTACTGCTGCCCTTCAGTATATATCAGGATGTATCAAAGGACAGTCCAACTTTGTTACATCTGTTATTTTGCATACATCAGTTCTCGCTTATAAGTGATATATTTTGGCATGAGATTAGAAATACTTTTGTTACTTGACTATGAAAGTAATGCTATTCATTTTAATCGGAAATGGTCTCCATTGCTGTAATTAGGACACTATTAGCTTTAACAAAGCAGAATTGTCAAAAATAATGTAGGAAAAATACCTCAGCTAAATAGTATACATAGGTCCCAAAGCAATTTACTATATATTTACAGTAAACTTTAATCAAACTCTAGTTTTATGTGTTAATTTGTCTTGACTCTAAAATGAAATGCTCTTTAAAGAAAAACTCAATGGAATGTCTTCAATTAAATAAAAAATAAAATCAGGAAAGAAATTAATTAGAGAGCTTAAAGATAGTACAGAAGATATGAACCATACTTCTGTTACTATATTTGCAAAATTATTCAAAATGTTTTCAGTTTTCTTTTACATATTTTCATACTGATATCTTCTAAACATCTATGTTCATTGCTTTACTTGTAGATCTTTTAAAAATCAATCTTCTTGTGCTTATTGTAAGATAATGATCAGTATAGTGTATTACAAGGAACATGAGTTGTAGAATGAGAAGTCCTGGATTTAAATATCTGCTTGCTAATTTTGTTAACAGTTGAAATATTTCTAATCACTCTTTTACTTATTTGTAAAATAAAAGTACTTTATAAGTGTATCTATTGTCACAATTTAATGAGGTGTTCTTTCTAAAGAGTATGTCTTACAGGAAACTTTTCCACATGTTTGTGGTAATACTGCTTGTAGTAGTTAAAAAAAAATGGACATAACACCAATACTTATGGATACATAAATTGTGCAATAATCAAATAATGAAAATGCCTCAGAGTAGTAAAGATATTTGAATTAGTTCTACTTATAAACACAAATGAATCCTCAAAAAAAAGTTCAGTGGAAAAAGTGATTTGCAGAATACATCTGGTTGATAGCATTTACACAAAATATTAAAAACCTATAAAATGACTTTTGATATTATTTAGACCTAAATGTATAAGGTAAGATTATAAATAAGTACATCAGAAAAAGAAAGAGCAAGTTGAAGATAGTGGTTACCTGTGAGGAACAGAAGAGGAGATAAAACTGAGGCGTGTCCCTTGGATGTTGCTGTGATAAGACACAATCTCATTGTTTTATAGTTTATTTCAGATCCCCTCCTTGGAAACGGCTTGAGGGAAGAAGTGAGAATATATCAGTGTAGTTACGGGGGTTGTGGGAACTGGATGATGTATAACAAGGCTATAGATTTGAGGACATTAGTTTATTATCTCTGTTTTATATACAGTTCATCCCCAGACCTCCGATTTAGTATGGCTCTGTGTGACCAAGAGAAAGCTTTCAGACAACAGAGAAAGGAAAACATAAAGGAAAACATGAAGAAACTCCTGGGTCCAAAGAATAGTGAAGGCTTACATTCTACACGTGATGTGAGTTGGAAATTTTTCAAAATGTTTTTGCAATTTAATAACAATTTTGTTTGTACTTTCTCTCAAATTCCTCTCAAATGTGAAGATATTGAGACCGAGTATTATTTCTCTGTCTTTCTAAGGTAAGGTGAGTGTTTTATAAATGGAAACTCTTTGAGGAAGATCATCACAAGGACTGCCCATATTTGGTAGTATTTATCAGATGTAATTTTTAAAAGAAGCATAGTCATACTGATGCACAAACGAGATGTTCATTTCATTTGTAGGAAAAGTTTAACCTGTAAACGGGTCATTGAATTCATTTTAATACAAACTAAGATTAAATAATTGTGGAAATTATCATTACTGAACCAGAACAAAATGTTCTAAATCTTAATGACAACAATAAACAAAATTTTTTTCTTAAAAGACATGAATAGGTGAGATAAAAGGAAATGTTTCAAGTCATTACTATTTCATAGCAGGGAGTGAAAAGATTTCCAAAGTTGACCAGGTAGTTAAAACAATGATCTCCACATGTGAATATTTTTCATGATTCTAATTATAGAGAGATGTTAAAATTTAAGAAGTTTGTCAATGAATATTGAAAGTACAGTCCTTCAATTGTACTTTAGCTCCTTTTTCTTCCCTTAAATTCCAGCAAAGTAAATGGCATTTATTTTATTCAGTAACATACTATACAATCCAGTTTTTGTCTGTTTATATACTTACCCCTTCTCTGATTTATGTATGTAAGTATGTATGTACGTATGTATCTACCTATCTACCTGCCCACCTACCTATCTACCAATCCATCCATCCATCCATCCATCCATCTGTTGGTCTATTCTTCTTTCTGAAATCTACAAAATAAATTCCTGCCATGGTTAATAATTCTGTATTATATATTTTAAAGTTGCTAAGGGTAGATATTAAAAGTCTTTATCACAAGAAAAATTTTTATAACTAGGTACAGGGATGAATATTAGCTAGACTTATTGTGGTGATAATTTCACAGTATATACAAATAACAAATCATTATGTTGTACACCTAAAGCAGTTATAAGATATGTCAATCATACCTCAATGAAACAACTTTTAAAAAAGTGCTGTAGTCATGCTCATCAAATGATAATAATGGAATTTCTTCTTAATGGCATATCAGGTAATATTTTTTACTTATTGTTTTGAGCTTTTCTGTTAAGTGAATATTTTAGATGAATATAATTTACTTTTAGAAAGACATTAAATGCATGAAAGTGAAAGTCTCTCAGTTGTGTCTGACTCTTTGAGACCCCATGGACTGTATAGTCCATGGAATTCTCCAGGCCAGAGTACTGGAGTGGGTAGCCTTTCCCTTCTCCAGCAGATCTTCCCAACCCGGGGATCGAACTCAGGTCTCCTGCATTGCAGGTGTATTCTTTACCAGCTGAACAACAAGGGAAGCCAAAGAATACTGGAGTGGGTAGCTTTTCCCTTCTCCGGGGGATCTTCCTGACCCAGGAATCGAACTGGGGGTCTCCTGCATTGCAGGCGGATTCTTTACCAACTGAGCTATTAGAGAAGCCCCTAGTAAATGTATAAGTCAATATATATCTATAAGCATGCATATTTATCCCCATGCATGTACTCACAGACCAGGGATTCCAGATTATTGTAAATTAAGGACCAAATGCAATTGGAAATGAGAGAGAAATTCTGAGTAAGGGGACCAGATGTGTACCTGCTCCATATGTGATGACAGAGTATCTACCTGTGTTTCTAGATGGGTGTTGGGGTCAAAAGCTGGTCTGCTGATGCTGAAATGGCTTTGCTATGATAGGAGCAAACTATAAGATAAGATGTTGCTGATGGGGAGTTTTTGCTAAAAGGAAGCGTGGAGGAGGAGCAAAACCTTCATGGATGTTTCTATTTAAGAAAAAATGAGGGACTTCTCTCAGTCCTTCATATTGTGGTTGACTATTGTCTCAGTTAACGTGACTTCCTTGGTGGCTCAGATGGTAAAGTGTCTGCCTACAATGCGGGAGGCCTGGGTTCAATCCCTGGGTCAGGAAGATTCCCCTGGAGAAGGAAATAGCAACCCACTTCAACATTCTTGCCTGGAAAATCCTGCAGACGGAGGAGCCTAATAGGCCATAGTCCATGGGGTCACAAAGAGTTGGACACGACTGAGCGACTTCACTTTTTTCACTTTTCATTGTCTCAGTCAATAAGTCCTTGAAGACACATCCTTGACTACATATTACTCAGAAGTTTCTGGCTTCTTGGGATGTCTTTATGATTTTGCTTTCTACAGTAATCCTTTCATCATCAGTTCTACACCTTCTTTTTGTCCCCATCCTTGGCTGGCACTGTTATATCCTTGGAGCAGAGAAATGATATTTCAAGTTATTTTTCATTTCTGCCATTTGTCATTTGTTGAGACATTGTGCTAGGAACTGAAGGTGAACAAAGCTGAAATGGTTAATACCAAACAGTCACTTTCCTTAGTGAGGTTTAAAGCCTCGCTGGGGAGGAAGACATTTAAGCAGATAAAAAGTGATAATTCATGGCTACCAGCTTCATTTGGGAGTCTCTTTCTGGCTGTCTAGGTGCTTCCTCACCTAGTTGCTTTCCATTTATTTGCAAATGGAATAAGAATGTTTCTCATTCCCAGCTGCTGACCCACCCTCTGGCTCCCTCACAACAGATAGACTGGCCTGCTAATCTGGGAAATGAAAGTTATGAGATGACAGATCTTTCATTTCTTGCCAGAGGATTGACATATTCCATAGCCCGGGCTTAGCCTTTGCCACTTCCCTCTGAGTTCAGTAGAAGAAACCATGCCTTTTCTCTCCAATTCAGTCGCCTCACACCACAGATAGGGATTGCAAACCCCGATTAGGAACCCCAACATAGCAACTTTCCAGTTTTCCCAGCGCCCCTCCCCACCTCTATTGTTGGCCTCAACCTCTGCATGAACTTTTCCTATAAAAACACAACTATGCTCTAAACTCTGATACATTTAGAAAAAAAAAAAACAAAACAGAACCAGAAAAATCCCCCTGGAATGGACGTTCCCTTCTCTTTTCTGCTCTGTTTCTCTCCTTATCTTCACAAACTTTTCCACAGTTTCCTACACAATCTCATTCTCCTTCCTTGCTTCCCTCAGGCTTCTGCCTTCAGGACTCTACTGCAGTGACTCCACTAGTCCCCAGGACCAAAGGATCTTTGGTGCAAAAGGATCTTCTGGCTCTGTCTTAAACCTAATTCTATAGCTGCAAATGACTCAGGTTTTCTGCTATTTGAAGCATTCCCTCTCCTTCACTTACCATCATCTCTCTTTTTTAAAAATTAGTTTTTATCAGAGTATAGTCGCTTTACAATGTTGTGTAAGTTTCTACTGTCCAGCGAAATGAACCAGCCATACGCATACCGTATATCCTCTCCCTTTCAGGCTTCCTCCCCATCCAGGTCACCACAGCGCGTTAAGTAGAGTTCCCTCTGCTATTTGGGCTTCCCTGGTGGCTCAGGAATCTGCCTGCAATGCAGGAGACCCTGGTTCTCTACAGTAGGTTCTCATTAGTTACCTATTTTATCCGTAATATCAATAGGATCTGTGTGTCACTACCAATCTCCCAAGTGTTCTCCCCTTTTCTCCCCCTTGGCATCTGTATATCTACTATCTTCTCTTTATTTTCATCATGCCTATTTGGTTCCCTTTACCAGATCTTCTTTCTCTGTGCATTATTTAATTATGAGTTGTTCGATACTCAGCCCCAAGCCCTTTTTCTCTGCATTCTGCACTCTTAAGAATTTTCTCTCTCTTCCATGCGTCACCCAACAACACCTTTGGGCTAAGAACCTTCACGTTTCTCAGTGACTTAGAACCTCCTTTGTGGTCTTCAGACCTGAATATCGGTATCTCCTTTTTCTGATTCACTCATTTGTATTCCTCACATCTCACACTCAGCAAATCTGAATCCGAACATCAAATCCTCTCCTCCTTACAGTTCTACTGATGCTTGTCCTCCTCCTTTCCATTTTCTGTTCACACCGAAATCTGAACGATCTTTCCAAAACACAAATCTGATTTTACCAAACTCAAGCTTAAAATCCTTCCCCTGCTCTTAGGACTGGCCTCAAAGCATCTTTCCAGCTTCATGTGTTGCTGTGCGTGCGAAGTCACTTCAGTTGTGTCCAACTCTTTGTGACCCTTGTGAACTGTAGCTCACTGAGCTCCTCCGTCCATGGGATTTCCCAGGCAAGAATCCTGGAGTGGGTTGCTGTGCCTTCCTCCAGGAGATCTTCCCAATCCAGGGATCTAACCTGTGTCTCTTATGTCTCCTGCACTGGCAGGCGGGTTCTTTACCATCAGCACCACTTGGGAAGTAAAGTGTACAGCAAAGTGTGGACTTCCCTGCTGATTTGGTGGTTAAGACACCCATGTGTTCCTAGTTCATCCCAAATCGCCTCCACCCCCTCCACCGATTATCTCTTGGTTCCAGACCTCGGCAGAACCCTTTCCCAGTTCGCATTTCTTGTGTGCACATTGTTGCTTCTGTCTGCCTTTGCCTCCCCCATCCCCCCTTCCTCCACCCACCCCCTTTTCAGTGAACTTACAGCCTCTCAGTCTTGTATCGGAACACGTGTTACTCAAGCAGTCTTCATCATTCGCTCCTCCATCCTTCTCTCTCTCCCCCTGGGTCCAAGTTAGGTCTCTCAGTCATGTTCTTTTACAGCGCAGATATGTACATTATCTTCTCTGAATTTCCCTCAATCAAACTTTTAAAATACTATATTCATTTAATGTCTGTTTTTTTTCTGTTAGAATATAATTTTCATGACGAGTACAGCAGTGTCTGTGTTACTCACCTTTATATTCCCAGCACCAGCTCAGCTCCTATAGCTTGCAGTAGACCCTCAGTAAATCTGGTGTTGTAATGAAAACAGGAAGGAAGGGGGCAAGGCACAGCCTTTAAAAGAATGACATAGCCATAAGATACGACAAAAAAAAGAACCAACTAGGTCCAAGGTGGTCAAATATTCGACTTCCAGTGGACCTTGAGCCTTATCGTACGCTCGTCGTAATAGTTAACTAAATGGCATGCCCACCAGCGCCGTGACAGTTCTGAGGCTAACCATCAAAGGCCAGAAAGTGGGCCATGGCATCACTGCTGGAAATCTCTGCCCCTTCCTCCAGATAATTGGAATAATCCCCCCACTGATTCGCCTATGAAATTACCTGGCCCGTTAAAACTAACCACACTATTTTTCAGTGCTCCCTAGCTTTCTGAGATGGCTCATACTTGGTGGAGTGTGTTTTTCTCTAAATAAATCCACTTCCTACCTATCAGTTTGTCTCTCACTGATTTCTTTCACAATGAGACATCAAGAACCTCAAATTCATCAGGAACAGTAAGAGTCAGGGCATACATGTAGGCCGTGGTTTGGCATTTCAGCCAGGGGATGGGTTCACTAGAGAGAGAGAGCAGGGGCTCGTAGCTGAGGACTATTTGATCAGGTTATTGGGGAGGAGGGGGTTTCTCAGGTGGTGCTAGTGGTAAAGAACCCGCCTTCTGAGGCAGGAGCTTCAGGAGATGCGGGTTCAGTGCTTGGGTTGGGAAGATCCCCTGGAGAAGGGAATGGCAACCCACTCCAGTATTCTTGCCTGGAGAATCCCATGGACAGAGGTACAGTCTGACTCTTACAAAGAGTCAGACACGACTGCGTGACTAACACACACTGGGGAGGAGACAGGTTTGGATGAAAAGATCACAGTTTGAAGGGTTGAATTGAAAGTCTGTGGGGCACATTGCCACAAAAGTCCAGTGGCCTTTGGTCATAGGTTTTGCTTTTCAAAAGGAAAGTTGCTGCCTCATCTCCTAGGCACTCCTGTTGTGAAAAGGAGTCTTTCTGGGAAAATGAAATTTGGCCTACTATTCATACATATTGACTTTTCTGCAGCAGACGGAGAATGAGGTAATTATGCTTCTCTCTGGGCTAGTCTTCAAAAATATTAAACTCATGTTTTTAGTAGTCATTCCTAGAATTAAAACTTTTGATGTTTTGGTTGAGACTTTTTTCTCTTGGCAGAAATCATCCACTTAGATGTATTCAGCACCACCCATTCCCATAACACAAGTATCATTTTCCTATTTTGTGTTTCTCCTGGGCCAAGGGCCTCTTAAGTTCCCATTTCCCTTGCTCCCTGCCAAGATCTTCACCTTCGATTCAGTACTGGCTAGTTGGCCTCCTGAAGGCAAAAGGAGCAGACTGCTATCGCAGTTTGTCTAAGACGCAACAGTCCTACTCAGTGTTGATGCAGAGATGGTGCCTGTTTTGTTCCAAGTTTTCTTTCTTTTTTTTTTATTTTATTAGTTGGAGGCTAATTACTTCACAACATTTCAGTGGGTTTTGTCATACATTGATATGAATCAGCCATAGATTTACACGTATTCCCCATCCCGATCCCCCCTCCCACCTCCCTCTCCACCCGATTCCTCTGGGTCTTCCCAGTGCACCAGGCCCGAGCACTTGTCTCATGCATCCAGCCTGGGCTGGTGATCTGTTTCACCATAGATAGTATACATGCTGTTCTCTCGAAACATCCCACCCTCACCTTCTCCCACAGAGTTCAAAAGTCTGTTCTGTATTTCTGTGTCTCTTTTTCTGTTTTGCATATAAGGTTATCGTTACCATCCTTCTAAATTCCATATATATGTGTTAGTATGCTGTAATGTTCTTTATCTTTCTGGCTTACTTCACTCTGTATAATGGGCTCCAGTTTCATCCATCTCATTAGGACTGATTCAAATGAATTCTTTTTAACGGCTGAGTAATATTCCATGGTGTATATGTACCACAGCTTCCTTATCCATTCATCTGCTGATGGGCATCTAGGTTGCTTCCATGTCCTGGCTATTATAAACAGTGCTGCGATGAACATTGGGGTGCACGTGTCTCTTTCAGATCTGGTTTCCTCGGTGTGTATGCCCAGAAGTGGTATTGCTGGGTCATATGGCAGTTCTATTTCCAGTTTTTTAAGAAATCTTCACACTGTTTTCCATAGCGGCTGTACTAGTTTGCATTCCCACCAACAGTGTAAGAGGGTTCCCTTTTCTCCACACCCTCTCCAGCATTTATTGTTTGTAGACTTTTGGATAGCAGCCATCCTGACTGGCGTGAAATGGTACCTCATTGTGGTTTTGATTTGCATTTCTCTAATAATGAGTGATGTTGAGCATCTTTTCATGTGTTTGTTAGCCATCTGTATGTCTTCTTTGGAGAAATGTCTGTTTAGTTCTTTGGCCCATTTTTTGATTGGGTCATTTATTTTTCTGGAATTGAGCTGCAGGAGTTGCTTGTATATTTTTGAGATTAATCCTTTGTCTGTTTCTTCATTTGCTATTATTTTCTCCCAATCTGAGGGCTGTCTTTTCACCTTACTTATAGTTTCCTTTGTAGTGCAAAAGCTTTTAAGTTTCATTAGGTCCCATTTGTTTAGTTTTGCTTTTATTTCCAGTATTCTGGGAGGTGGGTCATAGAGGATCTTGCTGTGATTTATGTCGGAGAGTGTTTTGCCTATGTTCTCCTCTAGGAGTTTTATAGTTTCTGGTCTTACATTTACAGCATCCAGTTTAGGACACCAATGTTGACTTAAAATGTAGAATGAATTTTGCAGAAGGAATTTGGGTCCCTTGCTTCTTCCCTGTGTTTCACTTGTAAAATAGAGACAATGTCTCTTATTCAACTAAAAGGATGAATATAAAGGCTTGTAAAGCAGGCCAAATAATGTGCAAGGTGCATCTTGGTTACTTACTACTATAGTAGCACTTAATTCAATAGTAGCTATTAAACCAATATGTGGGTATTGCTGTTATATAACACCCCAGGGCAATGTCAAATTCAATAAAACCTTAGCTTTCCTACTTGGATAATGCTGTGTCTAGTCATTCAGTCGTGTCTGACTCTGCGAGTCCATGGACTGTAGCCCGCCGGGCTCATCTGTCCGTGGAGATTCTCCAGGAAGAATACTGGAGTTGCCATGCCCTCCTCCAGGGGATCTTCCCAACCCAGGGATCAAACCTGTATTGCAGGCGGATTCTTTAACATCTGAGCCACTTGAATAAATCAAATAGTTAACGTTTCGAGTAACCCAAGAGTTTCTTCTCAGCACTCAGACTTAAAAAAAAAATTATTCTTGATAATAAAAAGTTCTAAAATGTATTGATTTTAGTCATTTGGGTGAAAAGTTTCTAAAGAGCCTAACTCTGCCCAGACTGAAGTGGTTTAAATGCTCTCGTGTTCGCAGCCTTTGTGATCAACTGCCATTTCTCCAGGCTCTATGTATCCCACAAAAGTAATTTCTTCAAATCATCCCTTTCTCTTTCAACTTTGTTTTTGTGGAATTAAAATCTGATAAGCAAGCTTGTTGTTGGAACAGTGTCTCTGATGAATATAATTCCTCCATAAATAAAAAGGGCTGAGGTCTTTCCTGTGAGTAAGATCTGTGACACTTTGTGTGTGGGAATTTTGGTCATATTTGGATTATTTAAAGGCCAGTTCTTTTAAATGTTCTTGTTCCAAAATAGCTTTTAATCAGATGACATTTCCAGATTAGAGTCTCTTATTTGAAGAGAAATGCTACTTAACAGTTTTCATGTCCCCACAAAACTGACTATACAGAGAGCAAGAACTGGTTAGGGGACCCAGATTTGAAATTAAAATAGCAAGGAAATGAGAGAAGGAAATTTTGCTTCAACTTTCATGGACGAATAAAGAAGGAAATGTTTCTTCTCAAGGCAGAATATAAGGGATATACAGATAGATAACTTTGTATGAAAATAGGAGTATAAGTAGTTCTTAAATAATATATACTATTATCTAGAATACTATTCTCTACTTGTTTGTCAGATAAATTAAGTGAAAAACTAGAGAAAGAAGAGAATGTCTAGTGACAGAGGGGGAGAAAAAGCCAAATAGTTTCAAAGAAGGAGGTAATAAAAATCAACCTTGGTTTGTCAATAAGAATTTTTATTTCTTTGTTTAGTCTATTTCCTCCTTAAGAATATTCTTCCTCTTGCTTCCACCTTCCTTATGACAATAGCACTTCCCTGTGTCAATTCTTATTCCTTTTAGTCATAAACGTGGTTGGGCAATCAGTTGGAACTCCCCTTAGCTAGTTTTGAATGGGGTCCAAAACTAGAGAAGGCTCTGCAATAAGACTCAGTTAAGTTGTGAGCTGCTCTGCCCCGGGGACCATATGACCATTCAGATCTGCTGCTGCTTGAAGTGTGTGTGGCAGATAGGACTGCTCTTTGCCTGCTGGGGTAGGTACTTGTAGGTGATTTGCAGCACAGGCACCTTGGGTACAAGACCTTGCCATCCTCTTTGACTAACTACTATCCTTTGGAAAAGTAGCTTTTGGCCTGCTTACTGGGCCTTAGTAGAGATTGCATGCTCAACTATGAGTGACCAAGTTATCACGTGACCTCAGCTGACCATCATGTTATCTGACCCACCGAGCCATAAAGTTGGGTGTGCACAGATGCACTCCATCATACTATACAAGTGTTATATATGAACTCAGGCTGACCAGGCCCTGAAGATACACATAAATTCCATGAAGAAGTGGCCCAAATGCCCATGTGTCCCACTTTTGTTACCCTAACTTCTCTTTCCTGTCCTGCATCAAGAGCCTCATGCGGGAGATACCTACAGTCAGTTGACAAGAGGAGAGAACACTTGTTTCTTGTTACAGGCGATTTTGCATAGTATTTTGGTACCACCTGAAAGAGGACAGCTGCAGGACCCCAGCCCCTTTCTGGGATACCCTTGAAGGAAAGTTGTGCGGGGAAATCTTCCCAGAGGGCAGAGTTATAAGAGTGCACGAGTCTTTCATTTTGCTTGGTTGGGGAAACGGCCAGACATGAAATTATATACTGATACATGGCCTGTGGCCAATGGTTTGGCTGCTTGGTTAGGGACTTTAAAAGAACAGAATTAGAAAACAGATGACAAAAAAGGAAAAGATTGTACAGAGGTATATAAATTGATCTTTCTGAATGGATGGAAAAAAGCTGTGTCCTAGGTCTATGCCCACCAGAGAGTGGCCTTAGCAGAGAAGGATTTTAATAATGAAGTATATAAGATGAACTGTTCTGTGGATACCAATCAGTTTCTTTCACAAGTCTCCCCAGTCACCACCCAATAGGATCATGAAAAAAGTGGCCATCATGGCAGGGATGGAGGTTATGCTTGAATTCAGCAGTGTGGGTGTCCATCTGCCAAGGCTGAACTGGCTACAGCACCTGCTAAGCAAGTGCTCAGTCAGCCAGCAGCAGAGACCAACTCTGAGTCCCCAGCATGGCATCATTGCTATGGGTCATCAGTGGCAGATTGATTACACCAGACTGCTGCCATCATGGAAGGGGCAGTGTTTTGTGTTTACCTGAATAAACACTTATTCTGGATTCAAATTTGCCTTCCCTGCACTCAAGAATTTTGCCAAAACTACCATCTGTAGACATACAAAATGCCTTATTTAGTGTCACAATATTCCATACAGTGTTGCTTCTGATCAAGGAAATCATCTCACAGCAGATGAAGTATGGCGATGAGCCATGTCACGGGCTTTACCTGCCTTACCATCTTCCCCACCATCATGAAGTAGCTAGTTTGATGGAATGGTAGAATACCTTTTGAAGACTCAGTTATAGTGCCAGCTCAGTGGCAATACCTTGCAGACCTGGAATATCGTTTTCTGGGAGGTTTAAATCCTCTGAACCAGCATCCAAAATTGGTGCTATTTATCCCCAGGATTCATGACTGCTAGAGTGGAAGTGGTTCCATTCACTATTACCCCTAGTGATCCACTAGCAAAATATTTGTTTTCTGTCTGCATGACCTTATACTCTTCTGACTTAGAGGTCTTAATTCTGAGGAAGGAATGCTTCCACCGCAAGTGCAACAATGATTCCACTGAACTATAATTTAAGACTGCTCTCTGACCTTTTTGGGCTCCTCTTTACTCAGCAGGTAAAGAAGGGAACTACTATCCTGGTGGGGGTGATTGATTCCTGACTATTAAAGAGGAATTGGATTACTCTATGATGTGGTAAGGAAGAGTATATCTGAGATACAAGAGATCCTCTGTGGTGTCTGTCTGTTAATATTACCATGCCCTGAGTTACATCAATGGAAAACTCTAAGAACCCAATCCAGGAAGGACTGCTAATGACCCAGAACTTTCAGAAATGAAGGTTAGATCACCCACCAGCTGAGGTGCGAGTTGAAAGCAAAGAAAATACAGAATGGATAGTGATAGGAGGTAGTTATAAATACCAGCTATTACCAGGTGACTAAAATGAGGTTGTATTTGCCATGAATATTTCTCCCTTAATTTATTATGAATGTGTGTGTGTGTGTGTGTGTGTGTGTGTGTGTGTGTGCATGCGCATGCACACACAGAATTACAAAAACAGATTCATATTTAAGTTATGAGGTATCAAAGAGAAGAATAAGCATATTTAAGGACTTTGCATTCTTTTCTGGGGAAAGGATTAGTGCATTTCCAGTTGCATACAGGATATCCATGTCATGTTAGCTAGGAGTGTGACCTTGTTGTCTTTATTTGGAGATTGAAGTGAAAGTGAAGTCACTCAGTCGTGTCTGACTCTTTGTGACCCCATGAACTTAGCCAGCCAGGCTCCTCCACCCATGGGAGTTTCCAGGCAAGAATACTGGAATGGGTTGCCATTTCCTTCTCCAGGAGATGTTCCTGACCCAGGGATTGAACCCAGGTCTCCTGCACTGTAGGCAGACACTTTACCGTCTGAGCCACCAGGGAAGTCCCTTACTTGGAGATTAAGTATGGTTAAAGGGATGCATATGGCTGCTGAGTTGAGAAGGGGTAGACTTGTGATAGTCGATTTTCATCAGTGTGGAGGATGTTTTTTTATTTGATTAGTATTTATTTATTTATTTGGCTGCCCAGGTATTGTAGCACACGGGATCTTTAGTTGCTGTCTAAGAATTCTTGGTCACAGCATGTGGGAACTAGTTCCCTGGTCAGGAATCAAACCTGAGCCCCCTGCATTGGGAACATGAAGTCTTAGCCACTGGACCACCAGGGAAGTCCCTTGATTGATATTTAAATCAGTGACATTTGAATAATCAAGTTGTCATCTATAATGTGGGTGGGCCCCACCTAATCAGTTGAAGGTCTAACTAGACCAAAAGGATCAACCTTACCAAGCAAGAGAGAATTCTCCAACAGACTCGGGCTTCACCTGAGTCATCAGCTCTCTTGGTTCCTCACCTATTGGCATTTGGACTACAACTGCAAATCTGGACTTGTCATTCTTCATAATTGTGTGAGTCACTTTCATACATAGATAGATAGATAACCTTCCTACCTACCTACTGGTTCCATTTCTTTGGAGAACTCTGTCTAATACAGGAGCCAAGAAGGCAAAAGTCTTATATAATTGTTGGAACTTAAAATCTATTAAAACATAAAATAAAAAAAAAAAATCCTTGAGCATTTTCAAATTTTATTTTGCAAAGGAGGAAATTAATAATATCCGCAAGCCCATGCATGAGGATAATTTAATCAAAACACATGGTTTTTGGTAAATAAAATTCATTTCCTGTAATCGTATGACAGAAGTATGAGAAATATTCATTGATATCATTCATACACAGATATTGGTGCAATTAAGTCTAAATATAACCTAAAATTTCACAGCAACTTTTATTTGTTTCATTTTTTTAGACTTAGAGCCAGGACTAACATCTGCACCTTATAAGTCCCCCATTATTCTTTGTAAGTTATTTCAGAATGACTACCACTATGGAAACATCCAAAGTTAGTCTTTATTCATTACATAAAATTGTGCTGGCGTATGAAGTGATGCCTAAATCTGAAATGTGACTTAGGGAATCCCCTGGTGGACTGTGCTTTCACTGCTGAGGGTACAGGTTCAATCCCTGGTCAGGAAGATCCCAGCAGCAATGATCCATGGCAAAAAAAAAAAAAAAAAAAAAAATGTAATTTAGCTAAATACCAAATGGTTTCTCTCAACAAGGATTACTCGTTTCTTTTTGAATAATGGGGAAAAGGAAAGAGCATGAGTTATGTGTCCATGACTCTGCATCTCACATTCTCATTGTCAGCAATATGGATGCAGATATGGTATAATGTGTGCACTTAAATACCTCCTCATTTGAGACATGAAAATAATAATAATCTCCTTTTGAGGAGGTTTCCTAGGTGGCACAGTTAGTAAAGAATCCGGCTGCCAGTGTAGGAGTTACAAGAGACACAAGTTTGATATTTGGATCAGGAAGATCTCCTGGAGTAGGAAGCTGCAACCCACTCCAGTATTCTTGCCTGGAGAATTTCATGGACAGGAGCCTGGTGGGCTGCAGTCCATGGGTTGTAAAGAGTCAGACACAACTGAGCACACACACACACAAGATTAAATGAAATAAATTTTCTTCAGAAGTCTAAATATCCTTTCTTTTTATAGTTAATAAAAATTTTAATTTTATATTTTAAAAATGCATATTCTGTACGACTTATAGGGTCCAGAATGTTACCAGTGGCAAAAATTTTATTAATCCTACCTCCAAATTTTATGTTTTTCAAAGAGGGTTTCCTTTGCTAAGGTCACTGTAGTTACAGGGGAATCTTTCCAAGTGGAGCACAGTGACTTTAAAACTTCAGAATCTGACAAACCCAGCTTTAAATCCACAGGACACCACTTTCTGGCTTTATGACAGTGGAAAAGTGATGTTTCTTGTGTTTCAATGCCTTGTACGCCAGTGTTCATCGCAGCACTGTTTATAATAGCCAGGACATGGAAGCATCCTAGATGCCCATCAGCAGACGAATGGATAGGAAAGCTGTGGTACATATACACCATGGAATATTACTCAGCCATTAAAAAGAATACATTTGAATCAGTTCTAATGAGGTGGATGAAACTGGAGCCTATTATACAGAGTGAAGTAAGCCAGAAGGAAAAACACCAATACAGTATACTAACACATATATATGGAGTTTAGAAAGATGGTAACGATAACCCTGTATGCGAGACAGCAAAAGAGACACAGATGTACAGAACAGTCTTTTAGACTCTGGGAGAGGGCGAGGGCAGGATGATATGGGAGAATAGCATTGAAACTTGTAAAGTATCATGTGTGAAATGAATTGCCAGTCCAGGTTCGATGCATGAGACAGGGTACTCGGGGCTGGTGCACTGGGATGACCCAGAGGGATGGGATGGGGTGGGAGGTGGGAGGGGGGTTCAGAATGGGGAACACATGGACACCCATGGTGGATTCAAGTCAATGTATGGCAAAACCAATACAATGTTGTAAAGTAAAATAAATAAATAAATAATAAATAAAATGGCAATAAGATATATCTCATAGAATTGCAAAAATTAAATGATGCACAAAAACATAGTAATTCATGTGCAATAAATAAAGTTGTAAATTCTGTACAGCTCAATTATTTCATTATTTAATTTTTATATACAAATAATATGACCTTTTCTTTCAACTGATAGCAATCCAAATTTCTGACCTGAAAACCTCTTTAGGGTTACTGTAAAGCAGTGATGAAAATTGAGTTACATGAGTCCCAGTTTAATAAGTGGCTGTTTTCAGAAAATTCCTAACATAAGATTGTCATCCATAAGTATGTGTTGGGCTCCTGGCATGTGAAGAAGGACATCTGGGGAATTGTTTTCTTAGGATTAAAGAAGTCTTACATTCAACTTTCCAACTTCTCTTATGAAATTTCTGTTTGAACAATATTGTAGGTTTTGTATTCTATGTTGAAATGAAATAGTGTTACCTGTTACTTTACTCTGAACTACCTTATTTGTATTGGGCTTAACATTATTTTCAGTAACACAGTGTTGCAAGTAACCAAATCAACATACTTAAAAACCGCCACATAATTTTTGAATATAAATAGTCTTCCTCCTTCTACAATATCAACCCTGATATATTTTTCCCTTTAAAGTCTTTCATAATCTTTTTTTTGTAGCTCCCTAGTATAGTCCTACTACTAAGACTGATCTTTGCATCTCAGAATCACATACCTTTTCTTATTTGTGGCTATCTTAACCTGACCTTAGATCTAGTGTTTTGCACATAGTAACAGTAAATGGTTTATTATTCTCATTATTATTATAGTACCTATAAACTCAGCCCTTCATTCAAGGCCTAACTCAAATCACTTCTCCTAATTTCTAATCTGGCATCCTTACAACTACTCTTAATACTGTATTATACTCCTTTCACCCACTGTATAACCCACTTTAGTTTCTTATTTTAGCTTTCATCCCTCTCCATAGAAGTTTTTCAGAACTTATATATTTTACTTGATTTATAATTTAATACTATGTTTCAGAGCATTCTGTTCATCTAAATATACACAGGTTCAAAGCCATTTCAGTTGCTTCATTGCACTGTGTTTTCATGAATGAGGGCTTCAGTTGGCTTGAAATTTGATAGTCATCAAGTACTGCAGAAGAGCCCCGGATTAGGAAATCAGTTCTGGTTGTGTTGCCATTCACTGTTCTACCTCCAGTAAGACTTAACCTCTGTAGACTTCCCTTTCTATATGTAAGAATTCTATAACCTTTTTGGTCCTTTTAGTTCTCAAATAATGATGTCACGAATATCTGTATTTATCCCATTGGTGAGTGAACACCCAAGCATTAGGATTTAAGTGCTTGAAACTCAATGCAAGTTATTCTCGTATTTTTTTTTTTTAATTTATTTTTATTAGTTGGAGGCTAATTACTTTACAATATATTTTTAAATTCAAACTGTTGCTATATCTAATATCATATAGTCTCTGGAAAACTCCATTTTCCATTCATGAGAAAATGAGAATGAAAAAAGGAAGGTAAGATCTTCTTGTTATTGTGAAAAGACTTTTGACTTTGTGGGTCCCCTGAAAGCTATGCACACGTGAGGTAAGGCATGCTACCAGGGCCGAGAGTACAACCCTTGACTCAGCTATGCTACTTATTGGTTGCATGACTCTACATAAGTTTTCCAAAGAAACACACTTGCATTTCAGTCATGTTAATCTATGCCTCTCTGTTTCACTGCAAGTACTCTTCATTGGCCTATGCTGTTCCCATTCCCCAGAACAGCCTTCTCCCTTGTCTTTATACCTCCCTAAGGAATAATTTTGCATCTTTAACATCAAGCTCAGGTTTCTTTGGCTGTGACGCTTTCTCCACCACTCCAATCCTTCTGATTGGAACTGACCATACCTTCTGGACCTGATGTGCTGCCAACCTGTAGCACTTGACTTTGATAAGACATGCTACCAGGGTCGAGGGTGTGACTCTTGACTCAATGCTGCTCCTTACTGGTTGCATGACTCTACACAAGTTTTCAAGGCCTGGATTTCCTCACTTGTAAAATGAAACTCTCATAGGGATTTCCTGAGGATTACATAAGGCAATGTCTATAAAATATTGAGAACAATTCCTACCAGATAATAAGAGCTCAATGAATGTCATCTGTTCCTTTTGTTGTTGTTGTTGTTGTAATTACTATTACATTTCTGCCTCACTTAGATTAACTGTATTCCCCAGATCCACTGTGGGGATGCCTGAAACACAAAGGCCACTTAATCAGATTGATGAATGAATTAAAGAAAGAAGAAATAAATTTTGTACGTCTTTAAGATGATTATGTTCTTTTTGATGGCTTAAATAATAGCATATTTTTTGAAGTAGGTCAGCATAAAGGATTGCTAAGAATTCTGGACCAAGAAGGCAAGATGCTTACTCAACTACGGATTACCAGCTAATAGATCTTATATAAGTATAGCATCCTTTCAGAACTTCCATCTGCAAAATGCCCAAATACAGTTTTTGCTCAATTTTGAAAGGACTAGTTAAAACAAAAAGTACACCCACAAGCAAGCCCCAATCTGCAAAGAGTCAAGCAAATATAAAGGACTGCTGTTGCTATTATTATTGTTTTCAAATAGGGTTAGTTGACCGTTTTAATAATGTCTGCTTTCTAACAGACATTAATTCTTGATTTCCTTAAGCACTATTTTATTTTTAACAGTTAGATAATATCAAAATGAGTGAGCTTATAATTCCTTATTGCCAAATGTGGGACATATCAAAATGGAAATGAGAAGGACCCATTTTATGGTTTTATTTGATAAATGAGCCTGTGTTTCATCATTACAGGTACCCGTGGTGGCCATCCTGGGCTCCGGTGGGGGATTCCGAGCCATGGTAGGATTCTCTGGTGTGATGAAGGCTCTGTATGAGTCGGGGATTCTGGACTGTGCTACCTACATTGCTGGTCTTTCTGGATCCACATGGTTAGTATGCATTTTACATCTTGGGTTTATCATCCTAAATGCTTAGCATTTATCTACCTGGAACCAGAAGAGAGTGTTTTAAAAGTTGACATTAACTTCCAATTACTGAAACATTCCAGCTTGATGCAGAAATTTGTTTCTTAAAAATATTTTTAAGGCAAATTCATACCTATTGATGACTCTCATCATATGTTTCTCCCTTTAAATCCATTTGTGACTTAAAATGTAATAGTTAAACATAAAACAAAAAATAGATCAATTGAAATAATTCTATAGAAATATCTCATAAGTGGAATAACGTACTCCACCCATAATTAATTTAATCTTCCTATAATTTACTGATTTGTAATCTTGCAGTGATGATGTCTAAGTCTACATGATTCACTAGGTATTCATTTTCTTCTTTAGGGCAAATAGAGTGAAATGCAAGATACTTTAGTATACAAAAGAAGGAAAACAACTTTTGAATGAATAAATGCAATAAATTTCAGTGATTTATATCTGACTAATTATGAAATTAATCCTTTAAATGTATCTAAGTTCAGCTAAATTTGGATAGAGTTAAGACATCAGTATGTATAATATTTGTAAATATTTGTATACTGTAGGTCTGCCTTTTCAAAAATATATTTGTAAAACATTCTCAAAGATGATACTTTGCACCTTTTGGTTTGCTCACCTCACACAAGCACATTGAAAATCAAGTGTCTTGCTTAGCTGTCCCAAATAAAAGTATCACCTATTACAGAATGGTTTACAAGGCCTTTTAGTCATTCAGCCTGTGGTAAAACTTATCTTTTATAATATTGTATTGTATGTAATTATATAACATAAGTATTATATAAGTATATATTATATAATTACAATATATATGTAATAATATATATTATGTATGTCTGTATTTTAAAATTTCTGTATCTTCTCACCCCATGAGTTGGCTATGAGCTTCTTCGTTTTTCAAGCAAAGAAAATATGACTCAGAAGTCAAGTGATTTGTCCAAATCATAGCAGAGCCAACATAGAAACTCAGGGTTTCCATCCCCTATTCTGGATTCTTTCAACTCAACCGTAACCTTCTCTTGTACAGCTATCTATTCTACCTAGAGAGTCACACTTAAAGAATCTATAGTTTCTTAAATATTTTGAACCAGATTCTGTAGCTGAAAAACAGGAACCTAGAACCATGATTGCCATCTATTTTGTCTGTCCCCTCAACATGATTTATCTCTTTTGAAAGAAGGGTGTAGCCCATCATTATTCCTTCCCTTGAAGGAAAGAGCAGGCACTTGCCTGTTTAATGAGTAATATGAATATGATGGAAAAATTTAGACCCTTAGATTAACTTCACCTACACAAGCATTTTATTATTACTCTTCAGATAATTTTCTTTATCTATTCATTATTTTTTTTAGATCCCTGTGGTCCAGCACTGACTAATACATTGCAAGAAACTTGTCTTCTTAAACTCATCTAATAGAGAAAGACCAAACCTTCAGTGTTATTTGCAGGGTGTAATGGTATATATTTGGGCTTAATTAGAGCTGCAGTTATTGCTTTGGTTATAAATTTAGGGACACATCTAAAATCCTCTGTCAGGGTTCTGAAAAAAAATAATCAAGGGAATTTTAAATATTACAGCCCAATCATTTAAATGTTGTAGGTAACCGTTTTATACATACAACATTTCTGCTCTATCCATCAGTGTCTGATTTCCTCAGATTAGCCTTCTTTTATTTGTTCTGTCTCCTTAAAGGTTGTGTACTCCTAAGGGCTTCCCAGATGGCTCAATAGGTAAAGAATCTATCTGCAGTGGAGGAGACACAGGAGATGTGGGTTCGATCCCTAGGGTGGGAAGATTCCCCGGAGAAGGGCATGGCAACCCACTCCGGTATTCTTGCCTGGAGAATCCCATGGACAGAGGAGCCTGGTGGGCTGCAGTCCATAGGGTCGCAGAGTCAGACATGAATAAAGTAACTGAGCATGCACGTGCATGCACTCCTAAAATTCTTACAATCCTTTTTCACCTGGAGACCACATCATTTCCAAATATAATGGTGTCTTTTGAAGTTATTTTCCTTGACTTTTGCAGGGGATCTGGGAGGACGAGGTTGGGAATTGAGACATTTCATACATTGAATTGTCACTCTTTCAGATCCCATCTATCTTGCCCACCCCCCACCACCATCATCTCTGATTGCTCTCTCTTCATTGTTGTCTTTTCTACTTCTACTACTTTTCCCCTTAAAATGAACTTTTCTCCAGAACCTCCCTTTAGTTCCATTATATTTACACATCTTCCCTTGGTAATTTCACCACCTTCTATCACTTGAGTTATTATCATCAGTCATTTCATTTGTAGATCTCCAAAACATCCAAAAAGTTAGTGGGCCAAAAAAAAAAAAAAAGGGAGAAGAAGAAGAAAGCAAACCTTAATAGACAATATAAAGTATCTAAGGGTGGAGAGTGCTTCACAAGTAGTGGGTATTTTAATAGAGCAAAAATCTGTGAGAAGCTTCATTTACAACTGGGTTTAGAGTTTTCATGGTTTTAGCAAAAATTAAAGTAGATAAAGTAAATGAAGGGCACCTTTGACCATGAAATTACCAATAAGAAATGAATAGAATATGAAAGGAAAAAAGGTGGGAATGTGAACCTCAGTAGGAGCCGTTTACTATTTCAAGAAGAGGAATATAGGACCCAGGAAATGTTTTTGTTTGGTTTTCAGAATATAAGAGACTAGAGTGTTTTTGTAGAAGTCTGAGGTAAAGGAAATAGTGTAGAGTGATAGATGAATAAAGAAACAGATGATCACGGATAGAAAGAGGTTTGGGCAGAGACAGGATAGGGACAAGATAAAAAACTGTCAACCATGGAGAAGACATACTTCTTGAGACAAAAGAAAAAGTGGCCAGGATGATTCATATTAACAATTTTCTTTTGAAAAGTATAGGGGAGAAGGTAGATGGTTCTAATGAAGGGATTCAGAAAGACTTGGAAAAACAAATTACCCTCTTGTGTAAGTTTTTATATTCTGCTGATACATGACCATTGCCTGGCACAAGTTAGGTAATACGGGACTCTCTGGAGAAGGCTGGGACCTCCCATCATGTTTTCTGTGATCATAGAAGAGAACTTTATGTAAGACAAAAGCTTCTCTTGTAATTGCTGCTACCTTTGTAGTAATTATTCCTGAAATTATTTTTGGACGATGGTTGTTGTTCATTAAATAGAAACATTAGCCAACCAGGAGGACTGGCCTGAGTGAAGGAGTGGCAGGAACCCTGCGTTCTCTCCCTGGGTGAACACAGTGCTCTCCCTCAGCACAGCTGTTCCTTTGGAGTATCAAGGGGCTGGGGAGTTTTTCCTCCTTTTTTAAATTAATAAATTAATTTTTATTGGAGCAGAGTTGCTTTACAATGTTGCGTTAGTTTTGCTGTATAGCAAAGTGAATCACCTATTCGTATGCATATATCCCCTCTTTTTTTTGGGGTTTCTTGCCTATTTAGGTCAGCCCTGAGCAATGAGTAGAGCTTCCTGTGCTACACAGGAGGTTCTCATTGGTTATCAGTTGTATGCATACTATCAATAATGTAGGTATGTCAACCCCAATCTCCCAATTTATCCCAACCCTTTCTTCCCTCCCTTTGTGTCCCTATGTTTACTCTCTACGTCTATATCTTTATTTCTGGTCTACAAATAAGATATTCAATACCAATTTTTTAGAGTCTGCCTATATGCATTAATATAGACTATACTTTTGACTTACTTCACTCTGTGTGATAGTCTCCAGGTCCATCCATGTCCCTACAAACGATCCAGTTTCATTCCTTTTTATAGTTTGAATAATATTCCGTTGTATATGTATGCTTCATCTTCTTTACTCATTCCTCTGTTGATGAACATCCAGGTTACTTCCATGTCCTGGCTATTGTGAATACTGCTTCAGTGAACCATGTCTTTTGGAATTATGATTTTCTCCAGGTATCTGCCCAGTTGTGGGATTGCTAGACTATTGGATATTGACTGCTGTATTTGTGTGGCATTATCATTGAAAGGGAAAATGAGAGCTGTTCTGTACCTATAGACCATAAGACCTGATTTGAAGCTATAAGATGGAGTTCAAGAATGAAAACTTTCAGTTTAACAGTCTGGAGAATTTGTGGGACATTGAAAAATGAGCCAATTTTAATAGAAATTGACCCATAAGAAATGATAGACTAAAAGATGAAGAGTATGTTAGAAAAAATATGTTGTTTGAGGTGGGGAATATGCTTATTTTGTATGCTAATGAACCTCTCCCACTTGTCACATATTTAATGACTAAATGAAGATTTACATAAGTAATTGCATTTTGGGGGAAATTAATGTAAGAATTTCTCTAGGGTTTCAGGATATTTGCTTCAGTGTTGAGGGCCTTGTTAGACATGTGCAGCATTAGTTGCATATGAGAATTACTTCTGGAACTTTTTTAAGCGCAGAAATTCTAAATCTTTATCCCTGAAGATTATGATTAGGAAGGTCCTGAGGCACCAGGCACTAATATTTTAAAACATCGACTCTGTGATTTGGCATCAGGAATTGAGCTGAGAATTGCTTGCTGTCTGGAATAATTTTAAGTTGTGTTTTTAAATTTGTATTTAGCCTAAAATGCATTCATATGAAGAGAATGAGGTGTCCCATCATATAAATATGTTGAAAAACGAAAAGGTGAATAGAAAAGTTAAAAAAAAAAAAAAGTTATTTAAGGAAAATTGGCCGTTGCCTTCTATTCCATTTTTAGCCATCACCAAAGCAAAAATTCAAGTCATAGATGTCACTGCAATGATGTCATCAAATGTCTATCCAATTCACACTTGTTAATTCTAAGGGAAATGGGCTAATCAATACTGAACAAGCAGAGGACATTAGCTCCAGAGCAAATGGTTGAGGTGTTCTAGGTCTTTCTGTCTTTCTATGGGACTTGTATACTTGAGCCAACCTTCTCATGAGAGAGGAAGAAAGAAAGGGGAAAGAGACTCCCCATGTGAATGAGATAACTTCAACCTTTAGATAGCAGAAAATGGACTGCAGCCATTCTACGTGGAGCAAAAACAGAGAATTGAGCTGACATCCATGTACGTTTGACCTTTGATAAAGACCTGCCTCTGAAATTGTGGCACAGAGTCCTAGATTTTGAGCAATTCTTTAATCTAAGGGGAAGGATTTTCATTCTAGATCCAATGGCTAACACTGGGAGGAAGGAACAAGAAAAGCGGAGGCTCCAGATTTTTCTGGAGGAAATTTATGAGGCTAAGGTGCTTGTTAAAATCATACATTGATTCATTTAAAGACCAAGTAAATATAGAGAAGTCTTAAGTAATGTAAATGAGATTTGAATAATTGCGTCTTTCTGCTGAACTATTAAAAACAACTTCCAATAGCAGAATTATCATATTGTTTCCTTTTCACCTACCTTTGAAAAATTATTCTGTGGCTGAATTGTTTTATACTGACATCAAGTGTTTGATTCGTTTCCTTTTCCTTATTTTTAATCCTGCTTCATTAAGGAAATGATTTAAAGTAGCTTTACACATAAAGTAAAAGTGGATTTCATACAATATAGAAGTGGGAAAAAAGTTTCAATATATGTGTGTTGCATGTGTGTGTGTGTATATATATAACTATAAATTAAATTAAAAATTCATGCTGTAACCTGTAGCTTCAGGAGGCATGAGACATAAGCTTGGGTTTAAGTTTTCTAGAATTCAAGGCTAAATCCAAACTATGCATAGTTATATAATATACATTTTTTATAAGTTAAGGGCAAGCCAGCGGTCCGTGGATATAGAACTTATTCTTGATAGTAAGAACCAGTAAATAATTTCTTAATGTTATCATAAAGGATGAAACACATGAATAGTTCCAGAACTAATCACTTAGAGACTCAAAGAGAATTTTTATTGTTCTATTTTTATTGTGTCTTTAAATGTAAACCAGTATCATTACACCAATATGTGCATTTATTGAAAAGTATGAAGTGGTCCAGAATTGGATCATTGTTCATATAGATGAATCATGTAGTAGACCTTGGAGTAGCTATAGAAATGAATGGACTTTCCATCTTTCTAGCAACATCAGCTATGTTTTTAGAAGATATTTGTTGATTATACCAGGCTTGAGTTCAGAGTAAGCCTGTTTGATTTATCTTTGTTGTGTTTGTGTTCAGTCTCTAAGTTGTGTCTGACTCTTTGTGACCCCATGGACTGCAGCATGCCAGGTTCCCCTGCCCTTCACTATCTCCTGGATTTTGCTCAGATTCATGTCCATGAGTCAGTGATACTATTGCATGTTATGAGAAATGTTAAGGATCCAGTTTGTGTAATAAAAATCTTTTAAGAATTTAAAATTTTTTTGCAGAGCGTATGTTTCATGTTTGGTCTATAATCACTCTCCTTTTGTTAAGTTATAGTTAATCTCAGTCTGCCTCTAACTCTGAATCCAGCAAAAAATTTCAATTCAATGTATAGTGGGAATTATTTGGTCTCTAAGACCTGAAATCATTTTAAAGATTTTTTAAGAAATAAAACCTATCAAGGGAGAGGACAAATTTAAATCTGAGTTCTTCTGTTATTAACTGGGGAACTGTGAACATGTTATTTAAATTCATCAATCCTCTGCTTATCTTTAAAATAGAAGAATTATTTTAAGCTATCACAAGTCTTCAAGACAATAGCTTAGGAGCAATTAGCCTGCTCAGGTCTAGAACATACCAGAGTTAGTTTTCTCCCCTGCATGAAGGGAAGATAAATCACTGTGATGGCAATTTGACTTGAATATAAGGAAACAAGAGTTTTAAATATATTTACTATATTCTCTTCGGTTGGATGGAGTGGTGGAATATTTCATTATTTTTGTGCTTTCTGTTCAACAGTTCAAAACACCATGCTTGTCATATACTAGGCACTGGCTAATCATTGAGATAAAAACAGATATAAATAAGTAAAGTTTTCCCTGATGGTGATCACAACTATTTAAGGGAGACAGTTAAGAAAACTAATAATTAATATTTAGTATGAGAACTACAGTAGTAAAGATACTGGTTTCCAGGAAGATTGTAACTTCATTTATCATCTCAGTATCAAATACTAAGAGATATGTTGATTTCCAGCATCACCTTAAGTGGCCAAATGGCTGGTGCCAGAATCTTTACAAGAAAACATTTACCTGCCAGCACTATTCTCTATAGGATTTCACCGTTAGATTTGTATGCTCAGAAATTCTGACATTTACTGTTGGCAAGACTTGGGATTTTTGTCTCGTTGGCCAATGGACAATTAAAACAAAAACCACATGTATCAGGAGAATTAGGCATTCACAATAGTCTGGATAGCACATTCTCTACCTATAGATAATCACCATGGAAAGCGAAATTATCAGATTGCTTGGCTAGTATTATATACAGGAAAAAATAAAAGTGAAGTGTTAATCACTCAGTCGTGACCAACTCTTTGGGAACCCATAGATTATAGCCCACCAGGCTCCTCTGTCCATGGATTTCTCCAGGCGAGAGTACTGGAGTGGTTTGCCATTTCCTTCTCCAGGGGATCTTTCTGACCCAGGGATTAAATCCAGGTTTCCTGCATTACAGGCAAGTTCTTTATTGTCTGAGCCACCAGGGAAGTCCATTATATCCAGAAAAGTCCATTTATTCACATGGCTCTCAATGTGTTCTGTTATCAGTGTCTGATGGTCAGATAGGGATGCCCATACCTGGAGAATAGAGAGTGGAGAGTTGGCCCAGTAGGCATTCTCTCCTCTGGACTGTGAGGGAAGTCCAGTGTTTCCTCTGAGACCTCCCCTTTACGTCTATTGTAGACCGGCTATTTTCTGAATGATGCATTCTTTTCTTAAATGAGTTAATATCTTCAATCAGAAGATCAGTTAATCAACTACTTCCGTTATTCTTTCTTTTTGTGATAGCAGAGATGCCTGCTTTCTTTGGAGACTACTTGCTATGTGATGCCCTTTATCTTTCCTGATTATCTTTTATTTTCTTTACAGGTATATGTCAACCTTATATTCTCACCCTGATTTTCCAGAGAAAGGGCCAGCAGAGATTAACGAAGAGCTAATGAAAAATGTCAGCCACAACCCTCTGTTACTTCTGACACCACAGAAAATTAAAAGATATGTTGAGTCTTTATGGAGGAAAAAAAGTTCTGGACAACCTGTCACCTTTACTGATATCTTCGGGATGTTAATAGGAGAAACACTAATTCACAATGTAAGCTCTGTCTCAGTCTACAATCCTTTTAATACAAGAAGACAATGTATATCATGTTTTTAAATAAAACAAAATGTGATGCATTTTTGTAAAAGTCAGTTGACTCCCATTATCCTATAAACATGCACTGAGTACCTACTCCCTGCAGATATAACTCTTCTACATTTCACGCCACAGTTGTGCCTACTAATTTATTCTAGCTATATGTGTCAACTATATGTTGTTGTTGTTATTGGCTGTGCTGCTTGGCTTATGGGATCTTAGTTCCCCAACCAGGGATAGAACCCACACTCTCAGCAGTTTGAGTGAGGAGTCCTAACCCCTGGACTTCCAGGGAACTCCCCGTGTGTCAGTTTGGATGGATAGGTAAATACTTTTGTATTCTTTTTCTTTAGAAAGCTACACATTTTAATCCTCAACTGCTCATTCTGCCCAAGTAGCAATATTTTTAGATAAAGAAGTGAATAAAAGTAATATTTAAGTGGCAGAGGAAGAATGGAGGTTGCCTGGAAAAAGCCAGAAAAAAAGGAATGAATCACATGGAAGAAACACATATGACACATGACCATAGGGTGATATTTTATCTGAAGATAAAGTAGGCAGGTGGAGCCTGTGCCAGAGAATCTGGGTGCTAAATTCCTTCTAGGCTCCATTGCTGCCAAATCATTTTCCAGTTCAAATGTCAACATGGTCCCCAGAGTCATGGCTGTTTTTTAGAATGAGGATAATTACTTCCAGTGAGCTTTTATTTTTTTTCAGGATCAGAGATTTCTAGGTAATAATAAGGCTAATTTTTATCACAAAAGTTTTAAGGGTCTTGATTGGAAGCACTATTTTACATAGATTTTTTTTTCTTATCTGTAACAGTTTATATATGTAAAACCTTTTCTTTCTTCTGTGAACAGAGAATGAACACTACCTTGAGTAGTTTGAAGGAAAAAGTCAATACTGGACAGTGTCCTTTGCCTCTTTTCACCTGTCTCCATGTCAAACCCGATGTCTCAGAACTGATGTTTGCAGGTATGGAATTTCCTCTTGCAAAGCATTTCCTGGAAACTTGGAACTGTGGTTCTTAATGATTTGCTTTAGAGGAAGATCATAAGCAATTTTAGTTGCTTATTTTAATATATTTTCTGTAACATAAAAACATCTGAAAATCTAAGAATGTTTTACACTAGATAACTTTCTAGTTGTAGAGATATCCTATGAAACTAGTTACTAATATATCTTCATTCAAATCAGTGGGAAAGGAGATAGAAAAAAGTAATTCATGAATGTAGTCAATAGTCAATCTTAATTATCCATTTGTCAAGGATTTTTAACAAAACAGCTTGCCTGTTTTAGGCAATGCTTATCTTTTTTATTGCTGCTTATCTGTTCATTGAGTTGGGTAACATGTCATATGTTTATCATTTAAAACTCTATTCTAATTTTTATAATTTAGCACCTTAAAAGTACCAGTCTCTATTTGTGACAGATGGTGAATAAAATGCCTCAATCTGTTAAGTCTCAGATATAAACATTTACTTCTTCTGTAGCTCTGCTTCTTGGTGAGTGCTCTCAGAACAATGACTCTCTACTTCTTTCTGGGGACCACTGGTCTTCTTAGTTTGCAATATGGTAGCATCTATGACTGGCTGGTAGGGTTCATTATATTTTTAGGAAAAGCACCTCAGTGACATTAGTCACATCCTGAGCTTAAAAAATTATTGTGGAAAAAAAAATATTGTGAATGGCATGAAATTAATTCCAGATTTATATCTAGAATTCTTTTGCATTTTTTCCAAGTCCTACTTTTTCTTCAACTGATTACCCTCAAGCAAGATTTGGAATAGTTTATAAAAGCAGTACACCTGGAAATCATTCATTCAACAAGTGTTTATCAATTATCTTGCCAAAAATGTTTCTCATGCATATGGTTCAGAAAGCACTTATCATATTTATTATCTTATTCAATATTAACTATAACCTAGGGAGGGAGGGAGATGTATTGAGCATTGCTTCAAAGAAGGAAAAACAAAATTTCAGAAAGATTCAATGATTGCCACATACAAGGTAAGTAAAGAGCTAAGAATTGGTCTTGAAATACTTTGTTCCTTTTATGAAAATATTGATTTCTCTGATTGCTGATGATGTAGAATGTAGTGCTCCAGGCATGAAGTATGAACTCTCCTCCCCTCCACAGGAATCTGTTTGAGAAATTTACGGCAGTTATTAAAGAAGTTAAGGCAAAAGAAGAACAGAATGTTACTATGCACTTTTTCCTTTTTTTGGACCAAATTATGTGATATCTTTTAGCCTGTTTCCTCATCTGTTAAAGTGAAGATGAGAATCTCATAGTTTTTGCTAAATAAATGAGATAAACTCTGTAAAGAACTTAATTGTAAGCCCAAACGAAGTTTCAGTAAATCTTAACAAATTGGAATCTTCTGTGAAAACTGTATGAGAAAAGTTAGAGGTCTGGATTTTAAAGATGAATTGATTTGTATATGAAAGCAAATTTAGTTGTCAGATGGGGATTAAAACATTCAATTTTATCCTAGGATATCCTAGGATTCTAGGATAATCATGGCATACTCAGCAGTAGTAAGGAACCATATTTTGTGAAAGAGATCATTGTTGTTGTCAACTGTTCAGTCACATCCAACTCTTTGCAACCCCATGGACTGCAGTATGCCAGGCTTCCCTGTCCTTCACCATCTCCTGAAACTTGCTCAAACTCATGTCCATTGAGTCAGTGATGCCATCCAACCATCTCATCCTCTTTTGTCCCCTTCTCCTCCTGCCTTCAATCTTTCCCAGTATCAGGGCCTTTTCCAATGAGTTGGCTCTCCATATCAGGTGGCCAAAGTATTGGAGCTTCAGCTTCAGCATCAGTTCTTCCAATGAATATTCGGGGTTGATGTCCATTAGGATTGACTGGTTGGATCTCCTTGCAGTCCAAAGGACTTTTAAGAGTCTTCTCCAGCACCACAGTTCAAATGCATCAGTTCTTCAGCAGTCAGCCTTCTGTATGGTTCAACTCTCACATCCTTACGTGACTACTGGAAAAACCGTAGCTTTGGCTAGATGGACCTTTTTTGGCAAAATAATGCCTCTGCTTTTTAATATGCTGTCTAAGTTGGTCATAGCTTTTCTTCCAAGGAGCAAGCATCTTTTAATTTCATGGCTGCAATCACCATCTGCAGTGATTTTGGAAGCTAAGAAATAAAGTCTGTCACTGTTTCCATTGTTTCCCCATCTATTTGCCATGAAGTGATGGGGCCAAATGCCATGATCTTAGTTTTTTGAATATTGAATGTAAGCCAGTTTTTTAACTCTCTCTTTCCCCTTCATGAAAAGGTTCTTCAGTTCCTCTTTGCTTTCTGCCATTAGGGTGATGTCATCTGCACTTTGAGTTTATTGATATTTCTCCTGGCAGTCTTGATTCCAGCTTGTGCTTCATCCAGTCCATCATTTTGCATGATGTACTCTGCATACAAGTTAAATAAGCAGGGTGACAATATACAGCCTTGATGTACTCCTTTCCCAATTTGGAACCAGTCTGTTGTTCTGTGTCTGGTTCTAACTGTTGCTTCTTGACCTGCATACAAGTTTCTCAGGAGGCAGGTAAGGTGGTCTGGTATGCCCATCTCTTTAAGAATTTTCCATGGTTTTTGTGATCCACACAATCAAAGGCTTTAGTGTAGTCAATGAAGCAGAAGTAGATGTTTTTCTATGATTCTCTTGTTTTTTCTGTGATCCAACGGATGTTGGCAATTTGATCTCTGGTTCCTGTGCCGTTTCTAAATCCAGCTTGTACATCTAGAACTTCTCTCAGTTTACGTTCTATCATAAATGAAAAGAAAAGGTCATGATAAATTGTGGTTGCTTTTGTTTTGTTTGTTTGTTTTCCTTTAGCTGCTGTGTCTTGTGAAGTCTTGGAATGCTTGGAAATTGGTTGGTAAATATACACCTTAAGTGGGTCTCTTAATCTCGCTGATTCTTATTTTCATTATTAAAAAGGATATTAATAAGTCAGTTTTACCTTACAGAGCTATTAAGACAATTGAATGAGGTATGGATAATACTGATGTGAAAAAGAGATATTAAAATATAATAGTTTTATTATTACTGTTATGATTCTTAGGGCATTTTCACAGTTGACTCTTTATTCTGTACTTCCAGTCAGTGGCCATTCTCAAGAGAAAATCTCAGTAAAATAATTAAAGAAGGAATAATATTTTAGCTAGTGAATATTTTTGATTCATCTAGAGTCGGAAAAGGCTATTTATGTTCAGGTGGTAGTCTTTCAACATGAACGTGCCTGATTTGGGCCAGCTGCCTAACAGATATTGTTACCAAGATAAGACAAGCCTCATTAACCTTCATTGTTAAGCTCCTATGATAAGGAGGTTCAAGCGGTTTCTTCCAACAGAGTTGTACAAAACCATGAAGCATTAGTTGTGTGGATCTTATACTCAGATAAGACATTCAAAGGGGCATGTTATGAATGTTCAAAGAGCTTGAGTTGTGGGGGAAAAAAAAAGAGGCATGTCTATACTTTATGCCTTTAAAATTTCCTTGGATTAAAATGGATTGGCTATTCAGGAAAAAAGTTAAAATATTATTTGAATTATATTATACAAAGTCAAAGGTCCCAGTTATCTTAGCTTACAGAAGTTTTATCAACTTTATTTCAATAATACTAGAGAATGTTTTTCTTCCCTCTTAGAAAAGTTTTAAACATTTTCACCTTTTGAAGACTTTAAACAAATAAACGTCAGTTGTTTAAATGGTAACATATTTTTGACTCCTCTACTTCACTATATTTCTGACAGGATTTCAACCTTTAATTTGCATTGTCTGTGAATTGCAATTACTGAGCACAATTTACAACTTCACATCATGTTAAGTCCCTTAACAGACATTACAGAAGAAACACATAGTGCTCTTCCTCAAGAAGATTCCATTCCTATTAGCAAGAAAAATACACGTAGAACACTGTTGTCTGTTAGAGTATATAGACCTGACATAAAGTGTAAGATACTAGAGATTTAGTGTAGTTGTAAGAAAGACTTCATAAAGGTGGTAGAACTCGGGTTCAAGTTGAACTTGGAAAGATCTACCAATTGGGGGTGAAACATCATCTTTGTGTAAAACAGTATAAGAAAATGCTCAGAAGGGAAGCCAAAGGTGTGTTTCAGGGAGCAGTAAAAAGACACTAGATTTGGTTAATGTATGAACTGGTGAAGAACAGGTGGTATATTTGGAAAAACCATTAGTGTCAAGCTATAGAAAGATTTGACTTCCAGATAGAAATGTTTTTATTCAGTCATGGTAAGGGGAAACATTTAATGATTTTTGGTAGGAAGTTATTTACCTTGTGTTTTTGAAAAAAAGTATTTTGATAGTTCATATGGGTAGATTGGCACAGAAAGAAACTGAAAGCAGTGGTATTACTATGTTTTTGTAAATAAGGGCTTAGAACTAGGGAGATACTGATAAGGAAAGAGAGGAGAAGATGGTTGTGAAAAGCTTAAATATTACCAGTGAAATGTGTGATGGATGGATGGATTTGATGTGAGTGGGTATGAGAGTGATTTCAGTTAAGATTTTTTTCTGGGCTGTGATAGCATGGTTTATAGAAACAGGTGAGCTATACCAGGAAGAAAGGTGATGAATTCCTTTCCACACAAGTGTAGTGGAATGTGATGACAGAATACCCAAGGGTAAATGCACAACAGGGAGTTGGAGATGAATAGATGGAGGTTCATGAGAGAAGTTCAAGTTTGAAATGTCCAAATTCATCATCAGAGAAATAGTAGTCAAAATAGCATGATGACTTCTTCAGTAAGGATCAGAGAGCAAATCTGCCTCTTAAAAATGTCTCTCTTTACTGTGTGCACAAAACCACAGCATTAATCAAGAAGAGATTGCTAGAGAAGTAGGAACCAGGAAATCTTTGTTTTAGTACTGTGGATAAGGGTGTGAAACTCACAGATAAGAAATTACTTGTAGTGATATAGAAAGTTTCCTAATGGTCTCTGATTCACTGCTAGTCATATCTCACTAACCCCATGTAAATCATTATAAAACATACCACTTTGTCATGAAGGGTATATGTGCCATTTGGCTTTGATGTGAAATGAATTGCATTGTGTTCTCATCACAATTGTGGTTTATAACTTGTTTCACAAAAGTAGAACATTCTATATTATTGAGTAAATAATAAAAACAAACATATCCATGATTTTTTCCCCAAAACTTTGAGGATAGATGTTTTAAAATTCAGAATATTTTAGATTTTGAAGTTAAAAAAATATACTTACACTATATATTATATATGCTTATACTATATATTATATAATGCCCCATTGGGGTCTTATAATTAAATAATGATTTCTTCAGTGGGATGTATTGATATTCACATTGAGTGGGATATGTAAAGATTAAGCCTCATGTAAAGATTAAAAGACTGGTTTTCTACTAAATGAATTCAGGGCGAATTTTACCACCAGATGAATAGCAAAGGAATTGCAAAATCCAGTGTGAATTTTGGAGTTATTTGGATTTCAGATTGTTAGATAAGGGGTTAGAGACATGCAAAAATTTTACAAAGGGGAAAACTGGGATGAAAAAGGAGGACAGAGGGTTTGGGGTTGGGCAGGGATGCATGGTAGTTGGATTCCATAGAAAATGGTCAACAAAGACTTTGAACTAAAGAGTAAGAAGGAGCAAGCCTTATGATTACAGAAGGAAATAGTGAGCATAAGGGCTGCAAGGTGGGAATGGGCTTGGTCTCTTGGAGGAAATTAAGAAAGTATGTGGCTGAAGTGGAATAAGCTAGACAAAATGTGCTAGGAGATTGTTTAGGACATGGGTCAGTTAGGGAACATGAGCCAGACCATCGTGAACACTTCTCGACCGTGTTTTTATATCAATAAATAAGAAGTCATTGGAAAGTTTTCAACTGGCATTAGTATGCTGTGATTTGTATCTTTAAAAATTCATTCTGGCAACAGGGTATCTAAAAGATAGTAGGGGAATAGAGAAAATGTTTTAAGAGGCTATTATGAAGATCCAGGAGAGCGTATGGCAGCTTATACCAGTATGGTCTTGGTGAACAAATGGATCACTAGCCAGTTTCTAACCACATCTGATGATAGAGCCTACAGAACTTGATTTTTTTTTCTCTTTGAGATATAAAATAAAAAAGACCAAGAATAATCCTAGTGATTTCCCTGGCAGGCCAATAGTTAAGTGATCGTCTTCCAATGCCGGGGGTGTGAGTTCAGTATCTTGTCGGGGAGCTGAGATCACACATGCCTTGTGGCCAAAAAAGCAATATTTAGCAATCTTGTAACAAATTTAATAAAGACTTTAAAAATGTTCCATGTTAAAAAAAACCCTAAACTCTAAAAAAGAGTTATTCTAAAGTGTGGTATGGATAGCATGGATGGTGGTATGAATATATGAAAAGAAGTACCATTTACGAAGAAGGGGAAAAGTGAGAGACTGACAAGGAAGTGGGAGCCAGAGCTAGGAATTCTGTTTGGATAGATTAAGACTCAGATGATTTTTAGACATAGTTATAATCACAGGAATACATGAAATATAAGAGTGGCTACTATTTACTGAGTGATTAAAAGGTACTATGTCCTCTTCTAAGTTCTTTAAGTTTCTTAACTCATTGGTTCTTCCCCCAAATCTTGCAAACTATCTACTGATTTTATTCGCATTTTACAGATTAAGAAACTAAGACACAAAGAACAAGTAATCTACCCAAAGCTGCATAGTTAGTAAACAACACAACAGAATTTGAGCCCAAATTTCTGGCTGCAGAGCCTCTGTTCTGAGAAAATAAGCTGTTGGCTCTATTCCTATGCATTTCTGAATATATACAATATAAAAACTTTGCATTATAATCTTAAGAGTTAGAATAATGGTTAATAAGCAAAATTAAGGAAAGATGAAAAAAAGGCAAATGTTAGACACCACTTTCTTCCATTTTTATAGTCTGCTTCCATTATCAGAAAGAGTTTAATTTCTTTTGTCTCCTTCATGGATTTTAAACATCTGAGTCAGCAGTTTTAAAACTGTCTAATTAAGACGGACTTTATAAAAGATACTTGAGTTTTTAAATGCCAAAGAGTATTCAATTTGTGCAAATAAGGAATCCTTTTGTGTTCTCATCTTATTCATCTATGAACTTCCCCCCCCCAATTTCTATATAATGTCATACACATGGTTGTTCATTGTTGTTCAGTCACTAAGACGTGTCTCTTTGCGGCCCCATGGATTGCAGCATGCCAGATTTCCCCACCCTTCACTATTTCCTGGATTTGCTCAGACTCATGTCCATTGTGTCAATGATGCCATCCAACCATCTCATCCTCTGTCACCCCCTTCTCCTCCCGTGATGACTCAGACGATAAAGAATCTGCCTGCACTGTAGGAGACCCAGGCTCAATCCTTCGGTGGGGAAGATCCCCTGGAGAAGGGAATGGCTACCCACTTCAGTATTCCTGCCTGGAGGATTTCACGGACAGAGGAACCTGGCAGGCTACAGTCCATGGGGTTGCAGAGAGTCAGACACAATTGAGTGACTAACACTTTCACTTTCATATACATGATAGATATTTGTTAATTTTTAAAAATATTTTAAATGAATGAGGATAATTATGCCATTGTTGGAGTAATCTGTGTGTATATCTCTGTAGTATTTTTCTACTAATGGATTGCATTTTTAAAAATCATTTCAGATTGGGTTGAATTTAGTCCGTTTGAGATTGGCATGGCTAAATATGGTACTTTTATGGCGCCTGACTTATTTGGAAGCAAATTTTTTATGGGAACAGTTGTAAAGAAATACGAAGAAAACCCCTTGCATTTCTTAATGGGTAAGTGATCTAAATCTACCGTGAGTTTGTTTGACTGTTTTAAATCTTGGTTCATTCTAAGTCATACTCTGTTTTTGCTCTCCTTTAGGTGTCTGGGGTAGTGCCTTTTCTATATTGTTCAACAGAGTCTTGGGAGTTTCTGGATCACAAAGTAAAGGCTCCACAATGGAAGAAGAACTAGGTATTGTAAAAACATGCTTGCATTGATAATAATTATGCTATATTGATAAACTTCATTAACATATACATATAAAGTTACATCTTCATAAAATTGTAATTATTCTAATTACAGCATAAGTATTTGTTAAAAATATATGCTTTTGCCTCTTAACTATTGTTTTGACATTGAAGTTGTGGAGTTCATAGAAACTACTGATTCCTAAGAATCTTTTTTTTTTTTTTGCCACTTTATTTTTCTAATTGAAGGATATTTGCTTTACAGAATTTTGTGGTTTTTCTGTCATACATCAACAAGAATCAGCCATAGGTACACTCATGTCCCCTCCCTCCCAAACTTCCCTTCCGTTTCCCTCCCCACCCACCCTGCTAGATTGTCACAGAGACCTTGTTTGAGTTCCCTATGTCATATGGCAAATTCCCGTTGGCTATCTGTTTTACACATGGTAATGTAAGTTTCCATGTTACTCTCTCCACACATCTCACCCCCTCTCTCCTCTCCCCGCCAGTGCCCTTAGGTCTGTTTTCTATGTCTGTTTCTCCATTGCTGCCCTGAAAAGAAATTCGTCAGTAACATCTTTTTAGAGTCCATATACTTATATGATCTATGTATATGATATTTATATTTCTCTTTTTGATTTACTTCACTCTGTATAATAGGCTCCAGGTTCGTCTACCTCATTAGAACTGATCAAATGCATTTGTTTTTATTGCTGAGTAGTATTCCAGTGTATATATCTACAGTGGAATCAATTTTACTAGAGCATTTTTATTCCTTTTAGTTATTATATATCAAAACATACTATTTGTATTAGAGAATACAAGTGGTCCCTGACTTACTATGGTTCAACTGGCAATTTTTTGACTTTACGATAGTGTAAAAGTGATATTACTCAGTAGAAACCATACTTCAGATTTTGAGTTTTGATCTTTTTCAGGCTAGCGATAAGCAGTACGATACTCCCTCCCAATAGCAAGCTGCCACTCCAAGTCACATCAGCCACACAATCACAATGGTAAACAACCCAAATACTTAAAACCATTCTGCACCCTATCAAGCATTCTGTTTTTCACTTTCAGTACAGCATTCTATAAATTATGTGAGCTCTTCAACATTTACTGTAAAGTACTGTAGGCTGAATGTAAGTTTCTAAGCATGTTTAAGGTAGGCTAGACTAAGCTGTGGTGTTCAGTAGATTAGATGTATTAAATGCATGCCTGATGCAGCTAACAAAATGTTCAGCTTACAGTAGGCTTATCGAGATGCAACTCCATCGTAAGTCAAGGGAGATCTGTTCTTTTATGAATAAGGGCAGCTTTTGGAAGATTAGATTTATCAACAGTGTGACACTTAAATTCAAGCTTGATAGTTTATTTGCCTCTTAAATACTACCTTATTAGAATTCTGTTAGCTTCTTATAGCTAACTCATACCAAAAACATGAAAAAAATATTTCAAATCACAGCTAATAAATTACCACTAATAATTTTCTTCAAATCTAACTCATGAGCCCATAATAAATTAAAAGTAATTTTTATACAACTTGAAAAAGTAGACAAACTCAATTGAGGATCAGTAGTTTTCATTTGTTATAATATTAATGCCATAGAAACATGTTATCTTTAATGAATAAATTTGATTTACACAAAACATACATTCAGGATCTCTCGGGTGCAATGCCATCTGTATCATAGTCAGCACTGAATTTTTGTTATGACTATTTTGACTGGAAGTAGTAAGGATCAGGGGAATGCTGAATTTGAATTTGGGGCCAGCCCAGCAGGGTCTGGGGAGAAGGATCCTGGAGATTATCAACAAAGTACCTCCTTACCTCCTCTTCTGTGCCTCTGAAGTATCCCACATCTATTTCAGAGTTAACAGAACAACATAAATGACTTTTTCAACAATCTCTTTGAAAAATACTTGCATGTTAACAACTTACTGTAGGATTTTTTTCTAACAAGCTGTCCTTAGTTATTGCAGACAATGACAGTTGATTTAAATAAGTTCTATATGCAAACAAAAATACAATTATAACTTTAATTGATGTACGCCAACTTGACTTTCAAGAAGTGTGAAGTCACTCTTCCTGCAAGAGTTGATTTTCAATAGGTGATATATATATTAAGTGCAGCAACTTTCTATAGTCCTTAATATTTTGGGTGTAATTCTTAATAAATAATGTGAAAGTGATCTTATGATTTCCCTAGAGTGAAAGACTAGAATAAAAATAAAAGCAACCAAAGAGGTACTTTGTCCTTTAACTTGCTTCTATCTTCTGAGCATCATCCAGGGAACAAGCAGCCAAGGTTGGTGGAACTTTGGAGCGTTGTCTAACCTTAACCACAGAGCCACATGCTCCTGAGGGTAACTGCAAGGCGAAGTGTTTAGTGCTGAAATGCTCTGACTTGACTTATTTTAATTAACATTGTATCCCAGATGAATATCCTGTTCTCACCTAATTTTGTAGGTATAATAAACTCTTTTCTAAGTTATGTGAAGATTTCAGGCAAGAAAAAAAGAAAAGGAAAGAAAAAGAACAGAATTACTGCCTCTTGTGAGGCTTGCTTCTCTGTGCTCTTCTCTCTTGAATAATCCAGATAAACCCACAGTTTGTTGCTTTTTCCTCCTAAGACAGGAAGAGAATAGGACTGGAACAACACATCTGAGGGTAGGTGAGACAATAGCTCAAGGCTGAGGAAAAGGAGAATGTTTATACTCAGTATTCTTGAGAATATTCTTTGTTGTTAGATGTCCCCTTTGAGACCAGAGGTTGGCAGCTTGTTTACTTTCACTGTGGGTCAGAATTAAGGGGAATATTGTGTCCTGAGAACCCCCAGCCGGCAGGATGCATGTCACCTCAGATTAGGGAAGGGTTTCCAGGAATGAGACCAGAGAGGTGAGTGACTGAGGGGAATCTCAGGACTCCTGGTGACCCTTTCATCCATTGGCCAGCTAAAGTCTGCCTCTTAGAGGGATGTTCAGAGGTGGTTTTAGTTTCATTTTCCTCTCTTTCAAAGAAAGATTTTAAGGTCAATTGGAGTGTAATATGGGCAAGCCAAATGTTATACCCATATTTTTCTGAGTTTAAAAGCTCAAATGGTTCTATCACTGAAAATTATAAATTTGAAGTCAGTCAAAAAAATAAAAATTCTATTGACTAATAGAAGGGGAAAAAAAGTCACTCTACAGAAAAGGATTTCATGTAAATGTCACCCCAAAGTTTAATTTTTCTATAAATGATGATTATAAAATTGTCTGTGTATTCCATAATTTGTGTACTTTTTTACTTGAAAAAAAGAGAGCTAGGTATAATGCTAAATTTTACTCTTATCTTTCAGGCTTTATGGTTTCTATTTTAGTTTTTATAACTGTTCTCTTAATACATTCTGAGGAAGCACAAATCGAAACTAAAACACACATTTCAATAGATGATATTCATTATTATAAAAAAAAAAGCCCCCTCATATTAGTAACCATTCATCTTAGTAAAACTGTTGCAGCCCATTGTAGACTTTGGCTTTACCCTATATTGAATTTCATAAACGACATTTCAACATATTTAATTAAAGAAAAATGTATCTTTTGGGTAATAAGAATTCTATAATCAAGCTGTTCTTCCTGTAAGAATTAATGTAAACAAAAATTCTCCCCTTTAAATCACATATGAATAAATTCTAAACTAATTTTTCATGCTCTGGGAAACTTTGTTTTCCAATGAGAAATTTGAAAAATACTAGTAAATCTAATACATTTGAATTTACTAAATTGCTCTAGATTTACACTGATAAATCTAGTTGAGCTCACTGTGGTTTTGCTGAGAGTACTTCCTTATAGTAAATTTCACTGTGAGTCTTGACACCTGAGATTCTTTCATTGTTTCGTTTTCTTTTCGCAGAAAATATTACAGCAAAGCATATTGTGAGTAATGATAGCTCAGACAGTGATGACGAATCACAAGAACCCAAAGGTAAGAGACCTGGAAACTTCTCTGGCAGAACTGCATTAGGAAAGACTGAATGTTTTGTCTGATTTTCTCGCTCAAGATACTAATGGTAGTCTCTGCTTAAGGCTCTAAGTGATAGAATTGTAGCTTTCAATTCAGAGAGCGAATCAATGCCATATATGCAATAAAATATGCAACATATAAGTATGCCTTATTTAATTTATTTTATATACCCCAAACATTTTATCAGTTGAACAGAGAACAAACTGCAATGGTATAACAGAAATACCAAATTCTGTGTTAAATCTGATTAGAGCACTAGGTTTCTAAGCATAGAAATGGTGATGTGGGAACATTTTTATGTAGCTTTAAAAACTAAAATTTCATCCTTTAAAATGTTATTATTAAGTAACATTTGAAAAATTAAGTTCTCACTCCATTCCTGAGCTTTATCCCATTGCCAAAATTCTCTCTCTGAAAAGGGATCAGTGATGGAGTAGATTTATTGAGAACGTTTTGTTTCATGTATCGCTTTGTTGTGTAAATGAGTTCTTTTACACCTTGACAAGGCCGTTTTCACCTTGTGTGGAACATGATAGTCCGTGTGGAGTCAGGGAAGAGCTGTGGAAAAGATCTGGCATATTTGTTGCAATTATTATGTGGTAAGATGGAATGATTTTATATTTGGGCAGAGCCATTTGGGCAAATGTTCCCAACAGCTCAAAAACCAAAAAAAAAAAAAAAAAAAAACAAGGAGAAGATTTTACAACTAGATGAACATGTCCTGTTATAGTTTGAATAAAATCATCTAGATTTTAAAAGAGATTAAATACTTTTTTGTCCAAAAGTTAATGAACTCCATCAGCTAAGGTAAGGCTATTAGAAGAGGCTGTTTTATCTTTGCTGGATCAACACTGAAATTAAAGTTCTCTTTTCATAGCCAGGCTGTTATTTTTCAGTTTTGTTCAGGTCTTTTTTCTTCTATTTTGAATTTCCTTTTGACGAAGAGGGATAGAAAAAAATGATGGACAGCATATGCCTACCACTCATAGAATTAATTTTGTATTGATGTTGGGACCATCAAGTGGATTAATAATGGTTTATTGATTAAGTAAATTGCCAAAATCATCAGTTCATTTGATAACCTCTGCCAGTACTGGCAGATTATCTTAAAGCTGGGAAGCTCAAGGACCCTCTGAATATGGGTGCTTTGGTTTCAATACCAGCCAACATTGGAGAATGATATTTAGGGTGTTTTTGAGGATTTCTTATTAGCTCTTAATATTCTTTTTTCTTTTTAAATAACATATATTTATTAGAGTAGTTTGAGACTCACAGCAAAATTGAGCAAGTAGTACAGTTAATTCCCATATATTCCCTGTATCCACACACATTGCCTCCACCACTTTCAACATCCTGTACTAGAGAGGTACATTTATTACAGTCAATGAACCTATACTGACCCGTCATTATCACCCAAAGTCTAAGCTTTCGAGTTCACTCTTGATATTGTGCGTTCTACAGGTTTTCACAAACGTATAATGACACATATCTAACATTATTGTGTCATAAGAGTAGTTTCACTACCCTTAAAATTCTCTGTGCTCTAAATATCCCTCTGCTTCCCACCCCCCACCCCCCTGGCAACTCCGTCTTTTTACTGTCTCCATCATTTTGCCTTTCTGGAATGTCGTCTAGTTGGAATAATACAATGGATAAACTTTTCAGATTGGCTTCCTTTGCTTAGTAATATGCATTTAAGTTTCCTCCATGTCTTTTCATGGCTTCATTTCTCTTTAGCATTGAATAGTATTTCATTATCTGGGTATTATTACACAGTTTATCCATTCGCCTACTGAAGAACATCTTGGTGGCTTTCAAATTTGGGCAATTATGACTGGCATTGTTATAAATATCTATGTTCAGATTTTTATGTGCATATAAGTTTTCAACTCCTTTGGGTAAAAATGAAGGAGAGTGATTGCAGTATCATTTGCTACGAGTATAATTAAGTTTTGTAAGAAACTTCCAAAGAGGTTGTACCACTTTGCTTTTCCACCATCCGTGTTTGAGTGTCCTGTTGTTTCACATTCTAACCAGCATTTGGTGTTGTCTGTTTTGGATTTTGACATTTCTAATAGGTGTGTAGTGTCATCTCGGTTTTATTTGCATCTCCCTGATGACATGTGATGAAACATCTTTTCATAAATGTACTTGTCATCTATATTTTTTTTTAAGATTTTTTTTTATGTGGACCATTTTTAAAATCTTTATTGAATTTGTTACAATATTGCTTTTTCTCCTGCTTGGTCTTTTGGCCTGGAGGTATGTGGTATCTTACTTACCCGACCAGGGATTGAACCTGCACGCCTGCACTGGAGAGTGAAGTCCTGACCATTGGACTGCAAGGGAAGTCCCCGAGAGGTCTTTTTTGGCAAGGTGTATGTTAAGGTCTTTTGCCCATTTTTAAATCAGGATGTTTGTTTTCTTATTGTTGAGTTTGAAAGTGTCCTACTTTGTACATTTTGGGTAACACCCCATCATCAGATGAGTCTTTTGCAAATATTTTCTCCCAGCCTGTGCCTTGTCTTCTTCTCTTGAGGCTTCTTTGTATTTAGTCAAGTGATTTTGAACACAATTTTTAGGCATTTTCAACTTCAGTTGTTTCAAATCTATACTGGCATCGTTTTACTTCCTCTTACAGAATTGCTGTAATCATAAAAGTAGCAAATGCATACAAAGGGCTTTAAATTGTGAAAGGCTAATAAATAGAAATTTACTATTCATATTAAAGCTAATAAGCAAGATATGTCATTTATGTTATCTTGTTACCATTTCCAAATATGTCATATGGAAGGTAGATCCATTGTTGATATAGAAGTGAGATAAATTTAATAACAACAACAGTGATGATGAAAAAGGAAAAGAAGAGGAAGTAGCAAATCTTTGGAAAATAATTGAGTATCTTATTCATATCCTGTGTAACTGAAGAGATAAATCATTTATTTTAAAGCTTGATTTGTTCTAGTGAAAGATTTTATTTGTCATATTTGGCATTAGAAAAGTGTGGGAGTAGAAAAGAGAGTATAATTGTTTTTTCATGACTGTGCAGTCATCTGGATTGGTTATGGAGAGAAAGAGCCCTTCACTTACTGAGCTCAGTTAAGCTAATCTTTTGAAGATATTATGGTTTTATGTGTGTTTAGTTAGCATTTATTGAAAATTATGAAGTTTGAATATAGATTCTCTTTTTCCTCTCTCAATACACACACACATATAGATTTATATATGCATACATATTTATATTCAAAGTTCCCAGAAATCTGAACAGAAGTGTTCTAGGTAAGGGGATTATCCTCTACTATACAATGTTCTTAGATTTAAGTTATGAGTGAGGAATGCTGCTGCTGCTGATTGCAATGCTGCTGCTGCTGCTACAACTACTTCTACTACCGACTAGTGTTTACTGAGAATTTAATGTAGGCCAGGCACCTTTCTAAGAAATTTGCATGAATGCATTAACTTAGTTTATCCTCATAACAACCCAATGAGGTTTACTGATGAGGAAATGAATACTGAAAAGGGTCAATTAGCTAGTAAACAGTGGAGAGAGGATTGGAATCTGGGCAGTCTGATTCTGGAACCAGTGCTCTAAAATAATGACACAATGTGGCTTCCCAGTAGTAGTGACGAGTGCATCGATTTTAAGGAAAAAGTCATTGAAAACTGCTTCTTTTGGAAGATTGTCGAATTTTAAGCCATTTTAAAACATAAACTTAAATTACAGACTTTTAAGCCCCAAACTTTATAAGCAAGAATGCAATGACATTTCAGAGGGTGTATAGAGAAGCAAATATATGTTGAATCCTTCAACTGTCTGCTCTCAGTTTGCATGATTTCTGGATGTTTATTAAACCTGACAGGGAAGGAGACTTGGGAAAGGAAGGGGATTAGCTACTAGGGATATTCCCTCTTATGCATAGCCATGGCCAAGAAAAGAGAAGAAAAGAATTGGGGAAAGGGAAAAAAAATGGAAAATAGAAGTTTCTCTGGAAATCAAAGAATAAGCCAAGTAACACCGTCAAGAATATAGCCTTTAGACTTACTATAGGTAAAGGGTAGGAAGAAAGAAACATGAAGTCGCTCAGTCGTGTCCGACTCTTTGCGACCCCATAGATTGTAGCCTACTAGGCTTCTCCATCCATGGAATTTTCCAGGCAAGAGTACTGGAGTGGGCTGCCATTTCCTTCTCCAGAGGATCTTCCCGACCCAGGGGTCAGCCTGGGTCTCCCGCATTGTAGGCAGATGCTTTTACTGTCTGAGCTACCAGGGAAGTCAGTAAAGGTAAGAACAATTTAAGAACAAAAATGATTAACTGAAATATTGACTGTATTAATTTACATGAATAAACATGTGTTGAATCAAAAACTGGAGGGATTTCCTTGGCAGTTCAGTGGTTAAGACTCTGTGCTTCCACTGCAGGGGGCATGGGTTCAATCCCTGGTCGGGGAACTGAGAGCCTGCATTCCCCTAATGTTAACACTCCATAGACCAAATATCTTTTTTCATTTTTATGGATTTTGGACAATGTACAATGATCTTTTTCCTTAGGCACTGAAAATGAAGAAGCAGAAAGGGACTATCAAAGTGATAATCAAGCAAGTTGGGTCCAACGTATGCTCATGGCCTTGGTGAGTGACTCAGCTTTGTTCAATACCAGAGAAGGACGTGCCGGGAAGGTGCACAACTTCATGCTGGGCTTGAATCTCAATACATCCTATCCGATGTCTCCTTTGAGAGACTTTACCACGCAAGAGTCCCTGGATGAAGACGAATTGGATACCGCTGTGGCCGGTAGGTAACAAAGTGTAACCCACGGAGGCTAATTCAAGAGATTGTTCTTCCTTCTCTGGGGAGGAGCATTTTAATTATTGTTACTAGTAACTCATTTATAATCCAATTTTAAAACATGCATTTAATGGGGGGAGGGAATTCCCTGGTGGCTCAGATGGTAAGGAGTTTGCCTGCAGTGTGGGAGACCTGGGTTCGATCCCTGGATCCAGATGAGCCACTGGAGAAGGAAATGGCAACCCACTCCAGTATTCTTCCCTGGAGAATCCCATGGATGAAGGAGCCTGGCAGGCTACAGTCCATGGGGTCGCAAAGAGTCAGACACGACGGAGCGACTTCACTTTCTTTTCTTTTTAATGGGGGAAGGACTATGAATTATTGGTTTTTTGGAAGAAAAAATACACTGGACAGGAAACGGCATCGTCGTGTCAGCATAAACAATTTTCATTGAAATATTGAGAGGGACTTTGCTTCCCTGTGTTGGTCAAGGCTCACTCACTGGAAACAGGAAACCCTCTCACTTGTTTAAGCAAAAGGGGTTTAAAGAATGGAATTGGGTGCTTACAAAACTGTTCTGAGGCGTGGAGGAGCAAGCTCCAGGCTAAGCATCTAGGAATGTTTCCAAAAACACTTCAGAATCACCCCCATAAACGCCCCCACAACAGTGCTTGGCAATAGAAATAGCACAAATGCAGTCTCTGTCTCATTTCCTCCTTCAAATCTCATGTGGGTGTTTCTCCTTGGCGAAGGAAGGAAGTCTCAGCAGACCCAGAGCTGCGAGGGGATCTTCTATATGAAGAGCAGTAATGCCTGCCCCCTAGGGGCGAGAGTCAGCTGGCTTTACCTATTTGCAGCGTCCCTCCAGCTACTGACTTTTTTTTAAAATTTATTTTTAATTGGAAGATAATAGCTTTACAATATTGTGTTAGTTCCTGCCGAACTGTCAACATGAGTCAGCCATAGGTATACATATGTCCCCTCCCTCTGGGACCTCCCTCCCACCCCCACCACGTCTCACCCCTCTAGCTTGTCACAGAGCACCAGACTTGAGTTCCCTGCTTCATACATCAAATTCCCACTGGCTATCTATTTTACATATGGTAATGTGGATGTTTCAGTGTTAACTCCTTCCATTCGTCCCTCTCTCTCCTCCCACGGTTCTCTCTGCCTCTCCATTGCTGCCCTGCAAATAGGCTCATCAGTACTGTCTTTCTGGACCCCATAGAGTTCCTATTATACAGAGTGAAGTGAAGTCAGAAAGAGAAAAAGAAATATCATATATTAACAAGCTATTGAATTTGTCCCTCCAGTTCTCCGAAAGATTAGGTAACTTTCTTAAGGCCCCTTAAGGATCTCATTAAGAACCCACTCACTTTCAGGATTGTCAGTTAGCCAAACTAAAGAATACTTCCCTCGATTCTTCATTTCCATGGGTATTCCAAATTAAAAGTTAAATTTGCCTTGGTGACTAATCACTACATAATCATCTTTCTTATAATGCTCCTGTCATCGTAAACTTTTTCTACTTCATCATGTCATCTTGTTTCCCTTAACTGCCCAAATGTCATTTTTCAATCGTTACTGCCTAAGAACATTGACAGGAGGCTAAGAAAATGTAAATGGAAAATTTTCCAAAAAACTTTCTGCTACTCTTTGTTGAAGGATTCTATCTATATTTGTCAAAATTAGGACATGGCTTTAGATCTTTTTGTTTAGGTAATGCTGTTTTTTTGTTGCTTGAGTTTAAGGGAAATTGCAGAAGCAAAATTTACACCTGTTTTTAAACAAGAGAAGTGGAAACTCACTATATTTTGCATTATGTTTGTGACATCAAAGTCTAGGATATGAGATATATCTGATTATAAACCTGCCATGCAAATCCTTTCATATGAACTATAATAAAAGTCTATGAATATTTGTGATAAAGTCAGTGTCTCTTTTTAAATTCATCCAAAATAGAAACCCTTGACCGTACAGTGATGTTATTTGTGTGTGTGTTACTTATGATTTTACTTATTGCTATTGCAATACCAGTTAAATGCGTCTTCTTTAGAAACTTAGGCTTTACAGATGAGTGATGATAGGCTTAAAAAAAAAAAAAAAAAAAACTTAGCCTCACAGAGCATTTAGAACCAGAAAGAATCATTAGTATTGAAAGGAAGGTCCAAGGAGACAGCATCATGTTTGCCTAGAATTGCTCAACTGAACTGGAATTGGGACACTTGAATAGGCCTCTTGACATTGCTCAGAAGCCTTTCCCTTCTGCTCACTCCCTTCCTCATAGCCTTTGGTTTTATTAGTCATTGTCTTGCTGATGTAAAAATGGAAGTTTCCTTGTGTGTACTTATTACATCTGTTTTATGTTACTACTTTGATCTTTCTGTGGTTTACACAGCACGGGCTCTGCACTCAACATTTTAACAACTTCCTGGTGATTTCACAGTAGATTTGGAAGTGTTAGGGTTGCTAGGTAAAGCACAGTGCTCAGTTAAATTTGAATTTCAATTCATATATATATATATATATATATATATATAGAGAGAGAGAGAGAGAGAGAGAGAGAAAGAATATAAGTACACTCCTTTGTAACATTTGGGATATTCTCATATAAAAATCATTTGCTATTAATCTGAAATTCAAATCTAACTGGACATTCTACATTTTTATTAGATTAATTTGGTACCCTTAGGAAGAAGTGTGCCTCTTATTTCAGATTGTTCTTCATTTTCATCTTTCTTCTTTTCATCCTAAAATATGATAATACATATTTTAATACTGCAATTAAAATATGATATTAAATAGACTAAATATTTCTTTTGTTGGGAAATTTTGATTTGTTCTAACCTAAACTTATTAAAGTGTTAGTCGCTCAGTTGTGTCTGACTCTGCAGCTTCATGGACTGTAGCCCACTGTAGTCCATGGAATTCTCCAGGCAAGAATACTGGAGTGGGTAACCATTCCCTTCTTGAGGATGTCTTCCTGACCTAGGGATCAAACCTGGGTCTCTTGCCTGGCAGGCAGATTCTTTACTGTCTGAGCCACCGGCGAAGCCCAAAATTATTTTAAAGTAATGAACTTCAGAAGGAACTTTAAATATTGTCAGTGAATATCTCATCAAATTATACTTGTTATTTTGTATTTAGCTGATTGAAAAAATGTATGCAAAATGTTGACTAGTCAAAAATCTAGTCAGATGAGTGACAAGTTCATTCAAATTTATTGTTTATAAACCAACATTATTAAAAATGACTACATTTTAAACTAAATGTACTGAATTGATTAGCGCTTTTTCAGATAAAACTTTTACCAAGATGGACTCCATTTATCTCCTTCTGGTTATTTCCAAGTTTTAGAATGATTGTGTGTTTGGAACGAAAAGCTAAAAGGTTTAGCATAAATGGTAGTCAAATTGGTTCATAAAGTCTTCATTAAAAGTTTTATTTATCATATTGTTAAAACACCACAATTTAATTAAAACACTGAGGTTATTCCTCTTTTATCTTATATTTAGAGCTTTTTGTCTTATCTATATATTATATTGGGAAAATTGCACGTTTACTTTACTATTTTAACAGATTAAAATTTGAGCATCTTGAAACAATCAACCTAAAATGAGAAAAAGTTAGTGTGCTATTTTTGTGCTTATTACTTCACCTTGCAGTCCCTCTTTTGAAAACAAGAGAAATCAGATGATAAAATCCCCTTCGTTTGTTTACTTCAAAATAGCTGTATACCTGTGGAAACTAATTTTGGATTAGCTGATCATTAGTTACGTGACTTCTTTCCTGTTTACTTTTGTGTTTATGTTATCTTCTGCAACACACGCCATCTGGAATAAGAAATTCAAGACATGAGTTCATCTAGGGATGAGTCCAAAACACAAACATCCAAATATTTGTGCATTATAAATGGAATCTGTTGATGTATTTGTAAAATGACCATGATAAAATTTTCATAGCAGAATCGCTTTAAGGAAATGGTTCATAATTATAAAGCAGAGCATGTCTCCATACCCATCAAAGAATCTGATTCACTCATTCACAGGTTTGGAAACCATGTATGCTTTCATTTATGGGATGATGTTCTTTCATAGTGGCACTTATCAAACTTTCTATAGCATTTTAGTGGATGGTAATAAATAGGGATCAAGTTCAAATAAGTTTGGTAAAACTAACAACTCCATCTCCCTCTTCACAGCAATGGGATGCTCTAATGAGTTTGAGAAGTCCTACTTAAAGGCTGCTCAAGTATAGTACTTTAAAAGCAGACTGGCTGTATTTGAATCCCAGTTGTGTCATTTGTTAGTTGGACAGTCCTGTGCCATTACTTAGCATAACCTCAGTAAACAATAGAGAGAAGTAGAGTGAAACTAAAAACCAGCACCCTGCTCCCGGTGAACCTGTAGGTTAGTGAGTATGCAACAATCCTTACTGTTTACCCCAAAGGTTGACTTTAAAATAGAAGTAGTTGTTAACTGTCTTATAGAGTTATCATCAGGATTAAGTAGCATCCCCTCTAAAAAGTGCTGTTAGTCAAAGGCATAGTAAGGAAAATAGGGCATGCACGTTATAATTTGCTGTTACTTTAAGTTGATGAATCTTGTATTTCTCAAACCTATTTAATCATGCAACTCTTATTTTTTTACATAGACTATCTGGTAATATCTTGCAAAACTGTATTTTTTATAACACAGTTAAGAAACATTGTTTCCTGTCAGTTTAGGTGGATAGTTGGAATCATGGTGGTTAGCCACATGGCAGAGCTGTGAGTCGGTCTACATCAAGATTTTCCTCTCAAATGTAACCTTGGATTTAAAAGAGGGAAAAGAGACTGTCAGTTTCATGATGAGAGGGAGCAAAGCAAGTAAAATAAGAGAGAAATAGTCTGTTACTGGTTAGTCTTTTAGCTGAAATTTAAAGCATCAGTTTATGAAACCAAAAAAATTATTTGTGAATTATCATTGTAGTTTTTTATTAGGAAAAATCACTGCATTGTAAATAAATATTCCCATTAATGTTTTTAATTTTTTATGCTCTTTGTGAAATATGCATATCAATGTGGTTTTCATGACTGATAGATGCGTATGTAGATTACCTCTGTGCATTGCAGTTATTGTGTTTTTAAATTACCCATTTCAAAATTCCTTAGTCTTATGGCTGTGCCACTCACTTTCTGAAGTGACATTGTGGCACTGTGTATAGGCTTTAGACGTCCTGGACCAGGTTTTGAATCTTGCTTCTTACTGTGTTAAACTGGACCTATTAGGGCCTCATTTCCTTATCTTTAAAATGATATAAATGATATTTCCTTTGTCTTCTGGTAAATCTTATATATGAAATTACTAATATATGGGCTTCCCAGGTGGCTCAGTGATAAAGAATCTGCCTGCAATGTAGGAGACACAGATGCGATCCCTGGGTCAGGAAGATCCCATGAAGAAGGAAATGGCAACCCACTCCAGTATTCTTGCCTGGGAAATCCCATGGACAGAGGAGCCTGGAGGGCTACAGTCCATGAAGTTGCAAAGAGTCAGACACAGCTAAGCGACAGAGCACTACTACTATACAATATATCCTGTACACTCAAATAAAGCTGCTTTTAGGAGGAATAAAAATAACCCACATAAAAATTTTCCTGCTTCTTAGTAAAATATTTTAAAACTTACACAGACTCACAGTTGTTTACCTTATAAAACTGTTAAACAATAAAAATTTCAGATGGATAGATGTTAAAGTTGGGTTTGAGACCAGGGATTGGACCCATGTCCCCTGCATTGGAAGGCAGATTCTTAACTGCTGGACTAGCAGGAAAGCCCCTGAATCTGGTCTTAAAGTCTCCTTCTCAGAGAGGTCTCTCCTGACCATCTACCTGAAGCTCTTCCCTATCCTATTGTTGTTGTAGTTGTTCAGTCACCAAGTCATATCCATGGTTTTGCAGCCCATGGCCTATAGCCCACCAGGCTCTGCTGTCCATGGGATTTCCTAGGCAAGAACACTGGAGCGGGTAGCCGTTTCCTTCTTCAGGGGATCTCCCCGGATCAGGGATCAAACCCATGTCTCCTGCATTGGCAGGTGGCTTGTTTACCAATGAGTCACCAGAGAAGCACCCGCCCACCCCCCGCCGATCCTATTACCCTCTATTATTTTTTTCATTCCTTTTATCAGTGCCTGAACCATCTTTTAATATATTTGTTTACTGACTTACCAGCAGTGTGCTGTATTGGAGCAGAGTTTGCATCACTTGTTCAGCACTTAAGTAGTGCCTAAGGAGTAGCAGACAATGTGTGTTTGCTCAATTGACTGGACTATTCTCCTGGACTTCCATATCCTAGAGAGATGCTTGTGGGATCCTTCAGACTCTGCCACTCCCTAGTTAGGCTGCTTTAGAGATGAATTTCATCTCTATTTCATCCATTTATAGTATGCTCTATCTCACATGTCTGTTCTAAGTCTTAAACAAGATGATGCCTGAGGAAGTGTTTGTAAACCAGTAAAGACCTATGTAATGGAAGTAATCCTAGGACAGGGCTCATGGTATACAACTTAAACTTACTCCTAGGGCCTGGGCCTTGCTTGCATTTTCAATGTTTTGTCCCACTTAATTCTCACAGCAGAGGCTTCCCTGGTAGTCGTGGTTAAGACCCAGGGGGCGCGGGTTTGATCCCTGGTCTAGGAATTAAGATCCCACATGTCTCATGACCAAAAAACCGAAACTTAAAACAGAAGCGATATTATAACAAATTCAAAAAAGATTTTTAAAATGGTCCACATAAAAAAAAAATCTTAGAGAAATTCCTCACAGCACTCTTATTGATAGATTCTTTTACTCTGATATTACAGATGAAGAGTCTCCAAGGCCTGAGGGCCTAGCCATATGGAATTCTTCTCACATATTTACATAACAAATAGTTTTAAATTCTAAATAATGCTAAGTGATCATTTAATCCATTCTGTTTGTTCCTTTCCTTTTTAAAGATCCTGATGAATTTGAGCAGATATATGAGCCTTTGGATGTCAAAAGTAAAAAGATTCACGTGGTGGACAGTGGCCTCACATTTAACCTTCCATACCCCTTGATCCTGAGACCTCAGAGGGGAGTTGATCTCATCATCTCCTTTGACTTTTCTGCAAGACCAAGTGACTCCAGCCCTCCGTTCAAGGTAAGGAGAATTTATATCGCATCCATTGTCTGCCACATTCTTTTGCATGTCTTATAGCCATTTTAGTCTTCTGGACTCTGATTTCTTATCCGGTTAGCCTATTTTCTACATTTTTAGGAGTAATATTTCTAAAACACAGATGTGATTCAATCACTTTTCCACTTAACAAAGCCTTTATTTGATTTCCCAAGCTTCATTCAAGTTCGTAGTCCTGAGCAGGATAAGAACAGTGCAATATATCTGAAGTTCAGGAAGCAAATTAGGCTGAAATTTGAGAATTAGCAGGTAAAACATAAGTAAAGCCAAGTAAAGCCATGCATGGGCTTCCCTGGTAGCTCAGTTGGTAAAGAATCTGCCTGGGACACAGGAGACCCCAGTTCCATCCCTGGGTCAGGAAGGTCTGCTGGAGAAGGGATAGGCTACCCATTCCAGTGTTCTTGGGCTTCCCTGGTGGCTCAGCTGGTAGAGAATCTGCCTGCAATGCGGGATACCTGGGTTCAATCCCTGGGCTTGAAAGACCCACTGGAGAAGGGAAAGGCTCCCCACTCCAGTATTCTGGCCTGGAGAATTCCATAGACTGTAGAGTCAGACACGACTAAATGACTTTTACTCTCACTTTTCAAAGCTATGCATGGGGAATGTATACTCATGAGGAGAGAAGAGGACATGAAATAGTATCTTGATGATTCAGCAGCAGTATCTGGGGAAAAGGACCAAAACGAAGGAAGTATACAGTGTTATAAAACTAACTGAAGATATTTAACAACAAGGTGTCTTTGGTTAAGTGGATGAGAGCAGTTTCAATAGGGCTGAGAGGGCAGATGTCACACTGCAGTGATTTGAAGGTTAAGAGGAAGTTAAGAAAATGGAGACAATCCTATAAACCATTCCAGGGAGAAGGAAATGGACTATATCTGCAGGAGGATGTGGGGAATAGGAAAATCACATGTGTGTGGAGGGGGAGGTTGGAAATCCTTGAGTGTGTTTAACTGTTTTGATGTCTAGGACTTGTGAATGAAGCAATGTTGTGGAAGAAGGAGAGATGACGTATACAATAGCATCACATCCCTGGGAGATTATAGAGGTGGGGAGTGGAAGGGAGATACAAAAACACCGATGGAGAGGAGTCTAGATACATCCATATTGGGACAAGAGAGAAGGGGGGTATTGTGTGTGGATTGGAGGTTAGCTGTAGGCACAGAGATGGGAAGATGGAAAAGCACTCACGCGATGACTTCTAACTCTTAGAAGAATTTGTTGTCAGCACTATCTTTTGAGTAGAGAGGAGGTAGACCAGGGCTACAAGGATAGCAAGTCTGCCTGTCTGAAGAAACAAGGAAAATTTCTAACTAGGGTCATGTGGAAAAATTGCTGGGAAGCATCTAAGTGAGACATGAATGTTGTTTGTCACCTTGACTTCAAACTTCCTTTCAGTATAGCTCAAGTATTACTTTTCTTGACCTCCACAAGTATAGTTTTAGTACGAGAGACTTAGTAAATTCTCCTAACATAGCAAGTTTCATATTGTACTGTCTATATTTGTTTGCATACATATTGCTTCCACTCTCTGTGAACTCCTTGAGACTAGAACATTAACTTGTGTGTGTGTGTGTTTGTGTTTTGTTTTAATCATTTGACTCTAATTGCTTTATAAGTGCTAGCCCAAATTATGGTATGTAGGATATGTTTTATGGGTAAGTGAATGAAATGTTATAATAGAGATGAAGCTGCTATCTCTGTTTCATAGATTAAGAAACAGGTACTCATAGAGATTAAGTGAAACATTTCACAATCTCCCAACTACGAAGAGTTGGTGATAAGGACCCAGGTCTTTGGACTTGTTTTCATTTCTATTGTACGTAATTAAAATGTTCTCAAGACCCAATAATGGTTATAATAACTCTTTAACATATATAACCTTCTTATTTTAAAAGTGCTTTCATATTTCACCTTTTTGATGTAGTTAGTAGTATTCAGAGAAGGAAACAAGGATTGATGAGACAAGAAACCTCATCACGCCAAGAAATTAAATAAGATAATGGGTGAAAGTTCTTCCCATTAAGCCGTTAAGAATCTGCTTGAAATGCAGGAGACATGGGTTTACTCCCTGGGTTGGGAAGATTCGCCTGCAGTAGGAAATGGCAACCCATTCCAGTATTCTTGCTTGGAAAATCCCATGGACAGAGGAACTCGGCAGGCTGCAGTCCATGGTGGTCATACAAGAGTTGGATATGACTAAGTGACTAAACAACAACAATGGGTGAAAAGAACATAGCCCAGGGGACTTCCCCAGGGGTCCAGTGATTAAGACTTTGCCTTCTAATGCATGGGGCATGGGTTCCATCCCTAGTTGGGGAACTAAGATCCCGCATGCCTCAGGCCAAAAACCAAACATAAAACAGAAGCAATATTGTAACAAGTTCAACAAAGACTTTAAAAACGGTCCACCTCAAAAAAAAAAAAAAAAAAAAGAACATAGCCCAGGATCTGGCTGGGGAAATAGTAGGTAAGTAATGGTCAAAGTGGACCAGGTTCCAAGGATCCAGGATGAGACTCTAACGCTCTTTTCACTTCACTGGCTACCTGGCTTTATATATACTATGTATATTCTTTTTTCTGTGCTGTGTGCAGTGGTTAGTGGTAAAACGTGGTCCTTGATGTCTAAAACATTTTAGCTTTTGGCAGGTGGGGAGACTTCTAAACCCAAGTCATTTGGAAGGAAATTGAGAAATTTTCTTGTTAAGTAGTTATTTGGGTTTATGTAACTATGTATATTATGTAGACTTATACAACTATGTATACTGGGCTTCCTTGGTGGCTCAGTGGTAAAGAATCCACCTGCCAATGGTTCAGGAAGAATCTAACTCAGTAAGATCCCCTGGAGAAGGAAATGGCAACCCACTCTAGTGTTCTTGCCTGGAAAATCCCATGGACAGAGGAGCCTGGTGGGCTACAGTCCATGACATCACAAAAGAGTTGAACCTGACTTAGTAATTAAACAACAACAACAACTATGCGTGTTATAGGAGATCCATTCAAAAATAGATTGGTGTGTTCTGGAGTAGATAAGCAGGGAAATAAGTGAAATAGGATGAAAATGGTACAGAAATGGCAATAAGCACATCTGAGGAGTGATCTGATTAAAGTGATAAATTTTACACTCCCATTAGGAGGGCTGTAAAGAAGAATTTATGGTTGTATGAAAGCTAATGGAAAATCAGTGAAGGATTTCCAGCAGACAAATGACTTCATGAAATTGGAATTTTAGAATGATTAATCTGATAACAGAAAATAGGATGAATTGGAGGATGGAGAACAAAAGGTTAAAATTAAGAGGGATTTACTGTAATGTAAGTGTAGGACAGTGAAGTATGCACCAGGAAGGGTGACTGTGAAAACCAAGAGCAGGATTTGGTGATGGATGAGCAGCAATGGGGAAGTGAGTTTCAGTGCATGACTCCACTGTGATAATTTAGGAGCTCATTCTGGAGGTGGAAGAACCTGATTATTCAGTTCACCAGTGGAAGTGTAAAATGTCAAAGTCATCATTTTATACATGAATCAGAGCTCCACTACCTTAATGAACTTATATTAGAAGGTTTTAGAATTTTACTTTGTACCTCTGAAAAGGGCCATTGTACTTTATTGTAGTTTTTAAACATACTTTGATTCACTATTTCTGATTAAAAAGCATACTCATAAAAATACACCAAGTGCTTCTGCTATTCATATACAATAGCTGCTGATATTTTGTTTTTATTTTCTTCTCTCTTCATTGCATTTGTGCATACATATGTGCATATGTGTGTGTATCAACACCAGGGTCATATATTTTTGCAATCTGCTTCTTTCTTCTTAAAGTTACATTGTAAGCATTTTCCTATGCCATTCAGTATTTTTAGAACATAATTTTAAACACAAAATGATATCTCTGTATATGAATAAGCAAGAATTTATTATCAGTGCTCTGTTTTCAACTTTTAGATTATTGCTATCTTGTCAATTCTTTCTTCTAATTGTCATCTTTGCACATGAATCTTTAATCACACTTTTTATTATTCCCTTACTTAGATTCTTAGAGATGTATATGTTAAGATTTTTTAATAAGCATTTCCAGATCACTTTCCCAAAAAAGCTGCACCAGTTTATATTACTGTATTAGATTGTACAGGCAAATCCTTGTTTTACATGGCTTTACTGGCATGGAAAAATATTACAGCTGTTTATGCTCATAGATGTGCTTTAGAATTATTTTATCAATTCCTTACACCTTACGCTCTTCCTCCTTTGTGAATATATCCTTTAACTATTGGTTTGGTGTAGCATGAAGCCTATCATTCTGGAAATAGTGAACTGTATTTTCAGAGACTTAATATAAAAGAAATTGTAATATGTTATATATGATACATTTTCCTCTAAAAATGGACTTCAGAAAATTCAAAGTGAGTGAAATGAAATTTTCAGTCTCACTTGGAATATTGAAAATGATTTTTTAAACTTATGAGTATTGTTATATAGATTGTCATTATAATAATATGCATTTCAATATAGATTTAAAAGATTCCTCAGATATAATTTTTAAATTAATAAAAATATTTTAAAAATACTATTCATACTAAAGTGGAATACTTATTATAGGTATACTACATACCAAGTTACTTCAGTCATATCCGACTCTTTGTGACCCCATGGACTAGGCTTCCAGACTCCTCTGTTCATGGGATTCTCCAGGCAAGAATATTGGAGTGGGTTGCCATGCCCTCTTCCAGGGATCTTCCCAACCCGAGGACTGAACTCAGGTATCCTGTGTCTCCTCCACTGCAGGAAAATTCTTTACTCCTGAGCCATAAAAATTGAATTGTACATAGAAGTTTTTGATAGCAGGGAAGTTCCAATGCAATACCTGGATATATGCGATATGATTTTTTAAGGTGATTAAATAATGAATAATTTTCTATTTGGGTGGTTTGTCTGGTGGCTCAGTGGAATCTGCCTGCCAGTGAAGGAGATGTGAGTTCAGTCCCTAGGTCGGGAAGATCCCTTGAAGAAGGAAATGGCAACTCACGGCAGCGTTCTTGCCTGGAAAATCTGATGGACAGAGGAGCCTGGTGGGCTACAGTCCATGGGGCTACAAAGAGTCAGACACAGCTAATGACTAAACAGCAATGACACCAACAAATGTTCTATTTGTGAGACTGAAATTGGATACCATTTGAAGTTAAGGAGTAGAGCATAAATCCTGAGCAAATATTTACAGCCAGTAACTATGTTTCTTAGGCATTTCATAAATATAGTTAAATCTCAGATTTTGTCAGGGAGATATAGAATGATGGATATCATGCCTTTGATAAAGGCAACACAGTTCATATTATATCTACTTTATAATTAGCCTAGAAAGTTCATGACGTCAATGTCAGTGATAATGAAGGATTTTGTTTTTTGTAGATTAGTGGCTACACACTCTAATAATAGTCCAAATATACAGAACCTCATAACTCTAAATAGTGTTATTAATTGATTTAAGAAAAAATAATTTTGGGTTTCAATTTATCAAGTTTTTTTGTTACCATTTAATAACTTAGATATATGTGATACAAATTTAGTTTACCTGTAGGGTTCATCCAAGATAAATTTTAATAAGATTTATTCTTCATATTGGTCATAAAAATAAGCCAGTACCTTCATAGTCAAGTCTGCAAAATAAGTAGGTTGAATTTAAGGTAGGGGAAAAAAGCTTTGGATGTTTTGAGGGATAAGCAAGGAATACAGGGAAGTTCAGAGTTTACCATTGTAGGTGTTTTCCTTTAGCTTATAAAGTTTTATGTAGAGTAATGGATTTGGATTGTTATGCCATAAACTATGTTACTTTATATTATGCTGCCATATATTGGACATGAATCTAGCTGTTTTTCAGTGTCCTTTTAAATGCTTAGTGGCTGGAAGCCGGAACAATGAGTTCATCCTCTTAAAAATAAAAGGAAAGAAAGAAAGAAGGAGAAAAGGAGAGAAGGAAGCAATGAGGGAAGGGGGAAAGGACAAGAGAATTAAAAGGAAATTTGAAAGTAGCTAGTCTTTACAAATTATAGAAGTAATGTATCTAAATTAACTTTATCAAGGTCAAAATTTCATTTACCCACAAAAAGGGGCTTCCTTTATTCCAAAAGAATCCATCTGCAATGCAGGAGACCTGGGTTTTTTGAACCCTGGATTGGGAAGATTTCCCGAAGAAGGGAATTGCAATCTACTCCAGTACTCTTGCCTGGAAAATCCCATTGACAGAAGAGCCCTTTGGGCTACAGTCCATGGGGTCACAAGAGTCAGACACAATTTAGTGATTAAACCACCACCACAAATAATACAAAAAAGAATCTGTGTTTTTCAACACTAACCTGATTTATTTGTTGACATTATGGCATGCTCCTTGGTTTAGAACTTCTGTATACGTTGTACTTAGATTGTTAAGTTGGGTTAAACCACCAGGGCCAAACCAGTCCAAGTGTTAGCTCTGTTGGGCATCAGTCCAACAGGGCTGATGAAGGGAAGTGCATGTTACTGAGCGTAGCCTTTATAGGCTTCCTGCTTAAGTCTGTTTTCTGGGGTTATAGCAGCAAAACTGCCACAAACAACAGAAATGTATTCATATCTCACAGTTCTGGAGACCAGAAATCAAGATCAAGGTGTCTTCAGGGCCACACTCCCTCCAAAAGCTCTACAGGAGAATTCTTCCTTGTCTTTTCCAGTTTCCAGTGGTTCCAGGCTTTCCTTGACCTGTGGCTACATCACTCCAATCTCAGCCTCCGTCTTCCTATGGCCTCCTCTGTGTTTGTGCGTTTTCATAAGAACATTCATCACTGGATTTTATGGCCCACCCAGCTAATCCACAATGATCTCATCTTCAGACCCTTAACTTAATTACACTTGTAAAAACCGCTTCTCCTAATGAGAAGCCTTGCATTCACAGGTCCTGGGGGGTTAGGGCAGAGACTTATCTTTGGAGGGCCACCATTCGACCCACTACACCTGTTTGGTCATGGAGGATTAGAGGCCTTGTCGTGAGGAAATATACCCAACATTAATTTCTCCTTGCATATTTTTGTGAATGTATAGTAACCTCTCAGTGAAGAAAAACTAAGGAGAAATGTAAAGTACTCTGTACACTGTTAGATATAGAAAATTATTTTTGTGCCTATTGCATTGTAAAGCTCTGGGATCCTAGCCCTTTCTTTGAAAGTGAGAATGATCATAACCACAAAATAATGAATTCTAAATTGTTGTTTCTATCCATTGTATCTTACCTTAGTTCCTTCAAAAATTTTCTAGATTCTGTAAATTTATTTGCACAGTTATACTCCTCTAGCCATTCTAAAAAATAGATTTTAAAAAATGAGAAAACACATGCCCTAGGTATATAGAGAAAAAAACCTCGTTTCCTCTGGAGAAAAGCTAATTTATTATATATATACATATATAATAAATTTAAAGTATATATTTATCTACATGTATAAATAAATAAAATGGCATATATATGCCATTCACACTATAGTTCGTACATATTTTTATATTATGCAGATTGTTTTTCCTATCTTTCAAAGTGTTTTAGTACTCTTGGATGAGTATAAACATCCTACAAAGTATCTCTTTGAAGGATACTTTCAACTTTTTATCTTCACAGAAAATCAGTTTAGTTAATACTATGTAAATTTACCATGAATTTGTCTGTGGAAATCTGAGGTGTCAAGCAGTAACCGAAATGGATGGTTAGAGCTCAGTTCTGCTGTAATTTGTGGAATAGCAATTTTTTTGCTCACTGCATTCTTTTAAAATACGCTTTTCAAACTTGTCTGTTCCACTCATAGTTGTGTCACTGTTTCTCAGCCTTTACGAACAGTGAAACGAGACAGCGGAGAGGAGACGGTTTTTCCATCCTGTAATCACTGCCTTTATAGTCATCGGGTTTTAATCCTTTCCACATCAGGCTCATATAAGGAAAGGGAAAGTTTCCATCACTTCCTGATTCCTGCATAAAATATCTATCTAAAAATAGATTGGTCTTTTACCTCACGCAATTCCCTTTTCCTCTTTCTCCACACATTCACACGTCGTTGGTCATATCCTTGAGTCATGTTTGTAAACACTGGAGAGCCCTTTCTTTCCCTTTTCTCATGCAGTTCCACAGTGTGAAGTTTTGGTTTTATTTTGATGTTGAATAATCATCAATGAATAACTGTGAACAGTGCTGGACAAGAGATAACAGGCTGAATAATTCAACTGAACAGGAAGAAAAAGGATTTAGAGATAAGGTGTCTCAAGTTTCAAACACGCAACTGTCCCTGTGTACGTATGTGATTTTCAGTGAAATATAATCACATTTAGCTTGACAGTTTATGGAACAAATGTTTTAATATAAATCTGTTTTCCCAGATTTTTATTTCTCAGTAAATGGCATTGAGAGAGTCGATCAACTTAATGTTCACGACACTCCAGAAGCATCAGGAACAGTGAAAGCTCAATGAAAAGCATTTTTTTTCTAAATTTAAGGTGCTATTTTAAAGTAACTATTTTCTTAACTAGGTTAACACAGCTTTGCAAAGCAATTTTCATCCAATTAAAAAATAATTTATGGGGGAAAACTCACAAATAAGTAAATAGTTTTCTTAAATATAAATTACTGAGTTTATAAAAATACATGATCTTGCTTAATCCTCACAGCAAAGCTCGGGAAGATAGTAGTATCAACTTTATTTTACAGCTCATTTATTTACAAATGAGTTGCTGAGAAATAAGAACAGCTGAAATGTAGATAAACTGGGATTGTGTGTGTGTGTGCTCAGTCACTCAGTCGTGACTGACTCTCTGCGACCTGATGGACTACAGCCCTCCAGGCTCTTCTGTCCATGGGATTTTCCAGCAAGAATACTGGAGTGGGTTGCCATTTCCTTCTCCAGGAGATCTTCCCAACCCAGGGATTGAACCCAGGTCTCCCGCATTGCAGGCAGACACTTTACCGTCTGAGCCACCAGGAAAGTCCAAGTATTCAAGGATAGTGCCTCTCTTATGGCTGGAACATAGGTGCTCAGTCATAATGTTGAGTAAATTCATATACACTGTGAGGAAATAGTCCAGGTATGCTGCAAAATCTCATGGCAAATAAATACTTTCCTCATGGCAGTTGCCACAGTTTTAAACCTAAAGGGTTGTTTGACTACTGTCTCTCATCCACCAGGCTACATACACCTTGTAAGAACAAGAGTTTTACTCACCATTATGTCCCCACTTCCTAGCATAGAGCTTAGATTGACGACTAATGATTATCACTGAAGGAATCAATGTGATGACAAGAGTAGTTTAAAAAAAAAACTTAAGATGATAGTGATCATTTCTCTAAAACTTCTGCTCTTCAGGGATTCCCTAATACTGTTGCTCTCTCTCTCTTCCTGCTTCTTTTCTTTCTTCACTTTTCCCCCTTCCAAATCTTTTCCTCTCTTTACTGACTTTTATTTGGCCAACATGCATAGAGAAAGGAATATGTGTCAGGCATGCTACTAACTGCTGCACTCATGTTAATGGATTTAATTCTAATAGCAGTCTTATGAGGTATGTATTATTATCATCTTTATTTTATATTTGAGGGTGTTGGGGGCAGCGGCCTCAGGGAACATACCCAAGGTCCCAGCGCGTGCACTTTAACTCAGGCAGTCAGGCCCCAGAGTCTGTGCTTTCCCCGCTGCCGCGGTCTGTTTCTTACTTGTCGCCTGTGCCTTTAAGCTGCATTTCAATAGAAATAAGCTCTATTCACTGCACCCCTCTGTATTGATTTATGCTCTCCAGTTTGAATTAATTATTTTTTTGTGCTTACCCTGTGTTAGTCATCCTTGATGTGAAAACAAACCTAAAACCTCAGTAGTCAACAGCAAACATGTACTTCTTGGTCCTGTTACATGTCAACAGAACAGCTTCTTTTCATAAAAAGAAGCAAGAAAAAAGAAGCTAATTCAGAGCAGCTCAAATGATTTTGCATTCATAAGATGTTTTGTGGAGAATATGCAGGTTAAAATTCAGTAACAGAGTGCTCCTCATTCTGCCTCAACAGATTTTTTTTAACTTTGAAGGGTTAAAAAACATTCGCGTGGCTTGTAAATGCCCAGAACCCATTGTTGTTGTTGTTTAGTCGCTCAGTTGTGTCCAACTCTTGCGATTCATGGGATTTCGAGGCAGGAATACTGGAGTGAGTTGCCACTTCTTACTCCGGCTATCTTCCCTGAGCCTCCTTTTTGCAGGCAGAGTCTTTACCACTGAGCCACCGGGAGAGCCTGCCCAGAATCTCTGGCAATTGCCTCAGTGTAATTTCAGTCAGCTCAGTTCATTAATAGTATTCCCAATGCCTCCTATGGAACTAGCCATATATAAAGAACTAAAAAAAATGATCGTGAGTTTGTTTATGGGGTAATTTTCTATTTTTTGAGATTGATAAGTTTCTTAAGAACAGGATTGTTACTCATCTCTAGCAAGAAGCATACTAACACATCGTAGGTAGCTAATGAATAGTGAATGATGAGCAGAGCAGCTGAACACATGATCTTTCCCTCTCTTCCATAGGAACTTCTACTTGCAGAAAAATGGGCTAAAATGAACAAGCTCCCCTTTCCAAAGATTGATCCTTACGTGTTCGATCGAGAAGGACTGAAGGAATGCTATGTTTTTAAACCCAAGAATCCTGATGTCGAGAAAGATTGCCCGACTATCATTCACTTTGTTCTGGCCAACATCAGCTTCAGAAAGTACAAGGCTCCAGGTACATCGGGAGTTACAGTCTGTAAGGCAGAAAGCTGGTAAAGCGTAAGAAGACATTAAGGCGGTTCATGCTGGCACTGCCATACCAGCTGTTACAACATTGAACACTTCCTTCACCTTGGTAAATGGCCGCCATCCTGAGACCCCAAGCACTCCCCCTCTTTCTCACCAGAGTCTCCTGAGTTCCTCACAATCCGGAAACTGAAGGGTGATTAACTAGCTCAATAAAGCCTCTGGGGCTTTACTCTGTAATCTCAGGTTATATTTGTTATGATGGATTGGTGCCCTTTTCATAGGCATTATTAAATATTTTGATTGCTACCTTCGTAAGGGAGGCCTTGTTTCAGAACAAATTGTGCAAAAAATTGTGGGAATGTTAACTGACTGTAAAAATTCATGAAATCTAGCAGTATAATATGGATAACAATTTCAGGTCACCATGTTACATTCCTTTAGAAAAAGAGAATCAAGTTCAAGTCACCGGCATTTTGTTTTGCCACATCCAAAGGAGTCTATGGACTCTTCTATATCCTGGAAGATACTGATTAACAGAAGGAGAGCTAGAGATTGACCGGCAAGATACTAAATGCCTCAAAGTTATATTATTTTCAGACCAGAAAATGTAGCTGTTAAAGAAAAGATGAAAAAATAGTCATGGAAGATTTGAGACTATGGGGAGGAAAGTGATCTTTTTCTAGATAGTGGATGAAGTCAGAGAAAAGGTCAATAGAGGTGGAGGTTCTCCTGAGTCATACTTCAACACAAAGAAGGAAGAATTAGCTGGAATTTTTAGTTATTGAACAGTGAAATACCTAAAGCATAGACAATTTTGAATTTTCTATCACTATTAGTTCTCAAAAACAGGTTGTGGAGGGGATTCTTGTGACATGAGGACAATTAATTAATATCTGGGTTTGGGTTCGACCAGAAGCAAATTCCAAGCAAAGGGTTCAAGTGCAAATAATTTATTTGGGTGAAGTTGGAAACCTTAGTAAGAGAGCTGAGAACTGCTAAAAGGAAGAAAGGCAGACAACAGAAGATGTGTTAGTAAGCCTGCTACCACAAGCAGAACCTGATCCTACTGGGAAACTCTAGGAAATGAAATGGACTCTATAGTCAAATCATGCTTTCCACTCACACAGCAGGTGGTAAGGGAACCAAGGAATTTATATACCACTACCATAGAGTCTTTGGTTGACTGCTTCCTGGGACAGAGGATTATTGACTGGAACTTCTAGCCTGCTGCTAATGAGCAAAACAGCCTTGAGCAGATACAGGGAGGGGTAGAAAGCCTTCAGGGCTTCCCAGGTGGCTCAGTGGTAAAGAGTCCACCTACCAAGCTGGAGACACAGGTTTGATCCCTGAGTTGGAATCTCAACTTCTCCCCTGGAGAAGGAAATGGTAACCCACTCCAGTATGCTTGCCTGGGAAATCCCATGGACAGAGGCACCTGGTGGGCCGCAGTCCCCACCAGGTGGGGCTGCAAAAGAGTCAGACACGACTTTGAAACTGAACAGGAGCAGCGGAAAGCCCTTAGGCACACAGATGCAGGTACTGGCGATTGGAAGGTGCCCAGTCAGAGTACACAGAAATGGTCAAGTCCAGGGTAAGTGAGCAGAAGCCTCAGAGTGTGAACTAAGGATTGTATGACTCCTGAAGGGGCTTCCAGGCTGTGTTTATGGCTATTTGTATGTTTTATGCCATAGACTTTAGAGATACTTTGTGGTTTTCGAAATAACATCATTTGAAACTCTTCTTATATTTAGGTGTTCCAAGAGAAACTAATGAAGAGAAAGAAATAGCTGATTTTGATATTTTTGATGACCCTGAATCACCATTTTCAACCTTCAACTTTCAATACCCAAATCAAGCATTTAAAAGGCTGCATGATCTCATGTACTTCAATACCCTGAACAACATTGATGTAAGTATCTCCTATGATCATTGACAATGTCAAATATTTCCATATCACACGAACATAGCAATACCTCATTTTAATTCATTAAAAATAACTTTTATGAATGATACCACCCCAAAATGTACCATTTTCATTTCTGTGAATTCTAGTAATCTCCAGAAGAACCCCATAAAATTCACAAATAAGGAACCCAGTACCTCCAAATTGGCAGAGCCCACATTTTATGCTATTGTTTGAAGGATTAGTTAATCCTCAGCTTCTTTCCCGAGGTATCTAGTAGGTTTATCATATGATAAAGTAAACTGTAAGTGGGAAGAAAAGTGATACAATGGAAATACGAGTAGAGAAGTGAGTATTACCAGAAGTGTGATTAATCTGCAAAAATAGCATGAATTTTAATGAACAGACTCATGCTTTTAAATGTCTTTTTGTTTTTGTGGATCTTGGAAATGTCTCCTGAAGTAGCAGTCTCTCCAAGTTTAGCCCTGAAGATATCAAGTGTGCCTTGCTTTAGAAACATTAAAACAAGTCATTCTCTTCAGTGTTATTCCTATCACGAGTATATCTGCTGCTAAGATTCTGTATCTGTGTAAAATTCTTTAGCTGCTAACTCACCATTTAGGACCACTGTTGTGTAATTGGAGTCATGTTGGCTTGTGGTTCCACATCATAGTGTCTGACAAATGATGATCAGTGGTAAAAGTCCAAGTTCATGAGTCTACTTGGATTTTGTACGTTAGAAAAAAACATAAAAGAAAAAGAAAGAAAAATTAAATGAAGAGGAAAAGGCATCACACCCGATTTGCCAGTCCTTTTGGAGATTGTATGAATGGAGTAAAAGAACGAACCATGTGTGAATGAGTCTTCTGTGCATATGAGATTACATTAGATTTTTGTGATCTACTAGAATTCTGGAAACATCTAGTTTGCTTGTTTGTTTAGTTTGGTCTGAAACTAGTAATGATCAATTGTGTACAGTTGTAACAGTTATGCCATAATTTATTTATTAATCAATATCTTTAATTTTTTTAAACATATGAAAATTTCCCCAATAACCGTCAGTTTCTGCAGCTCCAAAGTGTTTCTTGTTAGTGTTCATTTGTGAATAATATGGGGCAGTTCAAGTAAAACATGAGTAGCAACATTTATAGTACATATCATTTTCTAAATAGATTTATTCCTTTTCTTTTACCTTATTATTCAGTGAAAATCTGAAATCTGTATGCTACGTTGTTTCTGTGGTGATGGTGAAAATTTAAAGAACATTAAAAGAAAATCAACATTTTAATCTACGATTTTAGGGAGCAAACAGATATTCTCAGAATAGAGTTGTGTTTTATAAAACCTCATGCTGTTAAAACAAAAAAGAACTAAGGGTTAATAAAGTAATAATCCTATTTTTCCAGTATGAAGCCAGTAAACAAATAATTATATTGTCTTCTCATTGGGATGAAAAGTATTAAACTTGGTCAGTTGTCCTCAAATGGATTTAAAAAATAGATTATAGGAATGTATAAATACCCATTGGACTTGGGAAAATAAAAGGATACATACACAAACATACAAGTATATCTGTATATCTATGTATGTGTATATATTCATGTGTATATATATGGCATATATATACATATATGTGTATATAATTTACACAACTTCATCTCTCTCATTGTTTTCAGTTCTGGTTTACATAAAACTCACTAAGCTATTTAGGGAATGATATAGTTCTATTTATATATTTTACAAACATTCTTCAAAGTATGAAGAATTCATCTTTGTTTGACACATAGGTGAAAAAGTTAACACCTAAACAAACCCAGACTGAATCCCAAAATAACTGTCCTGACTTAGAGTTCATCAAACACAGATTTTTCACAAGCCATCCAATTAAGCAGGTTTTAATTACTTCTAAGAACTTGCCTGACACAGTAAGTAGAAGAAAGGTCATGGACTTTATATCATGTTTAGCTCTTAGATGGGCTATTTTTATGACTTTGAATATGCTACTTAAACTTTTTGAGCCTCAATTTCCTCATCTCTGAAACAAGTGTAACAGTACCTATCATGGTGGCAGTAGTGAATTTTCAATCAGGTGATGGATGAACAAACAGTTCCCTGCAAGCCGAAGCTGCTTAATAACTGGGAAGAATACCTATGTGTGTCTATATCCTGCACCATGATGGATCTATGTCAAGACCTTTGCGAATGGTGAGAAGTAAGAATATAAACAAGTCAGTACAGGTAATAGCAGCCTGGGCAGTAAATGCATATATTTTTGAAGGAATGAATTTAGGCTTCCCTCTTAAATTATATGGCCACTGAGATTTTTCTTGGGTGTGTATATGTGTGTGTGTGCCTCATACCCAGGTAAAACTTCCAGTTTTCACTGACATTTACCTCTCCTTTGATGATGCCCACTCCTTTAACCAGGAAGATATATTTTATCAGAATCAAAGCTTCTTGATAAGTGATGAGAAATAAAGAAGAGCCGAACTCTGAGCTAGGCTGCTAGGTCATTAGGCTCAGTCATGAGCTAAGTCACTCGCTCCCAACACCATTTGACGAGAGTAAGTGAGTAATTCATACAACAGCATCACAGCACATGCTTACTTGCCATAGACTGGCAGAGTTGCTCACCAGCTGTGGACACTGTGTATATAAACTCTTCTCACGCACAGACGTCTGGCTGCCCGTCCCGTGGAGGCAGTTTTCAACTTTGTGGCCACCACCACTGTGACTTAAGGCGAATTTTCATCTTCGATTCACATTCCGACTTAAACCTTGACTCTGAAAAGACCAACCTGTCTCTGAAAGCTATGTGCTTCGTTGCTTCATTTTCCAGAGATCTCAGTGGGCCTGCTTCACTGAAGCTGAATTCCAGCTCATCTTAAGAAGCTTCTGTTTCTTTTCACTTTGTGACAGCAGGCTGGGTTTCTCATCAGCGTCGGGTTTCTGCACTTACTCAGTCCTCCCAAATTCTTTCTCACTGAACATTGCTCAAGTGCTTTTACAGTGGCAGCATATCAATTTTTTTTTGTCTTTTTGTCTGTCTTTTTTTAAGGAAACCTAACATATAGTGACTTACACTGGTACACAGGTGGTATGTGGAAAATGCAGAGGCTTTGGAGTCAGACCAAATTTGGTGCTCAAATTTTTGCTGTGTGACCTTGGGCATGTTGGTTAACTTTTCCAAACTTTACTTTCCTCATTTGTAAATGGAAGCAGTGATATATATTTTACAAGATCGGGATGAGGATTAAGTAAAGGAATATAATTTAAGAGCTTGGCATGTATGAGACACTCAATAAACTGAAATGTGTAATATTGATAAGGATGTTAATTTTTATCCGTGTTTATATGTATCTTCTGCTTTTAATTATAAATTTAAACCTTTTAAAAGCAATGGCTTGCCTTATTTACCTTGTATCCTCCAGAGATACTGATCACAATGGCCAGTACCAAAGTAAATATGTAATAAAATGTCCATGAATTATTTAGAAAATGTCATCGACTTACTGGCTGAAACTGTTGAAGAGTTTAATGTGATAGGAGGAGGGGGTAGAGAGTGTCAGGATACAGGCCTCTGGAGGCAGATGCCTGACCCTGGAGTAACTCCATGAAATGCATGCTGACCAGGTAACGTGGTTACATGCTCTACCCATAAACTGCCACCTTGATCTGGAGGTAACACACCTTCCAAGGTTTCTTTTCCAGGAACTTGATGATTCAATTATCCCAGGAAAATTACTGTTACACAGTCTCACTCATTCAATGTATTAACTTAGCAGGCATGCTATAAAAACAGTGACAGTTTATTCAATAATACACCAATGCTGCGTAATCATGAGCTTTTAAAATCCTTTCTCCAATGATCCTATAAAGTATTCAATATTAGGTGTTAACTAAAATGAAGAAAGGGCTTCCCTGGTGACTCAGCTGGTAAAGAATCCGCCTGCAATGCAGGAGACCTGGGTTCGATCCCTGGGTTGGGAAGATCCCCTGGAGAAGGGAAAGGCTACCCACTCCAATATTCTTGCCTGGAGAATTCCATGGACTATATAGTCCATGGGGTCACAAAGAGTTGGACACAACTGAGCAACTTTCACTTTTCACTCAAAATGAGGAAAAACATATATCCATAAGTATTTGTATCTACTTCTTTATTTGTTGATATTTCCTCATCATGTTAAGAGTATTTAGGTACAAGTTAAAGTTTTTATCTTTTACAAAATAATTTAGAAATTATTATATATCATAGCCTTTTAAAAGTGTGATATCTCTAGACATTTCTTTGTTTTTAAATTGAAGTATAGCTGATTTCCCTAGAGAAAGGAATGGCTACCCACTCCAGTATTCTTGCTGGAGAAGTCCATGGACAGAGGAGCCTGGTGGGCTACAGTCCAAGAGACTGAACAGTCAGATACAACTGAAATGACAGCATGCACACACGCATAGCTGATTTACAATGTTAAAGTTCAAGTTAGTTTCAAGTATATAGCACATTGATTCAGTTATATATATACACATATATGTGTACATATATATATATATACACATATATGTGTACATATATATATATATATATATATATATATCTGTCTCTCTCTCTATATATATATATATGTACATATCTGTCTCTCTCTATATATCCCTTTTCATGTTCTTTTCCCTTTTAGGTTACTACAAAATATTGAGTATAGTTCCCTGTGCAGTATACTAGGTCCTTGTTGGTTATCATGGCCTTAAATACTAGGCCCAAATTGATTTACCTTTAATTCTACCTATAATCTTTTTACATCTTATTTATTTATTAATTCAACACATATTTATTGACTGTATACTGTGCCAGGCACTGTTTTAGGAACTAAGGATAAATAATGCACAACATGAAAAGTACAAGGAAAAGTTTTGAGTGCTTGATATAAACCACACACATCCTTTCCAAATCCTGAGCACTCAGAGCTGGCCTGTGAGGGAGGTGTTTTTATTTCTCTGTGAGACAACTGAGTCATGGATTATTGTGGCTGATTTCCAGAAGACACACAGTTTTGTTGAGGGGCTGAGATGGGGTCACAGGTTGTTTTGTTCTGTTTTTCCTCACTCTTTCCTCACTTTTGAACCATCTGTCTCTCAAGCAGCCTTATTTCCTAGTTACTCCCTACACAGCCTCCTTTCCAGCCAGCCTACTTCCCAGATGTTTCCTGTGCATGCCTTCCGCCTCTGTGTGAAATTATCCTTTTACTGAGAAGACCCGCTCTTTCCACTCCAGGTATCAAATCCTGCTTGTCCTTCACCTCAGCTCAAGTCTCGTTGTCCCCACGGGTTGAGCTTTATCCTGTTTAATTTGATCTCCAGTGAGCACCTTCTGGACAGACATTAATCTTACAAATATTTATTCTTTCCCTTCCGTCTTCTAAGTGCTGGAATCGAAAATGACGAGACTAATAAGGCCTTTGCTTTCATAACACTTCAGTTTTTATTCAGAAGGCAGGCATTAACGAGCAAATCCACATTAATTTAGGCCAGACTATCCTCTTTCCTTTTGTTATATTTAGAAGTCTTCTTTCTCTGGCAGAATATACTGTAACTTTCTTTTGAGGCTCATTTAAAATTTTCTATTCTGAGAATTCAGTGCTTACTTGTGGAGTGTTTCCAATCTCATGTTTCTAAGTTCGTTCCTTTTGGGGAGTGATGACATTTTGCATGTTTTCTTACTTTTTGCCCTTATTGCCAAATATTTAAAGGATCTGGCAGATTGGGAGACCATTAAATGGCACCAGAAAGATGACCCGTGTCTTATTTGGGGATAGGTGATGGACAGGGAGGCTTGGCGTGCTATGGTTCATGGGGTCGCAAAGAGTCAGACATGACTGAGCGACTGAACTGAACTGATGTGGATGGAGGAGGTTGAGATCTGAGGATCTGTGCTAGAATGACACTGATGGGAAGGATTGGAGTTTCAGTGACGTTCAGAGGGGACTGAAAAAATAAAAAGAGATATAAACACTATTTACAACGGAGGCTTCCCTGGTGACTCAGACGGTAAAGAATCTTCCTGCAATGCAGGAGACCTGGGTTTGATCCCTGGGTCGGGAAGATCCCCTAGAGAAGGAAACGGCAACCCACTCCAGTATCCTTGCCTGGAGAATTCCATGGACTGGGGAGCCTGGCAAGCTACGGCCCATGGGATTGCAAAGAGTCGGACATGACTGAGTGACTATATCTCCTATTTATAATTACTCCTACTCTAATAAGAAAATAGAAAGGCTCAAACATAACTTAATGCCTTTTTGAACATGTCTAGTTGTACCACGTATCATGCCAAAAGGTTTGAATTTAGCAACTGATGTAGTATTAAGCTCAGCCATTCCTGTTGATACATCACAACCAATGAGTATTTTCTGCAATAGTCTGAAATCCTGGTTAATGGTTTCATAGTGTTAATGTGCCCCCTAGTGGTTCAGCTTGCATATTCTAATTGCATGTGATTCGGGTTTTTCAGAGTTATAAATGTGGATATCCATTTTCCTTGATAAGAATGACCTTTTATTAAAAGTATCTGCCAGATTCCACCTATGATAAACCCACTAATTTGTGATATTCATATTGTTGTTTTTGCTCGAACATTGATATTTTTTTTGTGTGTGCTCATGAATTCATTGTAAAGGGGTTGACTGCAGTCATTATCAATGTAATGTCCTCAGTGATCTTTTATATATTTTAAAGGTTTTTAGGTACTTGGGACGTAAATAGCTGATTTTTAATTTTACTTGGGTTCTCTGAAATGAGGGTTGGCATGTCTCATGTTGCTTTGGTGCTCTTTTCAGGAGAAACTAGCTAAAAACTTGCTGACATGATTTCTAGAATGACAGTGAGATTAATTAAAATGAGACATAGTAGGGCACATTTGATAGTGGGATTGATTTGCTGACTTTTACCACAAAAAATCTGCTATTGGCTATATATGGTGGGTTTATTTCTAGTAAATATTACAGCCTCCCACCTAAGGTAAAGCTCCTAAATTTTCTCATGTGTGGTTAGTGAAAATACCAACAATAAATAGATGCTAGTTGTGAAATGTTTCCTATATGCCAGGCATTAATAAATGATCTCCAGTTCCTGCAAAAGCCCAGATTAATATTATTATTTCCATTTTAAAGAAGAAGAAATAGCCTGGGGGATATAAGTTAATTCCCCTTGATCTCCACAGCCAAGAAGTCCCTGTGCCTGGAGGCCATCTAACAAGGTCTCCGTTATAGACCTGAAGCCCCCTCTTCTGTTTCTGTAGAATTATGTTTCCCTGACTCATGGGAAAGATGGGGTCAGTGGATATCTGCTTTACTTAAAAGACTCACTAACATTTGAACTCATCTTTTTCAGTAGACAATTATATATATAATTATATATAGACTGTAAAATTATAATTAAATTGTAACTTTTAATTATGATTATAAAATTATAATTAAATTGGGAAATTATAAAATAAAGCTAAAATTAAATTAAAATTATATATATAATTGTCTTCTGGAAAAAACTCATATAAAATTAAAAATTACAAAGCAAATAAAGGTGTCACATTCCCATGATAAACCCCTCTTCCTAGAACATGACAGTTTGTTTAAAGTTATCATTAGAGAACAGAGGGCCCTGCCCAGCGGGTCTCACAGAAGTCACAGAAGATTAATGTAGGTTAGCATCACCCAAGTCACACATTTCTCCCAGCTTGCCCGTGGAGACTGGATGAGGAAATGGGAAATCCCTACACATCTCCAAGGCCAAGTGGGCCATACCAGCTCTGGGTGGGAGGAGCTATGATGTTGTAAACTTCTCAGACTTGCCTTATTTATAGATAGATAGACAGATGAAAAGTGATAGATAGGTTATGTAGATAGATAGAGATATGTATATCTTGGCCAAACAACTGTTTCAGTGAGTTCCGAATAACACTAATTATACATCTTTTGCCTCTATTTGCAGGTAATAAAGAATGCTATAGTCGAAAGCATTGAATATAGAAGGCAGAATCCGTCTCGTTGCTCTGTTTCCCTCAGTAGTGTTGAGGCAAGAAGATTCTTCAACAAGGAGTTTCTAAGCAAACCCACAGCATAGTTTGTGTACTGGAAAGGGTAGCAATTTCTGATGCAGAGGCAGTTTGAAATTCCACAACTGGATTTAAAAGCCCAGGACAGGTATTAGCACTGATCTTAAGAGACTGGTTGATACTCAAAGTTGCAGTTACTTAGCTGCATGAGAACAATACTTGTAAAACTTTGCTAGATTGACAGATGATGTCGATTTTGTAAAAATATAACTCAGCTACATTTTCTATCAGTATGAATTTCCTGATGCAAATGTAGGGACATATACTGTATTTTTTAGACATTCCTCACCAACTATCTATGTGTCCTCTTTTTAAAAAGGTGGTTCCTTTTTTAGAATATTTAACAGTTCAGTCTTTAAAAGTAAGACTTTGTATTGTGTGTGAGTGTAATTCACTGACTGGATTTATTCATGCCATGAGACAACACTATTTTTTATTTATACATGCATATATGAAATAAATACATCTGTATACAAATAAACAAGAGGTAACTGAGTTTTTGTTATCTTTAATGAACTATTGCACTGTGGCTATGACAGATGTTCAGACTCATGGCTTTCAGACACAAAAATTGTTAACCCTAAACTCAAATGTGAAACAACATTTTAAATCATGGTGATTTTTCTTAGACGAGAAAGTATGTGTTTTTTGAGCAAATGGTGTTTATTTATTCAGAATATAGGGAAAAAACATGTAACCCCTTCTAGTTTACTTTGCTGATACTATCCTATTTGTGCAACAGACAGCAGTTGACCTCAGAGAAAAATCCAGAAGAGTGACAAGTGCTGAATCTGAAAGACTTGTCTTAGGGACAGTCTGTTTTGCATGACTGTGGCTTGTTATTGTTGAACTGCTAACATTCAGAGTTAGTATCCCATATAGAAGGGCTTCCTCACTTTTCTTGCCCTGAGTCTACCATTCTTTAATCTCTCTGTTCATGTGTCTTTTTTCCTCTCACCTTTCATTCACGTTTCTACCCGTGAAGAAAGACAAGGTAACAGGAAGGGAACCCCTGAAAGTTCATTCGTTGGTTGATCCCTGCACATGGCGAACGATTGCCCTCTACAGGCCATCAGGCGTGTTGCAGGGTCTGAGGACACAGCATCGGACAACAAGGACGAAAGTGCCTACCTTCACGGACCTTGGGCTTCCCTGGTGGCTGAGGTGGCAAAGAATCTGCCTGCAATGCAGGAGACCCAGCTTCAATCACTTTCACACTTTGAAGGCCCTTACTTCCTAATGGAGATGACCAACAATAAACTGTACAAATAAGTCCCTAGAATGTTAGCCCCAGGGAAGATCACACTGAGATGGTGGTTGTTGCTGTTTAGTCGCTAAGTTGTGTCCAGCTCCTTTGCAACCTCATTGACTGTAGCCCACCAGCCTCCTCTGTCCATGGGATTTCCCAGGCAAGAATACTGGAGCTGAGTGGGCAGGATCTGTGGATATTTAAGGGAAGAACACACCCAGCAGAGGGGATTGCAGATACATATGCTCTCAGGTAGAGCGCCAAGCATGTTCCAGGAAAAAGAAAGAGACCAATGTGCCCAGAACAGAGTGGGAAATGTAAAAAATTAATTTTCACTTATTTTTTTCAAGATGTGGCAATACTGTTTATATTTCATTTGTCTTTCAAAATACCCCCTGGGAAATAACAAGACCAGAAAGCTTCCCTTGTAGCTCAGTCGGTAAAGAATCTGCCTGCAATGCAGGAGACGTGAATTCAATTCCTGGGTTGGGAAGATTCCATGGAGAAGGAAATGGCTAGCTTACTCCAGTATTCTTGCCTGGAGAATCCCATGGACAGAGCAGCCTGGCGGGCTACAGTCCATGGGGTCACAAGAGTCGGACATGACTTAGTGACCACACCACCACCAGAGAGCTTGAGAGACTTGTCCAAGATTACTAAAGTCTGAGCTGGTGTCCCACGCCTTTGACTTCATGGCATTTATATCATAACTGATGGTGCTTCCAAGAAATTAATTAGATGGAAACTTTAGAGACTAGTGATTATAAAACCAGAATGATCTAGGATCCTTGCTTTCTCTTTGTTCACAGGCTTCTGGTTTCTTAAATGCCATTAGCTACAGAGGCTCCTTAATTAGTTCAGTGTTAACAATTTGTTCATTTATAAATTTGCTAGAGTTCTGATTTTATAAAAACACATTTTGATGGCAAATTGAATCTACAAATGCGTTTTTTCATCCTATCATCTCTGACTCAATGAATGGCTGATAAGTGAGATGTCCTCTTAGTCTTCCTGCAAATTGTCCACCTGCACCGGTAATTTTGGCTTAGTTCTTTGCTTTTTTGACATAAGCATTTGCTTGTTGTTCATGTTCTTGACCGGGACCCTACTTTACTTCACTCAGTACGGGCTGACAAATTTCAGGTAACTTTTTTTTGTTAAGTAATAAAAACACTAAGATAAAGTTTAGTGTGTGTGCATGTATATGTGTGTGTGTACCTAGACACATATTTCATTTCTATGAAAGAAAATTTTAGACACCAGTGCTTTATTCTGATATTGAAAACCTTCATAAAAAATTTTGGCAGTCATTCCTCTTTCTTTTCTTTTCCTCCTCCACTCTTTTTAATTCCTAGACTATTTCATCCTAAAGCCATCAGGTGGGGCAGAGACAGGTAGGCAGAGATGGTGATGGTCATGGAGCCACCATGAATCAAAGTAGGACATCAGAATAAGCACAGTGTCAGAAGACATCCAGGTAGAGGAAGAGCACTGACGATGAAAATGGAAATTAATTAAATGTATTAAGTGTAATGGAAGCCAGGTTTCTCATCTCAGAGGAAGAATGAAATTCCCAAAAAATATGCTAATGAAAACCAGAATGTACTCAGTAGTATTAGGTTGAAACGGAAAGTATCAGCATCCTTAGCTCTATCTACTTAATGCTGACAGATCTCCTCCAGAGGGATCATCTGCAGGGAAAGTCTCTGAGTGGCACTGACTTCTCCTGGTTCACCGATGCTTTTATTTAAAGGGTCACAATGGCAAATACCGTGCTGGATATGCTATTGCAATCCTGTTGATATTGTTGAGGCAGCGTACTTCCCTATGACCATGTTGACCCAACAGGATGAATTATATACTCTTACATAATTTTGTACTTTAACCAAGGGCAAAATTGCCAATATTTACACTGACAGTGGACATATTTTGAAGTAGTTCATGATTTTGGAATGTTGCGGAAGTAACATGTCTTCCTTACTTGCAGCAGAAGTAAAATTTAAAATGGCCCTTATGGCCAGGAATTATGGAATACGACATTGTTACCTGCCATTTTAGCTCTTAGTAAGATTCTGGGGCATTCTACACTTGACTTTCTGGAAGCTAGAGGAAACCACCTTGCTAACCTTTCTACAGGATTGCTTCCTTTCAAGGAAACATCAGCCGCCAGATCTCTGTCACGGTCTGAAGGGATATGTCCTCAAATGGTAACTTAAGAAAAATTAGCTAGAAAAACCCAGTTATTGGCCTCAGAAAAGGAAAATTAGATTTGAAATTCAAAAAATACTGGTTTGGAAAAGGAGAAATACTGGTTCAGATCAAATAATAACCTACCCCTACTACTAAAACCCACCCCTCCCCCACTGTAAATGCATTCAAATCTTGCCGTATTGACAAAATAAGAGGACTCCTGAATCAGTGCAGTGGGTGGCGGGGGGGACATTAACACAACCAAAAGTGTGCCTGCCTCACTTGTTCTACCTGTCTGAAACACGACCCGAGGAAGCCTGATCACACTGCTTCCTGACATTTCAAACTGCCTATCTGACATTTCAAATTCGCCCATTTCAAATGGACCATCCAAACTGGCAATTGGATCTCACACAACTTCCTCATTCAATGGGCATAATTTGTGTTAGTCATGGTCTGTGTGTTTTTGTGGGCTTCTCAGGAGGCTCAGTGATGAAGAATCCATCTGCCAATGCAGGAGACCCGGGTTCGATCCTTGGGTTGGGAAGACCCTCTGGAGGAGGAAATGGCAACCCGCTCCAGTATTCTTGCCTGGAGAATCCCTTGGACAGAGGAGCCTGGTGAGCTATAGTCCATGGGGTCACAAAAGAGTTGGATAGGACTCAGTGACTAAACAACAACAATGATGATCAGAAATGTTTAAAGGCTGCTGCTGCTGCTGCTGCTAAGTCGCTTCAGTCGTGTCCAACTCTGTGTGACCCCCTAGATGGCAGCCCACCAGGCTCCCCCGTCCCTGGGATTCTCCAGGCAAGAACACTGGAGTGGGTTGCCATTTCCTTCTCCAATGCATGAAAGTGAAAAGTGAAAGTGAAGTCGTTCAGTCGTGTCCGACTCTTAGCGACCCCATGGACTGAAGCCTTCCAGGCTCCTCTGTCCATGGGAGTTTCCAAGCAAAAGAGTACTGGAGTGGGGTGCCTTTGCCTTCTCCAGCTTAAAGGCTACTTATTTTTAAAAGAATAATCACACCACTTATTTTGTCTGGTGACTCCGTACCTGGGAAAGCACATTTTAGGGATTGGCACAGTATTTTTTGCTGATGGGATAATGCATGGTAAACAAAATAAATTCATTTTGAAGGACACATATGAAATGAAGAACCTTGTAATTAAGGAATTTATGATATTTTTGTTGAGTAAAAAAGAAATATGAAATACCTTTAGGATTTCTGAATTGTGTGCTAATTATCATGTACATTTTGGGAAGGGCAAGAAGAATATGGGCTTCAGCATTTACAGGTGGGTTCATGAAGCCATGCCCTGGAGAAGGAAATGGCAACCCACGCCAGTATTCTTGCCTGGAGAACCCCATGGACAGAGGAGCCTGGTAGGCTACAGTCCACAGGGTTGCAAAGAGTTGGACACGACTGAGCGACTTCACTTTCATGAAGCCATGCGAAGTTAAGAGAAAGTCATAAGTCTGAGTAACTGCATGAATTGAGGTGCAAAGATGAAACAGCTTGGCCCACTGGTCAGCTATGAGGTAACTCCCTCCTGGCTTAGGGAGTGTGTGTTGATCAGCAGGTGGATGGAGTGGGGACCACACAACTAGATGTAACTTACTGCCAAAGTCTGAAATTTCATATTTGCTGTTATGTTCAGAGGTGTTTGCTGCTGCTGCTGCTAAGCCGCTTCAGTCATGTCCGACTCTGTGCGACCCTGTAGACGGAAGCCCACCAGGCTCCCCCATCCCTTGGATTCTCCAGGCAAGAACACTGGAGTGGGTTGCCATTTCCTTCTCCAATGCATGAAAGTGAAAAGTGAAAGTGAAGTTGCTCAGTCGTGTCCAACTCTTAGCAACCTCATGGACTGCAGCCTACCAGGCTCCTCTGTCCACGGGATTTTCCAGGCAAGAGTACTGGAGTGGGTTGCCAGTGCCTTCTCCGCCAGAGGTGCTTATTAAATTATTAAATACACATATGCAGGCATATATATGTACTTAGAAGAGAGCTATACATGGACCAGGCTTCCCAGGTGGCACTGGTGGTAGCCACCTGCTAATGCAGGAAACATAAGAGATGTGGGTTCGATCCCTGGGTGGGGAAGATCCCCTGGAGGAGGGCATGGTGACCCACTCCAGTATTCTTGCCTGGAGACTCTCATGGACAGAGGAATGTGGCAGGTTACAGTCTAGAGAGTCACACAGAGTTGGACACAACTGAAGTGACTTAGCACATGTGCATGCATACGTGGACCAATCATAAAAACGCCAGGAGCTAAGGATTAAGATGAAAACAATTCTGTGATCTTGAGGTCCTTATGGGAACAAAACAAAACAGAAATAAAAGCAAAAACACAGTAATGCTTTGCAAGCCCAATGATCCAAGAGCCTTACTTTATATACCCATTAATAAATGAGAAAACGGAGTATAGCTCCTGTGGTGGAAAGTAATCCTCCTCAAACCTGTAATTTGCTCCCATTTATTTCCCTCATAAATTGCAAGCAGATGTGATGTAAGTTATTGCTGAATCAAGATGAGAAGTACCACTTTCTTATGTGAAATTCCTGAGATTTAGGAGTCATTACACTGGCATTTAAGTAGCCTATGCCGACTAATGTGTTTTATTATGAAAACCTTCACATCTTTCAAATTCCAGACTTACTAAATCGATATGGTTCATATTACATAAAGGATTCATAGCTTTACCAAGAGAGTTAATGTTAAGGCATCAAGAAAATGGAGCATGCAAACTGAATGGTCCTGATGAGGCATTTTTTTGCATGATACCCTTGGGATAAATTTCTTACTCTGTGTTTTGTTTGCTCACCTATAAAAGGGGGAATAAGATTATATGCTTTTATATTCTCATAAGATGACTATGACTATCAAATGATAAAGGGTGTATAAAAAGTTTAATTAATCTCCAAAATGTACAAGCAACACATGCAGCTCAATACCAGAAAAAAAAAACCAACCCAATCAAAAAGTGGGCAAAAGACCTAAACAGACATTTCTCCAAAGAAGACATACAGATGGCTAATAAACACATGAAAAGATGTTCAGCATCACTCATTATTAGAGAAATGCAAATCAAAACCACCAGGTGAGATATCATCTCACACCAGTCACATCAAAAAGCCTACAAGCAATAAATGCTTGAGGAGGTGTGGAGAAAAGGGAACCCTCTTACACTGTTGGTGGGAATGTACACTGGTACAGCCACTATGGAGAACAGTGTGGAGATTCCTTTAAAATCTGGGAATAGAACTGCCATCACTTCAGTTCAGTTGCTCAGTCGTGTCCGACTCTTTGCGACCCCATGAATCGCAGCAAGCCAGGCCTCCCTGTACATCACCAACTCCCGGAGTTTACTCAAACCCATGTCCATCGAGTCCATATGACAGCAATCCCACTCGTGGGTATACATCCCGAGGAAACCAGAATTGAAAAAGGCACATGTATTCCAACGTTCATTGCAACAGTATTTACAATAGCTAGAACATGGAAGCAACCTAGATGTCCATCAGCAGATGAATGGATAAGGAAGTCGTGGTACATATACACAATGGAATATTAGCTATAAAAAGGAACACATTTGAGTCAGTTCTAATGAGGTGGATGAATCTGGAGCCTATTATACAGAGTGAAGTAAGTCAGAAAGAGGACAAATAGTGCACATTAACGCATATATATGGAATTTAGGAAAATGGTTCCGACGGTCCTACATTCATGGCAGCAAGGGAGACACAGGTATAAAGATTTGGACTCATTGGAGAAGGCAAGAATGGATGATTTGAAAGAACAGCACTGAAGTGTGTATATTACCATATGTAAAATAGATGACCAGTGCAATTTCAATGCATGAAGCCGAGCACCCAAAGCCAGTGCCCTGGACAACCCAGAGGGATAGAGTGGGGAGGGAGGTAGGAGGGGGGTTCAGGATGGAGGGGACACATGTTTACCTGTTGCTGATTCATGTGGATGTATAGCAAAAACCATCACAATATTGTAAAGCAATTATCCTCCAATTAAAATTAATTAATTAAGAATTGACAGCAACAAAACTTTAACAAATACAAGGTCTTTTTTTGAGACTTATTTTTTCTTTACAGAAGATATTTCCTCAAGAATCAAGAGACCAAGTATAAGACTTAATTGTTAGCACCCCCAATAACTGAAAATAAATGAGAAATTATTAAATATTGATGAATAACAAGATATTTAATCAGTATATAAAACTCATAAGAAACACTGAGAAATATATTTGCATGTAAGTGAATCACTTCATGGCAAATAGATGGGGAAAAAATGGAAACCATGACAGACTTTATTTTGGGGAGCTCCAAAATCACTGCAGATCGTGACTGCAGCCTTGAAATTAAAAGATGCTTACTCCTTGGAAGAAAAGCTATGACCAACCTAGACAGCATATTAAAAGCAGAGACATTACTTTGCCAACAAATGTCCGTCTAGTCAAAGCTATGATTTTCCCAGTGGTCATGTATAGATGTGAGAGTTGGATTTATAAAGGAAACTGAGTGCTGAAGAATTGATGCTTTTGAGCTGTGGTGTTGGAGAAGACTCTTGAGAGTCCCTTGGACTGCAAGGAGATCCAACCAGTCCATCCTAAAGGAAATCAGTCCTGAATATTCATTGAAGGACTGATGCTGAACCTGAAACTTCAATACTTTGGCCACCTGATGCAAAGAACTGACTCACTGGAAAAGACCCTGATGCTGGGAAAGATTGAAGGCAGGAGGAGAAGGGGACGACAGAGGATGAGATGGTTGGGTGGCATCACGGACTTAATGGACATGAGTTTGAGCAAGCTCCGGGAGTTGGTGATGGACAGGGAGGCCCTGCGTGCTGCAGTCCACGGGGTTGAAGAGAGTCGGACACGACTGAGCAACGGAACTGACTGAAATTCTCGGTTTGACCACTAGATGGAAGCATTCTTCCAAAATTGTTCTACATTAGCACGTCTTCATACTATAAAGAATCCGCCTGCAATGAGGGAGACCAGGGTTGGATCTCGCGATAGGGAAGATACCCGGGGGGAGGGTATGGCAACCCAGTCCAGTAACTGCTCTCACATCTGGTCAAGGCTATGGTTTTTCCAGTGGTCATGTATAGATGTGAGAGTTGGACTGTGAAGAAAGCTGAGTGCCGAAGAATTGATGCTTTTGAATTATGGTATTGGAGAAGACTATTGAGAGTCCCTTGGACTGCAAGGAGGTCCAACCGGTCCATCCTAAGGGAAATCAGTCTTGGGTGTTCATTGGAAGGACTGATGCTGGAGCTGAAACTCCAATACTTTGGCCACCTGATGCAAAGAACTGACTCATTGGAAAAGACTCTGATGCTGGGAGGGATTGAGGGCAGGAGGAGAAGGGGACGACGACAGAGGATGAGATGGTTGTGTGGCATCACCGACTCGATGGGCATGAGTTTGAGTAAACTCCAGGAGTTGGTGATGGACAGGGAGGCCTGGCGTGCTGCAGTCCAGGGGGTCGCAAAGAGTCAGACACGACTGAGCGACTGAACTGAACTGAACTGAACTGCTCTCAACTTTTTTCCTGACCTTCATCCTAAGGGCAAAAGAGGTCCATTTCTCCTCTATGGTTCTTTCCTTCACCTGCACTCCCATGTTTGTCTGCACTATGGCACCCCCTATAGGTGACTGTCCTTTGGATGACTCAGGGACTGATCAACAAGAGTTGTTAACGCCCAGAATTTCTTACATTGTTTTGTGAATGGGGAAATGCTCTTTAAAGCTGCTACGTTAATTTTATAGCAATGTTGTAACATAAAAGGATGTAGATAACCTTATTTCAGAACTTGCTTGAACTCATTTCATGACTAATAACTAATGATAGGTATAAAAACAGATAGCCTTGAGTTACAGAATTTGAACAGGTCTGAATCACATATAGGAAATACACCGCTTGACTCCTTGGCAATGCTTTCAAGCACCTTTTATGAAATCACTGATGTCACCTGCTGCTCAAGGAGATGGTCTTCTAGCCAGTTTTAAAGAGCAAACATCTAAATTTATTACCATGTTAGGTCCTGTGAGATGTGAGTTATCTTCATCTCCTTTGTGTACAGTGTTTGGATTTTTTGAAAGTTTATCTAATATCAGAATTGCTATCACATTATCCTTAAAGCGCACCTTCTGTAACTCCAGATCTGTTTTACTACATGTAATACATATGTTGTACTTAGTGGAGACTCTTTACTAAGCCAATAGCATTGCATCCCTAATTGATAGGATATCAGTAAGAATTTGATGATTATGCATTTTTTCAGACTGGTATAAAAATCTTAATTTTGAATGAGTTATTTAAAATGGACACTTTAGCGTAGGTTACAGTTATCAGTTAATTGCATTTTGAAAAACAGTGATTAAACTTCACCACATTATTGAAGCATTTTTATATTGTGGTGGTAGAAAGAAAATAATAAAACAGCTAACATGTATGGTACTTCACGGTCTGTAAAAAGGTGTTTAACATACTATTTCATTTGATTGATAGGAGAGTCTCTAAAGACAAGCAAGGGGAGTAGGATTAATTTCTTTACAAAAAACAACTAGAAACTCATGCATTTAAGCGACCTGCTTACCACTATACAACTAATCAGACAGAGATTAACTTGCGGTCCTGGTCTCCTGACCTCTGACCCCACATGTTCTCATAATCATCCAAATGTACTGACTGGAAGCCAGAAACCCCCGTCTGATTTCTGTCACTTAAGTGCCATATAAAATTATACCTATATAGTTTGAATTTTATTCTCCTTGCTTGAAAAAAAATGAATATTACTATCTGTCTCTTCTGTTTGACAAGATTACTGTAAAGTCCCTCAAACCTGATAAGTCCTGTTTGAGGTATTAATGTGATTTCTGAAAAATATGTGTAGTAATTGATCCTGTAGGCCTGTGAAGCCAAGATCATTAGTTATTGCAGTGGGTGGTGGGGTGAGGTGGAGGATATCTTTTAGGTTATACAGGCGTTTGTTTACATCATAGATTATTGAAAGCATAGAACTTGAAATCAGATAAAAGTTAAATTTAGTACTGCTCATCCATTTACCAGTAGTGTGACTTTTGGCCTTTAATTAATAATAACAAATCACCATGTGTGTCTATTTTAAGAGAATCTTTAAGCTAAACGACTGACAGATTTAAATTTTTTATTTTAATGTGCAGTTATGGAAGAAACTTTAATAGCAACTAAGTAGTCCTATTTTAGCTTCAAAAAACTTTTTGATCAAGTTTATATGAAATTAGGTACTATAACCACACTGTGGCACTCTTTACTAACTTATGACTTTTCAATTCACATTTTGTCAGTAAGTTGTGCTGGTCAATTTAGTGCCATATTATTCCTGGGGAATTCATTGTATTTTCTTGCATATTCCTAAGTATCGTAATCATTTATTACAAGGTTTCATAAAGATTAATACAGTAATCCCACATGATTTAAAAGCAAAAAAATTATTATCTTGACATTGTAACATCAAAATCACAAAACACTGTAGCTTCTTGCTTTTGATTGGGTAACAGTGTGTGTGTGGACCCACACAAAGCAACTTAGTAATGAAAGAACAAACTCAGTGCCATTCCAACAAACTACTTAATAACACTCCCCACAAAACCTAGCCTATCAAACAGAAGATTTGGTTCCCAGGTGACTTCATTCCCAGAGGTGTGTTGCCATAATGTGCTATAGCTTGAGATGTTGAAAGTATGACCTACCAGGAAGAGAAATAAAATGGTAGCCTTAGCGGAGAGGAGATAAACCCAAGCAACAAACATTAACTGAGGACACTATCATAGTTAAACCATTGGAATCTATTAAACCCAGATGTGACCCTCATGTCCCCAACAATAAGATGTTCAAATTTTTTTCCTACCAGAAGCTCTCCATGAATTATCTGGAAGAAGATTAGGCAGTGGTACTGGGAAAAATCTAGAACAATATGGACAGGAAGACATACGGGCTTGCTAGAGGGCAAAGCAGCTGGAGGAATGACTTCCTTAGGAAATCTAACCAAGAGAGACCCCAGTGGGGTAGAAAAGGTCAGTATGTCCCAATTTACTTTGTCAAGCACCTAAGAGATACTTCTCCAACGGCTTCTATTGCATTTGGAACAATACCTGATGGCTAAAAGCCACCGCATGACTGGGCTACTTCTTTAACCTCATTTCCTATTATTTTCTTTTTTCTCCTGTAAATGTTCTCTTTCAGCCATGCAGTCTGGAAACTTACCAGGTCCTCTCTCACATCAGGACCTTTGCTCATCCTTTTCTTTGACTGGATTTTTTCTCACTCATATACTTGCTTAGTTAGTCCTCCCCACTTGAGAATACCATCACAGTGTGTAAAGTAGCAACTGTGGGCTACTGCCTGCTCCTTCTAGACTATTTTCCTCCATAGGACTCATCACCATTTGACATAAGGTACTACATAGTGTAGACTTCCCAAACAGCTCAGTGCTGAAGAATCTGCCTGCCAATGCAAGAGAAACCGGAGACGCAGGTTTGATCCCTGGATCAGGAAGATCCCTTGGAGGAGGAAATGGCAACCTACTCCAGTATTCATGCCAGGATAATCTCACAAATAAAGGCTCCTGGTGGGGCTACAGTCTATGGGGTCGCAAAGAGTTGGACAAGACAGAGCATGCATGAAGACACAGACAATACAGTGTAGACGCTATGTATTTGGTTGATTTTCAGTTCCAAGATGGCAGCTTGCCTTGTCCCCTTTTGTAACCTCAGTGATCAGAATAGTAAATATTTATTGATGGAATTGTGATTATTTTGCTAAAAGTGTGGACAGTTTTTTTCCTTCACATTGCCATTGAAGGACCATGACATATTCAACTGAATAAGTTTTGCACACAGACCATATATGCTAGACACAGTAGTAGGTATACAACAGCAGTGATCAAGGCTATGTCCCTCCAAGGACTTTGAGCAAGTAAACAGTTAATTACAGTACAGAGTAATAAGAGGATTCATTTCCAAGGTGCTCTAGGTGAACATAATATGTGCATCCAGTCCAGGTCTAAAAAGTCAGAATACATATTCAAGAGGAGATGGCATCAAAGGGGGGCATGAAGGACAAGTAGAAGTTAGCCAAACAAAGAGAAGAGGCTAGAATATTACAAACGTGCAAAAGGCAAGTTGTGCCAAATGAAAATCACATGAAAAAATATGTCTTAAAATTATCTTTTATTTTTCCTACTAACCAAGGATCTTCAGTTGCAAATATCTTAACAGACTCCCACTATGCATTTGAGTGGAATGTCTTCTCAATTTCCTGTTGCTTAAAAAGAGTCACTTCCTGACCTACGAGGAGAATCAAGTGTTGTGGACAACAGGCCTGGATTTGGAATCTTGTTTACTTGAGTCTTTGAGCCAAGTGTTCTAAGCCTGAATTTCCCATTGTAAAACAAGAATGCCATTACCCACTGCATTAGGTGGCTGTGAGCATTCACTAGTTCAAGCCAAAGATCCCACTGGAGGCCAGGAGGAAATTTAGAACTGGAGTTGCAGTTGCAAAGATGGGTAAGAACACTGCCCTTTTGGAGTTATACCCAATTTAAGTGTCTATGTGGGTTAGGGGGAGAAGCAGACATTTAACAAATAAATTTAAACAGAAGCAAGTGACATAGAAACAAGAACATGAGGACAAGATGAGATAGAGTGGAGTGGGGGTTATTTTGGATCATGTGACCATGGATATTTTCTCAGAGGAAATATAATTTCACTGAAAACCTAAGGAGTAGGAAGAAGCAATTGCAGGAATTTGTAGGGGATGGAATTCTAAGCAGAATCAACAACCAGTATTAAGGCCTGGGGCTGGTGTTTGAGTCAAAGAATGTAAGGTGTATATTGGATGGAGGCGATGGATGCCCTATGCAGCTCATACCTAGGATGAGAGATCAGGTCAGGAGGGCAGGGGAGGATTAGATTAGGATCTTTCCGCCAGCTTTATGAAGGCATCATTGACAATAAAATTGTAATATATTTAAAGGGTGCAATGGGATGATTTGATATACATTGGGAAATGACTGCTCTCAAGTTAACACATCTTTCATTTCACACACTAACCTTTTAATTTCTTTTTTGTTTGCTTGCTTTTTAAAAAATCATTTCTCTTCCCACTTTATTTTTTTAATGACTTTATTTATTTATTTAATTTTGGCTGTGCTGGGTCTCTGTTGCTGGGCACAGGCTTTCTCTAGATGCAGCAAGCTTGGGCTTCTCACTGTGGTGGTTTCTCTTGTTGCAGAGAAGGGGTCTAGGGCACAGGGCTTCATTAGTCTTGGCTCCCAGGCTCTAGAGTACAGGTTGAGTAGTTGTTGTCCAGGGGCTTAGATGCCAAGGGGCATGTGAGATCTTCCCAGACCAGAGATCCAACTATTGTCTCCTGCACTGGCAGGCAGATTCTTTACCACTGAAGCCCTGCTTGCTTGTATTCAGTGAGAACACTTACTATCTACCCTGTTAGCAAATTTCAAGTACACTATAATAGCCTCTAGTGACTATGCTGTACATTAGATACTCAGAATGTTCTTAAGAATTAATGTTCTTAATTACAGTGTCAATTCCATCTAACTATTTAGATGCCAGTAAGAGTTTATATTCCTTCCACGAAAGATCCTTATTTGGTTTACTGACCAAAACATCAAGGGATTGCAATTAGTCAAATTACCAGGAATTAAACAGTCATGTTTGTAGATTCACAGTCAATGATAAACATTTCACAATTTCAACATCACCGACAGTGATGCTGAGACACCAGTGATTATGTCTATTTTGAAGATGTTAAAACCTGAAAAAAGTGCACTTGATGAATGATGACATATGGAAAGTGAAAAGACAATCTAATTTGTGTAAACTGAACATTTCTTGAAAGTGAAGTTCGCTCAGTCATGTCTGAATCTTTGCAACCCCATGGACTATACAGACCATGGGATTCTCCAGGCTAGAATACAGGAGTGGGTAGCATTTCCCTTCTCCAGGAAATCTTCCCAACCCAGGAACTGAACCCAGGTCTCCTGCATTGCAGGTGGATTGTTTAACAACTGAGCTATCAGGGATATGGGTATATAATTTACTTTTCTTAGAAAAATAAGTGGCTCTGTATTACAAAGCTACCAAGCAGTGGAAATTCAAACTCAAACCTGGGATTCTGGCTCTTGAATCTTATATTTAAGTCTTTAAGCCATTTTTGAGTTTATATCTATATATGATGTGAGGGAAGGTTCTAATTTCTTTGATTTACATGAGGCCCTCCTGGTGTCCCAACACCATTTGTTGAAGAGACTGTCTTTTTTCCATGGTATATCCATGCCTCCTTTGCTGAAGATTAATTGACCACAGGCCTGTGGGTTTATTTCTGGGTTCTCTCTTCTGTTTCCTTCATCTGTATGTTTGTTTTTGTCATGTCAGCTTTTATTGGTTAGCACTTGTATATATTTTTATGTTAGAAATTTACTGAAAACTTTATTGTTATGTATCAGGTACATTTCTTTTAATTGGAATATATCTTGATTTTTAAAAAGTCTAGTTTCACAATTTTTTTTTTCCTGGAGAAATTAGTCTATTCAAATTGGTTATGTTTATTGAGGTCTTAGATTTTATTTATTCCATTTTATTTAGTGCATTCTATTTGTTCCTTTCTGTGTTTTTGAAATTCCCTTTTCCCCAATTTTGTTCTTCCTACTAATTTGAGAGTTACACTTTTGTAATTTTATTCTTTTAATATTTGCTGATGTAGTTAGCAAATTCTATAGTCAACTAATATTTTTCACCATCCTGTCAATCAAGAAAAAGAACTTAAAATTCTGTATCCCAAATCATACTTCTCTCAATTGGTGACATTATTATCTAAAAATGCAGCCCACATATTGAACATTTTTATTATTGTTTTATATAGCCTACTTGTTCAATTTACTCAAGTTTAGCAGTGCTTTTTTTTTGGCTCATAATATGAGTGGAATATTTGACCTTCAATCATTCTTCTTCATTCATTCATCCTTTGAAGATTCTTAGTGGAGCATCTTTGTGGTAATCTTGTTCAGTTTTTATTTACCAGTTTTTGGAAAACCTCTTTATTTCAGGCTTGATATTGGGAGATAATTTCTTTGGATACAAATTTTTACATTGGAAGTTATTTTATCTTAGCATTTCAAATGTTCTATCTATCTACAATAGTCAAAAGAACAGCATGTATACTATCTATGGTGAAACAGATCACCAGCCCAGGTGGGATGCATGAGACAAGTGCTCCGGCCTGGTGCACTGGGAAGACCCAGAGGAATCGGGTGGAGAGGGAGGTGGGAGGGGGGATCGGGATGGGGAATACGTGTAAATCTATGGCTGATTCATATCAATGTATGACAAAACCCACTGGAAAAAAAAAAAATAATAATAATAAAAAAAAAAAAATTTTCAACAAATGTAGAAGAAACATAAGCTCAAAATTTGTAAATTTGCTAAACACACGAGAAACAAGTCACCATAAGCAAGATTAGCAGAAATCAAACTAAAAAATCAGACAAAAGTATTAAAAGTCTCAGATACAGGATATACTTCATATATTCAAAGAAAGAAAAAAGAGAATTTCAAGTATGGTAAAATTATGAGGCTATAAAAATTAACAAAGCAAATATCAAGAAACTACTTATACAAATAAATAATTGTTGGAAAAGTTGAAAAAACTCATTAAGCATGCTAAATTGAAGATTAGACAAAACCAACGAGAAAATTAGTGAATTGGAGGATAATGTTAAGCTATTACACAAAATCTAACAGAGAGATAAAAATAAAGCAAATCAAAGAGAGAGTGAGAGAAATAAAAAAAATAGATGAAAAAGAGCATATTCTGAACAAAAGAAAAGAATGAGTGAGGGAAAGCAACATGGGAAGAAAGAATGGCTGAGATTTTTCTCAGAATGAAAAAAAAAAAAGCATCACAATTTAGATTCATGAATCTAAATGAACTCAATGAATAAGAAAAAAGAAATCTATATACAGGTTTTCTGCAGTGAAATTGAGAACCTCAAAGACAAACAAGAATATAAAAAGTACCAAAGAAACTATTAAGTAGAAAAGAAATTTTGAGGGCTGCCAAGTACATTTATGCAAGATGTATACTCCACACTTGTGGTTTTTCTATGAATTGTTTCCTTGGGAACTGAACAATGCTTATTCTGATCAGGCTTGTGCTGCATCCCAGTGTCTGCAAAAAGTGGTGACTAACTTGACAGCTGACTTGTCACTGGCAACAGTAAAAATTATATCTGGCGAGCTATTTAATAGCAACCTGGGAGGAATGTCAACCTGAATCTACTCCAGACTAAACTTTTGACTTGCAGTTTTTGGGCCACATTCATAAAATTTGTGTCACATGAATATCACACAGTGGTTTATGACATTTAAGGCAGACATTTTTCTTTTCAATTCCAGTCTACTCAGAGCCAAATCTGAGACTGGAAGTCCCTTTCTTGTGGCTGCATTTTACCTGGACCTTACATCCAGTGTAGAATCTTTGTGTATACCAGCTTCATGTAGCAGTCTCATTTTGATTTCTGTCTAGTCATACCTCTATATTTTTGTGGTTATTGAGTTGCAGACTCTAGACTACCTGGGATTATCAGAAATCATTAGTTAAGTAAGTGGTTTATTTTTTATCCCTATGAGACATCACTTCTTGTTTATTTTCACTAATTGTTCCCTTTTTGCCATAAACCACTACCGACTGGTCAGACCCTTTCCTGTGAAGTATTTAAAACTCTATAAACTTGCCTCTGTAACCAGATATTCCCACCTAGTTGTCCTTATTAGCTATTTTTTATGGTATCTTTAATAATTTGTGACTCTTACTAGCTTCCCTGTATTCTCCCAATTGATGACAAAGCCTTTAAGTACAGGAAGTGGTTTTTGTCTTTTTTTCAATTCATTTCTATGTCTCTAGGCCTCAGACAGTGTCTGGCTTATAATATTTTGGTGAATGAGTGACTGGATAATGAATGAATCCCATTCTTTTCTGGTTCTATACCTTTGCTCATACTGTCCCTGTGTTTGAGATATTCATTTTTTTTTTTAATAGCTTCCATGTTGATTATCTGCCTCAGATGCTACTTCTTGCTCACAGCCTTATTTGAAAGGAATCTGTTCTGTATTGCCATGGTAATGAATTATTTTCACAAGGTCCTTGTCCCTTTATGCTTTGTTTTATAGGGACTGTTTCATTCATTTCTATGTTCCCCGCAGTACCTGATATAACGCTGTACTTCAGATAGATGCTTAATAAATGCTGCTTGATTTAACAGAAAAAATTGAGTCTAGATAGCAGACTCAACTTCAGGGTCAAATTTTAAACCACATTATCCTGACGATTTGTTTAGTCTCTTGTTCCAGATATCTTTCTCCCATCCCCAAATATTTTCATATTGTTAGAAGCTCAAACTCTGGCGTTAATATTATGAATAGTAACAGTTTGTAGTATTTACTGAGTGCCTATCTTTGCCAGGCACTGTTCCAAGTGTCTCACATGTATTAAGTAGCGTAATCTTCCCCCAAAATGCAGTGGGAGATTTATCACTTTTAAAAATACAAACGCTCTGGAAAGTTTAAGGAACTGTGAGTATTCCAAAAATAATGGAGCAGAAAATCAGCTTTATATTTGGATTTGATGAATGACTTTAAGTAACAAACTCTCTGTATTTTGGTACCCAAATCTGTAGAATTAGAATACTTTATTCTAGCTTTAAATGGTACTTTTGTTTCCCCAAATAATATTTTTATAACCTGCTTCTTTATCTAAGAAATGAGACTAACACTCACAATATTCTTCTGAAAATTAAGGTAATGCATTTAATAGATGCTAAAATGGTTCTTGACACACAGTAAGTACCAAAATAATTCTTGTCAGGTTTGATCTGATGCAATAATCTCTTCATTTCTGGAATCTAAATTCATCTTCCAATTTTTGTTGTCACCAAACACAGATATTTCTTAAAATGTGAAAGTTGTTAAGAAGGTTGTTCATTACCACCTTTCTCAGTGACAGAGTACTTCTCAACTTCTCTTTAAGGAGGAATTTTGAGCCGTTAAAATTATGTGAATAGATTGCTTTATTTACTCTGTGCTAGAGGTCTTATGTTACGGACACCAACTAAGCCAAAAAATTGAAGATAAATAAGAATTTTCAAAGAAATTATAACAACATAGCCTAAATCTATACAATTATAGACTCCTCTGTCCTAAATAGAGTATTTGAAAAACTGTGAAAGTTGTTTTGACTTCCCACTTAAATTCAACCATTAACAGGATTGAGGGCTTAAAGCAAAATCAGTTTACCAAACACCCAGAAGAATAATTTTTACCCTTTGGGTACTGGGCAGTGTACTAAGTTTAATGGAGCCCTACAAAGAATTTAGTACCCATGATTCTATTCACTTGACTATGTCGCCTGGGACCTCCCCCTCCAGCCAAAATGTTTATCAACATAGTTTTTAAAGAATACATTCAGTATCTTCTTAAAAGAATTTCCAGAACTAATTGCCAAGAAAAGAAATCTGTTTCCATTTCTTACATGTGTTTCTGGCTTTGGAATAAGTGCTATCTATTCCCGTGGTTCCTTTTGATTCTAGTTTATGCCAAATGATTTTTGGAGTCTATTGCTTTTTCAGTCCATTGATTAAGGAAATACAAGCAGAATCAGCACTGGCTCTAGGCTTAGCTTTATCTCATTAATATTATATTATATGCCTTATTTTTTTTTGGTTCCAGAGTCTAGATAAAATTATGTCTGGTATAGGGGAGGCACTTAATAAGTGTTTGTTAAATGAGTCAATAAAGGGTCATTTGTCAGTTGGAGATGTCATTCTCCCACCATCTCCTTTCTCATATCATCTCATTCAGATTCCTGACATTAGGTCTATTGTTCTGTCCTGCTCTTGACCTCAACTCACACATCTCTCTCTTTTCATCAAGAGGTGATAAAATTCCCCTTTCTTGCTTCTCATCATGGACTCTACTAAAAATTCCACATCCTGTATGATACAACTCCAGGACCTGTAATATCAATTAATTAATCAAATCCATTCTCCTTTATGATCTGCTATTGATTTTTTAGCTCTCTGATCACTCCAAATGCAGCTTTTCTGTTTAGCACATTGATAATAACACTCTAAGACCACAACAAGCTGGCGGTCGGGGAGGGGGGTGATGTTGTTGGTGTGTGGATGTTTTTATACTTCCTCACAAATCTCACCTATTTCACTTTCAAATATGGTCACCTACCTCTCGAGTTTTGTATTATGATGCTAGAGGTCTGGGTTCTAATGATAAGACTGTTTTGCTTGTTCAAACATGTATAAGTCATGAAATAGTTTATCACATGAAAGTCTCTCTCCTCTGAAGCCATTTTCTAGCATCTGGAGGAGAGAGCCAATATACTAACTATGATTGACTGATTTTGCCTCTGAATACAGCTCAAAATTGTGAATGCTGATTGGTTTTTTGCTGCTGCTGTTGTTTTTTAAAGATGTATATAGTGCTCTTTATATACCAGGGAAAAGTAAAGTCAAAGTGTTAGTCACTCAGTCGTGTTTGACTGTTTGCAGCCCCATGGACTGTAGCCCACCAGGCTGCTCTGTCCATGAGATTTCCCAGGCAAGAATACTGGAATGGGTTGCTATTTTCTTCTCCAGGGGATCTTCTTAACCTAGGAATTGAACCAGTCATCTACTGATGACTGTCTGAGTCATCAGGGAAGCCCCATTATATACAAGTACCTGTTCCAAATATTAACCATTTGAAATTGAAGACAATTCTGTAAGATAGAAACCATTCCTGTGCTCATTTTACCGGTGTGGAAACAAACTTTTCTGAACCACAGAAAAAATAAGCAACGTGTTCAATGTTCCTTAGGTAGTAAGTGGCAGAGTTAGGCTATTGACCCAGGGGCCATTGCTCCAGCGCCCACGTTCTAATGCTGCTCTGTTGCTCTTGGGAGTGAAGATTCTACTATCTTCAAGAGAATGACTGGAAATGTATTGTATTTGAAGGCTTAGATTCTTTTTTTCCTCCCTCCACAAATCACTCTCTTGTGCTTCACTGGTGGCTCACCTGATAAAGAATCCACCTGCAATGCAGGAGACCTGGGTTTGATCCCTGGGTTGGGAAGATCCCCTGGAGAAGAGAAAGGCTACCCACTCAAGTGTTCTGGCCTGGAGAATTCCATGGGGACAGTCCATGGGGTCACAGTCAGCCATGACTGAATGAATGACTTTCACTTTTTATATAAGAACAAAAGTGATTCTGGACTATTTCAACAGAAAAGGAATTTGTTGAAAAGATGTTCAGTTTGGTTCAGTTCAGTCGCTCAGTCATGTCCGACTCTTTGTGACCCAATGGACTGTAGCACACCAGGCCTCCCTGTCCATCACCAACTCCCGGAGCTTGCTCAAACTCATGTCCATCGAGTCTGTGATGCCATCCAACCATCTCATCCACTGTTGTCCCCTTCTTCTCCTGCCTTCAATCTTTCCCAGCATCAGGGTCTTTTCCAAGGAGTTCATTCTCTGCAGCAGGTGGCCAAAGTATTGAAGCTTCAGCTTCAACATCAGCATAAGTCCTTCCAATGAATATTCAGGACTGATTTCCTTTAGGATTGACTGGTTTGATCTCTTTTCAGTCCAAGGGACTCTCAAGAGTCTTCTCCAACACCACAGTTCAAAAGCATCAATTCTTCAGCACTCAGCTTTCTTTATAATCCAACTCTCACATCCATACATGACCACTGGAAAAACCACAGCCTTGACTAGACGGACCTTTGTTGGCAAAGTAATGTCTCTGCTTTTCAATATGCTGTTTAGGTTTGAAAGGATGTTGGGTAAATCAAATAATCATCAAGAATTCCAAAGAATTGGACTTGGTAATGTTTTGGGAAGAAGAGACGCCAAGGAGCCAAACCACGCCCTGAATCAGACCAGTGGAGATACTGTTGTTTCTGCCACTGCTACTGGACACAGTATGCCAAAGCTTTCTTGCTGGGCACCACTGCATCCCAAGTGTCCTTGTTGTTACCATGGAAACTTGACGCTGCTGCCGTGGCTCCTGCCAGGCCAGTGACTAAATGGAGTCCCCACTGTGCCTGCTTCTTCTGATTCAAGATCTGGTCAATCTAGTGAATCTAATTGATTAATCTTAGGTCACAGGACCATTCTGTGTCACATCCTCGCTCCATAGGAGACTGGGAAAGCAAGATCTTGTCTTCTAGGGTTGCAGAATTTGGAGGCTATCCTTATTGAGCATACTTTTACTGAAAATTTATTTTCTGTTTATGTGAAATTTAAATTTTCCTGGGCATTCTGTGTTTTTATTTGTTAAATCTGACAACCTTATTGCCTTCTTAATTTGTATATTCAGGAGAAAACAAAGATTCAAAAGTGGACAATTTTCAAAACATAGGGTAAGTTCTCTATTGAGAAGAAACAAAAAGACTAATATTTATGATACTCCTTTCTAATATTTTTACTTATAGTCACAGCACAATAATGTTGCAGTAGGGAAAAAAATGTACTGGCATCAAAACAACACTCAAACTATAATCAGATTTTTTTTTACCAATTTTTCCCCCAATGTTGTATCACAACCAATTTAATTCTCTATAATTTGAGGTGATCATTTGGACAGCATGCTTTTATTACTAACATAAGCTTCCTTTTTTGGCAGTAAATGGAACCCTCATTCTCAATCCCAAGGAAATTTCATTGTTGCAACCTGGTCAAGCTGTATAAATATACAAACATATTATACTGCAAAATGCATTAGTCAAGAAATATATGTCATAAAATTTCACTATATATCATTTACTGCTCTGTACTTTAGTGTCTCATCTTCATTTTCTGAAGTGAAATATCAATTTTTATGAAGATAATATTCACTAAAAATATTTTGGAAGCTCTTCTATAGATAAAAGTGATTTTGAATGTAAAAGTATTAACAGCTTAGAACAAAATAACTTACCCCATAATTCTCTTTAAATAAAACTTTCTGACAAGTTCATCCCAGAGCCAAAAAGAATAAAGTAATTGACAAAATATTTTATTTTGTTTGTAATTTTTTTACAAATTTTCACTTTATATGTCACATCTGTTGAATTTTAAGCCCTTTGGAAGGAGAGTTGGAAGAAAGGAAAAAGTCTAATAAACAGAACTCCAGCTAAAACTATAATCATAAAGAGAAATTTTTTATGATAACGCTGCCATAATTATTTAGACTTCCTATATTGATTTGCTATGAAAATATAGATTTTTACGAATATCAATGCATTCCATAATCATTGCTGGAAGAATTACCAATTTGATAAGTAATGAAAAGGCAACTCATTTGGACTTTAGCAGGAGAAAACAGTCTCTTAAAAAATTTATTTTTGTAATGAAAAAATAATAACATATTAGAGAATTCACATATGCAATTATTTGCTTACATACACTGTTTAAATTTTTGTCTTTATCTATTCTCCAGAGCAAAACGGTAGATTAGATCTTTCAAACAGTGGTTTCATAACAGGAGAAAATGATAGATAGCTAAGTAGTGGAGGAGTGTCACCTAGAGCCAGACATCCTGGAATGAGAAGTCAAGTGGGCCTTAGGAAGCATCACTATGAACAAAGCTAGTGGAGGTGATGGAATTTCAATTGAGCTGTTTCAAATCCTAAAAGATGATGTTGTGAAAGTGCTGCACTCAATATGCCAGCAAATTTGGAAAACTCAGCAGTGGCCACAGGACTGGAAAATGTCAGTTTTCATTCCAATCCCAAAGAAAGGCAACGCCAAAGAATGCTCAAACTACCACACAGTTGCACTCATCTCACATGCTAGCAAAGTAATGTTCAAAATTCTCCAAGCCAGGCTTCAACTATATGTGACTCGTGAACTTCCAGATGTTCAAGCTGGGTTTAGAAAAGGCAAAGGAACCAGAGATCAAATTACCAACATCCGTTGGATCATCAAAAAAGCAAGCGAATACCAGAAAAACACCTACTTCTGCTTTATTGATTACGCCAAAGCCTCTGACTGTGTAGATCACAACAAACTGTGGAAGATTTTTCAAGAGATGGAAATATCAGACCACCTTACCTGTCTCCTGAGAAATCTGTAGGCAGGTCAAGAAGCAACAGAACTTGAGAGAGAACAGACTGGTTCCAAACTGGGAAAGGAGTACGTCAAGGCTGTATACTGTTACCCTGCTTATTTAACTTATATGCAGAGTACATCATGCAAAATGCCAGGCTGGATGAAGCACAAGTTGAAATCAAGATTTCCAGGAGAAATATTATATGCAGGTGACAACACCCTTATGACAAAAAGCGAAGAAGAACTAAACAGCCTCTTGATGAACGTGAAAGAGGAGAGTGAAAAAGTTGGCTTAAAACTCAACATTTAGAAAACTAAGATCGTGGCATCTGGTCCCATAACTTCATGGCAATTAGATGGGGAAACAATGGAAACCATGAGAGACTTTACTTTTTTGGGCTCCAAAATCACTGCAGATGGTGACTGCAGCCATGAGATTAAATGATGCATGCTCCTTGGATGAAAAGTTATGACCATCCTAGATAGCATATTTATAAGCAGAGACATTACTGACAAAGGTCCATCTAGTCAAAGCTATGGTTTCTCCAGTAGTCATGTATGGATGTGAGAGTTGGACTATAAAGAAAGCTGAGCACTGAAGAATTGATGCGTTTGAACTGTGATGTTGGAGAAGGCTCTTGAGAGTCACTTGACCTGAAAGAAGATCAAACCAGTCAATCCTAAAGGAAATTAGTCCTGAATTGGAAGGACTGATGCTGAAGCTGAAACTCCAATAATTTGGCCACCTGATGAGAAGAACTGACACCTTGGAAAAGACCCTGATGCTGGGAAAGATTGAAGGCAGGAGGAGAAGGGGACAACAGAGGATGAGATGGTTGGGTGGCATCACCGACTCGATGGACATGAATGAGTTTGAGTAAACTCCAGAGTTGGTGATGGACAGGGAGGCCTGGCGTGCTGCAGATGATGGGGTCACAAAGAGTTGGACACACTGACTGAACTGAACTGAACTGAAATAGTGAATATTTAACAGATAAATATCCTAGTTCATTCTTAAGCGTCTCTAGATTGTAGCAAAGATCCAAATAATGTTCCTGACAATTAATAAGCATGAATTCTGATTCTCAGTTACACATTATATTTTTCTGAATCTTACATATAGCTTTATTCCCCACATACAAGTATTTCATTTTCCTTTATTATACTCACAGAAAAAGCATCAAGCTAATGATATTTCGAGATCTTGAAAAAGAGCTCTTCACATGATTTAAAATAGTTTTTTAAAAGCCACTTATTTAAATATCCTTTAAAATATTTGATTGTTTACAGTTTATTGTTTTATAATAAATAAAATAAATATGTGATTATTAAAAATCCAGATAATACAAAAGCTACATGTTAAAAAATTATCATTTTCTGTTTACCAATCTCAGTAGATAACCACTGATAACAGTTTGATACGTAAGCTTGTACAATTCTCTCTAAGGATACACAAATAGCGCCAATAATAGCTGAATTTTAATCATTCGTTTAAAAAGTGAGATTCTACTATAATTTGTAGCTTTTTTAAATTTAAAAATGTTATATCATAAATGTTTCCCATGTAAGTGCATACATATCCACCTTACTCTTTTTAGCAGCTACATCACACATTATAGTTTTTATATAATTTGACATCAAAATTTTCTAATTAATAAATTGATTCACACTTGTAACACATTTAAGCAAGACAAAAATGTGCTTATTATGCTGTAATTAATCTAACCACTCGATATTAATGGGCATTTAGATTGCTTGCAGTTTTTTAGTGCCAGGAAATTCATGGAAAACATCTTTGTCTGTATAGGTTGTTACACTTGGGCGAGTAGGTCATTAATTTTAAAATCTTGAGTAATTATTGCTACTGTTCAAATACAGACAGACCATACCTTGGATGGGCTTCCCAGGTGGCATGCATAACCCACTCCAGTATTCTTGCCTGGAGAATTCCATGGACAGAGGAACCTGGCAGGCTATAGTTCATGGGGCCACAGAGTCAGACATGACTGAGCACAAATGTGGTTATACCTTGGATATTTTATGCATAGACTTCCCTCAAGTATTTTAATCATATTACAAATCTTGATAGTGTCTATGAATCAGCAGCAGGTGAGATGGACTGTATTTTTTTTTCCTCCTTTTTTCATACATGGGCACAACAGGAGATGAGATTTGAAGTCAGTAATGAGATGGTACATATATTATTCAGTCAACAGTGTTTTGACACTTAACACATGTATGTGTAAACACCTCCTCTTCCCCACAGGCGACAGCATCACGGCTAACCAGGGAAGCTGTTCGTTTCTATTTTTTTAAGAAATAGGATAACTTCATCATGAAAATCAATCAACTCCTCTACCACTAGATTTGAGAAAGCCTTTGAAAACCCCCACATGCTCCTCAATCTTTTCTCAACTTTGCTTCCACTCCTCTGTCCTTGTCTTATCTTGCTTTTAAACCAGTGATGCTGTCAAAGAATACATAAACCAGCTATGAGCTGGAGTTTGCTTGGCCCAGGCTTAGAGCAGGATACACATTAAAACAACTTTTGTTGCCTCATCTCTTTGATTTGTAAAAGACCAATTTATTAACCACTCTAACCCTTTTGAAAATCTTTCCCCATTTCTCTTACCCTCATAGGCCTCAGACCATGAAACTTCATTCTCCCTCCAAAACTCTCTTTGACATCAGCCTGTTTGGGATCTTGGGTTTTTCTCCAGCTTCGGCTTCCCCGGTGGCTCAGATGGTAAAGAATCTGCATGCAATGCAGGAGATGCAGATATGATCCCTGGGCCAGGAAGGTCCCCTGGAGAAGGAAATGGCTACCCATTCCAGCATCCTTGCCTGGAGAATTCCACGGACAGGAGTCTGGCTGGCTACAGTCCTTGGGATCACAAAGAGTTGACCATGACTGAGCAACTAACACACTTTCTTTCACTTTGCTTTCTATATGCCACTGTTTGATTTTTCTAAATATAAATTTTCACTTTTTCTGCTGCAATTCCTCTTCTCTGCTTCTCCTACTCTCCTTACCTTCCTCAGATTATCCCCATCTGACAAATAGCACCAATATCGTTCTAAGAGTTTGATTCCTCTATCTTCATAACAAATTTATGAGATGGGAACTATTATTATTCTCACTTTACCTATGAAAATATGGAGAAATTAAGTAACTTGCCTTAAGTTACACATCCAATGAGCAGCAAATCTGGAATTTAGATAGAAGCAATCTGCTTGTAAGAATGTAATTTATTAGCCTCTTTTCTGATCTTTTTTTGTATGTACAAGAAACATATACATTTTATTTAGGTCTGGCTCCATTTACCTTCCTTATTATGTATGGTCTATCGGTTCTTTCCAGTTGTGGGTAATGGAAAAATGCAATCCAAACCTCTTGAGAATAAAAATGGAAACTTAACGGTTCATGAAGTTGAAAACTTATCCAGGAGTGAAGCTGGTTTCTGGTACAGCCTAATTTTAGTCTCTAACAGTTCCATCAGAGATCTGACTTCCTGTCTTTGCTACTTTATGTGCCTTTGGCAGGTTGGTTTCACTCTCAAACACAATGGTCAGATGTCTGCAGTAGCTCAAGTTCAAATTCAGTTCTAAAGAGAGAGTCTCTTTTTTTGGTAGCTCTTGCCAAAGTTCTCTTATTCACTGTATTTGGGCCAGCTTTGGACACAGAGAGGTGGAAGGGTGAATTCCCAAAGGAAAATCAAGATTGTTGTCAAAAGGAGAAGAAAAGTGATAGTTCTCATTTTCACCAATACTTCAACTGCAACACTGAACCTCTTAACTGCCCCTTTTTTATTCACTAATATAATAATGTAGAACTTTTGACAAAGGACTCACTGTTTTTTCTTCTTCTATCCAAAGTTCTGCCTGTTGTCTAGGAGACCTCGATTTTCACATAGACAACCATCCAACAGTACTTTTTATTTCCTGGACTTAAATGGACCTTTATCTATATTCACTGAATACAAACTGTCTAAATAACATTTATGTGCTTAACTATTTGCATGCCATTTTCCTCCAGATTATGTGTTCTTTGAGGTTGGGTTGTATATCTTCATCCTATCATATTAGCTGCTGTGTCTATTAAATATGCACAAAACTAGTTGATACCCTTTTCAGCAACACCCTGGTCCGGAGTGAAAAAGGGGACAGCTGGCAAACTTGTTGTGGCAAGACAAGGGAGGGAAACCACTGAAAATAGAGTTGGATTATTCTACCAATGGAATTCAGGATGACAAAGAGGGGAGTCACAGGGAAATTGAGAAAACAGGGAGTTATCTAGAAATTAAAAGTTGCGGTGAACTTGAAAAGGAGGGTTTAAGTCAGAAAGAGTGAGACATGGAATGCAAGAAGTTGGTAGTTATAATTGGAGGTTTCATAGTTCAGTATTTCAAAAGTGAATCAAATTGGACAATGATGTAATTCATGCTAAAAGAACTTAGAATTGAGGAAATAAACCCGAATTGAGATGAGGATCATTAGGAGGCAGCAGAACTCAGTTGCCAAAAACTCAGCTTTTGAGATCAGACAGAGTTGGATGTATATTTAATTCTCTTATTTAGCTCCTGTGCAAATGAAAAAAAAAATTAACCTTTCTCTGTTTTCTCATCTTTAGATGAGACTAATATTTGTATTGGGCTATAAAATTAGATACAAATTATTACTATCATTATAGTAGAGTGGATTGGAGAGCTATGATACAGAGGTCTTAAGCCAGTCAGATCTCCTTGGTTGACAGAAGAAGCCAATCTAGAGAGGAAAACAGTGAATCTGGTGCTAATATCCTTGTTAAACAGAAATGGCCTAGAAACGTGGACTATTAAACTAAGCTGGTGTCAGCTGGAGGGATGAGGTTCAAAGAAGCAGCTTCTGTGAAATGAGGACAGTCACCAGAGGCCTGGAAACCACAGTGAGGAGCCAGGAGAATGTGAGTCTTCCCTGACAGCCTCCAGGTCAGGTAGAACACGACCAGCAGAAATACAGCTAGTTTTTGGTGTAATCAAACGTCATGAATACTAAAGGAGGGAGGAGGGTTCAAATGAAGGTGAAAATGAAATGAGAGCAGCAATGAGTGTGGGCAGCCAGATAAACTAACATTCACCATGCATTTGGACACTGCAGTGCCTGAGCACAAGTCAATAAAGAGTTTCACATTAAGGGAATTGCAGAAAAAGCAATATCCTCAAAGAATCTAGATCCAGTTAAGGAAAGGAAATGGAGGGACCAATAGGTAAAAATCAAATATTCATTCCATTGCAAACTCATAAATTCCAACTTTTAAAATATTGTCCAGTGATCATTTGCTATTTTATTTCCCTTTTCTCCTGTTCATCCTGTGTCCTCCTTTACATTTATACTGCTCCAAGTAGATTTCTTTTTGGAAGAAGCAGAAGGAACATTTTGGTATCTTCGGTGTCTTATGTCAGATCTCGAACCCACCCTAGTTCAAACAAATTACAATATGACATTCTTTGCCACAGGCTAAATATGTTCCAGAAATCTAGCCCTGATGTACTTGGAAAAATTGATACACTAAATTATTGATGGACAGTTGTTCATATTATTCTGAATCAGTTCATGACTTCTAGCTATTATGTTGAATGAAGAGGTCTATCAGTCATTGTATCAGAGTAGAAAGAGATTAGCTTCAAATGCCTCAGAACAACCAGAAGCTACTCACAGGAAAGTAGAATCAGACACCTTGATCATTTCCTCTGCCCCTCTTGAATATTATCTGAGCAAAGAGTTACTAAAATAACTCATTTTTTCCCTTTATGGAAAGGCTAGGAATCACAGGTATTGCATATTAAATAGACTTCTTTAAAAGAAGTCGTTTCTTTTCACATTGGAATCTTCCTTTCTTCCTTCTCTAAAAAGGATGGTTATCTTTAGAACAAAGTCATTTTCGGAGAGCATTTTGAGTTATTAGAGTTCAGGAGTTAAATGCTTAGTATGAAAAAATATCTGTGGGTATAGTCGCTGATGGTAAGTGAGTGATAGTCGCTCAGTTTGTCCTGATAGGGAAATGGTTAACAAGAGCTTTGGGTTTACAGATTTATCAGAAAACAACAACAATTCCTGTGGCTTCTGCTTGTCACTGCAAGAACAAACCGCTCCAGACCTCATGGGTAGAATATGACTGCTTTTGATTCTGATGTGATCTGTGGTAAGATCCCACATGAATATGCTGTGCTGCGCTAGTGGTTCAGTCGTGTCTGACTTTTTGTGACCACATGGACTGTAGCCCACCAGGCTCCTCTGTCCATGGGATTCTCCAGGTAAGAATACTGGAGTGGGTTGCCATGCCCTCCTCTAGGAGATCTTCCCGACCCAGAGATCAAACCCAGGTTTCCCTCATTGCAGGCAGATTCTTCACCATCTAAGCTACCAGGGAAGCCCTCCCACATGAATATCTAGTATTAGTAGTTATCATTTTGAATACTACTATACACTATACTATCCTGCTTTTATAGGTGAAAAAATTGCAACTCAGAAAAGTTAAATAATTTATCCAAGGTAACGCATTTAGTAAGTTGTAGATTTAGAATTCTAACCCTCACTGTTTCTCTTAGTTGTTATTGTTGCTATTGTTTAGTATGTAAGTAGCATCCGAATCTTTTGCAACCCTATGGCCTGTAACCCTCCAGGCTTCTCTGTCCATGGGATTTCCTAGGCAAGAATACTGGAGTGGGTTTCCATTTCTTTCTCCAGGAAGGTTTCCTGACCCAGGGATCAAATCCACATCTCCTGCATCGACAAGTAGATTCTTCATCACTGAGGCACCTGGGAAGCTCTTTTCCCTCAGTACTATACTGCTTACAGGGCTTCCCAGGTAGCTCAGTGGGCAAAGAGTCCACCTGCAATGCAGAAGACATAGGACATGTGGATTCAATCCCTTGGCAACCCACTCCAGTATTCTTGCCTGGAGAACCCCATGGAAAGAGGAGCTTGGCGGGCTCTGGTCCATGGGGTGGCAAAGAGTTGGACATGACTGACTTGACTGAGCACGCATGCACATGCACGTACTGCTTATAATTAAAACGTGAATGATTTATTCCAGAAATAAAATTGCAAACATTATTATACTGAAAACTGTAACAGAAGACCAAACAAATTTTACAGGCATTTATTTAAATTAATGCTGATAGAGTGGAAAGATATCTGACCAGGTATTTACATTTAGATGATGATCTTTCCATTATTTTGAAATAGTTAAAGAAAAATGCACTATGACTTAATTTCCAAATAGTTTCTTTCCAAGCTTATGGTGAAAGGGAATGCTGCATTGGAAAATTCATAACATCAGTGAACAATTTGAAGCAAATTAGACAGAATTTAGGAAGCAGAACAACTGGCTTCAAGACAAAATTCAAGACAAAACTATTTTCATATATCCTCAAGGAGTGGAACAAAATCACTGTGGGTTTACAGACCAGACATTTCCAGGTATGTTTTCTCATTCAGCCCTGTGGGTCTTCGGGGTCCATGATTTCCAGCCTATTCTCTCTACTCCGATCCTCTCTGACCTGAGACATCAAAGTAGCTGCTTTAATGTAATGTCTCAAGCCATTTCCCCAGCCTTGTCACCATTATCACCATCTCCATCAATTGTGCCTTCCCCCTAGCCACTTTTCACTCTGAGTTAGAACTTAACTTTTAGTATGGCATGTAGAATGAGTCTTTTACATAAATGATTTTGGAGGATCACAATTCTAAGTCATTCTTTGAAAATTAAATTATGATGACTTCAAGTGCAGTTCCAATAACACTAATTACTGAGAAAGGGATCAATTTTAATACATTTAAAGATGCTCTTCTGCACCCCAAAGAGCTAAATGGTTAAACAAGTTCTTGTAAGACCTATAGTTTATTGTCATAATCAAAGTTTACCCTAGAGCAGGCCAAAATGAGTTCCAACTCTCATGCATTACTGTATCGTTTCTGTGAGTTTTCCTGAGCAAGATGAACTCTATCACCTTCAGGAATCTCTCTCTCTTTAAAGAACATCTTTATGTTTTTCTTTTTAACTTTTTATTTTGTATTTATTCTGTATTTATCTTGTATTGTTAATGGCTGTGAGGGGTTCTGGCTGACAAGCCCATCTGAAGTCCTGATTGATCGTCAGCAAGGACTACCCGTCATGTCAAGAGGGCAGCCTCTGAGATGACATTAGTACCAGACACCGTTTGACTGCAACTTCAAGAAAGTCCATGGAACAAGAACTACTTTTTGCCCAGTCAGCCAGCAGAATTGGAAGAGATAAGAAGTGATTGCTTCTGCTTTATGCTACTCTGTTCGGGGTGGTTATTATGCAAGATGTTAGAACTGGAGCCACCTAAATCAAAACCCTTCAAATAGAAGCAAATACCTAAATTGTACAAAATTACTGAAATTAAATTTTAATAATACGTATCTTGTAAAAATAGTGAAGAGGTTATAGTGCATAAGAAAAGTGATAGATGCACTTGTTCTATGTCTTCCCACTTAGCAGTCTTCCTTTTCAATAAATTACTAGGAGTGATAAACTTCTCTAGTATTGTGCCTCAGTCAGGACAACAGTCTTTCTTGTCTGTTAGTGCTCGGATTCAGAGCAGGGCAGCCACTTTTCCTGGGTTACTAGAATGGTCCCCATCTACGTATGTGTGGTCCCAGGGTTGTTATTGATGACTCCCCCATCCTTTGCTTTGCTTTCAAAAGTGTCCTAAATTGGACAATAGATTATATGGTCATGCTGATCTAAGGGAACCTAAAAAATACACAGTCAGGTAGATCATTATTCTCGAAATTTTTCTCACCCACATTAAAATGATGGTTAATGTGTGAAATTGCTTTATGTTAATTAACCTAGTGAGACCCACATCCATAGGTCATGTCTGTGTAGAGAGTACAATGGCTAGGCTTCACCACATCATGGTCAGTGAACCCATGAACATTTGGGTTACATGGCTGTCCATCACAGTCATACTGAATTTATGAGGATTATCAATGTCATGCTCTGATGAAGCAGGATTTGATATGTGGGCAACAATCAAGGTAGTACCAAGGACAGCATGCAAGATTCATTTGTTCCAGAAATACCATGGAAAGCTCACAGCTTCCTTCTATGAGGAATTGGTACATATTTTACAACAAGCAAGTAAAGAAGTAGGAGAAAATCTTGAAGTACTAAAGCTCGAAGCCATCATTTACTACCCAGACTGGATTCTTCCTTGCTAAAGAAAATGGAAATAGAAGTCCAAAGTCAAGAGAGCTTGCAGAATGCCAATATTAATCCTGTAGCCTTAGAAAATTTTATGAAGTGGCAAAATGAAAAGAACCCTAAAAGTTTGTGCAGGAAGGAGGCCAGACAACTCTTTATTCTGCATTAACAGTATCCAGGGAAGAAAATTCCACTCTTTTTATCTTAGCAACCTATTCCAAGGTCTAAAAATTTTTACAATTAGCAAAGTTCTGTTTAGTCAAAGGCATACAGTTTTTCAAAGTGCTTTTGTATAAATCATCTCTGGCATAGGATAGAAAAAACACACACACCTGACTGATTTTTTTTTTTTTTTTTTTTACTGAAACTGTATAGCTAAAACCTATGATACTTCTAGGTAGTTTTAAATTTCTTTCATGACATTCAAGTCTCTCACATTCCTCCTCCTTTTTAACATTTAGATCGTTTTAGATGAATGCTGGGAGCCAGCACACAAGATCCCACCCATGACAAGGTCGTGAGGAGGAGACCTGACAAGCAAGGCAGATCAGGACTTCAGGGATTTCGAAAAGCTGCCCCGGTACTCACCTTAAAGATGATCTCTGTCTTTCTGATGCTTGCTATATTAGACTACTCCCTAATTTCTGTGACACGGGTAGAAAGCCTTCCCCGATCTCTTTCCAAACAGAATTGACTTAGAACTTTAATTAATATGTCCGCCAGACGGTGGTATCCTGTAAGATTATCCAGGATGAAAGGAGTGTTTCAATCTAGACCCCTTTGCTGGCATTCTAGCCTGCTTGGCAAATGCGTACTAATGCACATGACTGCTCACAACACCTTAACCATAAACAGCATAAAGAACCTGATCACATAAAGGCCCCAATAGGCACAGAGCCCTTCGGGGGTGAGGAAGCCCTATTAGAGAACATAAAATATTATTCTAAAAGAGGTTAAAGATTTAGAAAAATAAGAGTTTAGAATTGTTAATTTTAACCAGGAATGCTAAACAGGGGCTGCCTCACTGGAACTGCAGAGTCTTTGTGTGGTAAACCTTTTAGATAAATTTAACTGATAACTTCTGCAAAAGGACTGACCTTTGTGTTCATTAAAGAACAGATTACGGGAAACAGCTTTGCATTCACCTAGGTCATAAAATGTCAATAGGCCCCAAGGCCAGAAGATAATGTACAAGACCCTCATAAACAAAGAAGCATGCAGAAAACACCCTGGTTTCATGAAGAACAAGCTGATGTAATGTTAAACTATCTTCCCCTTAGAAATGTACTAATTTAGGGTATAAAAGCCTCGGTAAAAAATAAAGCATTGCCAGACCCTGCCAGACGCTGCTGCACCCCCCGTCTGGTCACTCTCTCTCTCTCTCTCTTTCTCTCTCTCTCCCTCGCAGACTTGGCCCTATCAAGGCTGGTCTCACGTCTCTCTCTCGTGGATGCCGTTCATCCTGAGGGTATCCCCTGGATCCTGCCGAGGCTGGACCCCGGCAGATGAATTTTCAAATCACATACTTTCTTCAGCTCTCTGGTTCCTTCTGGCAAATGCTCAGGGGCCATGGTATCCATGCTTTTATCAAATGTTTTAATTCATTATTTTAATTTAATATAATTTCCCATTATTATAGGTGTGTAAGTGCAATCTTGAGAGTCCCTTGGACTGCAAGGAGATCAAATCAGTCAATCCTAAAGGAAATCAATCCTGATTATTTTTTGGAAGGACTGATGCTGAAGCTGAAACTCCAATACTTTGGTCACCTGATGAGAAGAACTGACTCATTGGAAAAGACCCTGATGCTGGGAAAGATTGAATGTAGGAGGAGAAAGGGACAACAGTAGATGAGATGGTTGGATGCCATCGCCGACTCTACGGACATGAGTTTGAATAAACTCCATGAGTTGGTGATGGTCAGGGAAGCCTGGCATGCAGTAGTCCATGGGGTGGCAAAGAGTGACTGAGTGACTGAACTGAACTGAAGTGTCATCTGTGTGCGTATTTAGTCTCTAAGTCGTGTCTGACTCTATCGTGATTCCATGGACTGTAGCCTGCCAGTCTCCTCTGTCCATTGGATTCTCCAGGCAAGAATACTGGAGTACTTTGCTATTTCCTTCTCTAGGGCATATTCCTGAACCAGGGATCAAACCCACGTCTCCTGCAGGCAAATTCTTTACCACTGAACCACTGGGTAAGCCCAAGTGCAGTCTAGAGTATATCATCTTCCATGTGACTATGCTTATTAACAGAATATTATGATCATAGGGAATGATTAAATTCAAAATAATTGAAATGCTCTTAGCTTTTTGCTGTTTTCAAAGACCACTTCCTTCAGTTCAAATTTTAAATAACATTTTTCTAGTTTTCAATGTAGTTTTAAACTGTCTTAAGCATTTACATTTCTGTAAGTCTTCAAAAAATAACAAATACCCTAAAATAATGTATGTAAACTTGATACATACAATTAGATATAAATAAACAGTTAAAAATGATACACACACATATATTTAGTATATCCATATAGAATATATTGGGGCTTCCCTGGTGGCTCAGTGGTAAAGAATTAGCCTGCAATGGAGGAGATGCGGGAGACATGGGTCTGATCCCTGGGCTGGGAATATCCCATGAGGGCATGACTGGGGAGGCCACAGTCCATGAGGTCGCAAAGAGTCGGACCCAACTGAAGTGACCAAAAACTGAGCACATACAACGTATTAAATTGGAAGAACCTGGATATTACAACAAGAGGAGTAAAATTTGACCTGTTCACTATATTTGTGTTTTCTGAAAAATGACAAAATATATCACATAGAAAACTCCCTATTTATAAACATTGGTCCATATCTGCCAGGATTTGTAAACACCAAATATAGACTCAAAAGCATCTACTTCAAACCTTATTCTTTTAGAAAGGCATTTTCTTATCCTTAGTGTTTTCCTCTATTGTTCAATGATATGGAGCAAGCTACACTTTTTCTAATGTAGTTCACAGGCCAACACTATATGCGTCCACTTTTGGTTCTTTATTTATATTAGGAGATGATAATAAATAATAGAGCTAAGAAAGCGAGGAGCGGGAGCGTCAACAACACAGTGTTGGTAGGGAAGAGTGATTTATTTCTCCTTGTTAAACATCACTGTTGAAATCTGTCAAGCAGCTTGATAGTCAACTATAAAAGTGTTGACTTTTATATGAGACCCAGGCCTCATGCTGGAGAATAACAGAGAAGAGTCAGGAAACACTCCTTTCCTTGGCAGAGATAATGAGGCACTCAGAGAGACATAATAGTTCCACCTGATTTTCTTCTATGCAGCTCCAAGTTCAAGGATAGCACTCTGCTCATTGTGGAAATAATACGAGCTTTGTAATAACTTTAGCCTAGGACTGCATAATAGGATTAAAATGGTATCAAGTTTGTTTAGTAGAACAGCATGGACCAAGCTTGCACTGTGAATAGAGGAATTCTTACACCATGTTAGAGGAATTTCCTTAAGAACAAAGTGGGGGAAATGCAGAGGGAGGGAAGGGGATCAACTAGGAGACGGTGGAGATCAGGGCAGGTCGTGGGGGAGGAAGTGAACTTAGAACCAGGGGATTCAGAGAAATTCTTGCTCATCTAGTGTAACCATGCCGGCATCCCCTTTCCAGACCTCCCCCCTTTCCTGCTTTTTATTCTGCTTTTTTTTTTTTTTAATCCAAACTTCAGGGAAATCTCAACTTCCTGAATTTTTGCTCTTTCTTCTTGACCTTTATAGAATATTGAAATCGGAATCAGGCACACGATGATAATTTGAGGCTATAAGTATATAAAATTCATAATTTCTCATCTTAACCTGTGAACCATAAGACACACTCATACCAAAGTTATAATTTGATATGGTTTCCCTGTAGAGTTGTAGGTGGTTTGAGGATAATAAATTCGGGGATCAAAATTTTTGGCTTTGTGTCCCAAATGTCAGGTTTAGAATTTATGATCACCACAAATCCATTCTTCAAGTAAAGAGGATTTGCTATTATATTTTGATGACAATATGAGACTTTCTATATAAACACAAGTCAGACAAATATTTATAGACTCTAGGCACTAATTAGTTGTTTAGAAAGTATACATAGTAGTGTAATTAATTAGTTATATGAAACAATAGAAAATGTGGTTGCCGTAAATTAAATCTACTCCCACTGCTGGAAATTCACAACATGTGGATTGTGCTGAGGCATTTATGGTGGTCTGATCTTGATAGAAAAAAAAAGACAGAAGGGCAGGGCTTCCTATAATATTAATAGCAGCGCTGGAGGTGCCCTATATCACAGGTTTCTTGAATTCCATCAGGCTCCCCTCTGGTTCAATACAAATTTTAGCTTCTTTCTAAGAAGAGCAATTTCAATCTCATGAGTAGAAGTTGGGCTTTAAAGACTGATGCAATTGATGTGTAAACATACTAACATTATAAGAGATATAAGTATTTTGAGGTCAAACATTAGAGTTGAAAAGTCTTTAGAGATCATCTAGTCCTACTTGCTGCCCAACACATAGATACCTTTCTTCCAGCTGTGGATCATATTTCACAGACCCTTTTGAAAATCTGATGAAAAGTATGGGCCATTGACCCCAAACATGGGTACATACAACCTAAAACTTTGCATTCAAACAATATATTTGAATCCATACAGCCATTTATTAAACAAATATTTATTATGTATCTATTGTGTATGTGTCAGGTATTCTCCTAGACATCTGGAAGGTATCAATGAATCCCTGTCTTCCTTGAACTTAGGCTATCTTGTTCACATTGCTGGGTTTTCCCTGGTCTACATTTAATGTTTTGAACACTGGTGCCTAAATTTATACATTTCTGAAAAAGTCAAGAAAATAACTGACTGCTGAAACACGCTGTCCTTGCCAAGGTGTGAACTGTAAAAATAAGAGCTATGCCATTGTCCAGTGAGGGCTCCTTGCTGGATCCAAGAGGCCATCTGCTCAGTCTAACACGCTTTGTCATGCTTTGTCACCCTCAGCAATCACGCTCTTGAGGTCAAGTGTGTTTTCACTGAATAACCCATCTGACAGGATGAATATGGTGATGTCTTACAGGGTTATTATGAGGATTAATTGAGACGCTCTAGATAAAGCCTTTAGCACTAGTAATTTGGTATGACCTTACCCTTCTAGGGTTGTGAAGTCACTTTAAATATGGGCTAGCATTAATTAAAAAGAAAAATGATTCAAGCCAATGGATAGAATAAAGAAGCATAAAGAATGGTTTGATATGTATGTGTGTTTGTGTGTTTAAAATTCACTTTACCATCTTTGCCAGAAATCGAAATGCTGGTTTAGAAGTGTATTTTCTCAATTTCTGTATTTAACTGATTCCATCCTTTAGGAATTAATCACGCTAGACCTTATTTACAGATTTTCACAATTCCAAGGTCCTCAATGAATTAAAAATTGATCAGACATGCCTTAATGATCAATTAATTCTCCAGGTGCAATTTTATCTTGACTTTGGCAATCAGCGGTATTCTATAATTGATTGCTCAAACATGTCCCATCTTGTTTATTTCAGATGCTCAAGTTCTCTAAATTTGAAGGGAAATTTTAGTGTTTTAAAAGCACTAATTTATTTGGTTCTCTCAAGTTTTGCAAGTGGTCAATAATTGATGAAGTGATCTGTCCTGTATCCCCATCTTTCTCTATTTTCCCATACATTTCAGGGTTTTCCAATGCTCAGCTAATCCATAGAAACTCCATAATTTCAAGCACAATGTTCAGGTCTATGATAAACTGCATTTAATGGTGGATTGCCTTAGTGATAACTTTTGTTCTTCATTTAGTGTGATATGGCTATGAAATTTGATAGAGGGATACAATCTGAAATTGGTAATTATCTTACAGTTTCATACTATGTTAGCTTGATCCTTATTCTGTTCATCTTTTCCTTTATCTTCAGTTCGGTATCTTTATTTCATTCTAATCTATACTGCTCTAGTTTTTTAAAATGCAATTATCTAAACTTCCATTTAGAATGTAACTGACAAGTTAGAATCTATTAAAAGTTTAAATCACTACAGTCACCCTTTGATTAGGAACACTTTTTTTCTCACTCTGTTCTTTATGTAGCACAGAGCCTGGCTCTTTAAATTTAATAATGGGATTGTCAGGTATAAATTGCCTCATAGCTTCTGCCTTATACAGTATGGCACCACTTTCAACAACTGATAATCCACAGCAAACATGAAACATCTGACATGTGTTTCATGACTCCTCTATTCTGAATGAGCTCAGACAACCTTCCCAAGAAGCCCAGGAGTCTGTGATACTGAATAGGAAGAAACCAAGGAGAAGGGTCAAGACAGTTTATCAGTCCTGGAAAGTAGATACAGAATCAGACAGGCAAAAGCTTCTCTAGTATGAACATGTGCAAGTTTTGCAATCACATTATTAAATTTTGCATTAGCAGATTGCTTGAGGTATAGTTGCTTGATCAGCATGTGTCAGATATATTGGCAGCCACCTGCATTCCTTTGAAAATGCAACCCATAAAAATATCAGATCTAAGCCCAAGGCAAAACTGACACAGAGGTCTTCTCAAGCCAAATGATGGCAGAGAATATTAAGACAGGTCTTTTATGATTCAGAACAAGACTCCTCATCACGAAACTGCTTGGTGAGTAAGGCTAAATTGTTTCTTCTACTTTAAATGTAATATTTTCATACCACGCAGTGTCTTATAGCATTGAGAACTGAATGCCTATTATGTGTGTGACCAAGACATATGAAATGGAATAAACTTGTATGTTTGCTCTGGCATCGAGAAAGGGTATTTTTGCATCATTGTCTTTTTATTTTTATTTTTTTTAATTTTTATTTTTCATTTACTTTTATTAGTTGGAGGCTAATTACTTCACAACATTGCAGTGGGTTTTGTCATACATTGACATGAATCAGCCATGGAGTTACATGTATTCCCCATCCCGATCCCCCCTCCCACCTCCCTCTCCACCCGATTCCTCTGGGTCTTCCCAGTGCACCAGGCCCGAGCACTTGTCTCATGCATCCCACCTGGGCTGGTGATCTGTTTCACTATAGATAATATACATGCTGTTCTCTCGAAACATCCCACCCTCACCTTCTCCCACAGAGTTCAAAAGTCTGTTCTGTACTTCTGTGTCTCTTTTTCTGTTTTGCATATAGGGTTATCATTACCATCTTTCTAAATTCCATATATATGTGTTAGTTTGCTGTAATGTTCTTTATCTTTCTGGCTTACTTCGTTCTGTTTAATGGGCTCCAGTTTCATCCATCTCATTAGAACTGATTTAAATGAATTCTTTTTAACGGCTGAGTAATATTCCATGGTTTTTAGAAGAAGCTGCTGTTTGTGTGTTCATCTGTGTCTTTTCTCAATGAACTCGTGTTAGGTACATCTGTTGATGAACAACTGTGGCTCCTGTCTAAGGCTGCTGAGACTACTTAAGAATTTTGCCTTTTGGTTGGCCTGAAAATTTTTCCCTAACAGGACAATTCCACCTCCTATGGCTGCCACCAAGTGCCGGGTCACCATGGCGCACACATGCTAAGTCACTTCAGTTGTGTCTGACTCTTCTGAAACCATATAGACTGTAGCCCAGCAGGTCCTCTGTCCATGGGATTCTCCAGGCAAGAATAATGGAGTGGGTTACCATGTCCTCCTCCAGGGAATCTTCCTGATCCAGGGATAGAACTCCCAGATGGGCTGTTTACCACTAGCGCCACCTGGGAAGCCACTGTCCTCATTTATCCACAAGCTATGGTAAAGCGTTTTCCTATTTTCCAGTTTGGAGTCACTTCCCTCTTCAGTCCACAACAAAACACCTCATTGGACATTGCTCTGCATCTGATTCTTCGCAGACTCACCAGTGTGGACTGGTTTTACCAAAGTACTGGAAAATGATACACATTCTAAGATTCCATTCTTGCTGACTTTGTTATGTCATTGAATTGTAAAACTGAAAAAAATATTTTTAAAGTCATTAATTATACAAATTCAGAATGTTGTTTTACTCTTTCTGGAAGACTTTTAGTTGAGATCTAGTCACTGCCATTAAGCCGCTAAATATGTATTGTTAGTACAAGCATCCTTGCCAGAAACATTCTACACCTAGATATCTACATGGCACACTCCTTCAATACCTCTGCCCCGTTATCATCTTTTCAGAAAGGCTATCTCTGACTCCCCAACTCCCACTACCAAGCTGACACCCCTTATTGACTCTGTCTTGCCTTATTTTTGATATTAGTACACATTAGAATATGACCTAAACCTTTATCTGGGCTTTGTTTCATTCTTTGTTCTATTTCCAGGTCCTGGAACTATGCCTGACTAGTAGGTGTTCAAAATATACATATTGATTAAATGAATAAATGAGACTAATTATTCATGGACCCACACTCTAACCTGGAGCCTTTCACCATAGTGCCCCTCTTGGTTCATTCTCCTTTTTGAGGATAAATGTCTCAGGGAACAGAGGGTTGCTCAAGTAACATAATTTAATGTTCGTTTCTCAATCTGTAGTCTTGATAGAAATTAAGTTGGGGTATTCCATTACTGGAGAAATGTGATATATAAAGGATATCTGCTTCAGATTTATTACCTAACCCAACATAATTCTTTGTTCTAGTCCATTCCATCAATAAGTGGGTTGGACTGACCTTATGGATTAAATTACTTCTTGCCCAATTAGCATAATTAAGTAGGTGTCATGGTATGTGTTCAGTCCAGGACTGCAGAGATTTAAGCAAGAAGAAATTGGCTTAAAAGAAGTGGATGGATTTTATTAGTCATAGCAATAAATTTTTCTGATTATCACTGTGATTTAAAAAATACAAATCAAATAGGAACATTTGTTGTCTATTGAATCCTTAGTGTGTGCTGGCTTAGTGCGAAGAGGCTTCTATCTCACTCAGTACTCATGACTGTCAAGTGAAGGAGGTATTCCCATTTCCACTGAACAGATGAGGAAACAAAATTTTAAAGCACTGTATGAAAACTATCCTAGGGAAGAAGCTAGGACCTGGCAGAGATGTAATTCAAAATCTGATTCTCTCGATTTCAGATTCTATCTTGATCTGCTTGATTGACTGAGGCTATTGAAAAAGAACAAAATCACATCTACTTGAGGGAGCTCCATAAAATGATCAAATGGAATTATCTTGAAAATAGAAAATAATATGACCTGTTTCAATTAAAAAAAATTCTTCCTCAGTGCTTGGTTCATACAGACTGCAACGCTGTGTTCTATCATCCTTATAACCTGCCCCCTTTCACTCTGTGCTGAGTGCAATTTTGCTTAAGAGACTGTCAGCAGAACAACTTTCTCAAGAACCATAAGACACTGTCAATTGAAAAGATGACATTAATAGCAGAAGTGGAAAGGAGGGCAATTTGTCTTATGTTTCAGTTTCAAGATAATAGACTAATGCCATCAATGGGAAAGTTTATCTTAAACCTCTCCTCTCCTCATCCCACTCCTCTCCCCAAAATAGCATCTCTCACTCTAGACTTTCCAAGGTATTCTCTAAAAAGTAATCTTTTTGAAATTCTTGGACTTGGAGATAATGTTTTTTTTGTTTTTTGTTTTTTTTAAGAAGTAGACTATAAACTTGATCCATCAGTAGCCAGTCAAGGGCTTTCATCCATGAACTTGTTCTGGAGAGGGTCTTTGATATTTTAAGTGCTTTTTGACACTGAAAAATAAATCGGGAGACAACTTTATGGAAAAATGCTGTCAGTGGAAAATGCAATTGGTGAGTGAGTTTGATCAGTTTGATTTTAACAGAAGGGAAAATCAAACAGGGATTTAAAAATACTCTTTGTTAGTCTTTTTTAAAAAAAAATTTTACTTGGCAAAACTATGGAGACAGTAAAAAGATCAGTGGTTGCCAGGGGCTCGAGTGAAAGGAGGAATAAGTAAGTAGAGCCTAGAGGATTTTTAAAGGAGTGAAAATACTATAATGATGGGTATATGACATTCTCCATCTGTCAAAACCCTTAGGATATACACCACCAATAGTGAACCCCAATGTATCCTCTGGACTTTGGGAAATAATGATGTGTCAGTGTAGGTTTATCAGCTGTAACAAATGCACCACTCTGATGGGGGATTTTCTTTTTCATTTTTTAAATTTGAAGTGCAGTTGACGTATAATATTACATAAATTACAGGTGTACAACATAGTGATTCATAATTTTTAAATGCTATATTCCACCTATAGCTACTACAAAATGCTGCCTATATTCCCTGCATTGTGCAATACATCTTTGTAGCTTATTTATTTTACACATAATAGTTTGTGCCTTTTAACTCCTATCCCAATCTTGCACCTTCCCCCTTCCCTCTCCACTGGTAACTACTAGTTTGTTCTCCGTATCTGTGAGTCTCTTCTTTGTTATATTCACTAGTTTGTGGTGGGGGATGTTGATAAAGAGGGAGGTTGTGCTTGTGTGGAGACAGAGAGTATATGAGAAATCTCTGTACCTTCCTCTCAGTTTTGCTGTGAATCTTAAACTACTCTAAAAATAGGTTTCACAAAAATGTAGTTTTTTTTTTTGGTGACCTGAATGTGAAAGAAGTCCAAAAGGAAGGGGAAATATGTATATATATAGCTGATTTTTTTTTTTTTTTTTACTATAGAAACTAATACAACATTGTAAAGCCACTATGCTCCAATAAAAAATAATTTTAAAATATATGTTTTTCTTCTGTTATTTAAGAAGATAAAGCAGCTTAGAGTGACCTGCAAAATTTGCTGACCAAAAACTCCGTCTCTGATATAGATGCATTCTGACGATCCCAGCCTGTCTATAAGGCTGCTTTCTGCCTGCGAAAGAGCTATAAAACCTTTGCTATAAAACCTGTATCTCCGGTAAGACCAACATCTGTTTAAAAAGATGAATGAGCTGGTAAGTAAGATATATATTTGTTGAAACTGAGAACTTATTCATAAACAGTACTAAAAATATCTCCACAACTTGACCCAGAAGCAAGATAACATCACTAAAAATGTCCTTGACAGAAATAAAAAAGTGATAAACAGCATTTTTAACAAAAAATAGTCACTGGTGTTAATAATTTATATTTACTCTTTTATCTGTATTTTGATATACCATCTCTGTATTTAGGAACTTTTATTAAACATATCCTGAAATTAACACTTTTTTTGGTATGAGCCTGATGCAATGGACGTGAACTTGGGCACACTTCTGGAGATGATGATGGACAGAGAGGCCTGGCCTGCTGCAGCCCATGGGGTTGCAAAGAGTTGGACATAACTGGGCGTCTGAACAACAACAATAAAGTAGAAGCTATTTAATAATTAAGGTCGCCTGCCTTATTTATATACTGACTGATAAATTATTGTTACAACTAGTCTTATTGGTTTCCTATCACCATAGTAACAAATTGCCACAAACTCAAAGGTTTATTATATTCCAGTCTGGAAGTCAGAAGTTCACAATGGATCAGCAGTGCTGTATTCCTCCTGGAGATTTTGAGGGAGAGCCTGGTTGCTTTTCTTTTCCAGCTTTTGAGTTGTGGTGGTTTGGTCACTAAGTTGTGTCCAACTCTTATGACCCCATGGACTGTAGCCCGCCAGGCTCGGCCACCTGCAATCCTTGGCTTGTGGTCCCTTCCTCCATCTTCAAAGCCAGCAGTCAGTGTGGCATCATCCAATCTCTCTCTACTTCCATTGTCACATCAGCTTTTGATCGACCCTGTTGCCTCCCTCTTATAAGGACCCTTGTGACCACGTTGGGTCCACCCAGATGTTCCAGGATACTTTCACAACTCAAGGTCTTTAACACGTCTGTAAAGTCTCCATTGCAATGTGAGGTAACATATTCACATGTTCCAAGGATTAGGACATGCACATTTTGCGGGGGGACCATTATTCTGTCTGCCACACTCAGCTGCTGGATATAGAAAGCTCCTGAAACCCAATCCAGTGGAGTCTAAACATGCCAAAATATTTTTAAGTTTTATTATATTACACAATTAATAATGAATACATAAATTTATTCTCATTGCCAAATATGTAAAAATATTATGTTAACACCAAGTCTTACTTCACCATCACATTTAATGTCCAGGACCTTCCCTTCTGGTGACCATTATTATTTACTTGGCGGCATCAGGTCTTCATTGTCATGCAGGATCATTCGTGTGGAGTACAGACTCTCTAGCGGTGGCACTTGGGCTCTAGAGCGCGGGTTCAGCAGTTGCCGCCCACAGGCTTAGCTGCTCCACAGCTTGTGGGATCTTAGTTCCTTGGCTAGGGATTGAATCCAGCCCCCTGCATTGCATGGTGGATTCTTAACCACTAGACCACCAGGGAAGTGCCCAAGTAGCCATTACTATCAATGAATATCATCTATGCTATGAGGCCTTTCTACATATTTGCAGAAACAAATGTCTCTATACAAAAATGGTACATAGTATTATTTTTAAAAATATAAATGATAATGTATATTCCCATATCCAAATAACATTTTCCCATAAGATACTAAAAGTTCAGAAAAAGGATATAATATGTTGGAGTATAATCATTTTGTTGATATATATGCTTATTTCTCTTTTTTTCTTTTTCTTTTTTTTCTCTTTTTTTAAACAAGCAATTTTAACTGCTTAAAATTGGTGCAATACCTCATGCATATCTCTCTAGGCACACTACTAGAATGGGTCTCTAGAGATCTCCAGGGCTGGAAGTGGCAAGACATAGCAGATGTGCTTCAAGAAGTTCTGGTACATATATATATATACATATATATTTATATATATGAATATTGGTCAAAAAAAAGAATGAAATCGGGTCATTTTTAGTGATGTGGATGAACCCAGAATCTGTCATATAGAATGAAGTAAGTCAGAAAGTGAAGCACAAGTATTGTATATTAATGCCTGGAAAAATGGTACCGATGAACCTATTTGCAGGGCAGGAATACAGACACGGACACAGAGAATGGACTTGTGGACACAGCAGAGAAGAAGATGGTGGGACAAGTTGAAAGAATAGCATTGACATGTACACACTACCACGTGTTAAACAGATAGCTAGTGGGAAGCTGCCAAATAGCAGAGGGAGCTCAGCCTGGTGCTCTGTGATGGCCTGGAGGAGTGGGATGAGGTTGGGAAATGTGAGGGAGGTTCAAGGCGGGGGGCGGGGGGATGTATGTACACATGTAGCCGATTCTTGTTGTTATACAGCAGAAACAAACACAACGTTGTAAAGCAATTATCCTCCAATTTAAAAAAAATCTGTGTGGGATGATCTGAGAGAATAACATTGAAACATATATATTATCAAGTGTGAAACAGATTGCCAGTCCAGGCTGGATGCATGAGACAAGTGCTCAGGGCTGGTGCACTGGGAAGACCCAGAGGGATGGGATGGGGAGGGAGTTGGGAGAGGGGTTCGGGATGGGGAGCACATGTAAATCCATGGCTGATTCATGTCAATGTATGGCAAAACCACTACAATATTGTAAAGTAATTAGCCTCCAACTAATAAAAATAAATGAAAAAAAATTTAAGATTACTGGATACTTCAGAAAAATGTAACCACAATCTTTGAGAGGAAGCACATAGAAAGTTTTTAAAGCTCCAAGGTGATTCTAAAATAAAACAAGGATTCAGAAGTATGGCATCAATGCCTACCTCAAGAGTTGTTAGTGTGCTGAAATTACACAATATTGTGGGAATCAATGATATGGTAATACATAAGAATGTTATCATTAATGAAAATAGATCGAATGGGTAGGAAAAAAAAATCTAACAAACACCACAAAATTGTTTTCCAAAGTGACTGCACCAATTTACTACTAGCAGCTTTGGAGTGTTCTTTTCACCTTTAGGCTCAATAGCTTTTGATATTACAGCATTTTCCCCCTAATTAGATTGTTTTTTAAAAAAAAGGCATCACAGGGTTGCTTTAATTACCATTTCCTCCCTGACCTGTGAGGCTGCATGTCTTGTTTACTGGCTGTTTGGTCTTCCCCTTTGGAACTGCCAATTTATATTTTCCCTTATTTTTGTAGAGCATTAAAATTTTAATTTGTAAGAGTTGTGTTTTTATATGGCTGGACATTAACTATTTTGTGATAGAGATTTCAAATATATTTCCCTTTTCTATTGTTTGGTTTAAAAAAATTTATGGTCACATTTATCATAGATAAAGCTTTAATTTTGATGTAGTGAAATTTATTACTCCTTTAATATTTTAAGCGATGATATCACTTATTCCAAATTTGCTGGCATATTGAGTGCAGCACTTTCACAGCATCATCTTTCAGAATTTGAAATACCTCAACTGGAATTCCATCACATCCACTAGCTTTGTTCGTAGTGATGCTTTCTAAGGCCCACTTGACTTCACATTCCAGGATGTCTGGCTCTAGGTGAGTGATCACACCATTGTGATTATCTGGGTTATGAAGATCTTTTCTGTACAGTTCTTCTGTATATTCTTGCCACCTCTTCTTAATATCTTCTGCTTCTGTTAGGTCCATACCATTTCTGTCCTTAATCGAACCCATCTTTGCGTGAAATGTTCCTTTGGTATCTCTAATTTTCTTGAAGAGATCTCTAGTCTTTCCCATTCTGTTGTTTTCCTTTATTTCTTTGCATTGATCACTGAGGAAGGCTTTCTTATCTTTCCTGGCTATTCTTTGGAACTCTGCATTCAGATGGGAATATCTTTCCTTTTCTCCTTTGCTTTTTGCTTCTCTTCTTTTCGCAGATATTTGTAAGGCCTCCTCAGACAACCATTTTGCCTTTTTGCATTTCTTTTCCATGGGGATGGTCTTGATCCCTGTCTCCTGTACAATGTCACAAACCTATGTCCATAGTTCATCAGGCTCTCTGTCTATCAGATCTAGTCCCTTAAATCTATTTCTCACTTCCACTGTATAGTCATAAGGGATTTGATTTAGGTCATACCTGAATGGTCTAGTGGTTTTCCCTACTTTCTTCAGTTTAAGTCTGAATTTGGCAATAAGGAGTTCATGATCTGAGCCACAGTCAGCTCCTGGTCTTGTTTTTGCTGACTGTATAGAGCTTCTCCATCTTTGGCTGCAAAGAATATAATCAATCTGATTTTGGTGTTGACCATATGGTGATGTCCATGTGTAGAGTCTTCTCTTGTGTTGTTGGAAGAGGGTGTTTGCTATGACCAGTGTGTTCTCTTAGCAAAACTCTATTAGCCTTTGCCCTGCTTCATTCCATACTCCAAGGCCAAATTTGCCTGTTACTCCAGGTGTTTCTTGACTTCCTACTTTTGCATTCCAGTCCCCTATAATGAGAAGGACATCTTTTTTGGGTGTTAGTTCTAAAATGTCTTGTAGGTCTTCATAGAACCATTCAACTTCAGCTTCTTCAGCGTTACTGTTTGGGGCATAGGCTTAGATTACCGTGATATTGAATGGTTTGCCTTGGAAATGAACAGAGATCATTCTGTCATTTTTGAGATTGCATCCAAGTACTGCATTTCGGACTCTTTTGTTGACCATGATGGCTACTCCATTTCTTCTAAGGGATTCCTGCCCACAGTAGTAGATATAATGGTCATCTGAGTTAAATTCACCCATTCCAGTCCATTTTAGTTCGCTGATTCCTAGAATGTCGATGTTTACTCTTGCCATCTCCTGTTTGACCACTTCCAATTTGCCTTGATTCATGGACCTAACATTCCAGGTTCCTATGATATTGCTCTTTACAGCATCGGACCTTGCTTCTATCACCCATCACATCCACAACTAGGTATTGTTTTTGCTTTGGCTCCCTCACTTGTTTCAGGCTTTTAGATATATTATTCATGATTATCTTAAAATTTGCCTTAGACTTATATTTTGAGTTAATTTAAAACCCATTTTGTGATTTCTGTGAGGTACAGTCTTAACTTTACCATTTTTTTAAATTAGTAGTCAACTGTTCCAACCCCATTTATTGAATAATGTATCATTTCCTTGGTGGTTTAAAGACACCAATTTTATTTATTTACAAAATCTACATTTATTAATGTGTCTGTTTCTTAATTCTTTGTTTTGATTGATTGATATACTATTCTTATTGTGATCCTTTTTTTTTCTTTTTTTTATTAAGTTGCTCAGTTGTGCCCAAGTCTTTGCAACCCCATATACAGTCCATGAAATTCTCCAGGCCAGAATACTGGAGTGGGTAGCCTTTCCCTTCTCCAAGGAATCTTCCCAACCCAGGGGTCGAACCCAGGTCTTGCACACTGCAGGTAGATTATTTACCAACTGAGCTATCAAGGAAGTCCTATTGTGATCCTAGCCAGCTTAATTTTTATATGTTGTTTAGATAAGCTTTCATAATACACTTTTTTTTCTTCTTTGTCAAAAATGTCTCTGATAATCTTATAGTTAAGACCTCCTACATGATAGTGTGAATCAGCCTGTCAAATTCCTTCAAAAATCCTGTTGGAATTTGGATTTGGACTACGCTAAATTTAAGACTATTTTTTTTTTTGAGAAGTATAATGAATTTCTCCACTTATTCAGATTATTATTTTTGTCATCCTGGATAATTTTATAGTTTCCTTAAACAAAGTCTTGCATATTTTAATTTCTTTTTGACAGGGTTTTAAAAATGTTTTTTATTTATTGTCTTAGTGCTCTGGCAAAATGCCCCTTTACAGTGTTTTAATTAAGTGATAGTAGAGAAAAATATTTCTGATTTTCACCAAATGTTAAGTGTGATGCTTACTTTTGATATTTTGTAAATATCTTTTATTAGTTAATGAGATTCATTTTTAGTACATAAAAAAAACCTCTCTTTTCTTTTCGTGGTGAAAAGAGGACTAGCAGCATGGACTCAGTTTGTTCTTGAATAAGAACATAGAGTTTGGGAGAACCATGAGGGTTCTTCCATTTTTACTTTTTGAGCCTGTGCAAGCACATGCTCTAAAATAGACCACCTGGCAAATGCCTAATTACCCTCTAGGACAACTCCTAAGCATCTTTGTTTTTGTCAAAATCACACCAACATTTTTGTTGTCATTCTACTAGCTAGAACACAGTCATATGTGGTATGATTAATTGTGAGAGAAGCTGAGAAGTGCAACCTCACCGGGTGTCCAGGAAAAATGAGATAACATTTTGGTGAAGAGCCAGCAGCTTTTATCATAATCTGTAGATAGAAGACCCAGAATTTGAGCTCAAGTTTTCAGCCTACAAAATCTCTGCTCTTTTTATTATATCAGAATATCCTTGACTATCCACCAAATAGAAGCAGAGAAGAGTTTTTGTACAGAATAAACTCTGCCGATTGAATCTTGCCTGTTAACTTGTCACAGAGAGACTGGCCTGGAGCTTGTCACTGGCACCCTTCACTAGTCTCTACTTTGCAGGTAACTGCCAATCTCCCTTCTAACTGCCCAAATCCTTTGAAATGCAATATTTCTGTTTTATTTTCAGTGTTTCTGCATCCATGACCTAAGTTGGAGCCTTGCTTTAAGCCAAGTTCACAAGAATAAATTTCTCTTTTGGCCTCAATTTTGGGTTCCCCACTGCTGTGTTCTTCCAGAAGAAAACTGCTACTACTTCTACATGGACTCCTAGGGGGTCATTCTTTGCCCACATCATATCTGAAGGTTGCCAAGACCATGTGGAAATATGCCTCACCCAGTATGATGTAAACTTGGCTCCTATTTAAATATTTACCTAGTGGGTGGTTTTCAATCCTTTCTCATGTCTTCTGTGTTATGTTCTGAATAAACTTTAGACTTTGCTCAGAAATTGTTGTATGTGACAGAATCCTAACCCTGAAAACCTGATCCTAGATAAAGTTTGGAAAAGCTATTTCATTTTAACTTTGCTAGAGTGTAAATCATGTCACCTCTTACACAAATCAACAAGTGAATTCTTTATTACTTTCCAAGATAACCCAGTATGATCCTTGTTAGCTTTCATTTTGTTCAGTGAAAGATACACCATCATCAGATATTTTTATGAAGTAGCTGAAAGAAAAAAGGTCTCAGTCAACATGTTGCAAAAGTTGATATTTATTAACCAATATGTTACTAAAGTGTTATTTTTAATTTCCACTACATTTTCAGTCAGTCCATTGGTTATTTCTAGTTATTTTTATCACTTTAATTTTTTGTTATTATAACATGCATCCTGAATCTCCAGTAGAACTTTCTTACTGAATGACCATAAAAAACGAGATATGTGAAACATCCCTAAAATGGGTTTTCATTTCTTCATTGTCATCATAAAGACACTCTTATTAAATAAATTGAAACAGGTAACAAAAGGTGACCTAAATTATTATCTCACATACTATGAGTCTGGAAATATAAAATAGAAACTAAGGTTATAAACATATGAGTTACTTTGCAACATTTTTTCAACATATTAACAGTTCATAAAAGCAATTTAGGATAACAAAAGTCTGGATCTCTAGGAGCCATTGCAAATCAACATTCAGAGCCATGAACAACATGCTGCAAAACAGAGTTAAAAGGATCTCCAGTAAGCTATTGTTAATAAGGAAGCCCCTTGTTGGATGTGATTTAAGGTCAATATTTTACATTTTTAGACTCCCATTTAGGTACTCATGTGATGCAGCATTGTGCATATATTCAATCTAACCATGCCTGTGCTACTGTTAATATAAGTGGCTACTGCCCTAGTTCCTGCCTAATGAATTGGTAATACTCCTTTGTCCTCTGGATGCTTGCTATGAGCCAAGTGGCATTTTTTTTTTTCCCTGCAGCCATATGCTCCATCAATCTGTAAGCACTTGTTCTATATTTAAGTGATACTTAGTTCAGCTAATTTATGAAATTGGCTTTGGTGTCATGTATTAAAGACATAGTTGGCTTTGCTCTTCCTTCAAAAAAAACCTGACAACTGGTCAGACATTATAATGTAAATGTGCTAATGAAGACAAATATATCTGCTGAATTAAAAGCATTATCTCAGAACCACAGCTTTCTGTATTTTACTGAAGACACAAATGATTTTATTCAGAAATTCTTTTCCCTGATGGTATTGGAAAAAATTTACAATACAGCCAATATATGCTTAATTAAAACATCCCACATATGATATCAAAGTATTTTATCTTTTCTCACTGCAACAGAAATAGGACCATTCAGTAGTAATAAAAAGGAGACTGAAGAAATATCATGGAGCCACCACAGCTCCACAACATTTAGACACAAAAGTCATTTGATAATGTGAAAGTGAAAGTCACTTTTAAATTGGTTTTATATCGAGTCTCTATGACTTGAGAGAAATCCCATAATACTAGCAATTTTAACTAGAGGAAGATAAAACTGAATCAAAGTGATTATATCAAGTGGCTGTGATGATAATAAATATATATACATATTGCCAAGGTATACAATTGTAGTTAGAATTATTGATTCAAAATATACTTGGTATTCAAGAAGCATCAGCAACCTGCTCTGCTAAAAAAAGTAGTTTCGTCAGCTTTTCTTTCCGCTATGTCTCTGGGGAGGTTTCTCCTGGGAGAACTGCCTTCAGTTGTTTCCAGGACCAGAAGCCCTGAGGGAAGGATAACGCTGATACCCAGAGGGAAGCATCAACATTCACCTTTGGGTGAAGACAAATCAAAACCACTAACTTATTATAATTGACATTTGAAATACTTTTTCATTTTATTCCTCAGAACTCAGCTAAATAGACCATATTCTGAGTTCTACGCCATTATATGAGCTTGCCTGGCGGCTCAGATGGCAGAGAACCTACCTGCAATGTGGGAGACCCAGGCTTGATTCCTGGGTTGGGAAAATCCCTTAGAGGGAGGGAATGGCACCTCACTCCAGTATTCTTGCCTGCTTCATTTTTTTCGTTTTATGCCATTATATTGGTGAATAAAATATATTTTATTTTTTTAAATATAATTTGTACTGGTTACTAAGCAGTTTAGAAATTTCAGACAATTATTTTGTTGTTGTTCAGTAGCTAAGTCGTGTCTGACTCTGCAACCCCATGGACTACAGCACACCAGACTCCCCTGTCCTCCACTACTAGTTAACACCAAAGATTAAACAGGTAAAAACTCTCATAGTCTTTATTCTCAAAGTTATAAATAATATATGAAAAAAATGTCTTCTTTTATTACCTTGATTATTTCTATTTATCATTCAGTTTTATTGAGGCTAATTTACATGCAGCAAATGATGCTGTTAAATATGCCAGCAAATTTGGAAAACTCAGCAGTGGTCACAGGACTGGAAAAGGTCACCTTTCATCCATCCTCAAAGAAGGCAACACCAAAGAATGTTCAAACTATCATGTAACTGTGCTCATTTCACATGCTAGCAGGGTAATGCTCAAAATCCTTCAAACTAGGCTTCAATACTATGTGAACCAAGAACTTCCAGATGTACAAACTGGATTCAGAGAAAGCAGAGGAAGCAGAGATCAAATTGCCAACATCTGTTGGATCATAGAAAAAGCAAGGGCATTAAAAAAAAATCTGCTTCATTGACTACACTAAGGCCTTTGACTATAAGGATCATAAAAAACTGTGGAACATTCTTAAAGAGATGGGAATACCAGACCAACTGACCTGCCTCCTGAGAAACCTGTATGCAGGTCAAGAAGCAAAAGTTAGAACTGGATATGGAACAACAGACCAATTCAAAATTGGGAAATGAGTTAATCAAGGCTGTATATTGCCACTCTGCTTATTCAACTTATATGCAGAGTACATCATGCAAAATGCTGGGCTGGATGCAGCACAAGCTGGAATCAAGGTCACTGGAGAAATATCGATAACCTCAGATATACAGGTGCCACCACCCTTATGGCAGAAAGTGAAGAGGAACTGAAGAGCCTTTTGTTGAAGGTAAAAGAGGAGAGTGAAAAAAACTGGCTTAAAACTCAACATTCAAAAAATGAAGATCATGGCATCTGGTCCCATCACTTCATGGAAAATAGATGGAGAAACAATGGAAACAGCAGCAGACTATTTTCTCAGTCTCCAAAATCACTGCAGATGATGACTGCAACCATGTAATTAAAAGACGTTTGCTCTTTGGAAGAAAAGCTATGACGAACCTAGACAGCATAATAAAAAGCAGAGACATTACTTTGTCAACAAAGGTTCATCTAGTCAAAGCTATGCTTCTTTCAGTAGTCATGGATAGATGTGAGAGTTGGACCATAAAGAAAGCTGAGAGCTGAAGAATTGATGCTTTTGAACTGCGGTGTTGGAGAAGACTCTTGAGAGTCTCTTGGACTGCAAGGGGATCAAACCAGTCAATCTTAAAGGAAATCAGTCCTGAATATTCATTGGAAGGACTGATACTGAAGTTGAAGCTCCAATACTCTGGCCATCTCATACGAAGAACTGACTCATTTGAAAAGACCCTGATGCTGGGAAAGTTTGAAGGGGAAGGAGAAGGGGACAGACAGAGAAGGAGATGGTTGGATGGCATCACCAACTCGATGGACATAAGCTTAATCAAGCTCTGGGAGTTAGTGACGGACAGGGAAGCGTGGTGTGCTGTAGTCCATGAGGTCTCAAAGAGTCAGACATGACTTAGCGACTGAACAATAATAGTGATATTTTATTAGTATTTCAATTTGCATTTGCTCGATGACATAAAATGCCGAGTATCTTTCATATGCTTATTTACCATCTGTACATCTTCTTTGGTGAGTTGTCTGGTAAAGTTTTTAGCTAATTTTTCAGTAAAATATTTGTTCCCTTAGTATTAAGTTGTAAGTAATGATGTATATTTTGAATCAGTCTTTTATCTTATGTGCCTTTCGCATGTATTTTCTCCAATTGTGGCTTGTCTTATCTATCATTCTCTTGACATTTTCTTTTGTGGAGCAGAAGTTTTTAATTTTAATGGAGTCTGGTTTATCAATTATTTCTTCCATGAATTGTGTATTTTTTTTCACCTAAAGGTAATACTCAAGGTTATTTACTTTTTTTCTATGTTATCAACTTAGGAGTCTTCCAGCTCAACACTTTGCATTTAGGTTTGTGATTCATTTTGAGTGAATTTTTGTAAAGGGTCTAAGGTCTGTGTCTGTACTCATTTTTTGAACGTTGACTGTCTACTTGCTCCTGAACTATTTGTTGAAGAGACTATCTTCACCTCATTGTATTGCCTTTGCTCCTTCATCAAAGATGTTTTCTATATTCTGGGGATCTGTTTCTGGGCTCTATATTATGTTCCATTGATCTATTTTTCTGTTTTATCACTGATTCCAGACTGTCTTGATTACTATAGCATTACAGTTAAGTCTTAAAGTCTGATAGTGTCAGTTCTCCAACTTTCTTCTTTCTTCTTTCCTTCAGTATCACATTGGCTGTGCTGGGTCTTTGCCTCTCCATATAAGCTGTAGAATCAGTTTGTTAATATATGCAAATTAATGTGCCAGGATTCTGATCAAGATTCCATTGAATCTATGTCCCTGTATTTTTGTCATATAAATGGAGCCATATAATATCTATCCTTTTGAATTTGGCTTTTTCACTTGGTGTAACGCATTTGCAATTTATTTGTTTTTTTAGAGTGTATTAGAAACTCACTCATTTTAATTGCTAAGCAATGTTCTGTTTTATGGATATAACTGTTTCTTTATCCATTCATCATTCACCAACTGAAAGACATTTCAGTTGTTTCTAGTTTTTGGTAATTATGAATAAAGTCACTATAAATATTCAAATACACATTTTTTGTGTGAAAGCACAAGTTTTCACTTTTCTTGAGTAAGCAACTAGAAGGAGGATTGCTGGTCATATAAATGTATAAGAATTACTTTATAGGAAAAATTTGTGAAATAGATATATGAACATTGTATAATAAACAATAATATTTTCTTCAGTTCAGTCACTCAGTCGTGTCCAACTTTTTGCGATCCTATGGACTGCAGCGTGCCAGGCCTCCCTGTCCATCACCAACTCCTGGAATTTACCCAAACTCATGTCCATTGAGTCGGTGATGCCATCCAACCATCTCACCCTCTGTCATCCCCTTCTCCTCCTGCCCTCAATCTTTCCCAGTATCAGGGTCTTTTCAAATGAGTCAGCTCTTTGCATCAGGTGGCCAAAGGATTGGAGTTTCAGCTTCAACATCAGTCCTTCAAATGAATATTCAGAACTGAGTTCCTTTAGGATGGACTGGTTGGATCTTCTTGCAGTTCAAAGGACTCTCAAGAGTCTTCTCCAACACCACAGTTCAAAGGCATCAATTCTTCAGTGCTCAGCTTTCTTTATAGTCCAACTCTCACATCCATACATGACTACTGGAAAAACCATAGCTTTGACTAGACAGACCTTTGTTGGCAAAGTAATGTCTCTGCTTTTTAATATGCTGTCTAGGTTGGTTATAACTTTCCTTTCAAGGAGCAAGCGTCTTTTAATTTCATTGCTGCAGTCACCATCTGCAGAGATAATATGTTCTTAAGTTACTTTAAAGAATTTTTTAAAACTTCCTTAGTAACTGATCTAAATAATCTTACTCATACCCACTTTTTTTGTCACATTTAGAAGTTTGGCTGGGTTAGATTTGTCTACTAAGAGTATTTTATTTTTGTCTTGATAAATTTCACGATTAAAATGTAAAGCAAAATCCCAAATAAAATATACTCTTTTTACATTTGTTTGTTATACTACTATATACTTTCCTTTCCTTCTGGCAATAGACGCCAATTCATATCTATCCATTCACTCTGAATAGAGGGGGTCAACGTAGGTAACTGAAATGCACATTAAATAATGGGAATACACACCAATAAAATCTTATATTAGGTCTTATTAGGTCTTTTGCTTACCAACTGTCTTTTCAAACTGCCAAGATATTGACAGATTTCTGATACTACCTTCACATGGCTTATATCTTCTGAACAGTTCCGGCAACCAAACTTATTTGGAGAGATGGAGAGGAGAGAGACGAGGGAAGAGAAAGAGAAAGAAGGAGGGTGAGAGAGAGGTCAGGAGGAAGAATGGAATGAAGAAAAGAAAGAAGAAAGGAAGGGAGGGCTAATGGACCCAGATAATTCACAAACTGCACTCTCAGTGTCTGTCTGTATAGAGTCTAATGACCACTGACCTGATTTCAGTATATTTAATGTTTACAAAATAGTAACAACTGGACAGTTAACTTTCATATTGATTTATATTTTATTTTTTGTTCTTCAATAATCATGAGAGTAGAGACCATTTCAACTTTATTTATAAGAGTAATACTTGAAAGAAGATACTTTACTTGAAAATTATGAAATCCACACTGGGATGCATCTATCAAGTTAAATTCTTATTTCTTAGGAACTTTTAACAAATTATAATAAAATGATCAATTTGTTAATTGCTCAGTACAAAGTATAACACAAAGAGAATAATAAACTATTTTAAGTTCTAATTATTATAGTTAACAAATAATAATAACAATTATTATTATTGTCTTCTTTCAAAAGTACTGTGTGAGTGAATTTGCACAATTCTCTACAGCCAAACACTGACAGAGGCTTAAACAGTCTTAAACAATGCTTTTATCAAGCTTTCTCAGCACAGAAGCATCATTTTTTAGAAGCCTTGACTGAACTCTTTACTTGGTAAATTATTTATCTGCTTCAGTAGTTGTTTTTTCAGAATTATTTCCTTGTTCTTTCATTTGAAACAAATTTCTCTGCCTTTTCATTTTGCCCTATTCTCTCTGCCTCAGTGAAATTAGATGAAAGAGTTACCTTTCCCAGGCTTAAAGAAGTGTCCTTGTGTGGTAGTATCCCATACAGGCTTCCCAGTGACTTTGGTGGGAGAACGGTATCTGAAGTGAGCAAGAATCATGTCTTTCCCCAGGATGAGTTGGCTCCTACTTGGTAGGAGGTGGGGCTGGAGATGGATGGGGCCAGAGCCAGAGCCAGGTGTGAACCCTGGCATTTCCTCTGTTCAGCGGCCAACACCATCCTATTGGAGGGCAAAGTCAGGCCCTAAGTTGCTGGAACAGAATCCTGAAGGTCATGTCTGAGCTAGCTATGCCTGCTTCCAGCATCTGCACCATTGCCCTACAGGGAAACAGTGCTGGGGCCAGATGGGCTGGAGTAGGTGTTCAGCATGGGTTGTGGTGCAGACTGGGGTGGTCCTGGCTCCAGTGATCCTTCGGGGCTTCTCCCAATCCGCTCTCTCTTTAAGCACCATCAATGGCTCGCCTCTCTCCACTCAGATACTGCATCATGCCAGATCTGGCTCCCAATAGGATTACTCTGTGTATGAAGTAAATAAGCTAAGGATATGTTGTATAGCAAAGAGAATATAACCAACATTTTATAATAACTTTAGAGTATAATCTATACAAAATTTATATCTTTATGTTGCACTTAAATCAGCCCTACTTGAATTAAAAAACCTCTGATTGCAATTAAGTATAAAGTATGTATTTAAGAATAAAAGAAAGATTTTCAAGTAAAAAATATTTAAATTTTATTTTAAAAAATGAAATCAATTAAAAGTAAAAATGGTAAATGTACCACATTCTGCAAGACTGAGTAAGTGTATCAAAATAAAATTGTGATGACCATTTATGCTTTCCATAAATATTATTGATTACCTGCTATGAGCCAGATACTTTCCTAGGCATTGAGGATGAAGAAAAGAACAAGACTGATTAGACAGAAGCTGGCAAATATGGTGCCTGGGGCAAATTTGTTCTGCTATCTGTTTTTTAAATAAAGTTTTATTGGAGCATAGCCATGACCATTCATTTAGGTTATTGTCTATAGTTTCTTTTATGCTACAAGGACAGAGTTGATGCTTTTGAACTGTGGTGTTGGAGAAGACTCTTGAGAGTCCCTTGGACTGCAAGGAGGTCCAACCAGTCCATCCTAAAGGAGATCAGTCCTGGGTGTTCATTGGAAGGACTGATGCTGAAGCTGAAACTCCAATACTTTGGCCACCTCATGTGAAGAGTTGACTCATTGGAAAAGACCCTGATGCTGGGAGGGATTGGGGGCAGGAGGAGAAGGGGACGACAGAGGATGAGATAGCTGGATGGCATCACCGACTCTATGGACATGGGTTTGGGTGGACTCTGGGAGTTGGTGATGGACAGGGAGGCCTGGCGTGCTGCGATTCATGGGGTTGCAAAGAGTCGGACACAACTGAGCGACTGAACTGAATTGAACTGATAAGGGCCAAGTGCGTGCATGCTCAGTCGCTTCAGTCATGTCTGACTCTATGCAATTCCATGGACTGTAGCCCACCAGCCTCTTCTGTTCAAGGGACTATTCCAGCAAGGATACTGGAGTTGATTGCCATTTCCTCCTCCGGGGATCTTCCTGACCCAGGGATAGAAGCCATGCATCCTGTAGATCCTGCATTGGTAGGCAGATTCTTTACCACTGAGTCACCTGGACTTCCCATAAGGGAGGAGTAGCTAAATGCAATAGACACCATATGGCCCATACTGCAAAAATAATAATAATAATAATAATTACTATCTGGCCATTTCTGTAAAACTTTTGCAAAATCCTGGACAAGACTATTCTCATGGAGCTTATATTCTAGCTGGGAGGTGATTGGGACAGAAAAATTATGCATGTACATAAAATAATATCAGATTGTATTAAGTATAAATAAAGGTAGGTATGTTAGAGAGGGACCAGAGTTTGGATAATTTCTTTATACTGGATGTTTCTAAGGAGAGGATATTTGAGACACAAGCTAAGTGAAAAGAAAGATTCAGGTATGAAATAATCTGGAAGTAATTTTCTTTAGGCAAAGAGAATAGTAGGTGCAAAGGCCCTGCATTAAGAAAAAACTTGGCATGCATATGAACCAAAAGACAATAAGACTTGAGTTAATATGTCAGAGCCAAAGGGAGAGATAAGGTTGAAGGTTTGTTGATGACAAGAACTCTTCAGGTCTTATAAAACAGTGGTCCCCAACCTTTTTGGTACCAGAGACTGGTTGTGTGGAAGACAATTTTTCTAGGGATGTGTGGAAGATGGTTTCAGGATGATTCAAGTGTATTACATTTATTGTGCTTTTTATTTCTATTATTATTACATTGTGTTGTATAATGAAATAATTCTACAACTCACCCTAATGCAGAATCAGATCACAAGGCATTAGGTTCTCATAAAGAGCATGCAACCTAGATCCCTCACATGTACGGTTCACAGTTCACAGTTCGTGCTCCTATGAGAACCTAATGCTGACCCCAGATCTGATGGGAGGTGGAGTTCAGGCTGTAACGTGAACAATGGTGAGCGGCAGTAAATGTAGGGAAAGTTTCACTTGCTTGCCACCCACCACTCACCTCCTGCTGTGTGGCCCGGGGTTATGGGCCCCTGTTATAGACTATAGTTAGGAATTTGGGATTTTCTTCTCATTATACTGAGAAGACACTGGAGCAACTTAACAATGGCGGTGATTTTATCTCAGTGCTGAAAATATTTCTAAAATATAAATTCCTGGTAAAGTGACCTTATAAGTCATTGAGTTTTTTTGGTAAGGAAACTCTACCACAAACCACTAGCTAATATTTATTTAGTGATAAACACTGTAGGCATTGATTGTCATTATAATCAGAGATAAGAATATTACCCCTTTTACTTAATATTATTTTGAAAATGCTAGCTAATGTTATAAGCAAGTAAAATAAATAAGAATTGCAAATACTGGAGAGGGAAATGGAAATTATTTTATTATCTGTAGGTATTGTGGCTGAAAACCAGGATATACAAAAAGGAGAAAATTAGTAATTACGAAGTAAATATACTGGCATAAAAACCAATAGTTTTCTCCTTATCAACAAAAAGTAACTTGAATGTATAAAAGAAGAAAACTCAAATATAATAGCCTAAGAAATATCAAATAGTTAGAAATATTTAAGAAAAGACTCAAGAAAGCTAATGAAAAATCCCTGAGTCACATAAAACAGCTTGAGAAGAGATACTTAGCATTTTTCTAGATAAGAAACCTAAATAAAAACTGAAACTGAAAAGCTGACAATTTTTCCTGAATAAATTGATAAATTTAAGTTAATCTCAATTAAAGTCACAGAGAGCTGATCACCAAGAGCAAACTCTAAATAGTCATAAAGCTTGGGAAAAAACACATACAACTTCTCCACCAACCAGAGAAAGGCACACTTCTTTTAAATGGGATATGCTCCTAATTGGCCATATAATAAGTATACTAATGCCTGTGACTGGGCTTCTCATGTGGTGTTAGTGGTAAAGAATCTGCCTGCTGAGTAGGAGATGTAAGAGACTCAGAAAAGATTATAAAGTAGCCCCTGATTTATAAAGTTACAGTAAACAAAGACAAGATGAATCCGGGATAATGAGAAAATAATAGACAACACATAACATTAAACAAAATTTTATATGTTTATTTCATATAACTTACATGAAATAAAATGCACCCATTTTAAGCATAGTTAGATAAGTGAAAGTCACTCTGTCATGTCTGACTCTTTGTGACCCCATGGTCTATACAATCCATGGACTTCTCCAGGCCAGAATACTGGAGTGGGTAGCCTTTCCCTTTCCCAGGGGATCTTCCCACCCAGGAATCGAACCGGGGTCTCCTGCACTGCAAGCAGATTCTTTACCTCAGAACTGAGCTATCAGGGAAGCCCATAGTTAGATAAGTTTTGACAAATGTATAACTGCACATATAACACATATAATTACATGCTTATAATCACCCCCAAAAAGTTACTTTATGCTTCTTTGTGGTCATTCTTTTGCACTCTGACCCCAGGCAACTATCCAGGCCCTGTGAAAACGACCACTCAGAAAACAACCATAATGGCAAAAGTTTTTCTTTTGTATCTTCATTTTCACCTTCTTCTCCTTCCCCCTCAATTTATCCAGGCACCAAGCTCCAAGTGTTAATCATTTAATGAGTTACCAACTCAGGGTACCAGGATTGGGACAGAATAGAACACATCTAGAAGTAAAGTATTTCAATAGCAAAGAAGTAATGAAAGAATTTCCCAGGAGCAGAAACGGGCTTATGGGAGATATTTCACCTGGTGTACATATATGTATGGGTGTGTGCTCCTTAGATGCTTGACTTCCTGAGAGGCAAATTATATGAGAATTACATGAATTGTTAGGCATATTCACACAACAAAATACTAAAGAGTCATTGAAAAGAATGAAATACATTTATACCTATATATAAATGTGTATATATATGTGTGTAAATGTGTATATATATGTGTAAATAAATAATAGAAATAATAGTATGCAGAGAGAAAAAAGATGGAGGGATGTGTTTCATTTGGTTAACTGTGGCCATCTTTGACATTTTTGGTGAGGAGGACTTTCTTCCCTTTCAAAACTTAATTATTTCTACAGTGTTTGAATTTTGTATAATTTGAGCAATCAGAAAAATAAATAATAAAAATCAAGGGAACTCCAAAGTTTGCCTAAAGTGGAAGCTTATCTGGTGGATCCATAAATCAAAATAACGTAAAACACAGCAGCTTAAGTATTCACCATATGTTCGGTTAAGAGAGAAGGTGCCTTTAACTTTAAGAATGTGAAACTGAAGAATACAAGTTACCTTTTTCTGTTCCACAGACCTGATCATCTAACTTCCGACACGTTAAGGAAAGTAGAAAGAACGGGAAACGAAAAACTTACAGAGTGATGGCTGTGAGACAGGAAGGAAAAGACTTTGACAAACAACCAAAGTGTGTTCCAAGAAATGAGTACATGAATGGACTAAAGTATTAAAAGGACACATTCGAGAAGGGGACCCGGAGTGATGATGAACAGCCGCAGCAGTAACTGTTCCAGTGGGAAGCCCCCCACGTGGTTCTCAGTCATCCCCACGTCAACACGGTGAGGACACTCACCCTTTCCGAGCCTCAGTGTTCCCCTCTCTAAAATGGGTATGAGCACAGTGTAACTTGCCGGCTGGTCGTGAGGATTAAATGGCATGATGGCTGTAAAACACTCAGCATAGTGCGTGAGATGCAGCACCGCTTGTTCACTGTGATTGCTTTCTTCATCCCCATTTTACAGATGTGGGAACTGTATCTGAAGCTTGCCCAAGGTCTAAGAGCTAGTAAGTGGCAGAGCTAATATCTGAATCTGGGCTTGTCTGTTTCCAAATCTGTTTCAGGATTTATGGGAAATGGTTCCATTCTGAAACCCTCTTTAAACACCCTGAGAATTCCACTAGTTTTGATGATCATTTTTAGGATCATAATGTACAAGTGTAACTAAGACCTATCGTTGTAGGCAAATGGAAACAGACTCACAGACTTAGAGAATGAACTTATAGTTGCCGGGGGAAGGATGGAGGGAAGGGATAGTTAGGGAGGTTGGGATAGATGTGTACATACTGCTATATTTATAATGCATAACCACCAAGGACCTACCATATAGTACAGGGAACTCTGCTCAGTGTTATGTGGCAGCCTGGATGGGAGGGGAGTTTGGGGGAGAATGGATACATGTATATGGCTGAGTCCTTTCACTGTCCACCTGAATCTGTCACCACATTGGTAATCAGTGTTAATAAGTTTTGATTAACAATCAACATTGTTATCATTGTATACCCCAATACAAAATAAAAAGTTATTTAAAAAAGACCTATTGTTGCAGAAATAAGCATGTTGGTGGAAGCATGCATTATTAGAGACATCAGCAAAAACAGATCACACCTTTTCTGAAGACCACGTTCTATAAGCAGGATTTGTAGATTGAAATGAATTTTTCTTAAAATAATACTGAAGCATAGAGTGTGACCACTTTACTTTCAATGCTAGTAGGAGAAAATAGCACTTGACAGTGATTCTGGCATTAAAGTGACAGATGCCTCCGTCCATGACTCTGACTTCCTGGCATAACCTACTACCTTCCTGGCATAGCAACTATGCCAGTGTAACAGGAGCTGCTCCAAGGAAAAGCTTATGATGAGTGGGGCAGGGCTAAGGCACTAACTCTGCTACTGCTGCTTTGTAAAGATAAATCAAGACAAGTCAACTTTGCTTGGGAAGTTATACTGGCACTGAAGAGGAAATCAAAAAGACAGAAGCAAAGAGCAAAGGACTGCAGGTCTTTGGTCAGAGGTCAGTGGTGCTGAAAGTTGGGATGCCTGGCCAGGAAACATTTTTTTAAACAGGCAAATCCACTGTCATGTGTACTTTAATGGAAAATGCAGACCCACAGTGTAGCGGTGAAAAGTGGTGCAGACTCTAGTTCAGCTTGTCCGAAACCAGATTGATTTCCTGGCTTTGAACGCTAGACAGAAACTCCTGGTTCAGTTATTCAAACTGAAAAAAAACCTCCCCTGAAGGAGTATGGAGTGAGAAATGAGTGTGTTGAAAGGGTAGCAAGAGAGCAAGGTGGGCAGGGAGCTAGTGTTTAATGGGAACAGAGTTTCAGTTTGCGTGCTCAGGTCACTCAGTCGTGTCCAACTCCTTGCGACCCCATGGATTGTTGCCTGCCAGACTCCTCTGTCCATGGAATTTTCCAGGCAAGAATACTGGAGTGGGTTTCCATTTCCTACTCTAGGGGATCTTCCTGACCCAGGGATTGAACCTGCATCTCCTGTGGCTTCTGCATTAGCAGGAGGATTCTTTACCACTGTGCCACCTGGAAGCCCAAGTTTCAGTATAAAAAAGCAAAAAATTTGGGAGATAGATGATGGTGGGAGTTGCACAACTGTATGAATGTACTTAGTTCCACTGAACTGTGTAGTTAAATATGGTTAAACTAGTGTGTTTTACATTGTATGACTTTTACCATAATAAAAAAAAAAAAGTAAAAATAAGGGTGAGGTTCACAAGGCTGATGTGTTAGAACCAGGCGCAGACTCCTGGCTTCAGAAGGAGCATCATGAAGGGAAGACAAGCTTCACTTGCGTGTAACCCAAAGGCCAGAAGGGGTTAGTTCAACCAGTTCATCTCTCCTGTCTGGCACTGCCATCTGCTGTGAGCCAAACTGGCTATGAAACACAGTGGTTGGCTTATCACTTGGTACAGACCTGTCTGTCCACCTTTAACAGGAGGGAAGTTGAGGCAGAAAGCAAATTCTTGAATTTCAGTCATTCGTACAAGCTGGGCTTCTATTCTACCAAATCTCTGGACAGAGGGAAATCTTGAACTTACAAAAGTGACAGGGGAATGTCCATTCACTTAACCGAATAGAAGCCTAGTCCTCTCGTCTCTAGCCTGGATCCATGGTGAAGGGCAGACTTCTGAACTAGTGGGGCCACAGCAAGGATGACAGTGCAAATGACTCTTCCTACATAGTTGTCAGGACGACACTTCCCTGGCATCCCTCCCCATTGCTCCTGAGCGTCTGGGGAAAGGAAAATCAGAAGAGCGTAGAGTAGGAAAGCATGAAATTTTTCTAGAGGGGCCTAGAATTTTCTAGAGTCTGTAGTTGTAGAGACTCTGTAGACAGTCTGTAGCTGTAGACACTTAAAGATTTGATTATCTTTCCTAGGGGCTGAATGTGTACCTCCAAAACTGAAGCCTAATACTGGATGTGATGGTATTAAGGATTGAGGCCTCTGGGAGGTGACTAGATTATAAGAGGGAGGGAGCTTCCTGAATGGGATTAGAGCCCTTACAAAGAGACTCCAGAGAACTCCTGTGCCCCTTCTATTAATACTGTGTAAGGATACAGAAGGGGATGACAGAGGATGAGGTGGTTGGATGGCATCACCCACTCGATGGGCATGAGTCTGAGTAAACTCCGGGAGTTGGTGATGGACAGGGAGGCCTGGCGTGCTGCGATTCATGGGGTCGCAAAGAGTTGGACACGACTGAGTGATTGAACTGAACTGAACTGAAGGATACAATGAGAAATGGTCATGTGCAACCAAGAAGAGGACCCTCAATAGAACCCAACTATGCTGGCATCCTGATCTTAGGCTTCCAACCTCCAGAACCGTGAGAAATCAATTTCTGTTGTCTGTTACCTACCCAGTCTGTGGCATCCTTTTACTGCAGCCCAAACCAACTAGACAGTCTCATGCCAACAGTAGCCATCTATGCTGGTAAATAATCAAGTGACTCAAGGGTGTGCAAGGTATTTTTGTTTTTCTAGGTGTTCTTGTCACGCTACAATAAATGTTTCCTAGTTATATGAGCAAACAAATGAAGACCCCAACATAACTTGTTTCGAGCGATAACTATAAAGAACAAAAACATCCAGGGAGCAGCTGGCTATATTATCCGGGCCTTAGTAGAATATCTGAAAGATCTCAATTTCCTCATCCCCACTCCTTTTCGCATACTAACACCCATGACCAGTCAGTTTGCAAAGGGCACATTTGTACAAACAGGTGACTGGGAAGGATCACTCATTGATCTCATTCTGATTTTACATGAGGTTCCTGACCCTGTCATTAGCAGACATTGTAATTAGAATGACTTAATGGACAAGAGGGTTTGTTAATACATGTCTTGTTCCAAGCAGTTTGGAATGTTTTGGAATGTCTTTCTACTTCCCTTTGTTCTGGTGAATGAAGTCTTTGCTAGAGTTGAAGATATGTTCCTGAGGTGGTCATCCTCAGAGAGGACAAGCACTGTGCCAGAAGCAGTGAAAGAATTTCACTTAGACATCTTAACACAATGTTGCAATTGTTTTTTTTTCTTACTAAGTCTCATGCTTGAGTAACAGAAAAATACTACTGTCTTCTAGCACTAAGTAACGAACTAGACAGCTTTTCTGGTAGCCTGGTCCAAATCTCAGAGCAAGAACATGAAGGAGATAGCAGTACAGCTTGTGATGGGTTCCTGCCATGAACAAATCAATATATGTATAGATATATGTTAGTCTTGATCAGTTTTTAAAAAAAAGCAAATTCAGAGATGAAGCCCTATGAAATAAAGTCCTTATTTTATGGTGCCTTGAGCATCAACAGATGTTGATAAAAACATGATTCTTTATACTATCTTAAAGAACATAACCCATAAAAATCAAACTAGTTATTTCTTTTTGAGGCTCATTTTGGGAATTATATATGTATAATTCTTATTTCAAATTAAAAGAGAAAAAAGGTTTCTAGAACTCTGCCAATTCTAGCTTTTATGGCAGCTTTAATTCCATTTCTTTTAGGAAAACAACCTTGTCCTTGTTAGAAATGAATAAATAACTGAATCCATTAAGAATTTCTTGTTAAGCAGGAGGAAATTACTCTTTTATTACAAATTGCTAAAGCATAAATCACTGTGCTGTTAGTCTTCCTCACCAATTGTTGAGAGAGGACATCACCCACCCCTCTTCCACTGTTTCAGGAAGCAGCTTGAATCTTTCCACTCTGAGTAAGACTACAGGTTATTCCATAATATTCCAAGAGAATCACTGTTGAAGAACCGAGTTTGAAGAACTCTTTAGAGACTGAGGATTCATCAATGTTAGCCAACGGAAAACCCATTTGATTCTTAAGAAATTTGTATGTATTCTCTTTTGACTCCAGCGGGCCATTTGCAGCGAGACAAACTAGTGGGCGTCTCAGAGAACAAGAAATGGTACAAATCCATGCATTAATGCATTGCTTTCATCTAGCTTCACAAACGATTTACCATTCCATTCAATTTTTTCCTACGGGAAACTGGAAAAATGCTTCCACTGGCTCCTGGCACAGTGCTTGTTCCCTTCAAGTACAACCATCTCAGGAACACACCTGCACTCTTGCAAAGATTGTGTCCACCGGAACAAAAGGGAGGCGGAAAGACATTCTGAAATGTTCCAAATTCCTTGGAACATGCCATGTATTAACAGACCCTCTTGTGTGTTAGATCATTCTAATCACAAAGTCTGCTAATGCCTTTTGTGAACAGGGATCTTTGTAACTTTAGCGAGGGGGAGTAATGACCTCAACAGCTTTTACTGAACTTCAAAAATATATAATTGTCAGCAGCATGACAATTTTTTTACATCAGTAACAAAATGGCTATTTTTTGGGTAAATAAATACAGGAAACTGCTTTTACATTTATCTGCAAAACAAGGACCAAAACAAGCAAAGATATGCAAAATATTTTGTCAGGGGAGGGGGCGGAGTTGGATTCTTAACTTTATGTACAAAGGTCATGCAAAACAAAGCAAGCTACAAGTAAATGAACATAAAACAATGCAAATTTCTAGTGGAAGGAGTTGTCTAAAACTGTGAAAGATCTGAGATTTTACACTGCTTACAAACGAACAAGTTAAGCTGACACAGTTTCATGGAAGCTGGTAGGAGAATTGAGACTCCTGGGTGAGAGATGAAGGCCTATTTATTACTCACAGCAATAGCAGTAGCCAGAGTATCTGCATTTTGGTGTTGATTTTCTGAGGCTGTTTCCATAGGGTGATGTGAATAGGGTCAAATGATACCTGCACAGGTAGTGGGGTGCCTTATAGGGGAGGAATTCTGAACTTTGGGCACCTGGGCACTTGAATCTTTTATAAAGGGCAGTAAGCCCGCTCCTTTTGCTTATTTTACTGAATTGTAGCTACATCTGTCCTTTGTTTCAGAGCATCATCTCCATCTTAAAAGGCTGTGAACAAAACTTCTCTTAGCTCTAGTGGGAAACATTTTCCTCTGTCTTCTAAGGCGGATTGCTAGGTGAACATCCTTGAAATTGTAGTCTAGAACAAGGGACAGCCAATGACTACTGGCAAGATGTACAGAAATGTGAAAGACCCATAGTGAATTGTCTTCCAGTAGGACTATCTGTGATATTGTGTTCTAGTTTTAACCACTAGCAAACTTCAGGTCATCAGCCATTCATTTTTTCTCAGTGGGTTGCTCATTCAGTCAATGACTCTGTCAGTCACTTCACAAACATTTACTGAGTGCTTGCCATGTACTGCAGAGAAGCAAAAAGAGACACGTTGAATACATTTCCCTGAGGAAATTACATACTAGTGAGAGAAACAGTAACTAAAGAGATGATATTCATGTTAGGCAGAGATAACACTGTATGTTCACCATAGTTTTTCTTCCTGGGAATGCATAAGAACTGTGTTTTCAGGTTTCCTTATATGTGCCAGATGGAGCAGTGGTAAAGAATCGGCCTGCCAATGCAGGAAATACAAGAGATTCCCATTCAATCCCTTGGTTGGGAAGATTCCCCTGGAGTAGGGAATGGCAACCCATTCCTGTAAAATTGTTCTTGCCTGTAAAATTCCATGGATAGAGGAGCCTGGCGGGCTACAGTACATAGAGTCGCAGAGTCAGACACAACTGAGCACGCACACCTGCCTTGTACTTGCCATTAGTTTGGGAACATGTGACTTAGTTCTGGTCAACTGGATGTGACCAATTGCTTATAAGCAATGTAAGCTAGTGGTAGACTAGGTCCTTCAAAACTTTCCATAGAAAGATGAAGCTTTCTCTTCCTTGGTCATGAAATACGTGGAAGGCTGCCAGTTCCACATCAGATTTGCATGAGCAAAAAATTAACTTTTATTATCTCCTGTTTACAAGTGAGGAAACAGAACCATACTATAATGTACTAAATTTGATAATGGAGATCTATTATTTCCAGTACCATGAAAAAACTCAGAGCAAGAGTTCTGACTTATTCATTTCACATTCATTTGTCTTTTATGTCAAGAAAGAGAGTGTTGTAACAATAGGGGCACAGAATCAAAGTAGCTACTTTTTATTTGCTTAGGTATTTTTTTTAAGATAAAGTGTTTGAATATAACTATCAGTTCAGTTCAGTTCAGTCGTTCAGTTGTGTCCGACTCTTTGTGACCCCATGAACTGCAGCAGGTCAGGCTTCCCTGTCCATCACCAACTCCCGGAGTTTACGCAAACTTATGTCCATTGAGTTGGTGATGCCATCCAACCATCTCATCCTCTGTCATCCTCTTCTCCTCCTGCCCTCAATCTTTCCCAGCATCAGGGTCTTTTCAAATGAGTCAGCCCTTCACATGAGGTGGCCAAAGAATTGGAGTTTCAGCTTCAGCATCAGTCCTTCCAATGAACACCCAGGACTGATCTCCTTTAGGATGGACTGGCTGGATCTCCTTGCAGTCCAAGGGACTCTCAAGAGTCTTCTCCAACACCACAGTTCAAAAGCATCATTTCCTTCGGCGCTCAGCTTTCTTATGGTCCAACTCTCACATCCATACATGACTACTGGAAAAACCATAGCCTTGACTTGACGGACCACTGTTGGCAAAATAATGTCTCTGCTTTTTAATATGACCATAGGTGAAGGAAATGAATCAATGGAGAGGGAGAGGATGAAGTTATGGGAAGAAAGATCTTCAAGGGAAAGTAGAAGAGGAAGGTCTGGAAGAGCCAGTAAACAGATGAGAAAATCACCTCTTCTAAAAAAATAGCCTCTTCTTACCTGACCACATGAGAACAAGGAAGAATAAACACTTGAGTAATGGCTTTGGGGAGTGATTGTTTTATATAAGGCAAGGGAGGGAGAGACAACATTAAGAAAATATATTATGTTGTATATTTCAGCCATTGACAGAAAAAGTAGTATGTACTGTCTATTTCGTACCAAACAGTTTGTTAGAGCATTCACAAATATCTCAATGAATCTACTTGGTATTCAGCAAGGCACTTCGATATCACTATTATTAATTTCATAGATGAAATAACTGAAAGTCCTAGAGGTGAAGTAATTTATCTGCTAAAAAGTGGCAGTGCTAGGGCTCAGGTCTGATCTGTCTGACTCCATGCCGCTTCTATATTAGAATGATCCGATGGGGAGGCCAAGGGACAACATTATACCAGCACTCTCAGAGAATTTGAGCCAAGATGCCTGACTGTGCTCCTGAGGTCACATTGCCTATGTCCAGGAGATGCACTGAGAACCTCCATATAGACAAGAGAGCTTTAAAAAGATTTAAAAATGGAACAATGAAGTCAATCAACAATAGAGGAATGAACTCACCAGTCTTTTACCAGTTTGGGTTCATGATATAATGCAACTTGAATGGTTACAACCTCCTCGATGTGAAAGCCAATTCAGAAGGAATTAAAAGGTTCTAATTGACCTTTGGACTTCCTAGATGGTGCTAGTAGTAAAGAATCTGCCTGTCAGTGCAGGAGACACAAGAGACATGGGTTTGATTCCTGGGTCAGGAAGATCCCCTGGAGGAGGAAACGGCACCCACTCCAGTATTCTTGCCTGGAAAATTCCATGGACAGAGGACCCTGATGGGCTACAATCTATGTGGTTGCAAGAAAAGAGTGGACAGAACTAATGACTGAGCACACATGCATACCAGACCGTCAATATCCCCACTGCTACATTAGCCTATTATCCTTTTTAGAACTATCCTGATTCCTTTGAAGATGTAAGCACATATTGCATGACTATAAATGAGAAGGATTTATCAAGTCATGGGTGTGAGGCTGAATTAAAATTTTGGAAAACATTTATTATCTTGACTTAGTAAAATAGTCTTCAGGACCTAAAAAATTAGAGATCCAAAATTGTATGTGTTCGAATAGGCTGTGCTTTCTAAACTGAAGAAACATGCTAATTCACCAGTAAATTCCAGAAGTAACATTTAAGGTAAATCTTTAGAATGGAATGAAAAGAATATTAATAGTGACACTACACCCATGCTGGGAACTACAATGATGACAATAGAAGACCCTTGGTACAAATTTCCAGGAAGGTACCTGAAGCATCAAGTGAGCCCTGTTCAGCTATGGAAAGAGGTAATAGATTACAAGGTAAAGTAAATGAACAGGATACATAACATGGGTTTGGCCGATGCTCTCCTTTCCCTTCTTTAGGAAAAGCATCTTCTTTCACAAACTCTGCTTACTCCAAATTTCCACCTTGATGAGATCCTAAATTGCAGTGCATTCCCACAGCTGCCTAATGAAGGGATTATTTTGCTCCTGGGAACACACTTTTCGCAGAAGAGTTTTCTGGTCTGGCAACATGACTGAAAATGATCAAGAATGCCTTTGCACATTTTGTGGCTGAAACAAGGTCTACATTCCAAGTGTAAGCCCTTGACTGAGAGAGGCCAGATTCCTCTTTGAATCCTAAGGGATCTCACAAAAGGATTTACCCAGGTGTTTGGGGATTGTGTAGTTTCACTGCAAAGAGGCATAGCATCTGACAGCCTTCTTTGTTTCAACATCTGTCTTCCTGTGTGGTCCAAGTGTACTAGTCTGTTATTAATTTTTCCAACTTCAGCCTTCTTTTGTGGAATTAAAGTTTTGATGCTTTCTTGGTTATCTTCCTGTTAATTGATTGAGACAGCGTTCTAGGAATGCAGTGAATGAATGTTTAGTTGCACAGTTGTGTCCAAGGCTTTGCGACCTCATGGACTATAGCACACCAGGCTCCTCTGCCCATGGGATTTTTCAGGCAAGAATAGTGGAGCAAGTTGCTATTTCCTCCTCCAGGGGATCTTTCTGACTCAGGGATCAAACCCTTGTCTCTTGTGTCTCCTACCTTGGCAGGGAGTTTTTTTTTTTACCACTAGTGCCACCTGGGACTCGCAGGAATGTGGTACATGCTCCAAACTTGCCTATGGTTCTAATTCTGAGCTTCACTTGGCCTTCCTACAGTGCATGATATGTTTTGTCTTCTGGCATTCATTTAGAATTTCTGACAATTCAACCTCACAAATATGTATTATGATCCAGGTAGGTCTCTGCTAATCTCTGTGGTGCCTCCAAAACATGAGTAGAACAGTCCTTTTAGAATTTTTATCAATAAGCTTATAATTAGAAATTAAATCTGCTTTGAGAACCACAATCCATTAATACAATCAAATATACTTGCTAGCAATCCTATAAATCTCTTAAATGCTTAAAATAATTGGTAGTACTCTTTTACTAACTCTATAGTATTAAGTACCAATACAGACCTCAAAATGTCCAGCCTCATCATAGCCAGCGGGCCCCTACATCTATATTCCAGCCACGACATTCGCCTTTCCCCATCTCACACAAGCTCTACTTTCCTACCTCTGGGTTTTATTTCATCCTTCTTAGAGTTTTCTTTCTATAGAAAAGAATTCTCTGATCATCTGTCTTCCAGATCTGATGTAGGTGCCCTTCATTTTTCATACCACCTCTCACTGCCACCATCACAGGCTTTATCATTGTGTGTTGTGACTGTTTAGAGTTATTTTCTGCCTCCCTCATGATTCACAGGCTCCACGAAAACAGGTCCCACTTGAGTTTTATTCTTCACATTGTGCCTCCTATCACAGCTAAAGCCCACCATTGATAAGTAGTCCTTGTATTTGGGAGATAGGCTAAATGTATGAGAAGACATAGGTGAAAATGCTTTGTAATCTATAAAATATTAATTATTACTCAGTCTTCTTAACTGTATTTCTAGTTCATCTACAATATATTAACTTCTACTGCATTTTATGTTGCTTTTAAGACTTGCTTGGGGCTTCCCTGGTGGCTCAGTGGTAAAGAATTTGCCTGCAATGCATGAGAGGTGGACTGGAGACGCAGGTTTGATCCCTGGGTCCTTCTCCCCCGGAGAAGGAAATGGCAAGACTCTAGTATTACTGCCTGCAAAATCCCAATCCATGGGGTCGCAAAAAGTCAGATACAACTGGGCAACTGAGTGACAACAACAAGGTTTGCTTAAGATTTTTTCATGTGATTTTTTTTTTCCTTCCCCAAGAAAACTATAATAGAAAATTTCGCTTATTTTTTTTCCATTTATTTTTATTAGTTGGAGGCTAATTACTTTACAATATTGAAGTGGGTTTTGTCATACATTGACATGAATCAGCCATGGATTTACATGTATTCCCCATCCCGATCCCCCCCCACTTCCCTCTCCACCCGATTCCTCTGGGTCTTCCCAGTGCACCAGGCCGGAGCACTTGTCTCATGCATCCAACCTGGGCTGGTGATCTGTTTCACCCTAGATAATATACATATTTCAATTCTGTTCTCTCAAAACATCCCACCCTCGCCTTCTCCCACAGAGTCCAAAAGTCTGTTCTGGACATCTGTGTCTCTTTTTCTGTTTTGCATATAGGGTTATTGTTACCATCTTTCTAAATTCCATATATATGCATTAGTATACTGTATTGGTCTTTATCTTTCTGGCTTACTTCACTCTGTATAATGGGCTCAAGTTTCATCCATCTCATTAGAACTGATTCAAATGCATTCTTTTTAACGGCTGAGTAATATTCCATGGTGTATATGTACCACAGCTTCCTTATCCATTCATCTGCTGATGGGCATCTAGGTTGCTTCCATGTCCTGGCTATTATAAACTGTGCTGCGATGAACATTGGGGTACACGTGTCTCTTTCAGATCTGGTTTCCTTGGTATGTATGCCCAGAAGTGGGATTGCTGGGTCATATGGCAGTTCTAATTCTGGTTTTTTAAGAAATCTCCACACTGTTCTCCATAGCGGCTGTACTAGTTTACATTCCCACCAACAGTGTAAGAGGGTTCCCTTTTCTCCACACCCTCTCCAGCATTTATTGCTTGTAGACTTTTGGATAGCAGCCATCCTGACTGGCGTGTAATGGTACCTCATTGTGGTTTTGATCTGCATTTCTCTGATAATCAGTGATGTTGAGCATCTAATTTTTGTAACAGTGCTTGGCACCCTTAAAAAGTTATAGAAACTTTAAGGCAGAGATTTTATGAGCTATCAATTGGTTTGCTTTTATGATTTTCATATTAGCAAATATTCAACTAAAATGTATCTGTATATTTAAGAAATTGTATTTTTTTCTACTTAACACAGTTTATACCATTAATATGGAGAAGGAAATGGCAACCCACTCGAGTGTTCTTGCCTGGAAAATTCCAAGGACAGAGGAGCCTGATGTACTACATTCCACGGGGTCGCCAAGAGTTGCCCGAGACTAAGCACATCAGCACATACCATTAACGAATAGAAAATATTTATACTTACATTTATAAAAAAAATTAGATACTTTAATTCCAGATCCATTAATATTTCATCTCTGTTATCTGATACAATAAAAATCAAGTATGTAGATCACTTGATTTTAACAATATTGAGGTTTTCATGTACAATAACAAAATGCATTATTTTAAAAGTAAGTATAGAGCTTATTTATTTATTTTGATTTAAGTATAGTTGATTTATAAGTTTCAGATGTATGACATAGTGAATCAATATTTCTATAGATTATACACTATTTATTATAAAATATTGCTATATTCTCTATGCTGTACAATATCTTCTTTTAGCTTTTTTATCTTACATATAGTATCAATATTTTATACCTCTTAATTCCATACTCCTGTCTTTCCCCATCCCCTTCCTCCTCACCACTGGTGACTAGTTTGTTTTGTATATTAGCAAGTTGATTTCTGTTTTGTTATATTCATTCATTTGTTTTATTTTTTAGATTCCACATATATGTGAAAGTATACAGTATTTATCTTTCTCTGAATTATTTCACTAGGTATAATACCCCTGGGTCCATCCATATTGTTGCCAAAGGCAAAATTTCCTTTTTTATGGCTGAGTAATTGTTCAGTGTGTGTGTGTGTGTTCTTTATCCATTGCTTTGTTGAAGCTGCTTCTATATCTTAGCTATTGTAAATAATGCTGTTCTGAACATTGAGGCATGTGTATTTTTTTAAATTAGAGTTTTCATTTTTTATGGATATATACCCAGGAGAGGAATTGCTGGATCATATGGTAGTTTTACTTTTAGTTTTTGAGGAGGTTCCTCACTGTTTTTCACAGTAACTGATCCAATTTACATTTCCACCAATAGTGTACAAGAGTTCCCTTTACTCCATGTCCTCATCAACGTTGATATCCGTGGTCTTTTTGATGATGGCCATCCTGACATGCATGAGGGGTATCTCATTGTGATTTTGATTTGCATTTCTCTGATGATTGATGATGTTTAGCATCTTTTCATGTACTTGCTGGCCATATGTATGTCTTCTTTGGAAAGATGTGTATTTGGATCTTCTGCTAATTTTTGAACTGAGCTATTTGTTTGTTTATTATTGAGTTGTATGAGCTGTTTAGAAATTTTGAATATTAACCAATTATCGGTCATATCATTTGCAAATATATTCTCCCATTTAGTAGGTTGTCTTTTTGTTTTGTCAATAGTTTCCTTTGTTGCATGAAAGTCTTTAACTAAGTCACATTTGTTTACTTTTGCTTTTTTCCTTTGCCTTATTTGTCTTTTGACGATTTATGTCAAAAAATGTTCTTCCTCTCCTCCTTCTTTCTCAACTCACTATGGATCCTACAGAAACTCTAAAAATAAAAGATATGTGAATATCTTACCAAGTTTAGCAATTTAGGTAAAATGGTTACATTCTTGCAAAACACAATAAATAAAATTTGACATAAGAAGAAATTTAAAGCCTAAATCACTTTATATCTATCAATGAAGTTGAATCGATAATTTAAAACCTTCCAGGAAGAAAAATTTCAGTCCAGAAAGTTTTATTTGTGAATTATCCCCAATAACTAAGACTGAAATAACATGTAACTTGTGAAAATTCCAGACAATAGAAAAAAAAAAAAAAAAAGGATCAATTCCCAACTTGTTTTACAAGGCTAGAATTACACTGATACCAATATTTGACAAGAAAATTATAAGAAAATCAAATCAAACTACAAGGCAACATGGAAAACACAGATGAAAGAATACTGAATTAAATATTAACACATAACATCTATTGATATATTCCAAAGATCATATGTCACTATCCAGGTGGTGGTTTATCCCAGAATCACAAGGTTGGCTTATCATAAAAATGAAAATCAATCAATATATTCTTTATATTAAGAGAGTAAATAAGAAAAACTGTATGATCACCTCAATACATACACAAATATTTGAAAACATTTGTCACTCACTAATTATAAATAGAATTCTCAGAATTCATAGCAGAAAATATCTTCTACAATCCAGTAAAGGATAACAACAAAACACCTAGCACCTTCACATTTAATGATAAAATATTGAAAGATTTTTTGTGTGAGGTCAGAGATAAAACAAGGATATTTGTTACCAGAACTCTTATTTAACATTTAATTGTAAAAAATAATGCTGTTAAAGTGCTGCACTCAATATGCTAGCAAATTTGGAAAACACAGCAGTGGCCACAGGACTGGAAAAGGTCAGTTTCTTTCCAATCCCAAAGAAGGGCATTGCCAAAGATTGTTTAAACTACCACACAATTGCACTCATTTCACATGCTAGCATGGTAATGCTCAAAATCCTTCAAACTAGGCTTGAACAGTACGTGAACCAAGAACTTTCAGATGTACAAGTTGAGGATGTACAAGCAGAGGAACCAGAGATCAAATTGCCAACATCTGTTGGATCATAGAAAAAGCAAGAGAATTCCATAAAAACATCTACTTCTGCTTCATTGACTTTGCTAAAGCCTTGACTGTGTGGGTCACAACAAACTGGAAAATTCTTCAAGAGATGGGAATACCAGACCACCTTACTGGCCTCCTTTGAAACCTGTATGCAGGTCAAGAAGCAACAGTTAGAACCAGACATAGAACAACGCGCTGGTTCCAAATTGGGAAAGGAGAACATCAAGTCTGTATCTTGTCACTCTGCTTATTTAACTTATATGCAGAGTATATCATGCAAAATGCTGGATTGGATGAAGCACAAGTTGGAATCAAGATTGCCAGGAGAAATATCATAGCCTCAGATATGCAGATGACACCACCCTTATGGCAGAAAGTGAAGAGGAACTAAAGAGCCTCTTCATGAAAGTGAGAGAGGAAAGTGAAAAAGCTGGCTTAAAACTTAACATTAAAAACCTAAGATCGTGGCATCTGGTCCCATCACTTCATGGCAAATAGATGGGGAAACAATGGAAACAGTGACAGACTTTATTTTCCTGGGCTCCAAAATCACTGCAGATGGTGACTGCAGTCATGAACTTAAAAGATTCTTGCTCCTTAGAAGAAAAGCTATGACAAACCTAGATAGTGTATTAAAAAGCAGAGATATTACTTTGCTGACAAAGTTTCCTATAGTCAAAGGTATGGTTTTTCCAGTCGTCATGTATGGATGTCACTGTTGGACCATAAAGAAGATTGGAGACGAAGAATTGATGCTTTTGAACTGTGGTGTTGGAGAAAACTCTTGAGATTCCCTTGGACTGCAAGGACATCCAACCAGTCAATCCTTAAGTAAATCAGTTCCGAATAATCATTGGAAAGACTAATGCTAAAGCTGAAGCTCCAATACTTTGGCCACCTGATGTGAAGAGCCGATTCACTAGAAAGACCTTGATGCTGGGAAAGATAGAAGGCAGGAGGAGAAGGTGATGACAGTGGATGAGATGGTTGGATGGCATCATCGACTCGATGGACATGAGTTTGAGCAAGCCCTAGGAGTTGGTGATGGACAGGGAACCCTGATGTGCTGCAGTCCATGGGGTCACAAAGAGTTGGATACTACTAAGCAACTAAACAACAGCTAGACAGGTGAATAAAGTAAGAAAAAGAAATCAAAGATAAAGTTAAAGAAGAAATAGAAATATATCATTTTCAGTTGTCATGATTATGGTAGATAATCCAAAAGAATCTATATGCAGATTGCTATAATTAATAAGTAAGTTTGGAAAAGTCAGTGATATAGAATCAGACTCCCCAAATCAATGGTATTTCTATATATTGCTAAGTCGCTTCAGTCATGTCCTACTCTTTGTGACCCTATGGACTATAGCCCACCAGGCTTCTCTGTCCATGGGATTCTCCAGGCAAGAATACTGAAGTGGGCTACTGTACACTCCTCCAGGGTATCTTCCCAACCCAGGAACTGAACCTGTGTTTTATGTCTCCTGCACTGGAAGGTGAGTTCTTTACCACTAGCAACAGCTAGAAATGAACTATTTAAAATAAAGTTTAACATTTTAAAAATTATAAGTTTAGTTTTTAAATGAAAATTTTAAATAACAAAGACCTAGGAATAAGTATTTTGTAAAACATACAAGAACACAAAAGTTTAAACTGAGAGAAATTAGAGATCTAAACACATGGAATAATGTTTTGTTTGTGCACAAAGTTATTAAATATCAGAATGACATAATTTGTCTCATATTGATTTATAGACTCAATTTTTAGGAAATATAAAGTAGATTCTAAAATTCATATCAAAAAGCAAAGAATTGAGAATAGACATGGGAAACTTGATGAACAAAGTTGGGAGACTTAAATTACTATATACCAAGTCTTACTAAAAGTAATGATAACCAAGAGTAAGATACTGGCCCAAGGATAGAGAAACAGGCCAGTAAGTCAGGATGAGTAATTTAGAAATAGATTCATACATATTTGTTCAACTGATTAAAGCAAAATAGTATTGCAATAGATGGTTTCATGTCCAAATAGTGCTGGATCAGCTAGATATGCATGTGGGAAAAAAGAACATTGCTCCCTCATATGAGCCTCAAAAATCAAATATAGTTGAAACAAAAAATAATAAACAACAGTACAGATTCTAGAAGATAATATAGCAGATAAAATATCTTTATGACCTTGTGGTAGGCAAAGACTTGTTAAACAAAAATTTGAGAAGCAGAAAGCAAATGGTAATAATCATAAAAGTTTCAGTGCAGTTCAGTTCAGTCACTCAGTTGTGTCCAACTCTTGGGGACCCCATGGACGGCAGCACGCCAGGCCTCCCTGTCCATCACCAACTCCCGCAGTTTACTCAAACTCATGTTCAATGAGTGGGTGATGTCAATATTTCCCAGCATCAGGGTCTTTTCCAATGAGTCAGCTCTTCACATCAGGTGGCCAAAGTATTGGAGTTTCAGCTTCAGCATCAGTCTTTCCAATGAATATTCAGGACTAAGTTCCTTTAGGATCAACTAGTTGGATTTCCTTGCAGTCCAAGAGACTCTCAAGAGTCTTCTCCAGCACCACAGTTCAAAACATCAATTCTTCACTGCTCAGTTTTCTTTATAGTCCAACTATCACATCCATACATGACTACTGGAAAAACCATAACTTTGACTAGACGGACCTTTGTTGGCAAAGTAATGTCTCTGCTTTTTAGTATGTTGTCTATGTTGGTCATAACTTTTCTTCCAAGGAGCAAGTGTCTTTTAATTTCATGCCTGCACCACCATCTGCAGTGATTTTGGAGCCCCCCAAAATAGTCTCTCACTGTTTCCATTGTTTCCCCATCTATTTGCCATGAAGTGATGGGATCAGTTGTCATGATCTTAGTTTTCTGAATGTTAAGTTTTAAGCCAACTTTTTCACTCTCCTCTTTCATCAAGAGGCTCTTTAGTTCTTCTTCACTTTCTGCCATAAGGGTGGTGTCATCTGCACATTTGAGGTTATTTATATTTCTCCTGGCAATCTTGATTTCAGCTTGTGCTTCATCCAGCCCAGAGTTTCTCATGAAGTACTCAGCATATAAGTTAAACAAGCATGGTGACAATATACAGCCTTAATATATTTCTTTCTTGATTTGGAAGCAGTCTGTTGTTCTATGTCCAGTTCTAATTGTTGCTTCCTGACCTGCATATAGGTTTCTCAGGAGGCAGGTCAGGTGGTCTGGTATTCCTATCTCTTTAAGAATTTCCATAGTTTGTTGTGATCCACACAGTCAAAGGCTTTGGCATAGTCAATAAAGCAGAAGTAGCTGTTTTTCTGGAACTCTCTTGCTTTTCTGATGATCCAACAGATGTTAGCAGTTTGAACTCTGGTTCCTCTGCCTTTTCTAAATCCAGCTTGAGTATCTGAAAAGTTTACTAAATTTAATGTGATTAAAATTGAGCTCCTCTTTTTAAAAATTATCATAATGAATGAAAATCTACAGAGTTTAAGATAAACTTGCAATATATTATACACAATAGATGACTCATCTAGATTATTTAAGTCTAACAAATCAATAAATGAAAGACAAGATAATCTAATTAATACATAGGAAAATTCTTTTTTTTTTTTCATTTATTTTTATTAGCTGGAGGCTAATTACTTTACAATATTAAATTCTTAGACCATAACTTCCTATAGAAATATATCCAAGTCACTAATAAGCATTAAGAAAGATACTCAAAAATTTTAGGCATCTTGGAAATATAAATTAAAACATGGTGAGTTACTACTACACATCGACCAGAATGGCAAAAATTTAAAAATCCGATAATGCCAGGAGTTGGTGAGAATGTAGAACAACTGGAACTTCTGTATTCTGCTGGTGGGAGTTTACATTTGCAAAACCACTTTGGAAAACAGGATATATAATCTATGACTCAGCAATTTCTCTCCTACACTTATTTCCAAGATAAATGCTTATACATGTGTTCCAGAAGACATGCACCAGAATGTTGAGAGTATCCTTGCCTGTAACAGCCTCAAACAACTCAAATGCTACCAATGGAATGGATAGATTTGGATATATTTCTACAAGGGGGCTGCGCAGCAATAACACTGTGATACCCTAGAAAAATCTCACAAACCGTTGAATGAAATACATCAAACACATAAGAGCAAATGCTTGTGCACTTTGTATGATTATTTAAAGCTCAAAAACAGTGAAAACTTAATGTGTGGTGATAGAAGTTAAATGAGCGGTTTCCTTATAAGTGGTAGCTACTGAGACGTGGCTCAGAGGATTCTGCGTGAATGCTAAGTTGCTTCAGTTGTATCCAACTCTTTGTGACCCCATGGTCAGTAGCCTGCCAGGCTCCTCTATCCATTGGATTCTCCAGGCAAGAATACTGGAGTGGATGGCCATGCTCTCCTCCTGGAGATCTTCCTGACTCAGTGATCAAACTTGAGTCTTCTCCATCTCCTGCACCGGCAGGTAGGTTCTTTACCACAGAGCCCTGGGAAGCCTGGTGCTACTGTATGTGCATATCTGTGCAATAGGTGGGTAGGTAAGCACACATCTGTAAAAATTCTTTGAGCTATATGTTTAAGATTTGTGCATTTTTTGTATGTAAAACTTAAGAACTTTTAAAAAGAATATATAGGCTGATACCTTGTGTTAGCCACACCTGCAAGGATAGTCTTGACCTCCTAACTTCTTTTAGTAATGGAAAATGGTTTAGTATTTCTGTAAATAAACAAATGAGCTCGGCTAATGGGTGGTTTGAGAATGCATCATATATTAGGATTCTACCAAATCTATTTATTAAAATATTTATCAGAGAAACTAGCAGATATATTTAGTGCAATGCACATTTTTTTCAATAATAAAGGGAACAATTGTTTTTAGTACACGAATTGCTCACTTATTTCCCGTACTTCGGTCAAGAATAGATTACTTCATACTTCTTTCTTTTCAAACCCCTACAGGAAAATTCAATGATCATGACTCTACTCTAAAATGATGTTTTTTGTCAGCTGTGGTTTAGTGGCTAACTATCAATTTGCCTTGGTGTCACAGTACACACTCATCCCAACATCTGGTGACCCAAAAGACCGGCTGTCTTCACTCGCATAAGTTGCCCTTTGGCTGAGCATCTGCTACCTTTATTTTGTTCAGGGAAGGTAGCCATCCCAATAATTAAATACTTATGTAATTGGTATTTGTGAACACTGTTTCCTGTAGGAAGTAAATAAGAAAAAGTGAAGTGGGAGGGGAGCTAAGTTTTGGCTGACTTTAGGAGGGAACAAAATCCCAAAGCATATTTTTTCCTTTCCAACCATAATTTGCTTAATTACCTTCCCCCATCATTCTAGAACCTCAATCTAATTTAAACTTCCTGGATTTTGCAACAAGTCTCACCTAATCAGAATGGCCTCTGATTTAAACTGCCTTACCTGCAGCAATTCAGGCATTGCTCCAGTGTCCCAAGAGAGAAAAGACTTAATGCATCAGAAAAAGCAGGGTCAGAAGAATGCAACCTTTAATCCTTGCATACCCACCATAAGAAAAGATTGAGCAGTCAGGGATTTACTGCTTCTTTGGTGTGAGTCAATTTAGCAGCTACTGTGTAGAATGAACTAAATTCTAAGACTTCCTTATGCCACAATACATTATATTTATTAAAAAAATTCTAAGCTTTTTGTTTTAGTAAATATGTATTTTGCTAGATGAAGGTAAGATAACATGTTATGGAGAATATTGCAGAATAGTCAGCTAAACAATTCAGGATATTGTTCTTATTCTCATCCATCCTTCAGAACAACGCACACAGCAGTTGCACAGGGAAATTAGTTTCTCAGACGTAGTGCTGTGATCAAAAGCATTCCCTCACAGGCTACACCTCATTGCCTTTGTCAGTGAAACTGAAATTGAGCTGTAGGGATAAAAATTTCTGTCTCTGATTCTACGGCCAAACCTGCTACACACTGTTTTTCACTAAGAAGACTACTGATAGGGCTGCCTTGAAGTTTCTTTTCTTCCCTTTGATGTAATTAAACACATACAGTGGAAGAGACTTAAACTGAGCTTTGATATATCAGACAACCTTTAAAATCAGCAGCTCCTCAATTTCCTCCAAGGGCCAATTTCAGCGTTATCTATCATGGAGTAGAATTAGGGCTTATGAGCAAGTTAAATTCACATCTGAGAAAAGAAAGTTGCATTTTTGCATATCTATGTTCTGACTTTACATTTTCCACCTCTCTGTTGGGTAGGAGGAGAGACCACAGAAGAAAAGATAAGGAAAAATATGGTTAATCTTTTTGAAGATAAAAAAATGAGCTAATAAAAACAATACAGTCATCTGAATTTTACACCCAGAGATTAAGGAACTTGCTGGTCACGCAGATGGTGGAGCTGGCCTGCAAACTTGGGCAGCAGGTTATCTTGTCAGGCAGGACTCCCTGACTTAACTGCTCCTGCAAAAGCAAAAAGAGATGGCTAGGAGATCAATGGTGATCCTCACCAGGATCAATGGTGACTTTAAAAATATGAGGACAACTGACATATTTGGAGATGAATAGAAAGAGTTAGAGATGATGGAAAATTGGGAAGGGGAATAGAGAATATATGGAATAAGATTCCCAGAAAACTAGAAGAAAAAGAAGCAGGTAAGATGCAAAAGGACATCTTCCTTTGGAAAAGCAAGGGAGGTTGGGGGCTGGGCAAAGGGTGGGGGGGAGAAACCCACGAAGACAGAAGTGTTTGGAGTCAAGAGAAATCGCCACACAAGGGTTTTTTTTTTTTAGATGGCTCATAATTTTACAATAAGGAAGGAGAGTGTGATCCTTTGAGAGACAGACGAGGGTGGGATTCAGGGTGACAGAGAGGTAGAGCAGAGAAATGCATTTGGGGTGGAGAGAGAAACAAAGTCCTTGTGAGAGATGTGCTGGAGAATTGAATTTTTGTGGGTATAAATTGTTATTTTTAAAAAACCTGAAAGAGTGATTTAACATCTTGAGATTGAGTTAAATGACAGAGTTCTTGTGTGTGCTAAAACCAAACCTATATGCAGTTCACAGGTTTAGACACATCCCAGCTTGCATGAGCTTAAATAAGCATCCATATTAGGGTACTGCAAAGCTTCTACTGGAAAAATAAACTTTATTTTAGTCAGAAGACTTTCCAAACACGGAAAATATGAGTATCAAAATGCTAAATCAGAATCTCCATCTATACACAGTGAAACTAAGGAAGAGGAAGGCAAACTAGAAAAGTTTTCTTTAAACAAGAACATCTCATATAAATATTTCCTCTCTGATCCCTTCCCCCCAAGTAAAAGACTTCAAAAATTACATATATATACCATTAAATAATTACAGGAGATAGCGCCATCTGAAGACGAAAAAGAGGCAAATGTTTGAACTGACAACACTATCTTCTCAACTTTCTATTTATGGTAAAATAATCAGAATTTTTAACTGAAACGGAAAATATTTTGCACAAAATAGCTGACACCTTTTAACGCGCTCGCGCTGGCTGTACTTTGCCTTGCATGCCGGCATTTTCACAAGTCACCCCTGCTGCTGCCCCAGGTGATGGACCACAGTGGCAGGAGTGCCCCACTCCACTGTTGTCCGAGGCAAGAAGGCAGATGCCCAGGTGGCTCCCAAGCCCTGGAGAGCACGCAACTCACCCCACCCAGGTATCTCACCCACAGCAGAAAACGGGCCCCGCCGCAGCACCCCGACTGGACTTCCGACTTCCGGTGTGGAGACGCCAGCCCACTCGAGGCTGGCAGCGACTTCCGGCTTCCGGGGGCGGGGCCTGGTGTGCCCCCAGCTGGTGGCCGTGTGCAGCCAGGAGAGCAGAAGGGAGTGGGGCTGAGCCCGGCAGGGAGGAGGGTGTATCCTGGAGGAGAAAACCCTGGTGCTGCAGTTGGCCAGCAGCACTCCCCGGTCATGCATGCCCCTCTTCTGCCAGCGGAGCCCACCAGCGTCCAGCTGAGACCCCTGGGCTACTGCCCCCAGCCCACTGCAGGGTAGGGAGGCTGGGTCCTGTGTTTCCCCACAGTGACCCCCTACAGATGTACCAGTCCCTGTCTGTTGCCTTTGAGCAAGGGCCGCTGCCACCACCCACCATCTTGAGTGAAGCCGGGCTGAACCTTTTAACTCTGGGGCGCACGGGTGGAGCCCCGGGCCTCCCAGCACGACGCCGTCTGTGCCTGGTGTCACGCTGTGAGTCAGAGCACCGTCAGGCAGGACCCATGACGCTGACATCCGTGTGCCCTGGCAGCTCCAGGGACAGCGCCTGGTCCCAGAAACTGACGGGCTCTCTTAAGGCCCAGGAGACACCACCCACGTCTGTCAGCATGTCACTACTCGCAGTGACTCGGACTCTTACATGAGACCGCTGACTGAGATGAGGACACAGAGGGCTTTGGGGTCCCTCGCTGTGACCCACTCAGCACTCCTCAAGATCTCCCCACTGTTCCCCGTCCTGCCTGGTATCTGCATGATGGACCCTGAGATGCTGCTTCGGCTTCAACGATACACAGAAGCCCTTCCCACGTTGACTCTGGCATTGCCGCCTTGAAAGCCACTCCTGTGACTGCTGCCAAAACCAAGGGGCTGGTCCGTGGGGACTGAGTCAGTTGGCTACTCAGGCCCAGAACCAGTCCAATGACGAAGGAAGCCAGGCATCTCGTCCAGAAAATCCTCAGTCCCCAAGACGGACCACTCCCCGTCCATCTGGTAAGTACCTGGGGCTGGAGTCCTGCAGTGAGTCCCTTGCTCGGGTCCTCCTGTTCCCGCCTAGTTGTGTGGTCTCAGCCACACCCCACACCTGCTCTGAGCCTCGCTTCTTCAGAATGGAAACTCTGGCCTCTCTGTCGAAGCGTTTGCAATTCCAAGGTGCTGGAGCAATGGAAACATGTGAACACATCCATCATGGTGAATTTTCCAGTAGCCAGAGTAAGCAAAAAGAAACAAGTGAAATTAATTTTGATAGTGTATTTTATGAACTCTATTGGTGCCGAGGTTCTCAAGACCACCCCCAGACTCGGAGATTAGCTCGGAGGACTGGGTGTGCTGTCATACTCATGGCTGAATTTATTACAATAAAAGGATACAGAGCAGAGTCTGCAAAGGGAAAAGGCTTGGGGAAAAGCCCCAGGGGGAACAGCACAAGCCTCTGGAGCCATCTCTCAGTGGAGTCACATACCACATGCTTGATTCCCTGACAACAGGAAACACCCTCTACCAGGGAAGGTCCTTAGAGTCTCAGGGCCCAGGGTTTCTACTGGGGCTGATCATGCAGGCACCCTCTGCCTCACACATAGACTGAAAAGGGTTCCTGATTCCAGTTCTTGGATACCAGCTGGGTGAACTACAACTCCTATCAATTCCGACACTATCTCTCCGGAAATAGAAGCATATTCTACAGGTAAAGCACACCATTCCCCAAGCAGCCTCCACTTCAAGTGCCAATCACGAGTCCAGGTGGTTATCTGTGCTTCTGATGGTATGTGAATCAGAGGTTCCCGTGACTGCCTCTGTGGGTTTTTGATTAATTTGCCAGAGCAGCGGATAGTACTAAGGAAAACCTGTTTATTCACTAGATTACTGATTTATTATAAAAGGATATTAAAGAACGCAAATCTACAACCAGATGAAGAGATACATAGGGCGAGGCGTGGAACAAGAGCACGTATGTCCTCATGGAATCTGGGGCTCTGCAAAGTGGCACGCAGAAGTGTTCTGGTTCCCTGATGTGGAAGCAGTCTAAAAAAGGGTCAAAAAGCTGTCCTTCTGGGGTTATATGGAGGCTTCATTACATAGTCATGTTTGATTAAATCGTTGGCCAATAGCAATTGATTCAACCTCAAGCCCTTTCTCCCCTCCCTAGGGAGAGGGGCAGGACTGAAAGTTCCAGCCCTCTGATCACAAGATTTGCATGGTCATAGCAAACACCCTCTTCCAACAACACAAGAGAAGACTCTACAGATGGACATTACCAGATGGTCAATACCTAAATCAGATTGATTATATTCTTTGGAGCCAAAGATGGAGAATTTCTATAAAGTCAGCAAAAACAAGACCCAGAACTGACTGTGGCACAGACCATGAACTCCTTATTGGTAAATTCAGACTTAAATTTGAAGAAACTAGGGAAAACCACTAGGCAATTCAGATATTACCTAAATCAAGTCCCTTATGATTCTGCAGTGGAAGTGACAACTAAAATCAAGGGATTCGATCTGATAGACAGAGTGTCTGATGAACTATGGATGGAGGTTTGTGACACTGTACAGGAGGCAGGGATCAAGACCATCCCCAAGGAATGGAAAGGTAAAAAGACAAAATGATTGTCTGAGTAGGCCTTACAAATAGCTGAGAAGAGAAGTGAATGGCAAAGAAGAAAAGGAAAGATATACCCATTTGAATGCAGAGTTCCAAAGAATAGCAAAGAGAGATAAGAAAGTATTCCTCAGCGATCAATGCAAAAAAAATAGAGGAAAACAATAGAATGGGAAAGACTAGAGATCTTTTCAAGAAAATTAAAGATACCAAGGGAACATTTCATGCAAAGGTGGGCACAATAAAGGACAGAAATGGTATGGACCTAACAGAAGCAGAAGATATTAAGAAGAGGTGGCAAGACTACACAGAAGAACTATACAAAAAAGATCTTCACGACCCAGATAATCACAATGGTGTGATCACTCACCTAGAGTCAGACATCCTGGAATGCGAAGTCAAGTGAGCCCTAGGAAGCTTCACTATGAGCAAAGCTAGTGGAGGTGGTGGAATTCCAGCTGAGCTATTTCAAATCCTAAAAGATGATGCTGTGACAGTTCTGCACTCAATATACCAGCAAATTTGGAAAACTCAGCAGTGGCCACAGGACTGGAAAAGGTCAGTTTTCTTTCCAATCCCAAAGAAAGGCAATGCCAAAGAATGCTCAAACTACCACACAACTGCACTCATTTCACTCGCTAATGAAGTAATGCTCAAAATTTTCCAAGCCAGGCCTCAACAGTATGTGAACCGTGAACTTCCAAATGTTCAAGCTGGTTTTAGAAAAGGGAGAGGAACCAGAGATCAAATTGCCAACATCTGCTGGATCATTGAAAAAGCAAGAGTTCAAGGAAAGCATCTATTTCCCCTTCATTGACTATGCCAAAGCGTTTGACTGTGTGGATCACAATGAACTGTGGAAAAGCCTTAAAAAATGGGAATACCAGACTACCTGACCTGCCTCTTGAGAAATCTGTATGCAGGTCAGGAAGCAACAGTTAGAACTGGACGTGGAACAACAGACTTGTTCCAAGTAGGGAAAGGAGTACGTCAAGGTTGTATACTGCTTGTTTAACTTATATGCAGAGTACATCATGAGAAATGCTGGACTGGAGGAAGCACAAGCTGGAATCAAGATTGCCGGGAAAAATATCAATAACCTCAGATATGCAGATGACATCACCCTTATGGCAGAAAGCAAAGAAGAACTAGAGAGCCTCTTGATGAAAATGAAAGAGGAGAGTGAAAAAGTTGGCTTAAAACTCAACATTCAGAAAACTAAGATCATGGCATCCAGTCCCTCACTTCATGGCAAATAGATGGGGAGACAAAGGAAACAGGGAGAAACTTTATTTTGGGGGGCTCCAAAATCACTGCAGACGGTGGCTGCAGCCATGAAATTAAAAGACACATGCTCCTTGGAAGAAAAGTTATGACCAACCTAGACAGCATGTTAAAAAGTAGAGACATTACTTTGCCAACAAAGGTCTGTCTAGTCAAAGCTGTGGTTTTTTCAGTAGTCATGGATAGATGTGAGAGTTGAACTATAAAAAAGCTGAGTGCCAAAGAATTGATGCTTTTGAACTGTGGTGTTGGAGAAGACTCTTGAGAGTCCCTTGGACTGCAAGGAGAGCAAACTAGTCCATCCTAAAGTAAACCAGTCCTGAATATTCTTTGGAAGGACTGATGCTGAAGCTGAAACTGCAATACTTTGGCCACCTGATGAGAAGAACTGACTCATTTGAAAAGACCCTGATGCTGGGAAAGATTGAAGGCAGGAGGAGAAGGGGACAACAGAGGATGAGATAGTTGGATGGTATCACCAACTCAATGGACATGAGTTTGAGTAAACTCCGGGAATTGGTGATGGACATGGAGGCCTGGCATGCTGTGGTCGTTGGTGTCACAAAGAGTCAGACTCAACTGAGCAACTGAGCTGAATTGATCACAAGATTAATTATCTAGGCAACACCTTGGGGTGGGATCCAAAGTCATCTTCACTAAGGTAAAACCCAGTTGTGATGGAAATGGCTTGTTATGAATCACTAGACACCTATTTAACATTTTTGGCCCTGCAGTGTTTTCTGGAACTGAGGACAAGAGACAAAATATAGCAAAAGATGCTCCCATGTTATTATTGATCAGAAAATTCCAAGGTTTTATGAAAGCCATGAGCCAGGAACTGTGGAAGAAGACCAAATATATCTGAGAATGACCAAATATATATGTTTCTTTTTTTAATTGAAGTATAAGTTATTTATAATGTTGCATTAATTTCTGCTATAACAGCAAATTGATTCAGTTTTATGTACCCTTATAAGTATTTTCTTCCATTATGGTTTATCTCAAGATACTGAATATAATTCCCTGTGCTCTACAGTGTCATATCTTTCTGTTTTTTCATACTGTTCATGGGGTTCTCTGTACAGTACCTTGTTGTTTATCTAGTTTCTATATAGTGGAGTGTATCTGTTAACCCTAAACTCCCAGTCCATTCCTCTGCCAACTCCCTACCTCTTGGCAACCACAAGTTTGTTGTCTATGTCTGTGAGTTCATTTCTGTTTTGTAGATAGGTTCATTTGTGTCATATTTTAAATTCCACATATAAGTGATATCATATGATATTTGTCTTTCTCTTTCTGTCTTACTTCACTTAGTGTGATAACGTTTAGTTCCATTTGTGTTGCTGCAAATGGCGTTATTTTTTATGGCTGAGTAGTATTCTACTGTATGTGTGTAGATCGTATCCATTCCTCCATCAGTGGACATTGTCCGTCAGTGGACATTAATGTTTTCATGTCTTGGCTATTGTGAATAGTGCTGCTGGGAACACAGGGGTACATGTATCTTTTTTAATTATCTCTTTGTACTGATACATGCCAAGGAGTGGGATTGCTGGATCATATCCCACTTTTTGAGGCACCTCCACACTGTTTTCCACAGTGGCTGCACCAATTTACATTCCCACAAACAGTGTAGGCGAGCTCCCTTTTCTCTACACCCTTTCAAACATTTGTTATTTGTAGACTTTTTAAGGATGGCTATTCTGACCAGTGTGAGGTGTTGCCTCAATGTAGTTTTGATTTGCATTTCTCTATTAATTGATGATGTTGAGCATCTTTTTATTTGTTTGTTGGCCATGTATATTTCTTGTTTGGAGAAATGTCTATTTACATCTTCTGCCTATTTTTCAGTTGGGTTGGTTTTTTTGTTGTGGAGTTGTATGTACTGTTTGTATCAAATATATATATTCCTTATAAATTGCAAAAAGGCTGCATTTTAGAAAATAGCTGAAATAATGTTTTGTTTTTAAATTTTTACTACTTGCTATGTTATATTTATCTCACAGTAATATTTAGCATAACAACTTTTGCTAATGCTTCTTTTATTAGTTTAATTATCTAATAGTTAGAATCAGAGTGTGTGCTTAGGCTTTATACACACATTAATTTAAATTTTTAGATATTTTTCTACTTAAAATCTATTACAGTTTTTAGTTTTGTTGATTTAAAAATATTACAAATTATAAATACAAATGAAATACTGAATTTGGTATATTATTTCAAAATGATAATGAATAAATATTGAAATGCTAGTTGATCATTTTGCTGCAATAATGTAATCAGAGCAATTAGAAAGACTAGCATTAAAATGCAGAGAAGGCAATGGCAACCCCCTCCAGTACTGTTGCCTGGAAAATCCCATGGACTGAGGAACCCAGTAGGCTGCAGTCCATGGGGTTGCGAAGAGTCAGACACGACTGAGTGACTTCACTTTCACTTTTCACTTTCATGCATTGGAGAAGGAAATGGCAACCCACTCCAGTCTTCTTGCCTGGAGAATCCCAGGGGTGGTGGAGCCTGGTGGGCTGCCGTCTATGGGGTCGCACAGAGTCGGGCATGACTGGAGCGACTTAGCAGCAGCAGCAGCAGCATTAAAATGACTGATCATAAGTATCCATCTCTATTTAGTGTTAACTAAAGCCAAAGGCATGTAATAAACTAAGGGCAGAGGGAGGGCCATTAAAGCTGAAATCTAGTTAAAACATGCTGGTTGGTGAATCGGCCAAGGGCCAGTTCAAGAATGAGAAACACTTTGGTCATTTGAAATGCAAAGTGATTTGCTAGAGAGAATTAGTTACTTTAAAAATTATGGCAAAAATTGAAGGAATGTACATGAGATTTCATCTCTGGAAAAGACTCAGAGAGTAAAATAGCTGAACCAAACTACCCAGGAAACAGCTGTGCTGACTGTGGAGTTAGGAAGGTTGGAGGGTCAGGAGGGACGTCTAGAAATGGTGCGTTCAATAGCAGTCTGCTGTAGCTGCAATCCAGGATCAGGAAGCTCCACTGTGTCTTGACCAAAACAAACTTGGTAACCGGATGCTGGAACATGGATTCCAGTTTCCACCAATGCTACCATACTGCCTTCCAACACCCACAAAGAAAATGACTGGACCTTGCTACACCATTGCAGAAGAATCTGTTTCTAGTATCTTTGCTTGCCAGAAGCAACTTCTAAGAGCACCAGAAACACAGCCCCTTTCTCACTGCCGCTTCCAAATCTTACATGAATGGATCTAAGTGGCAGAATAAAAATCACAACTAAAACTCAGATAGGGGTGTGAGAAATCCTAACTTTAGTTTTCTACTGTCTGTAGTTCAAGACACAATTAGCAAGAAATACAGTTGAGCAAACCCTGGATGGTAAAACTATATGGTCAGTATATGTTAAATATTGATTGTCATGACTTAATAAGAAATAAGAATAAAAGACCTATGTTCATTTGTATGATGTATCTAAAGTAATCAAACTCATGAAAGCAAAAAGTAGAATGGAGGTTGCCAGAGGCTGGGGGAGGGGGAAACAGAGTTTTTCAATGCATAGTTTCAGGCATGCAAGAAGTATTTGCTATGCAACAATGTGCATAGTTAAAATAGTAATGTATACTTAAAAGTCATTAAGAAAGTAAATTTTTGTTGTGTGTTTTTAGCATAAAAAACCAATAACAAATTTTTTAAAAAGAAAAAAGAAACCTATGTAGTTCGGGGATTTGTGGTTGCCTTCAAATTCTGAGCCTTGTAGTGAATCTTATTTGAAATGGAGCATGTCAGCTATCCTTACCTTAAACTCAAATGCCAAAGGTTTTGGATTTATCTTTTGCGATGTTAAGGTAAATTCACCCAGAAGCAATATCTACCTACACAAGGCAATATTTTATTATCTCATAGTTAAAAACAATTAAAAAATTGCTCAAGAATTAAATTAGAATCCTTTCCTTGGAAGCTCTGATTGGAAAAAACTTCTCAGTGCCAGTATCATAAATATTTCACTTAAGCAGTTTTACTTACACAGAATCTAAACGGCGTAAGATACTATTTCCAAAATAAGGCACTCCATTAGAGCAGATAGAGCATAGAGCTTCTTGCAAGATCATTAATCCATTGTGAACTTTGCCACTCTCATTTTTGTGCTTTATAAACATATTTGAAAATCTAAATTACACAAAAAATGGAGGATGGATACAGTAGGAGGGCCGTATTTGATCTTTGAAATTAAATACTTATTTTATGTATAAAAGGGTCAAGCACCTAATGCATAAAATTAAAAACCTGTAGATTGTAAATGGCTCTAACTCCCACAGTCTGTAGCCAGCTCCTGTAAAACCAAAAATCTATAAACTTCATATCAAGAATTGTTTTAGTGCTTTGTAGTCTTCTTATTTGGATTGATTTATGGAGAAAAAACAAAGATAAGTTTTGGTCATTGTTATTATTGATATTTAATAAATATCAGTGAACTGAATTAATCTAGCATAAGGGTTGCATAAGTTTCTTAGGGTTATTTGTTTTCAGTTTGTGAACTGTGTTTACAATTTCTTATTTGTAATTTCCAGATGAGATTTTTCAAAAGTCTCATTTCCAATTCTCAAATATGGTGGTGGTACTTTTGGAAGAGTCAAATGAAAACAATGTGACTCATTGCCTATATTCACAATCAGTAATTTCCCAGATCATCAAAGAATATGGAATTCCATTGCATTATCTCATTCAGTCCAAGTTTCTGCTTTTTTCAGGGATATGTTTAATAGCTTTTCAAGAGAAAATTTATCCTCCTCCCCCTCACTGGGGTAGAAGTTCTTAGCTTATTATGAAGTCGGAACAATTCCCCAACTGTTCCCTGACCTCACCCCCTCAAGGGTTGAGTTTCTAAACAAAAGACATGTTAGTATGGAGATACAGATTTTGCACATGTCTCTTACCACAGTAACATTGACTGCAAGGGTCAAGATTAGGATGATCTCCTTAAACCCACTGGATTCCCTCACTCCTGCGTCTGTTTCATTCTTCTTTATAGATAATTTGACAATTCCCAGAGCTGAATCAGACAATACAGAGACTCTCTCTGGATCACAGGCTACCACCCCTTGGAAGGAAAATGAAAAATTCAGTCCATTGTATGGTATCCAGATATCTGGATGTTTAAAATGGGAAAGACAACATGTCTGGATTATGTGCTCTGTGCCAGGACCGTGGGTGACAGGAGAATTAGGGAGAAAGAGAAGAACCAGGACTACTGAGATTTGAGGGGAAACCAGAGGAGGAGGAACAGGGGAGAGGGTGCAGGCCAAACCACACACAGGAAGTTCCCAGGATGTGGAAATCAAGGGCATGTGATGGGGCTGAAGTAAGGGCAAGACCGGTGTGTTCAGGCTGTAGTTAAACTTTGGCTTTGTTAACATGGAGGCTAAGTATTTCTAATGTTATCAAGAATGTGCCAAGGGTTTTCAAACTTTTTAAACAAATGAAAAGTCAAGAAAGTAATTTCATCAACTCTGTCCTGTATGATTTGATTCTTCAGTTTCCTGAACTTTAAGCTCAAAGATCAGTTTTTTTTGCCCAGAGTTGCCTTTGTGACATTAAGAGGGTCCAGTGGAATCAAGGTATCACACAAAGAGCGATAGTGCCACTAACAGAGGTCTGATCTTTATTTCTAAATTAAAAATCTCCTTGGAAGAGTGGCGAATTAAGTCACTAAGAGTTTAGTTTTGTATTAGAATAATGATCGCCTCATAGAATGGGTTAGGAAATATTTTTCTTTGCTTCTGTTTTCTGGAAGAGATTGTGGAGAATTAGTTATATTTTTTCCTTAAAATTATGGTAGAATTTATCAATGAAACCGTCTGGGTCTGATGTATTCTTTAATTTTTTAAAAGTCTACTTGAAGCTTTTTTGTGTGTGTGTGTGTGTTGGAGTATAGCTGGTTAACAATGTTGTGATAGTTTCAGGTGAACACAAAGGGACCGAGCCACACGTATACATGTATCCATTCTCCCCTAAGCCCCCTCTCATGTAGGCTGCCACATAAAATTGAACAGAGTTCCATGTGTTGTACAATAGGTCATTGTTGATTATCCACTTTAAATATATCAGTGTGTACATGACCATCCAAACTCCCTAACTCTGATGGTCGATTTTTCTGGAATTTTATTAATTATTGAACTTATTCCTTTAACAGATATAGCCCTATCAAACAGTCTGTTTCTCCCTGTGTAAATTTGGTAATTTATGTCTTTCAAGGAATTGGTCCACTTCACTTATCAAATTTGTGTCATAGAGGTGTTCACAGTATTCCTTTACTATCCTTTTCACAAAGGTTTATCATGGAATATTTGACAAATATAATTGTGCATATTTAAAACTGCATAGTAAACTTTTAATATCCACAAAATTAGTAATGATGATCTTTTACTAATTTCTGATATTGGCCATTTGCATTCTGCATTCTTTTTCTTAGTTAGCCTGCCTATAGGTTTATCATTTTTATTGATTTTTTCCCAAAGAAACAGCTTTTGGTTTTATTGATTTTTCTCTGCTGTTTTCCTGTTTTGAATTTCATTGATTTCTGATCTCATTTTTACCATTTCTTTTCTTCTTCTTCTTTAAGATTAAATTTTCTTCTTTCTCTGGCTTCTGAAGGTGAAAACATAGGTTATTGATTTTAAATCTTCCATCTTTCCTAATGTACATATCCACTATTATCAATTTGTGTCTGAGCACTGCTTTCATCACATTCCACAAACTTTGGTAGGTAGTGTTTTAATTTTCATTTGCTTAAAATATTTTTAAACTTCACTCTAGACTTTTTGACCTACTCTAATTAAAATAACTGTAAACTTTGCAATGTAATACCTTTATGTCTTTTTCCTTGCTTCACTTTTTTTCTCCTTGCTATTACTTGCAACCTCCTACTCAATCATGTAATTTCTTTGCTATGTATTTTCGTTGTCTCTCTTTCTGTCAGAATATAAATTTCACAAGGGTAGAATTTGGGGAGCTTTGTCAGTTTTGTTTAATGATGTGGTTCAAGTATTTCGATCTATGTCAGGTATATTGTAGGCACTGAATATGTATTTGAAGTAAGAGGAATTATATTAAAAGCTTGACACATGGAATGGGAGAGGGGAAGAAACCTGCCTTTTAACCAGAATTTTTTTTTTTTTCAGCTATGAGCTTCCCTGGTAGCTCAGTAGGCTATTGGAATTTTAAGCTAAAACATTTTGCTTTTCAAGTCTACATAGATTTTTTATAAACTCCATGTGATGTCTGAATAAAGCTTTTGTGCCCATTTGATCTTACTGATCAGAACAGGACATGCCTTTAATGTAGTGCTCTGGACTATTTTTATATCTCTAGAGTCTAACTAATTGCAAATTCTGGCAATTCTGAGTCAGAGGCCTGTGATTTTCAGTCAAACTATAGAATTATTTATTCTGTAAATCACAAGACAGAAATCATATATTTATGTCGATAACAAAGGGAAAAATTATATAGTGTGACTGATCAAAGTAGTATTCATCTTTGGGCACAAAAAATGTGACATGAATTTTCTTAGATGTTATGTTTGGCCAAGTGAATTAGGATATGGGTCACCTGACTGAAATCCTTAATGGCCAGAATTTGAAGTGGAGGTTTATGTCTTGTAGAAGTTAATCTATAGTACCCATTTCACTGCATTTCTCACAAAACACTTCATGTGGTCACAAAACACCACTCAATAGAAAAATATTCTTCAGTGGATATATTATTATCACCAAAGATGCTTACCTGTGTCATTGCACCGAGCTGATGATATTGATAAAGTGTATCCTGGCTATTTTATAGGCATATATTTACATAGAAATGCCATTATCTGAAAAATGCCAAAGAATCTTATACCTTTAATCTACTTGGTGAACTATAGAATTGCAACGCAATTAAAATTCAGTACTTAACCAGGTCTCTTACATTAAGAAAATGGAATGTTGATTGGTATGGACTGGGACCTTGAGCACTGGGATGGGAATGGAGACAATTGAGAGTACTCAAATGACTCTAAGAAACTTAAACACCCCAAACCACCTGAGTGTCCTTTGCTTTCAAAAGCAGCCCCTCATCCCCTTTCTAACTACTCTTTCACTTTCCTTGAAAATCTAGCAATTATCTTACAGGACTCAGTTTCTCTTTCTCCTCATGATCTATCCTTAACACCCATCTGCCTGTGAAAGTGAAAGTGAAGTCACTCAGTCATGTCTGACTCTTTGCAACCCCATGGACTGTAGCCAACCAGGCTTCTCCATCCATGGGATTTTCCAGGCAAGAATACTGGAGTGGGTTGCCATTTCCTTCTCCAGGAAATCTTCCCGACCCAGGGATTGAACCCGGGTCTCCCGCATTGTAGGCAGACGCTTTACCGTCTGAGCCACCAGGGAAGTCCATCTGCCTGTAGATTCATAATTAAAAGATCCCGGAATATTCTAAGGGATAAACATTAAAAGAATGATAACATTTTTGCCAGCTTATATTGGAAAATAACCCCCTAGAGAATGTATACAGGAATGGGTTTTCAGTGGGTAGCCCAAAAAGGACCAAATATAATGGATTCTCTTATTTAGTGGGGATGATGAAATCCCCAAAGGCCAAGGCAGAAGCCACATAGCAGTGCTTAATTTTAGGTGTATTTTCAGTTGGGGCCACAGTGACAGTTTCAGCTTACAGAGATTCTTGGCAATGGCAATTTTTTTTTTTTACAAAGTCTTTGAATATAAGATATATTGGCAACTTAGCTTATAATTAGTAAAACTCTAGTAGGACTAGGAAGAGAAGACTTGTTTGAATCTGCACAAGAGCATCATGTCCTCTCATCCAGTTTCCAGACATGAAGCAGTTTAAAGAACAAGGCCCACCTAAATGAAAGGAAGGTTAGGTATCTTTGAAGAAGGTTCCTGGGACCCTGTAATTAGTAAATACTGTGATTCTTTTCAGATCCTTTCCCATGAGGGCTTGTTAAAACACAGACTGATCTACCTACCGACTGAGTAGGTTTGAGGCAGGACTGAGGCTGGAGAATTTTTAACACATCCAAAGGGATCTGAACCCATATACCAGAATGGCTATAAGGGAAAGGGAAAATAACCTAGACATGTAGAGCATTATAAATCAGTTATCTCTGAATTGCTATTCTCTGATGATGAGGAAAGGGAAATAACCCAGACATTTAGAGCATTATAAATCAGTATCTCTGAATTGCGATTCTCTGATGATGACAAGTATCATTTTAATCCAACTAAAAGTATGTGGAAGTTTGGTTTTACTACATCTCACAGTGGGTTCAATAGGTCCATGGACCCATGTTGTTTTGATTTTCATAGCTCTCAAATACATAATTGAAATGATGTTTTTGGCAATAGATAGAATCCCCACCACAGACTCATGAACTATGGATAGAAGGCTATTATTATAGGCAGGACCAAGTGGAGGCTCTTAGAACTTCTTATTCCTACCAAAATACAAACTAAAAGAAGTATCTCATTCACAGGAAGAATCACAGAAATTAATGTTATTTTTCAAATTTGAAAAATGTTGCCAAACTAATTAGCATTGTCTTTTGTGAAAAGGGCAGGTGGATCTTGGAGAATGTGGGGCTTTGCAGATATAAGAAAGTGATAAATAATTCCAAGTATATATTGCAATTATAAATTATAAATATAACATATGGAACAAAACAGCCTTTGGAACATGGTTTATAATTATTGATCTGGCTTTTTTTTTTTCTTTTCTATTCCAATTTACAAGGGAACATTTTGCTTCCATCTGGCAAGAACAAAAGTTCACCTTCACTTATGGCTTTGTTAATTCTCATGTTCTCTTGAGGATAATCTAGCCTGCAAAGATCTTGATTATCTCAACATTCTCTGGAACATAATGATGGTACATTATATAGATCATAACAAATTGATTGATCCTGGTGATCAGGGAGTGATAACTTCTATTAGTGACTTAGAAAAGTGGTTCATAAAGTGTGATCTTTAGACCAGTAGCATCACTACCACCAGTGGATGTGTTACAAGTTCCCCAGCCTCAGTCCCACCTCAGACCTACTGACTCAGTAGGTGGATCAGTCTGTTTTAGCAAGCCCTCAGGGTAGTTCTGATGAGCTCTAAAATTTGGGAATTATAGCCTTCCTTTCAGAGAAGGCAATGGCAACCCACTCCAGTACTCTTGCCTGGAAAATCCCATGGACGGAGGAGCCTGATAGGCTGCAGCCCATGGGGTCCCTAAGAGTGGGACACACTGAGCGACTTCACTTTCACTTTTCACTTTCATGCCTTGGAGAAGGAAATGGCAACCCACTCCGGTGTTCTTGCCTGGAGAATCCCAGGGATGGGGGAGCCTGGTGGGCTGCCGTCTATGGGGTCGCACAGAGTCAGACACGACTGAAGTGGCTTAGCAGCAGCAGCAGCAGCCTTCCTTTAAAAACTACATGTGCGTGAGAAGGTAGGAGAGAAGCCTCATAAAAATTCAAGGGTCTGGCATCTTGGTGGAATTTGAGCAGTCTAATCTTCTGGGGCATGTCTTCCAAAGCAAGGGACTGTATCTTGCACTATAGACTGCTCTGAAAGAGGTACATATTTTGTGTTCATATTTGCATTGTTGAGATAAATAATACCACATTTTGGTGTGCTGCTTTGAGTATTTACTGAGTAGCTTGCAAGGCTACCAAAATAGTGGTGCTCAAGGTGCTTCCACTTGGGTTTTATGACAAGAGGATTCAATAGCTGTCCAAATGTCTATCACAGATTAAGATGCTACGGAAGTTCTGATGTGTTCCAGTACAGACTTCTAGGGCATACCTTGAGGGTTTGGAGGGAAAGCCATGCCTTCTTCTACAAACAACCACTTTCCCTCTAGAAACATTTCCTGATTTTGTTTTGGGCCCAGGTAAAAACCGGTGCTTGATTATCAAGTATCTGGATTGTATCAAGCCAAGTATTATCTGATCCACCAAGCTCTAAACAGAGATATATACAGAAGCAGTATTCTGTCATTAGGTGGAAGCTGAGTATATGAGATTAGACTTGATAAGACACTAAAAATACAAGTAAATTTCATGACCAGTGGCTCAGACTTCTGTAACCCTTACTTCTGCTTTGTGTGGGCTTCCCTGATAGTTTGTTGGTAAAGAATCCACCTGTAATGCAGGAGACCCCGGTTTGATTCCTGGGTTGGGAAGTTCCACTGGTGAAGGGATAGGCTACCCACTCCAGGGTTCCTGGACTTTCCTTGTGGCTCAGCTGGTAAAGAATCTGCCTGCAATGCAGGAGACCTGGGTTCGATGCCTGGGTTGGGAAGATCCCCTGGAGAAAGGAAAGGCTACCACTCCAGTATGCTGGCCTGGAGAATTCCATGGACTGTATAGTCCATGGGGTCACAAAGAGTTGGACACAACTGAACAACTTTTACTTCACTTCACTTCTGCTTTGTTGCTATCATCCTTCAATCCACACCTAACATCTCATGGGTAGTTTGGAGCAAAGCCATGGCCTCTTCTGCAAGCAGGTACTGTCCCTTTGAGAAATAGCTCCTGACTTGCTTTCTCTGGTCAAACTGGTAGAAGAAGAAAAACTGAGACCTGGTTTACAGATGATTCTGCATGATGTCCTGGTAGAAGATTGGTGAGGGAAGAGGAAAGAGGAAGTCATTTCCCCCCAGTTTTCAGAGCTGTTTTGGGCAGGAGCAGCAATGGGAGAGCCAGCTCCTCCGTGGGGATCGCAGTGCCTGGATTCTAAGTGGTGACGGAGCAGTTCTAAAAGCAGAATCAGAGGTGTTTTTGCAGCAGCAGTGACACCGTGTGTGGGCTCCTCGGTGGAGTGTAGACTCCTGGATTCACGTTCAGTTATAATAGTGGCGGGAAGTGGCAGCAGTGATGGTAGCAGCTATCCCAGCACAGTCGACCTCTCTTCCTCTTATATTTACAACCCTTTTCAAGTCCCTGCATCAAAGCCCTCTCTGTTTGAAATCTTTGAAATGGTTTCTGTTTTCCCGATGGACACTGGCTGATACATCCGTGAATGTCTGACTGTGATTTAGAGGTCCAGCTCTATAAGTTTCCAGTATTCCTGTTGACCTGTTTTTTTTTTTTTTTTTTTTTTTTGGACCTGCTAAGAAGTTGCAGAGACATTACTTTGTCAACAAAGGTCCATCTAGTCAAGGTTATGGTTTTTCTAGTCATGTATGGATGTGAGAGTTAGACTATAAAGAAAGCTGAGCGCCAAAGAATTGATGCTTTTGAACTGTGGTGTTGGAGAAGACTCTTGAGAGTCCCTTGGACTGCAGGGAGATCCAACCAGTTCATCCTAAAGGAGATCAGTCCTGGGTGTTCATTGGAAGTTCTGATGTTGAAACTGAAACTCCAATACTTTGGCCACCTGATGTGAAGAGATGACTCATTGGAAAAGACCCTGATGCTGGGAAAGATTGAGGGCAGGAGGAGAAGGGGATGACAGAAGATGAGATGGTTGGATGGCATCACCGACTCAATGGACATGGGTTTAGGTGGACTCCAGGAGTTGGTGATGGACAGGGAGGGAAGCCTGGTGTGCTGTGGTTCATGGGGTTGCAAAGAGTTGGACCCGACTGAGTGACTGAACTGAACTGAACTGAAAGAAGTTGGGTTCTGCTTCTTGGAAACAAGTCATACTCTTCACCTACCCTAAAAGCTGCCTGCCACTCATGACAACATTGACCTTCATGTTATTCCCTCTTTGAGAAAGATCTGGCTCTAATTGGGAAAAAAACATTCACATAGCAGTCCTGGAAGTTGAGAGTTAACATAGATTACTAGGATTTCTCTACTGAAACCAGGAAGAACAGACTTGTCTCAAGTTCACAAAGAGTTTGTAACAAAGCTTGGTATAAATTCAACTCTCTAAGCCCATGCTCAGTAGTGTCTCCTCTATAAAGGAGCATAGTATAAGCAGGATGGATATCTTTAGACCATAATTCCTCCAGTGTTACCAGCATATCTGAGTAGTGGTACTGTGGGTACATTTATTCCTTGGAAGTTTCCAGTAAATAGTCATTAGTTATAAACTTGTTTTGCAAATAAACAACAATATAAAAGCACAAAAGCTTTCATAGAAAAAGGTATTCTCAAACTGAGAGCTTAGGACATTTCTCATCTGTCCAGTGGCTCCTGGTTATCCTCTGAGAGATAGTGGTATTCCAGGAACTGAACCAGCTTATTGACTTGAAATAAAGCATAATGTTATTTTTCAAAATTACAGAAAAATGAATCAATACAGGGTATTGTTTATTTGATATTCGATTTTCTTAAGTCTTTAAGACATGCTACTACCTGTCTGCTGCTAGCGGAGGACAAAAGGAATGACTAACACAAAAATATTAAAGTGAAAACTTGAAAATGTGATTTCTCCAAACATTTTATTGTGTTAGTGTGCTTGGGCTGTCATCATAAAATACTGCAAGCTGGGTGGCTTGAATAACAGAAATTCATTTTCTCCCAGTTCTGGAGGCTGAAAAATCCAAAATCACAGTGCCAGCAGGGTTCAGTTTGTGATGAGAGCTGTCTTTCTGGCTTGAGAATGGCTACTTTGTCCTCACATAGCCGTTGCTTTGAACTCTTTGGTGCCTCTCCTTCAGAGGACACTAACCCTATCCAATCAGGAGTCCACACTTACAACTTCATGTAACCTTCACTTCCTTAGAGGCTTCACCTCCAAATGTAGCCACACTGGGGGTTAGACCTTCACCATATGAATTTTGAAGGAACACAAACATCCAACCCATAACACAGATCTACTATCAGTCCTACCAATAGGAACCAATCTACATACAGAATGCAAATATATTTTCTGAGAATAAAATTTTCTTACTTCAAGTGACATCCTTGTCTACATCATTCTTTTATGTGTTCTAAGATGAATGCCATCATTTTCATTTCCTCAATATATTTAAAAGACACCAGAAGGGTAAATTTCAAATTCCTTGGTGGTTATACCCCACTATGTTGTTGCCTTTTTGAAGATACTCAGAGCATTAATAAAACATATTTGTTTTAATATTTATTTCATATTTTTCTTAGATATTTATACATGGTCTGCATCGTTCCCACTTTTCCTATGGAAGCAGCAAAGTGTTAAGTTTGGAGTATTAATTCATTTACTCCAAATAAATTTTACTTACAATGTGTATTTACTCTAAAAATATATTCAAGGCAAAACTGGATAAATTACTAATCAGCTCTATTCCTTCTTGACATGGTTGGTCTAATAATAGTCTTACACCATAAAGTTGTGGTTAGAATTGAATGAGATACTCCATGTTCAACCCCTAATGAAGGACCAGGAACTTTTTACATAGTTGAATATATCCTTACACCAATATAAGGGTCACAGATATAAGATACAGTTGAAGCTATTCACATGGATTGAAATATTCTTTTTTACTAAGAAAGTTTAAAAAATGATGTAAAGGTTAGTGGTTCTACATGACCAAATTCATATTCTGATGCTCTAGTATGCATTTCAGCCCAGTTAGCTGCTTTCCCTCATCCATGGGGAATTCAGGCTTAAGAAAAACAGTATCTATTTCTCAGTTATCTAGCTTTGACTCCTTACGTAGACCTTTCTCTGTATTGGCCAAGGAATAAAAAGATCAAAGTACTATCATCAATTTTTTTGTGACTCTGAATTCACAGTCCACCACACCTCCTCTATCATTCTGTCTTCGCAGGGTTTCCCGTAGGCAGTCACAACATTCATCACACTCACCACCAACTTCCAGGACAAGTCAGGACTTTCTCAATAGATGATCTGAATTCTGCTGCCAGGACGTTGCTGCTTTTTAGATGATGGCTAAATCAGCTGTTGGCTTGTTCCTCTGTAAAAACTGCACTGTTTTCAGTTTTAACATTTTATCCCTGACAAATTGATTCTTTTCTCTGCTAGCAAAAGTGAAAAATCGCAAGCTACTAAAATAATGAGTGCCCAGTCAAACTGCCTTTCTGTCAAGGACCTTAAATTTTAGGTTTGTCTTGTTAACAAGATGAGAGAGAGGTAAGGTATAATTAGCATGGATAGATGCCTTTATAGTTCCATCCCACCTCACCCCAGATAAAAGTCAGCATATTCCACATTTTAATAAATGAGCAATGCCTGTATGTAGAGTGTGTACCTATCTATATTTAGGAAGTCAGTGGTTTAACCCAGAGCACTCCTTTTTAGCTTTTGGGTCTTGCTTCTCGGAAGAGCCATGAAGGCAGACTAACTTTCAAAGCTGTTTTTGAAAATGATCTTGTTTCTGTCCTCTCACTCAAATCTCTCCAGGGAATATTTTGTTCTAGAACATCATGCTTAAGCCTATGGCTGGGTACTCCAGTAAAATATTGGTCTTCATGTAAAAATTTAGGTAATATAATTACTTATATAAAAAAAAAGAAAACTTGTTTTAAGCAGTCAAAATACATTAGGCTATGCTTTGATAGGACTTCCCTGGTGGCTCAGATGGTAAAGCATCTGCCTACAATGCGGGAGACCTGGGTTCGATCCCTGGGTGGGGAAGAGTCCCTGGAGATGGAAATGGCAACCCACACCAGTATTCTTGCCTGGAGAATCCCATGGACGGAGAAGCCTGGTAGACCCCAGTTCATGGGGTCGCACAGAGTCAGACACGACTGAGCGACTTCACTTTGACTTTCATGCTTTGATAATAACCCCCAATTCTCAGTGTTTTAAAAAGATTATTTCTAGCTCATGTTTTATTTTTTTAATTTATTTTTAGTTTGAGGATAATTGCTCTACAATATTTTGTTGGTTTCTGACATACATCAAATTGAATCAGCCATCAGTTCAATTCAGTTCAGTTCAGTCACTCAGTCATGTCTGACTCTTTGTGACCCCATGCATACTAGGCCTTCCTGTCCATCACCAACTCCCAGAGTTTACACAAATTCATGTGCATTGAGTCAGTGATGCCATCCAACCATCTATGCTCTGTCATCCCCTTCTCCTCCTGCCTTCAATCTTTCCCAGCATCAGGGTCTTTTCAAATGAGTCAGTTCTTCGCATTTGGTAGCCAAAGTATTGGAGTTTCAGCTTCAGCATCAGTCCTTCCAATAAATATTCAGGACTGATTTCCTTTCGCATGGACTGATTGGCTTTCCTTGCAGTCCAAGGGACTTTCAAGAGTCTTCTCCAACACCACAGTTCAAAAGCATCAATTCTTCAGCACTCAGCTTTCTTTATAGTCCAACTCTCACATCCATACATGACTACTGGAAAAGCCATAACTTTGACTAGATGGACCTTTGTTGGCAAAGTAATATCTCTGCTTTTCAATATGCTGTCTAGGTTGGTCATAACTTTTCTTCCAAAGAGTGAGTATCTTTTAACTTCATGGCTGCAGTCACCATCTGCAGTGATTTTGCAGCCCAAAAAAATAGTCTGTCACAGTTTCCCTTGCTTCCCCATCTATTTGCCATGAAGTGATGGGACCAGATGCCATGATCTTAGTTTTCTGAATGTTGAGTTTTAAGCCAACTTTTTCACTCTCCTCTTCCACTTTCATCAAGAGGCTCTTTAGTTCTTCTTCACTTTCTGCCATAAGGGTGATGTCATCTGCATACCTGAGGTTATTGATATTTCTCCCAACAATCTTGATTCCAGCTTGTGCTTCATTCAGCCCAGCATTTCTCATGATGTACTCTGCATTTAAGTTACATAAGCAGGGTGACAATATACCCTCTTGAACCTACTTTCCACCTCCCACCCTGTTCGAGATCAGTAGGAGGCTCTGTTCCTAGTTGGACTCTCCACATGTGGAATGTCCTGGTCACTGTGATAATGCGAAGGATAATTGTTAGTTTCAAAGACTTCCACAGGAAAGTAGTACATGTCACCGCCACTCATATTCTGCTTCAAGAAAGCAGATAGGAATTGTTGAAATAGGAATTGCCACAGTTATCATGACAACAGGCCAAAGATCTATGCTGCTGTTCAGTTGCTAAGTCATGCCCAGCTCTTTGTGACCCCATGGACTGCAGCACACCAGGCTTCCCTGTCCTTCACTATCTCCCAGAGTTTACTCAAACTTATGTCCATTGAGTCAGTGATGTCATCCAACCATCTCATCCTCTGTCACCCTCTTCTTCTCCTGACCTCAGTCTTTCCCACATCAGGGTCTTTTCCAATGAGTTGGCTCTTCACATCAGGTGGCCAAAGTATTGGAATTTCAGCTTCAGCATCAGTCCTTGCAATGAATATTTAGGGTTGATTTCCTTTAGGATTGACTGAATTTGATCTCTTTGCAGTCCAAGGGACTCTCAAGAGTCTTTTCCAGCACCACAATTTGAAAGCATCAGTTCTTTAGCACTCAGCCTCCTTTATTGTTCAAATCTCACATCCATGCATGACTACTGGAAAAACGATTGTTTGACTAGATGAACCTTTGTCAGCAAAGGGATGTCTCTGCTTTTTAATATGCTGTCTAGTTTTGTCATAGCTTTCCTTGCAAGGAGCAAACATATTTTAATTTTGTGGGTGACCATCTTCAGTGATTTAGATCTCAGTGATAATCCTCTTTTCCAATTTTAATTCACCATTTAATCAACACACTAAAAAAAGTGTAGAAGAAAAGGCAAAATTTGAAGAGGGGGAGAATAAGAAAAGTCGAAAATTTACTAGGAGACAAACACTTATTGAATGTGTTATTATATGTGACAAACACACTACAAATTAGTGGTCACTTAATTTATAATGTCCAATACAAACAGGGTCATCATATAAATGAAAAAAATATAAAGCTAAAACATGTTAACTTGTCCCAGGAATAGAAGTTTAACTCCATACAGATCCAAAGCCCTTGCTCTATTCTTTCCACTATGTTTTTTTTTTTTTTTTTAAAGCATTCAGTTGGTTATAAAATTGTGGCTGATTTTTTAAATTTAATGAATAGAATATATATTATCAGAGATTCATGAATGATAAGGATACTTCTTGAAACTTTTACTTCTTTGGTATATATATGACCCTTATTGCATGTATTTCAAATACGTTGCTTTATTCCAAACTATGGCTGATTCATATCAATGTATGACAGAACCCACTGAAATGTTGTGAAGTAATTAGCCTCCAACTAATAAAAAAAAATAATAAAAAAAATTAAAAAAAAAAGAAAGAAGTCCTATATCAACTAAGTATGATAACCTCATCTTCTATCCCTTCTCCCTCACACAAAAGCACTTTGCTCCTTGAAACTAACCTGGCTGAGCCCATGATGAAGTATATGAAGATTTCATTATAAGAGGTCATGCAAGTTTTGAAGGAACAAAAACCCCATGAAAAACTTTCTCATTATTTATAGCCTGGAATTTTGAGAACTACTCTTGGTCAAAAAACATAACATCAGTGTGGAAACATCAATTTTTGTTGCTCTGAGTTCTCTAAGTACAAAGTTGGATTTGGGGGCTTGAATCCTCTCCATTGAGCCTGGATTTACTCCAGACTACACACAAAACTATTGCCTGTATATAGAAAAGATATTCAGTGAATGTTTAGTAAATATTTATTGAATGACATGTGACACTGGAATGTAAAATGGCTTTAACTTATTTATCAAATATCAAGATAGCTTCCAGGTGAATATTTAGAAGCTGTCACTGTGTACTATCTGCTGACTAAATCCACATGTTCTTCTTCTTGGGAACACAGATAGAATTTATTTCCCAGGATACCAAGCTATATGACTGAGTTCTAGTCAGTAAAATGTAAGTAGAAACGATATAGTCAAATCCCAGGCTTGGTCTATAAAAGTCCTCTGTACATGTTCACTCATATCCTTTCCTTTCTCCAGCTAGCTGAAATGGAGATGATCCCAGCATGGCCTTGAAAACCATGTGTTGGTGATGGCAGAGCCGTGTTGGTCTGGTTCATAGCTGGGTGAAAAAGGACCGAGGTATTTACCAGGTAAGTACTTTAATGTGAGCATAATTTTTTCTTTAAACCTCTGTTATGATTGGTGTTTGAGCAATTACACATTTTGGGGTCTATTCATTATAGCAAATAGGTTACCTTAATTAATAGAAGTGGAAGTGAATATTCCAGATAAGGAAAAAAAGTGAAGGCTATGACTTAGTTTATGAGAAGAAGTCACTGCAACCAGGAAAAAGATTTTGTCTTTACTGATTCCCTATTGAAGTCTTTCCTGAGGCTTTATCAAACTTTTTTGAGATTTCTGGTATATTAGAAGTCAATGATGGTAAAATGATGGTTAAAGAGTCTATATACATAAAATACAGAATTTACATCTAAGTATGGGTATGTCGTAATGTGTTCCCAAAGAACCCAGTTCAACATACCTGAACTTATTTATATTCCAGGTATTATATACATCCTCCTATGAGCAAGAAGAGTGTAATTATTAGTTCATGAATGTGTAATTTTTTTAAGGTAATGGAAAAATGTTGAAATTGATGGTCCAGCTCTGAGTGTGCTTCTTTGCCACATAAAGGGTTTTGTAGGACACCATGCTTCCCTGGTATTTTGGACATATTTACTTTAAAAATCAGGTCATTTCAAAACTCTTTTGTGCAACAGAATGAACCTTCAGGATTGTTAATGACAAAGAAATGAAATTGTGATAACATTCAATTTCAATAGTTAAAGGCCCAAAATTGATCAAATCATGATATCTGACATAAAACATATATTGAATTTTCTGAACTTAAAAAAAAATCTTGATGATAATTAAATTCACTTACTCTTCTCAGTGAGAAAATTTTATATCTTGCCTTTAAATGATGGGTTTTATCATTATCACATAAGTACTTTACAAACGAAGTTCTAAAGATGTGAAGTGATTCTCCCAAGGCCCCATAACTGGTAAGACATAAGGCCGAGTCTCAAACATCGATCTTTTTCTGTTTATACCATTTGTTTATATATGCCTGTCTGCATTTTATACCTTTTCAAACAAACTGTCTGCCTAAGGGAACTGCAGATTCATTATACTAGGGAACTTGAGATAGAAAGGAATTGAAAGAGACCAATAAAGTATATTAAGAGGCAGGACTCATAATTATGGCTGTTTAGTTCACCAAAATATATGTACAGAGTATGCTCAGAAGCTCAGAAAGAAAAATGAACTATAATATAGAAGCATCTAACACAGTGCCTGACATCTGTTATGCCATCAACAAAGACTAGGTGGAGCCAAGTCCTCATGAAGTATTGTATGTAAAATCATTTAATCAAAATCTTGACTTTCTTGAGTAACCCATTTCCAGAAGATACCCATTTGATTATTTAGCTTTTTAAACTTTTTGTTTTGTATCAGGGCACAGTTGATTAACAGTGTTGTGTTAATTTCGGTGTACAGCAAAGTGATTCAGTTATACATAAACACGTGTCTACTCTGATTGTTTATTGATCAGTGTGAGGAAAAGTTAATGATAAAAAGCTAGAGGCAGAACAAGGGAAGCAACCTCAGCCAACTGGATTTCTTTTTATCACCAGCAATATAAACAGTAACTAGTCAGCTTTTGCATTGTGAGAAGCAGAGGAAAATATATGTATTAGCCTTATTATTAATTAGAATTATGGCACATGTATTTCTAAATACATGATTTTATTGGAATTTGAAATAAATGTTTTTTAAAGAAGCAAGCCTAGGTAATGTGACTTTAAATGATTCTTCCCAAAGTTAACATTTCCAGACAAACTACAATGCCTCCTTATTTTGTGTTTGTACTGTTTTATAAATACTTTGAAGGATTTGAGTGATAAGATACTTTTCTCATGGAATTAGATCCTATAGTTAACAAAGACTCAATGCTTCTTCTTTTATTGACTCAGGAGTAAAATGTTCAGGGCATCCTTGGAGGTCTCTGGTTTTTGTTTTTGTTTGTTTTTCAGTCTCTTGCTTCTTGGTCCTCTGATAGCCAAAAAATTTCATTTTAACTTTGATAGCAAAATTTCTTGATGTATTGTTTTATTTATTTATTTTATATTCCACCCCTCTTTGACCTTCATAAGTCCCCAGTGGTGCAAAGGAAAGAGGGGAACACAGCGGGAAGTAAGGGTGCCAACTGAGCATCTCCAAATGGGAAGCTTAGAGAAATGTCACTTGTAGGAATTCCAAGTAGTACAATCTTTTTCTTTTTCTCTGTAATTGTTTGGATTCACAATCCAGTCTCCCAAGAGAAATCCCAAGGAGTGCTAGTGCTATGCTCCTTTAAAAGACCCAGAGGAATCGGGTGGAGAGGGAGGTGGGAGGGGGGATCGGGATTGGGAATACATGTAAATCCATGGCTGATTCATATCAATGTATGACAAAACCCACTGGAAAAAAAAAATAATAATAATAAAAAAATAAATAAACTAAAAAAAAAAAAAAAAAAGAGTAAGATTTAGAACATGATGCTCAACTACAGTAAAATGGACCTCTTGACAGATTTTTTTCTTGTAAGAAAACAGTAGCTATTTGATTATTTACTGCTCTTAAGTCCAATTTCAGTCTTGAAGTTATTGAGACTTAATCTAAGATTCTTCCCTGTAAGTTGGTAGGAGAAGTAGAAAGCTGTTATTCCTTACTATGTTCGAGGACCTTCCTTCAGTGATTATATTTTCATTTCAATGTTGTAATAAGTCTGATAAATACAGCAGGAGATTATAGCTTCCTTTTTGAATTTGTATACTTGTTAGATTTTAGCCTCAAATATTCATTACTTGCTGTAAAATACAGCTCACTAAAGAGATTTTTTTTTAGTTTCATTTTTTTTTAATGAAAAAAATTTACTTCTTCCTTCTCCTTCCCTCCTTTCTCTCACTCTCCTCTTCTTTTTACTTCATGAGGAAATTTTAGAAAGAAAAGGGCTAATCAACTGTTTTACACAAGCGGAGTCTCATTTTTTTTTAGCTTATTAAATGGTTAACTGAATTAGTGGATTGATAGATTTTACTTATTTAGCTAATTCTTCCCAACTTATTGATGGATTCTATGTTGATTAAATTTATATATTCAGCAGTTACTTTGCACTTATAAAAATAATTATGCAAAAAAATTCTGGAAGCTAGATTATGAGTAGGAAATCATCCCACTAAAATGATTATAATAGCATAAGAGAGAGAAGAAAATTTACATATAATAATCAATTAGAGACCATTATAGAAAGAGGGCTGAAAATCAATGGAAAAGAAGTTAGATTTATGTAATGATTAAGATACTGTATAATGAGCTATCTGGACTTACACAAAAAGAGAAGAGCTGAAATTGGGTAATTTCAGTGATTTCCTGAATCCTTGACAAAGTAAATTAGCTGCCTGGATGTATATGTGATTGTTTTGGTGGAGTGATTTATTTAAGCAAGGGTAGGCCACCCGCACCTTCTATGCCACGAGAGTTGCATTCTTTCGAATTTGCCTCACCAATTGAAGATCAGAGTCAGCAGCTTGTAGAGCCAACCAGGAAATGTCCTGACCATTAGGAATCAGTCTAATTTTCTTTAAAATATTATCTATTCTTTCAGGCTCAAACGTGAATCTCTCATTTGATATTGATCTCCTCTTGAATATCTGTATGTTTTTTCAATTATATTTTGCTGTTTCTTAGAGCAGCTAACGTGTTTGGCACAGCTTTCATTATGAATATTGTTATCATTATATTAATAATACCCAGCATGTGTAAAACAGTTCATGATAGCAGAAACAAATTGGTTCCCACTCACTGAACACAGCTTACAGACATGTTTTGTTGGCCCACACTGCATGTGATCATTTCAATTGATTGCCAGTATTTTTGTTTGTTTGTTTTCATTTATTTTTATTAGTTGGAGGCTAATTACTTTACAATATTGTAGTGGTTTTTGTCATACATTGACATGAATCAGCCATGGAGTTACATGTGTTCCCCATCCCGATCCCCCCTCCTACCTCCCTCTCCACCCGATTCCTCTGGGTCTTCCCAGTGCACCAGGCCTGAGCACTTGTCTCATGCATCCAACCTGGGCTGGTGATCTGTTTCACCCTAGATAATATACATGTTTCGATGCTGTTCTCTCAAAACATCCCACCCTCACCTTCTCCCACAGAGTCCAAAATTCTGTTGAATGGGATATGTTATGTATAAATTCATATTTCTACTCTTGAGAAGTTGGATGAGGAATCTCGTTGTCAGTGTAGGGATGGTTTCATGACAATAATTAGTCAAAGCTGAGCAATAACTGCCATCTTTTCCCCACTGAGACAGTGCATCAGTTCTCTACACTTCACATTCTTCTGTTTTTTCCACTTATGATATTTTCTCAGCACTCAACAAGAATTTGAATTCAAGATATTTGATTTTCAAAGTCAAAGTCGTTCTCATTTTATCACTACAGATTCATGTGAAATATAAAATGCAGGTATCCAATAGATACTGAGTTGAAGGAAATTGAAGACCAAGGAGCCAAGTAAACTATCTCAGATCAAATAGTTAGCCAACAATACAAAATGTTTTCTGGCTTCATTTTCTGGTCTTTCTACTCAATGATGCCATATCTCAGGAATGAAATAAAGTAATTTATAAAAGTCTTCAAATTTCAATTGAAGTAAAGTCAACAGATTTGGTAGTTTTTGTTTTAATTTTAAACAATTGACCTTGTCAATTTCTACAAAAATACCAGCTGAGATTTTTTTGATTGAGATGACATTAAATCTGTGGATCAATATAGGGGGAATTGGATTTTATCAATAGTGCCAATCCATTAACATATCTCTCCCTTTAGTTCACTCTTCTTTCACTTACCATGGCAAAATTTTATAACACTCATTGTATTGGTCTTGTTCTTACTTTGGTAAATCTATTTCAATTTTATATTTTTGATATTATCATAAATAGTATTTTAATTTAAATGTCCAGCTGCTTGTTGTTTGCCTATAAAGAATAGAATAAGATTTTTGTATATTGATCCTGCTTCCTACAAATTTAGTATTCATTTACTGGTTCTAGGATCTCTTTTTTTGATAGATTTCTTACTGTTTTTTGCATACATGATAATGTCATCTGTGAAAAAGGATTATTTTATTTTCTTTTTCCTAATCTTTCAGTTCAGTTCAGTCACTCAGTCATGTCCAACTCTTTGCGACCCCATAGACTGCAGTGCACCTGGTTTCTCTGTCCAACCATCTCATCCTCTGTCGTTCGCTTCTCCTCCTGCCTCTCATCTTTCCCAGTATCAGGGTCTTTCCTAATGAGACATTTCTTTGTGTCAGGTGGCCAAAGTATTGGAGCCTCAGCTTCAATATCTTTCCTTCCAATGAATATTCAGGACTGATGACCTTAAGGATTGACTGGTTTGATCTCCTTGCAGTCCAAGGGGCTCTCAAGAGTCTTCTCCAACATCACAGTTCAAAAGCAACAATTCTTCAGTGCTCAGCGTTCTTGATAGTCCAACTCTCACAGCCATACATGACTACTAGAAAAACCATAGCTTTGATTAGATGGATCTTTGTTGGCAAAATAATGTCTCTGCTTTTTAATATGCTGTCTAGGTTGCTCATAGTTTTTCTTTCAAGGAGCAAGCGTCTTTGAATTTCCTGGCTATGGTCACCATCTGCAGTGATTTCGGAGCCTAAGAAAATAAAGTCTGTCACTGTTTCCATTGTTTCACCATCTATTTGCCATGAAGTGATGGGACCAGATGCCTTGATCTTCATTTTCTGAATGTTGAGCTTTAAGCCAGCTTTTTGTCCCTCCTCTTTCACTTTCCTCATGAGGCTCTTTAGTTCTTCTTCACTTTCTGCCATAAGGGTGGTGTCATCTGCATATCTGAGGTTATTGATATATCTCCCGGCAATCTTGATCCCAGCTTATGCTTTATCCGGCCCAGCGTTTCTCATGATGTACTCTGCATATAATTTAAATAAGCAGGTGACAATATACAACCTTGATGTGCTCCTTTCCCAATTTGGAACCAGTCTGTTGTTCCATGTCCAGTTCTAACTGTTGCTTCTTGACCTGCATACAAATTTCTCAGGAGGCAGATCAGGTGGTCTGGTATTCCCATCTCTTTAGGAATTTTCCCCAGTTTGTTGTGAATCATACAGTCAAAAGCTTTGGCATAGTCAATGGAGCAGAAGTAGATGTTTTTTCTGGAACTCTCTTGCTTTTTCGATGAGCCAACGGATGTTGGCAATTTGATCTCTGGTTCCTCTGCCTTTTCTAAATCCAGCTTGAACATCTGGAAGTCACAGTTCACATACTGATGAAGCCTAGCTTGAGAATTTTCAGCGTTACTTCACTAGCGTTTGAAATGAGTGCAGTTGTGTGGTAGTTTGAGCATTCTTTGGCATTGCCTTTCTTTGGGATTGGAAAGAAAACTGACCTTTTCCAGTCCTGCGGCCACTGCTGAGTTTTCGTAATTTGTTTGTGTATTGATTGCAGCACTTTCACAGCATCATCTTTTAGGATTTGAAATAGCTCAACTGGAATTCCATCACCTCCACTAGCTTTGTTTGTATTGATGCTTCCTAAGGCCCACTTGACTTCACATTCCAGGATGTCTGGCTCTAGGTGAGTGAACATACCATCATGGTTATTTGGGTCATTAAGATCTTTTTTATGTCATTCTTCTGTGTATTCTTGTGATCTCTTCTTAATATCTTCTGGTTCTGTTAAGTCCATGGTGTTTCTGTCCTTTATTCCTAACTTTTATGCACAATTTTTCTTTTTCTTGCATTGTAGCACTGGGTAGTACAATTTTTAATAGGAGTGGTGACAGATGACAGCCTCACTTGTCCCCAGTCTTAATGAGATAGCATTTAGTCTTTCACCACGAAGTATGGTGATAACTAGATCCCCAATATCAGGTTGAGAAGACTGACCTTCAAATCTAGTTTGTTGAGACTTTGAACATTCTTATTTGGGTCCAAACTCTCAATCCAGGGATGATTTAATCCCTACTTCTAAGGAGATACTTTCTGAAGACTGTACTGATGACCCACGTTTTTCCTCTCTGACTGGTGGGAATATGGACTATTCTGAGCCTTATGTGAGCCAATTAAGTCTAACAATTTAGCACTGAGTATATTTTGCCCAGCTGTGTGAAAACTTAATTTATGTCAACTCTCTATGGCTCTGAGGTTGCTTTTCCTTCCATTTTTTTCAAAAATATTCTACAGATCCTTTAAAAATGATATAAAATACTTCGCTCAAATTACCCATTATTCGGCACCTTATAATAGAGCATGTCTGAACATATCAGAAATAATTGGACCAAATGGTATTCTGGAAGCCTAGGTGAACTTAATTTAAAGAGAAGTCAGAGAGAAAATGAGATCAGATCTGACTTCCAAAAGGAGGAGAATTTTTCATTTCAAAATTTTATCCTAGTATATTGACATCTGAGTGGTGGGGTGAAAGAAAAGTAGTGCTATAGAAAAGCAGAGCTGTAGTGGAGTGTTTCTCAATATTAGAAGATCCAGCAACCCTTCTGCTTGCCATTACAGGCTCTCTGGCGTGTCGGTCCACCCATGTTTATATGCACATGTCTGCATATACACATCCCTGTGAACTCACACAAATACAAATGCTACCGAAATTCTTAACTGCTTGCTGTTATGTTATATAAAGAAAACTGGCAAGAAGGTCAGAAAGGAATAGATGAATATTACAAATAGGGAGAGGATAGTAAAATCATTCGGAATCAATAATATTCTACAAGAGAGAGAAGACAAAAGGGAACAGATTAGGAAAAGACAATCAGAAGGGAAAAGTTTTCAAAAGCAGTACATGCATAATAGTACCATCATAATTCTCTTCCCTGTCATATATCACTATACAAATGACTATATCCATACACGTGGATGAAAACATTCCTTAATCCATTGTGAAAGAGTTGAACTGAAGTAAAAATGTTGAATATTTGTATATAATCTTGTTCAGTATTCATCTTTATATGAAAGAGAAATCTACAAAGGTGAATTTTGAGGTCTTTCTTCTTTCTTTTCTATAACTGAGATATGACTGACATATAATTTTATCTTAGTTTTAGGTGTACAAAGTAATAATTCAATATATGTATATATTGCAAAGTGATTACCACAGTAAGTTCAGTTAAATACCCATCACCATACATAGTTATAAATTCTTATCTTGTGCTAAGTACTTTTAAGATTTACTGTCTTAACAGTTTTCAAACATGCAATGAAATATTAACTATAGTAATCATACCATATCTTACATTAATAGGACTTTATTTATAACTAAAAGTAGGTAGATTTTACCACCATCACTCATTTCACCTACCCCCAACTCCCCAATCTGGCAACCACCAATTTGTTCTCTGAATTTATGAGTTAGGTTTTTATAAATAATTTTGTTTTGTTTTTTAGATTCTAGATATAGGTAAGTCATACAATATTTGTAATTCTCTGTCTTATTTTATTTACCATAATGTTCTCAAGATCCATCAAGTTCAGGTCAGTTCAGTCACTCAGTCGTGTTCAACTCTTGCAACCGCATGGACTGCAGCATGCTAGGCTTCCGTATTCATCTCCAACTCCCAGAGCTTGTTCAAATACATGTCCATCGAGTCAGTGATGCCATCCCACCATCTTATCCTCTCTCATCCCCTTCTCCTCCTGCCTTCAATGTTTTCCAGCATCAGGGTCTTTTCCAGTGAGTCAGTTCTTCTCATCAGGTGGCCAAAATATTGGAGTTTCAGCTTCAGCATCAGCCCTTCCAATAAATATTCAGGACTGATTTCCTTTAGGATGGACTGGTTGGATCTCCTTGCAGTCAAAGGGACTGTCAAGAGTCTTCTCCAATACCACAGTTCAAAAGCATCAATTCTTTGGCACTCGGCTTTCTTGATAGTCCAACTATCACATCCATACATGACTACTGGAGAAACCATAGTTTTGGCAAGATGGACCTTTGTTGGCAAAGTAAAGTCTCTGCTTTTTAATATACTGTCTAGGTTGGTCATAACTTTTCTTCTAAGAAGCAAGCGTCTTTTTATTTCAAGGCTGCAGTGACCATCTGCAGTGATTTTGGAGCCCCCCAAAATAAAACCTCTCTCTGTTTCCATTATTTCCCCATCTATTTGCCATAAAGTGATGGGACCAGATGCCATGATCTTAGTTTTCTGGATGTTGAGTTTTAAGCCAACTTTTTCTCTCTCCTCTTCCACTTTCATCAAGAGGCTCTTTAGTTCTTCTTCACTTTCTGCCATAAGGGTGGTGTCATCTGCATATCTGAGGTTATTGATATTTCTCCCGGCAATCTTGATTCCAACTTGTGCTTCATCTAGCCTGGCATTTCTCATGATGTACTCTGCATATAAGTTAAATAAGCAGGTGACAATATACAGCCTTGATGTACTCCTTTCCCAATTTGGAACCAGTCCATTGTTCCATGTCCAGTCCTAACTGTCGCTTCTTGACCTGGATACAGATTTTTCAGGAAGCAGGTCAGTGGGTCTGGTATTCCCATCTCTGAGAATTTTCCATAGTTTGTTGTGATCCACACAGTCATATTCTTTGGCATAGTCTTTAAAGCAGAAGTAGATGTTTTTCTGGAAGTCTCTTGCTTTTTCAATGATCCAGTGGATGTTGGCAATTTGATCTCTGGTTCATCTACCTTTCCTAAATCCAGCTTGAACATCTGGGATTTCACGGTTCACGTATTGCTGAAGCCTAGCTTGGAGAATTTTGAGCATTACTTCTAGCATGTGAGATGAGTGCAATTGTATGGTAGTTTGAGCATTCTTTGGCATTGCCTTTCTTTGGGATTGGAAAGAAAATTGACCTTTTCCAGTCCTGTGGCCGCTGCTGTGTTTTCCAAATTTGTTGGTATGTTGAATGCAGCACTTTCACAACATCATCTTTTAGGATTTGAAATAGTTCAACTAGAATTCCATCACCTCCACTAGCTTTGTTCATTGTGATGCTTCCTAAGGCCCACTTGACTTCACATTCCAGGATATCTTCCTCTAGGTGAGTGATCACATCGTTGTGGTTATCTGGGTCCTGAAGATCTTTTTAGTATAGTTCTTCTGTGTATTCTTGCTACCTCTTCTTAATATCTTCTGTTTCTGTTAGGTCCATACCATTTCTGACCTTTATTGTGTCCATCTTTGCATGAAGTGTTCCCTTTGTATCTCTAATTTTCTAGAAGCTATCTCTAGTCTTTCCCATTCTATTGTTTTCCTCTATTTCTTTGCAGTGATCACTGAGGAAGGCTTTCTTGTCTCTCTTTGCTATTCTTTGGAATTCTGCACTCAGGTGGATATATCTTTCCTTTCTCCTTTGCCTTTTACTTCTCTTCTTTTCTCAGCTATTTGTAAGACCTCCTGAGACAACCATTTTGCCTTTTTGCATTTCTTTTTCTTGGGGATGGTCTTGATCACTGCCTCCTGTACAATGTCTCAAGCCTCCGTCCATAGTTCTTCAGGCACTGTCTATCAGATCTAATCCTTTGATTCTAGTTGTCACTTCCCCTGATTTGAAATATTAGAATGAAATAATGCCATTTGCAGTTACATGGATAGACCTAGAAATTATCATACTAAGTGAAGTAATACAGACAGACAAAGACAAATATCATGTGATATCACTTATATGTGGAATCTAATATGTGACACAAAAGAACTTACTTACAAAACAGAAATAGACTCACAGACTTAGAAAACACACTTATGTTTACCAAAGCAGAAAGGCAGTGAAGACGGGACAAATTAGGAGTTTGGGATTAGCAGATACAAATTGTGAAATAGATAAACAAGATCCTACTCTATAGCACAGAGAACTATATTTGGTATCCTGTAATAAACCATATGGCAGAAAGTGAAGAAGAACTAAAGAGCCTCTTGATGAAAGTGAAAGAGGAGAGAGAAAAAGCTGGTTTAAAGCTCAACATTCAGAAAACAAAGATCATGGCATCCAGTCCCATCATGTCATGGCAAATAGATGGAGAAACAGTGGAAACAGTGGCAGACTTTATTTGGGGGGCTCCAAAATTACAGCAGATGGTGACTGCAGCCTTGAAATAAAAAGGTGCTTGCTCCTTGAAAGAGAAGTTATGAACAACCCAGACAGCATATTAAAAAGCAGAGACATTACTTTACCAACAAAGGTCCATCTAGTCAAGGCTATGATTTTTCCAGTAGTCATGTATGGATGTGAGAGTTGGACTATAAAGAAAGCTGAGCACTGAAGAATTGATGCTTTTGAACTGTGGTGTTGGAGAAGACTCTTGAGAGTCCCTTGGACTGCAAAGAGATCAAACCAGTCCATCCTAAAGGAAATCAATTCTGAAAATTCATTGGAAGGAATGATGTTGAGGCTGAAACTCCAATAGTTTGGCCACCTGATGCAAAGAGCTTACTCACTGGAAAAGACCTGATGCTGGGAAAGATTGAAGGCCAGAGGAGGAGGGGACAACAGAAGATAAAATGGTTGGATGGCATCACCAACTCAATGGACATGAGTTTGAGTAAACTCTGGGAGTTGGCAATGGACAGGGAGGCCTGGCGTCCTGCAGTCCATGGGGTCGCAGAGAGTCGCACACAACTGAGCGATTGAACTGAACTGAATAAACCATAATGGAAAAGAATATGTATGTGTGTGTGTGTATATATATATGTACACTTATATATATATATATATATATATATATGTAAAGTTGAATCACTTTGCTGTACCAGAAGCTATCACAATGTTGTAAAACAACTATACTTCAATTTTAAAAAAGCGATTTGAAATATAAACATAAGACTAGTATAATGATAAACCAATAAGTATAACTAAGTAGGAAAGGAAATGAAGACAAGAGGAGAATACAGAAGGGTCCAAATGACTGCAGATCCCTGTGCCAAGAACAGAAAATATTTAATTGAGTGAAAGGGAGCACAGAAGTGTGACTAGTAAATGACGGGCTCTGTAATGAAGATTGTGGAAGTGGAGTGTTCCAGTTAATGACCAACAGATTTCTGTGGATGTCTAGAGTAGAGATAAAGGCCCCTAGAACAGTAAATATGGGTGAACTATGATGCCAGAATTTGGATAGGTCAACAGGAAACTAAATCACTGGACATGAGGCAGAACCTGGGAATGGAGAAGAAAACTGGTATTGAGCCTGGTATTATAGCCTTAGTAAAGAAAAGGAGACTGATAGATAACACAGAAATCAGAGACTGAAGATTAAGTAGACAGTGACATGAACTTCAAGGAAGCCTCCAGTTGGAGGAGTACGTTCTGAAGAGGGCAATCGAGAATGAGAAAAACATGAATATATGTGGGTATTTGTCAAAAAGCTTCTGAAGATTTCTGGTTTGCAAACTTATTTCATTGACAATGTATGTGAAATTTTGTCACTTTATTCTCTTTTCCACTTATCTATATACATATTTATGTTGAATTTCAGAAATGTATCTTTTAAAGAGTTCATAATGCTTATTTTTGTGAGCAAAGTGTTATATATCAGTGATAGGATGTCAAAAATACACATTTTCTTCTTTAACACCATACACAAAGATAAGCTCAAAATGGATTAAAGACCTAAATGTAAGACCAGATACTATAAAACTCTTAGAGGAAAACAGACAGAAAACTCTGACATAAACAAGATCATTTCTGATCTGTCTCCCCAAGTAATGGAAATAAGAACGAAAATAAACAAATGGAACCTAATTAAACTCAGAAGCTTTTGCACAGCAAAGGAAACCATAAGCAAAATGAAAAGACAACCCACAGAATGGGAGAAAATACTTGCAGATGATGCGACTGACAAGGGTTTAGTCTCCAAAATTAATAAGCAACTCATGCAGCTCAATAGCAAAAAGACAACTCAATCAAAAAAATGAGTAGAAGACATAAAGAGACATTTCTCTAAATAAGACAAAAGAGATGGGCAAGAGGCACATGAAAAGATGCTCAACATCCCTAATTATTAATGAAATGCAACTCAAAACTATAATGAGATATATCCCCTCACGTCTGTGAGAATGGCTATCATCAAAATATCTGCAAACAATATGTGCTGGAGAGGATGTGGAGAGAAGGAAACCCTCTGACTCTGTTGTAAATTGGTACAGCCACTCTGGAGAACAGTATGGAGGTTCTTTAAAAAAATGAAAAATAGAGCTACCATATGATCCAGCAATCCCACTTTGGAGCATATATCTAGAGAAAAACATGGTTCAAAATGGTACATGCATCCTAATGGTCATTGAAGAAATAGCCAGGACATGGAAGCAACCTAAATGTCCATCAACAGAGGAATGGATATAGAAGATGAGGTACATATATACAAAGGAATATTACTCAGCCACTAAAAAGAATGAAGTCATGCCATTTGCAGTAGCATGGATGGACCTGGAGATTATCATTCAAGTGAAGTAAATCAGAGAAAGACAAATATCATATGATATTGCTTATATGGGGAATCTAAAAGTGAAAATAATACAAATGAATTTATTCATAAAACAGAAACAGACTCACAGACTTAGAGAATGAACTTATGGTTACCAGGGAGGGGAAGGACGGCAGGAGGGATAAATTGAGAGTTTGAGATTAACATGTACACACTGCTATATTTTAAATAGATTGCCTTTCCATGAAAAGTCAATATACTTTTTTTAAGAGAGAAAAGAAAAGCTGTGAAAACAAAAGAAAAATTCATACAATTCATGAAATAAGCAGCAACATTTATATCTTGATGACATTTAAGAAATGTTTTCTTCATATGTATGTAGAAATCCATTTTCTTGTAATTTAAGATAATATAATATGACAAATTTTAAGGAGTAACTTGTGAAGAAATAACAATAACAGCACAAATGAAAAGGTTAAAATTTACAGGTGAATTTGTCAATAAATTTGTGAGAATGATGAGTCCCAGCACATTTTAAATTTGGTTTGAGCTTCACAATTTTAATCTAGACTTTACCTTTTAATAATAATATATTAAACATACATTTTCTAACACCTTTATTGCTTTAAATATTTGAATGTATTTATCAAGGAATACATTTCTGAGGATGTTAAAATTGCCAATAGCTTAATTTTTTTATTTTGAACTATTACACATAGCTATATTTGAAACCAAAGAATAATTGCATGTTCTCTCATGACTCTTGTAGTTTAAATAATGATTCCAGTTTCTAAACATCCCAATTAGCCATTGCAGTTTCCTCATAGTCACAGACCCATCCATATTGGCACCGTGGTACTGAGAAGAAGATTAAAGCTAACAGTTTGGAAAGTTGTTTCAAATTACATACTGAGGCTTCAAAAATGTGATTTCACAATATCTATTATTTCAAGTCATTTGAAGGATTTTTGCTCTTCTGTTTATTATGCTAAGTTAATTGTTTCTGTGATCAAGAGATCTCCCAAAGGAGATGTTTTCTTATCTAAATAAATTTAGTGAAGCCCAAGCTGTACATTTTGGCTTTACTTCAAAGGTTTTAAACAGCATCCAATCTCAAAGCAAATTTTTATTCCAAAATAAGTGAAAGAAAGTCACGGATGACAGAATCAGTTCCAACACCTGTAGGGTACACTAATTAAGTAGATCCTCTTTAGTTATATTTGAACTTCCTATTAATGATGTTGGACTAATTTGAATTCATCTAGTTAAATGCTCTCATCTGCTGGGATAAAACTGTAGGGAAAAGGAAGGTACCCCTCTAATTTCCCATGATTTTAGATCCCCACTGTCTGTTTACTTCTTTATGGTTACTTGCCAATATGGGCTCCAGTCAGTTGGGTTATCCATCCTGAATATGCTGTCCTCCTTACTCAGTCTTCTCCACCAATTCTTGTCCATTTCCTTTGTCAAAAGCCTTACTTCATCTTCTCAAACATATGGACACCAAGGAGGGCAGGGGGAGATGGATGAATTGGAAGATTGGGATTGACATATATACACTACTATGTATAAAATAGATAACTCATGAGAACCTACTCTACAGCTCAGAGCTGTATCTACTCAGAGCTCTGTGGTGACCTCAATGGGGAGGAAAACTAAAGCACAAAAGGGAGGAGATATATATATACGTATAGCCGATTCACTTTGCCGAAACTAACACAACATTGTAAACAGCTGTACTCCAATAAAAATTTTTAAATAATACAACTGAACAATCATCCCACTGAATGGGATTGAATGATGTATTTCATGTATGTACATGTATGTGCATTGATAGATGTATCTCATCAGTCAAATGAAGGTCAAAGCAAGAGAGTGTTTATATTTGCTTTATCCTCATTATTGCAACTGAAATAATATTATAAAATATAATAATGAATTTATTGTATCACTCAGTAAACATACATGACTCATAAAAACAAAAGCAAATACAAAGCATGAAACAAAAACAAAAGCCTTACTTCATCTGGAATCACTCACCTGGGAAGACCTCAATAGATTAATTATACCTAACTGTATGCATGCTTCTGCTTTCTAATCCTTTAATTATATTTGCAATTTAATATTCACTTGATTTATGTGACTTATCCAAACTGTTTAACAGATAAGTGCATGGTGTTATTATTATCATAGAATAATCACTACTTATTTGTAGTTTTGTGTATTCTTTCCACCAAATTGATCTCTTTGTGAACAAGGTGTATGTCTATCATCACCATGTCTCTAAGTCCCAGGAAAGTACTCTAACTCATGGTAGAAAACCCTATCACATGCATATGTGTGTGTACTTAGTCACTTAGTTGTGTCTGACTCTTTGTGACCCCATGGACTGTAGCCCACAGGCTCCTCTGTTCATGGGATTCTTCAGGCAAGCATACTAGAGTGGGTAACCATTCCCTTATCCAGGGGATCTTCCCAACCCAAGGATTGAACCCAGGTCTCCTACATTGCAGGCAGATTCTTTAGCATCTTAGCCACCAGGGAAGCCCCATTATATGTTTAGATGTCTGGCTATCTGTCTAAACAGAAAGAATAAGTGGTTTTCCAAAGTATCAAGTCAGGATTATGAAAAGTAGGCTTAAGTGTCAATCAATAAGCAAAAAACGGACTAGTTTCTTTCAAATATAAGCTCCTTAAAGATATGTGTCAAGTTTGTAAAACTGACACTGCCCATGAAATATTTTTAATAGTATTGTGTACATACTGATATAAATGTTAAAATATTAAAGGCAACTATAGTGAAAGAATGGTAGGGTTCCAAAGCAGAAACAATGAAATGTAGTGAAAACAGCACTGGATTAAAAATCATAAAATGCAGGTTCTAATCTGTATCACATCACAGCTGGGCAGCTGTAGGCAATCTACTTAATCTTTCTGAGACAATATTCTCTTGTTTTTCAAATGAAATAGTTGAGGATATGATTTTTAAGATTCTTACAGCTATGAAAAACTGTGACACTTTAAAGTACTTCAGAGAAGTGCAGAGAATTGTATAATGCAATTATGATTACTAGAATACAAAGAACGTATCAGTGCATCTTATAGAGAGAAGAAAGTTCATTATTAATTATATGAAGGTTATGGGGAGGGCATTCCAAATTGCCTAGGAAATTCCACATGTGGCAATTGTCCCTTGCATTTCATGAAAGGCTTTAGGAATTTACAGGAAGGTATCTTAGCATTATCTATTAAACATTTAATTATACAAATGAGGAAAGAAAATTAGAGAAGTTAATTGACTTGCTTAATCTCATACTCAGCAAGTAAATGTAAAAACTACGCCAGCATTCAGGTAAGTGATTAACCTCAAGGTAAGTATAATAGTTATTCTATGCTGCAGCCATTTACATCACAGGAAGAAGGAAAGGTTTGAGCAATATTACCGATAGCTAATGTTCAGTGTCATGGGAAAAATTACTTGCAACAACAACAAAAAATTGTTAATATCTTCAAGACTTAGGGTTCTTAAAAATCAATAAGAAGTGAATAAAATAATTGGAAAATGTATAAAATAATGACTGTCCAATTCACAGAAAGATTTAAAATGTAGTTAAAAGCAAGATGGAGGATAAGGAAGTCCCAACCCTCATCTCCTCAACCAAAAACAATAAATAAGCAACTACACACCAATGTTAATAGCTCAGAGAGTGTTCTGGACTACAACAGAGAAGCAGCAAAAAGCCAGCAGAGCTCTGTGGCTACACAGAAGGTGCAGGAAGCGTTTTATCTGTGTCACCCAATCCCCCAGTCCAGAGCAGCTTGATGCCAGGAGAGATTCCTTCAGGGAGCATTCACCCCATGAGGAAAAGGAGAGCACAAGGACCCCGGCAAGGCTCACCACTGTACAAGTTTACAGTCTGCTACTCATAAGGTCTCCCACAGTCAGTTCAGTTCAGTCCAGTCGCTCAGTCGGGTCCGACCCTGGGACCCCATGGACTGCAGCACCCCAGGTTTCCCTGTCCTTCACCAACTCCCGAAGCTTACTCAAACGCATGTCCATCAAGTTGGTGATGCCATCCAACCATCTCAGCCTCTGTCGTCCCTTCTCCTCCTGCCTTCAATCTTCCCTAGCATCAGGGTCTTTTCTAATGAGTCAGATCTTCGCATCAGGTAGCCAAAGTGTTGGAGCTTCAGCTTCAGCATCAATCCTTCCGATGAATTTTCAGGATTGATTTCCTTTAGGATTGACTGGTTTGATCTCCATGCAGTCCAAGAGACTCTCAAGAGTAGACTCCCACAGTGTACACCAACCTGGTTCTGGCTGATGAAGCTGCCCAGAGTCTCCTCACCGCATCCTCTCCCTGAGACTGGAGCTATCAGTTTGGCAAAATGTGCCCCAAGAGACCCCAGTGACTGCTGTGTCCTGCCCTCCTGATTGGGTAGTCACAGTGCCTTACCATCTATGAAATCACTGCCCCTGCCCTGTGTTCTGCCCTCTGGGTCCCAGGTCATGGCTCAGCCATACCGCTGCTCCTCTGAGCTCCATGCCATAATTCCTGACATGTGGCTTTAATAGGCCACCACTGGGGGCATGATGCTTCTGCCCTGCAACTGCCATCTGGAGTCAGAGTTGGGACTTTGACCCACCATCCCCACACTGTGCTAACCCCGCAGCTGCCTGCCTGGGGTCTAAGTCACTGCTACGCCATGCCCTCCTGGGGCCCTGTGGATGCTGCAGTGGCATCCACCCCAGGTGGAGTCACTGTGGTGACCCTGGGTGCTCCGGTTCTACTGATGATCTGCACACGCCGACTTAGACAGCAGCGCCACTGCTCCAGAAAGTACACCTGTGCTCCACGACCAAGATACTATGTTGGTCTTATGTGCACCTGACCCCAGGACCCTGAGTGATAGAATACCAAACCAGGTGTCAAGAGGAATCTCCTTGGCTACTACTGCCTCCCATGGGCAAAATAAAGAGAACCACCGGAAGACCCCAGCATCACCTTTGAGGAGCCCAGGAGCACTAGCCACTAGTGCCATCCACAGCCCATCATATTCTTGACCAAAGAAGACCCCTGCAGTCCGTGCCAACTGACCTCAGCTGATGGAGATGCACAGAGACTCCACTTTTGTGCCAGGAAGAGGGACTGTGCCCTCAAATGTGCAGACTTAAATGCAAAGCCATCAGAAATGTGAGAATGCAAGGAAACGTGGTACTACCAAATAACTTTCCAACAACTGACTCCGAAGAAATAGAGGCCTCTGAGTTACTTGAAAAAGAATTCAGCAGAAAGAGAGAACTTATTTAAAATCACCAAATAGATATCTGGGAGCTGAAGAGTCAACAAATGAAATAAAGATGCAATATAGAGCTTCAACAGCAGCCTCGGTCTGTTTAAAGTATCAGGATGAATAAAGATATTCCATGAAAGTGGAAATCAAAAGAGATCAGGGGTAGCTATATTTATACCAGACAAAATGGGTTTTCAATCAAAAACTGAAACAAGAGACAAAGTCATTATGTAATAAGGTAGATGTGAGTTCATTGAGAGGATATAAGAATTGTAGACATATACATAACAATTACTGGGGCTCCTAAATATATTGAAGAATTACTAACAAATCTGAAGGTGAAACTACACAACAATGCAATGATAGTAGAGGATTTCAGTTCCCCGTTTTCAACAATAGATGGATCATCCAGAGAGAAAATCAACAAGAAAACATTGGACTTGAATTATATTTTAAACCAAATTGACCTAACAATCATATATAGAACATTCCATCCAATTGCAGCAGAATACATATCTTAGCAAATCCACACAGAACATTCTCCAAGATAGATCATATGTTAGCGCACAAAAAAGTCTTAGCAAATTAAAAAAGATTGAAAATATGTTGAGTATTTCTCTTACCACAGTGGTATAAAACTAGAAATCAGTAACAGTAAGAAAGTTGGAAAATTCACAAGTAGGTGGAAATTAAATACCATACTTCTGAATAACAAATGGATCAAAGAAGAAATCAAGAAATCAAAAAGATATCATGAGAAAAATGATAATGGAAATGCAACATTCCAAAACTGATGGGAATCACCAAAAGAAGTCCAAGAGGGAAGTTTATAGCAATGAATGCCTACATTAAGAAAAAAGAAAGATCTCAAGTAAACATCTTTACATCTCAGGGAACTAGAAAAGGGAGAACAACTAGGCCCAAAGTTAGCTGAAAGAAGGAAATAACAAAGATAAGAGCAAAAATAATGGAATAGAGACTAGAAAACAATAGAAAAGGTCAATGAAACTAAGATTTGCCTAAAGATAAATAAAACTGAAAAACCTTTACTAGACTAAAAAAGAGAGATGACTCAAAGTAATAAATGAAAGAATACAGCTGAAACCACAGAAATACAAATGCTCATAAGAGACTATAATGAACAAGTACATGCCAATGAATTAGACATTTTAAAAGAAATGAACAAATTCCTAGAAGCACACAGCTTACCAAGGCTGAATTATGAAGTAAAAGAAAATCTGAACAGATCAATAATGAGAAAGGTGATTATTTCAGTAAATAAATCCCCCAACAAATAAAACTCTAAGATCAGATGGCTTCACAAGTGAATTCTACTAAGCATTAAACATTAATACTAGCTGTATTCTGCTTACTAGGTGCTATCAGCATATTATAAATATATTGGATCACCTAATATCCTATGGAATGGTGTGGTAGATAGTCTTCAAAATGGCACTATCAGTTCTTTATTTTCTGATGAAATCAAGAGGTAGACACCACATCCACGTCAATTGAATCTGCTTGGTGTTAGTGACTGTCTTGATTGACAAAACTGACATTTTAGGACTTTTGAAGCTAGGTAATAGAAACCTTAAAATTTTTACTTGTAAGGTGCTTGCATACAAATGCTCACAACTAAGAACTTCTCAGTTAAGCCCAGTCATCTCTAGAATAAAGAGAGATAATGACAAACTGCCACCAAGTCTGGGGTGGTTTGAGATGGGCATATGATTGGGCCTGTCACCTCTGCATTCCTCAAGTTTCTCTTGGAGGTACTAATATCTGAGAGCCTTTGAAGACTTCAATATTGCTTTTATTTACTCTTTTGACAGAAAGAGTAGTTTTAAGGTTTTTCATGTGACCCTTTCTACTGCAAAAACTCTCCTTCTATAGCTAATGGAACTAATATAAAGAGAAAATGAAGGGTTCGTGTCCAACTCTTTGTGACCCCATGGACTGTAGCCCACCAGGCTCTTCTGTCCATGTAATTCTCCAGGCAAGAATACTGAAGTGGGTTGCCATTTTCTTCTCCAGGCTATCTTCCTGACCCAGGAATTAAACCCGGGTCTCCCACATTGCAGGCAGACTCTTTACCAACTGAACAACCAGAGAAGCAATTAAGAATTAGGACCTATGCAAAGTGAGAGAAATTGTGAAATTGAAGATTTGGAAGGGGGTTTCAGTGAATGATAGAAATCATTAACTGCTACATCTTGACATACTGGAGCAGGTGGAAAAGCCAGAATATGGGAGTGGGGGATGTCTGAGAAGTCATGTGTATTTTGTCACCAAATTGAGACCTTAAAGTGGAACTTAGCGAGGTCGGTAGCTGAGAGGTCTGCAAAGCTACAGCATTGATCTGTGCTTCCCTGTCTGGTGCCATCGTGGGAGGATCCTGAGATTCCACAATCTCTTAAGATTAATGGTTTTCACTTCCCTTCTGCATTTAAATCTTACACAAATTTCTGTCATTGGTAAACTTTAAGCTTGAACCATTCAAGGAAGGTGATTCTGGAAAAGAATCAAGAATTAGCTAGAAGTGGAGGTGCCACTGTTGATAGTCCCTTGTGTGAGCTTGGTAAGGAGTTCAACTTTCCCTTTAGAGATGTATCACGGACCTCTCTTCTTAGAAGGCTTCTAACTTCAGAATCTAACCTTTCCTGGGAGCTGGGACCTACACAAACACATAGGTCCTAACAGAGGGAACTCAATCAATGTCCTGGCGATCGTATCAATTATCTCTACATTCTTAAATATACCTTTCAGAAATACAAGTGGTCAGAGAAAAAGAATATATGCTCTTTGTGAAAAATTCTGTGTGAATTCCTGCCCTCAAAGAACTTACCCTTCTAATGGGAAAACATAATACAGCATCATGAATCAAAGATTCTGAAAATCAGTGCAAATCAAGACAGTTCCAATTTTAGTAAACAAAAAGAGACATACTGGAAGTGGAATGCTAGAGTTTATTTGTACTAGCTTGTAAGAGCCAGTTATTAAGTGTTCAGGAATTTTGCAGACTGGTTGATGTCACCAGCTTGACATTGGTCTTGGCAGTATTATTTATGAAAATTGGGGAATATTATATTAGAATTTTTTTCTCTGAAGATCCAGTGGCTAAATATTTGCCAATAAACTGTCACACTCTGCATATCATTGCATATGCTTTCCATTTCAAATTCTAGTTAGGATTAAGGTACTTAAGCAGTAAGTTTCTGATTCTATTAACATATAATTATCTTTGAAATTCAGTAATGCTGATCTGATGTTGGAGAAAATAACAATTAAAATTTATTAATATGGAAAGTTCATTTTGGAAAAGCAATTAAGGTTACATTTCCTATAGATAACAGAGGTATGCTGCATGAAAATAGAGTTAATTAAAGCCATTCAAAAAGATAGCTAGGTAATATCTATTTTTTGTTATATTTTATTTTGTAAATTGCAACCTGATTCCATGTTATGATCCTTGCATAGACTTTGAATACATACCTAGGATAACTATGCATTGTATATGTACAATGCAGAAAGGACGTATATTAATAATTAGGCAATTTCACATTAAATCAATTTGTCAATGATGATGGATCTCTCAAAGAATATTTTTGTCAATACAAAACCCAAGCTAAAATGAATAATTAGTTAATTAACTTTAGTTTTCTAAGGCAGCTTATTTATTTATGGCTGAATTCCCTTAAGAGTTTACTGAAACTTAGATAATTTTTAAATTGGCAATTTACAGTTAAAATTAAAATGGAAGAAATACTGAATGTGGATGAATATTTTTGTATATGTGTTTTAATACATTTATTGGAGTATAATTTGCAAACTATTAATTACCCATTGTAAGCATATAATTCAATGACATTTAGTAAATATATAGAGTTGTGCTTTCATCACCATCATCCAATTTTATAACATTTCTATTACACCAAAACAGTGTTTGAGCTTGTTTTTGTAAGTTATTCAGGTTTTACTGGGTTCTATTTAGAACCTCAAAACCACTAATTTACTTTCTTTTACTATGGGTTTTCCTATTATAGATATTTCAGTAAATGTAGCAAAACAACATATACATTCAGTAAATGTAGCAGAACAACAGCCTTTTGTGACTGGATCCTTTCACTTACATTAATGTTTTCAAGTTTTATCCATCTGTGGTGTATATAAGAATTTAATTTCTTTTTCATAGCTGAATATTATTCAATTGTTGGATTGTTTCTGACTTTTGAACAGTATAAATAATACTGCTATGTAAATTAAGGCAAAAATTTTTGTGTGGACGTACATTTACATTTCTCCTGGGTATATAACTGGGAGTGGAATTGCTGGGTCATGTAGTAGGTGTATGCTTGTTTTTTGAGAAACTACAAACTGTGTTCCAGAAATGTGACCCCCCTCTGCATTTTGAAGATATCATTCCGCTGCCTCTGACTTCCATTATTTCTAAGAAGTCAGTTTTCAGTCACTTTTCTCTTTGTTTTCAAGATTTTCTCTTTGTCTTTGACTTTGAAAAGTTTGACTATGGTGTGTTTAGGAGTGAATCTCTTGGTGTTCTTCCTGCTTGGTTGTCATTGACTTCCTTGGATAGAAATGCTCAAGTTTTAATGTTTTCATAAGATTTAGGATGTTTTTGGCCATTATTTTTTAACATTTGTGTGTGTGTGTGTGTGTGTGCGCCATGTTCTCTATCACCTCTATCTGAAATTTCCATTATGATATTGTCCCATGAGTACCTGAGATAGTTTTGTTTTTCAGTCTTTCTTACTGTGTTCCTCTACTTGATAATTTTTATGATCTCTCTTCAAGTTCATGGATTCATTTTTCAGTTAAGTTCAGTTATTGTAATTTTCAACTTTTAATAGTTTGTGTTTTTTTTTTTTAGATTACCTTAATGCAGTGAGATGAGATGAGTTATTGTCATCATAGTTTCCTTTAATTTCTTTATGTAGTTTAATTATTTGAATACATTTATAATAGCTGCTTTGATGTCTTTGCTACATCTAAGATCTGGAACAACTTGGAGTAAATTTTTTTTTTTTTTAATGACACTCCATTTTTCAAAAATTTATGTTTCACTTCTCTAAATTTTTTAGTTTTATTTGGCTGCACCAGGTCTTAGCTGTGGCATGTGGGATCATTAGTCTTCATTGCAGCCTGTGGGATCTTCTTTAGTTGTGACATGTGGGATCTTTTTAAATTGTGGCATCTGGGATCTTTAGTTGTACATGTGGGATCTAGTTCCCTGACCAGGATTGAACCCAGGTCCCCTGCACAGAGTCTTAGCCACTGGACTACCAGGGAAGTCTCACTTGGAGTAAATTTCTATTCACTGTTTTTCCTTCTCAGTATTGGTCACGCTTTCCTGTTTCTTTATGTCTTTCATAATTTTTTGTTAAAACCTAGAAATTTTAGGCAATGTACCATTCAGATTCTGAATATGTTCCCTTGTTGATTCTTAATGGTAAAATGTATCTCTTGTTTGTCTTCCTTTTTTCTTTTAAGCAGAAAGATTTGATACATTCAAAGCAATGTACCTAATATACACGGGGACTTCCCAGGTGGCACTAGTGTTAAAGAACCTTCCTCCCAGAGCAGGAAGCATAAGAGACATGAATTGATCCATGGGTGAGAGAAAATGGACAAGGACGTGGCAACTCACTCCAGTGGTCTTGCCTGGAGAATCCCTTGGACAGAGGAGCTTGGCAGGCTACAATCCATGGGGTTGCAAGGAGTCAGATATGACTGAAGCAACTTAGCACACATGCACGCATGTAATATGCATGGAACTTATGAAGAATAGTAACAACTTAAACAGAATGTTTCCAATCCTGCAGAACCTGTATGTGTTATTAACCCAGATTCAACCCCAATTCACCCCTAACTCCTCAGGTATCTTCAATTAAATAAAAAATTTCCTTGATTTTCTTTAGCTTTGCTATATATATATAGCATATATATATATATATATATGCATCCATAAAATGTATACCTTTTAATTTTGCTTCTTTACTTTATGAAAATGGTATGATATATATTGTTATCTGTAATTCTCTTTTTGCTCAGGCAAAATTATGAGTCTGAAGTTTATCTCTGTTGACATATTTGGTTGTTCTTTGCCCTTTTTCACTGATATGTAATATTCTTCAATGCCTTTTAGTTCTTTCTTGATTAGTATGGCGGTTTCTAATTTTTGCAGTTGCAAGCACTGCTGATTTGATTATTCTTTTTTGTGTCCTATGCATATGCACAAACATTTCTCTAAAGTATAAACCTAAAGTTTATACTTGCTTGATCATTAGGTATAAAGAAGTGAAACTTTTGTAAGATGCAACTAACTTATTTCCTCCAAAATGGTTGTATTTATTTGATCTCCTAGGAGAATTCTAGGAAATCCATATTCTTGTTCGCTTAGTATTAGTTGACTTGTATGTCTAGTAGATATGCTAAAACTTTCTTTTAAGTTCCCCTTCAGACACTCCATTTCACATTGGTCAGCATTGTCTTATAACCATGTATGTTTAAACCCATCACTTGCAGGATTATTAAAAGAATAGCATCATTGCTTTCCTCTGCTGTCCAATATGATAACCACCCTCCACATGTGGCTGTTTAGTTCTTCAGTTGCATTAGCCATGTTCCAAATGCTTAGTAGTCACACGTGACATGAGGCTGCCATATTGGACAGCACAGGCATCGAATACTTTTATCATTACAGGGTGTTCTATTGGGCAGAATTAGCATAGATTTGTCATCCTTCCCTGAAACAAATAGATGAGACCAGATACCTGAGTAAAGTTGGAGTTTCCAACAAAGGAGTGAATAGATGCTTGGTTTTCAAGGGAAACAGTGTCTGATACATATTTTTATATAGTAAGCAATTTCTAAAATTTAACTTTTGCATGTAGATTAGCAGAATGAATACTCTGCTGCAGTCATCTTTTAAGCTGCAAAGAATCTATCACAGGTAACTAAGATATAATTTTGTTGATGGTAGTATTAAAAATTATAGTTGATAACTTAAAAAAAAAAACTTTTAGTGAATTCTGTAAACAAATTGTTTGTTGGAAGAAAAGTTATGGCAAACCTAGACAGTGTGTTAAAAAGCAGAGACATCACTTTGCCGACAAAGGTCTGTATAGCCAAAGCTATGGTTTTCCCAGTAGTCATGCATGTATAGATGTGAGGGTTAGACCATAAACAAAACTGAGCACCAGAGAATTGGTGCTTTTAAACTGTGGTGCTGGAGAAGAACTTTGAGAGCCCCTTGTACAGTAAGGAGATCCCACCAATCAATCCTCAGTTCAGTTCAGTTCAGTCGCTGTCATGTCCGACTCTCTGCGACCCCATGGACTGCAGGCAATCCTAGAGGAAATCAACCCTGAATATTTATTGGGAGTTCTGATGCTGAGGCTGAAGCTTCAATACTTTGGCCACCTGATGCAAAGAGCCAACTCATTGAGAAAGACCCTGATGCTGAGAAAGATCGAGGGCAGGAGGAGAAGGCGGCAACAGAGGATGAGATGGTTGGATGGCATCACTGACTCAATGGACATGAGTTTGAGAAAACTCTGAGAGATAGTGAAGTACAGGGAAGCCTGGCATGCTACAGTCCATGGGATCACAAAAGTTGGACATGGCTGAGCAACTGAGCAACAACAAGAACAACAGCTAAACAAATTGGGAATTATAAGGTGCGAAATGAGTCTAGACAGACAGTTGAAATGCACTGAAATTGGCAGGAATGGTGAATTAGATTAATCAAGCACTCAACAGAATACTTTGTTAGCTTATAGTGCCATATATAAGGAAAATTACAGCACTGCGTAAGGCTTTTGAGATTTTTTTCCCCCGTTGGCTTTCCATTATAGGAAACTTACTCATCAGAGGTCAGTCTGAACCAAGAGAGAACTGAAAAACATACTTGATGAATCTGAGGCAGAATGGTATTATATAAGAACTGAATCATAATTTCAGTTATTATTGAATCATAATTTCAAATAAGAATAATTAGTTATTCCAGCATTACATTTGTGTTCACCCCCCATTGACATCAAAGGTGAGAAATTATATTGCCTTCTGGATCTACTTCCCTGTTCTGTAACCCAAGAGGAATAGCTCTGCTAGTTCTTTAGATATTAATAAAGGGGATCCCCAAACTAAAATTCCAGGGCAATTAAGGAATATTTAAAACATTAAAATTAGAAAAATATCAAATATTTAGAAGGAAAGTACAAATTGTGTAATACAATAAAAGGAACCATATTATTAAAAGGTCAATGGAATTGCTGACAGCACAATAATTCAACACAACCCATCTACCAGCATCATTAAACACTCAAGGGAGCAAAACTCCTTTGAGGGAAGCACGTGAAGACAATAGATCATAGCCAGCTCCTGAAGCTGAGCTGTTTTCAGTCTTCTAGAAACTTTGAAGTTACCTTTGATTTTTTTAATGTTCTTTTTATTCTCAGTTTTTTTTCCCCCTTCATAATATCTCTGGTATTCATCCTGTCTGTTTAGTCAGGTTCTCTGAGACAGAGAGACAGAATTAAATGGAATATATAGAAAGAGAAAGAGATTTTAGGAAATTGGCTTATATGATGGTGGGGACTGGCAAGTTCAAAGTCTGTAGGGCAAAGAGTAGTAAGTCAGAGTCGATGTTATAGTTTTGAATTTCACAGGGTACCAGGCTAGAGACACAGGCAGGGTTTCTGTGTTTCATTCTTGTGCAGAATTCCTTCTTTAGGAAGGCTCAGTCTTTGCTCTTAAGGCCTTCAACTGTTTGGGTAGGACTCATCCACATTCCGGAGGCTAATCTGCTTTACTTAAAGTGATAATGTTTTAAATGTTAATCATCTCTAAAAAGTATCTTAATAGCCACATCTAGACTGCTGTTTGACTGAACAACTGGATACATTGGTTTGCCAAGTTAACACATAAAACTAATGATCACACTTTCATTTCTATTTCTACAAATATATATAACTTAGACCTATGCTTCCATCACCTCATATTTGAAATTATTGAAACACACCCACACCCACCCCAGACTAATTTGCCTCTTTCCAGTTTCTCCATTATTCACTTTTCTTATGCTATTGCTATATTCCTAAAATATTATTGCCTTGAAGTTTTCCACTGTCTTACCCAGCCTGTCAAATTACACTGACTTTCCTTTCATTCCATTCATAATGTTCTTCTCATCCATCTCCACATTGAGTGGCTCAGTTGGTGCTGGTCATGTCAGAGCTGAGCGGTCATGTTTCCTCCTTAATTTTCTAGTACTCTTCCTATCATGGGTCCATTCAATTTATATCTGCTCCAGTTCCCATGATGATCTTGTATCTCTAAAACACTTACGCCATCCATCACCAATAGGTTACGATTTGACAGTTAGTTGCTCTCTCATTGTTTAATGTCTGTTATCTTTGTCCTCTCAGTCAAATTGCAAAGTACTTGAATTAACAGTTGTGTTCATTTCTCTTGTATGCACCACTTCACCTAGAACAGGGCTGGCAAGTGGCTGCATGAAATTGATAATTTTGCCTTTCATGTATGTACTGTGGCAAAAAATCAAGAACATGGTGCAATTCAAGTTTAAACAATGCATAGAAACTACAACTTAGGACCAATTTGCTATACTGAATTAGGTCTCTGTGGATGAGCCCAGGAAACTGTATTCTTCAGAAGTTCCTCAAAGTGACTTTGATTTTGCAAGTCTAAACATTAGTATTCAGGAATTACTATATAGACTTCGTCCTATTTTTTATCACCACATTAATTCACAAAAGAGTTCTGTGGATTTTTCCTTTAACTAGGTCACAATGATGCCCTTATTGTCATTGCCTCTGGTAAGAATGTAAGGCTTTCCTTACTCTTATCCGATTTACATCAGTGTCCTCTTAACAGCCTCCATGCTTCCTGTCAGGTTCCTCTCCAATAATGCCTTCAATTAGCAGTCAGAGTGTTTGTGCTTAAAATTCAGAAGTTTGATTGTGCTGTTTAAGCATAAACTGCTTTACATTTTTCCCTATTCCGAATGAAGTTCTGTCTTCTTTATATGTCTTATAAAGCTGTTCAAGGATTATCTGCCTACCTTTATAGCCTATGCCTCTTCCACTGCCTCCATCCATACTAAGCTACTCAAAACAGTTTTATCCTTTCAGGAGTCTTTGTTTTAGCACACGCAAAGAATTTTGTGCCATAACCCATGCCATTTGTTCATGTAACATTTATTGAATTGGTACTATGTATAGTCTAGGCATTGCCATACACTGAAAATTCTGATATTAGAGTCTCCTCCTGAATCCTACTGCTCAGAATGAAAACAAATAAAAACTCATTTAATGATAGCTACTATGGACCAAGAATATATTATTTACCAGGACTGGACTAAACATTTTGCACGAATTACCACTTTTAATCTTCATAACCACACTATGTGGAGCTGGGCTAGACTCCAGGTCTTGGAACCTGGAGCCCACATTCTGTACTGCTACACCCTTCTGCTGCTATGTTGAAAGAATTAAGAGGCACCACAGTCATATCACAGGAAACTTAATAAATTACTCATGGTATCATCTCCTTGATTAGCAAGAAAGAAAATTAAAAATCATAAATTCTAATACTTTCCTTTACTCCTTCTTTACATTGCCCTGGAACTAATATTTTACTCATTTTTGTAGCATCAGAAATTAATGAAGTGCCTGTCATGTGGCAGGTACCAAATAAAACTTGAAAATTCCCGTTCCTTTCCTTCAGCCTTCTCAGATCATTTCACTAGCCCTCGGCATGTCAACACTGACAAAGCTAAGTGTGAATCTGGCTCTGGCCTTTTATTAGTCATTTCTTCTCAGGAAAGTTATTTAGCCTCTTGATCTTAGTTTTCTCCTCTATAAAATGAAAAATGCAATAGCTTATAAACGATGCTGAATTTTAATAAAAAGTTAAAGTAGGAAAATGACATACCCAAAGATTTGTGTTTTGGGGTAATTAACACTAGTAAACTCTGTGCAGTTTTCTCCGTAAAATACTTTAATGGACAAGACTATGATGTTAACAGAGGGCATGGAAAGAACAAAACTCATGCATATCTATGTATTGAAGTCTTCTTACCCAAGTTATAAAAGAGGGAAGATTCATTCTTTACAACTCCCTTTTTATAGTTACACAGGGCTTGACATAAACCCTAGGTTTCAAACTTATTCCCTATTGTAATTCTCAAACAATTTGAATCACTCTGTCTCGGTACTGAAACACTTATATAAAATAGTAGCTAAAATAATTTCTTATGGATTCTGTAAGGAATATGACTAAGGGAGCAAAAAATATTTAAGTTAGGGGCTAAAGCATATAATTGTGATACATTCATGGGGAGGATTTGAAGTAGCCTAAATCTTGTCTTTTGAGATACGTAGCTGACAGATAATCAAAAATTAAATAAGCAAGTAATAGTGATGAAAGCATTTTATTAAAAAAAAAAAAAAACTTGTGTTAACTAACAGAAGAATTAAATACAAATGCTTAACATTGGTCTTTTTTAAAGACTGACCCCAGAAGGCAACTAGATCTCTGAGACTGAGGCTTCTGATAATGAAGAGTTAGGGGGCACTATTTTGATTCCTTCAGGCAGCTCTCAGCCAGGTTCTAAACAGGTAGGTTCCTGGGAGACATGAACCTACAAAGGGTAAATAAGCCAGCCTACAGGAAAGAACTCCCTTCCAGACAAAGGCACTGAGTTTTGCAGATGTCCAAGGAGAAATACCCTACTCTAAGAGAGCTTATCTATTTTTAATTAGGTAAGTACCGTTTTAAGTTCTAGGGTTCTACAACAGGATAGCTTTTTTAATTTAAAAAAATGTGTTAATCAGAGTTCTAATGTTTTTTTAATGTGGTTAATATATATATATATATATATATATATAAAGTAAAATTTACTATCTTAACCATTCTAACTGTTCAGCAATGCTAACTAAATCCACAATATTCTACAGCAGATTTCTAGAAACTTTTTATCTTGCAAAATTGAAACTCTATGCCTATTGAGCAATAATTCTACTTTTTCCTCTCCTTCAGTCCCTGGAAACCGCCATTCTGATCTTTGTTTCTAAGAGTTCAACTACTTTAGATACCTCAAATAAGTGGAATCATGGAATCATTTGTCTCTTTGTGATTGACGTATTTCACTTAGAACAATGTCCTCAAGCTTCATCCAAATTGTAGCATACAAGAGGATTTCCTTATTTTTAAGGTTAAATAATGTTATTGGAAGTATATACCATATTCTCTTTTTCCATTCATCCATCAGTAGCCACTTATATTATTTCCACCTCTTATTTTGGCTATTGTGAATAATGCTGCAATGAACATGAGTGTAACTTCTCTTTGAAGTTATAACAGGATAGTTCTGAACATAAATTAAATGTCCATTAAAGGAAAATATCTACATAATTTCATCATTAAAATAGTCTAAACACCAGACATTTAAGAAGTATGTCTGACAGTTTTCATTAAAATTAAATCAACTTGGTGTTTTAATTTAAATTTAATGTCATTTTGACATGCTCTGTTGAATAAATGAAAAATGGCAAATGCTTTACCTTGAATATTGAGTTCTTTTAATCAAAAATTATTTTTCTTAATTACTCTATGTTGAGAATCACATGGAATGTTAATTTATTAAACTAAATGGAGATCAATAAAAGATAATTAATGATATGTGAATTATAGATAATACTATATGACTTCAAATAAGTAGAAACTTATTCCAATTATAAACATGACTAAAAATGAGATCTAAAAATTAACTTGTCATATCTCTAATGCAATAGAATAAGCTTAAAACTAATATATTGACACATGATTGGGATTTATTATATTTATGAATAGTACATTCACATTTATTAATATTATAATTTATAGAAGGCAATTAGAGCAATGCTATTAAAATGAAGAAAGGAAAATTATGCCAGCATTGGAATTGAGACTAATAATATTAGACATTTCTCCATAAAGAAATTTTGTTGGTTAACTTGTTTAGTTAAACAGCATTTTTGTATGTAACCAATTACTGTTTATACCAAATTTGCTGATCTTTGAGCTAATTGTCATAGATTTTATAAAACTACATTATTTTAATCCATTTCAGAGTATGCACGCAAAGTTTACTGTTTGAAAGAAATAGGTTTTAATTATAACAAACATATGTTACTGGTAATGAATAAGAAGACTCATGTTATCCTGAATGGCCTTTGTAGTTTAATGTAAACAAAAATATGAAAAATCAGAGGAACTCTTCTTCAAACATTATGTGTTCAATATACCAGGTCAGGAAAGAAAATGCAACCAGGAAATTGAAATTATATTCATATTTGTCATATTAACTGTAGTGCTTCTATAAAAGCAAAATATGTGCCTAGAAAAAATTATGAGTCTCTGATAAATTCTAGATATTGTGATAGACTCTGGAGATATAAAAATGAGGAAGACATCCTTTTTGCCTTCAAAGTATCCATGGTCTGGTGGACGAAAAAGACATAAAGAGAGAAAGAAATTTAATTTGACAGGCTAAGAGTTAAGCACTGTGGAAAAAAAGTTTTTAAATGAGAATATGAGAGGATGATGAATGAAAACTCACAGTATCCCAGTGTCTCAAAGCAGGCATTAAAGAGAGAGAGAGAAAAAAAAAGAAGACAGGGGAAGAGACTGTTAATACCTAAAAAGATGTGAAATCAACATTCAGTTCATTTTCTGATTGTACCTCTCACAGGAAAAAACTGGTTTGACTGATTTTCTTAAACTATTTATTGAATTTTAAACTGAAATGATAGAAACAATGATAGTTTGTGACATTGAATAGACATATTCAAGAAAAGTAGAATTTGCATATAAGCAGTACTGTTGGTACATGAAAACCTGGTTGAATTAACATTTAATATAGCACATAATATATTATGATTCATAATATATTATGAATTAATTTTGTTCTATAATAAATTATTGTGTCCTTTAAATTAATCATAAGTGTTGATACATTCATATTGTGATGTCAATACTCAGCTATTTAAGTTGATGTATCGGGGCATCCTGTTTCCTCTGCTAAATGTGTCTCAAATGATAAATATAAAATTTCCACTGGATTTAGTACGGAATAATGGATAGAGGCAATTCAAAGTGAGTCAGATATTAATATTTTGGGCATCTATCATGAAGGGAGAACTAATCTGTGTTGATGGTCACATTCAATAGCCAGATGAAACTATACTGTAACATGATCGACTATTCACAAGTTTCAAGAGGTGATCTAACTGCAGCCTGCATCTTCCAGGAAATGATGGTTCTGGGTAACCTGTGCTTAGATATAAATGAAGCACATTAGGGTCAATAGTAAACGGAGACCAGATGAGACAGAGATGGAGACGTGTCAAAGGAAGAGTTCCAGGGCAGGCAGAGAAGCAGAAGTCAGGACAAAGCATGTCTGTGTTGTTAACCAGACTCCTCCACGGTTCTTAGCCAGGCTGCAAGTGATGACTGGTGCTCTTGAGAGGCAAGGTTCCAAGTTGGGAAAAAAGTCAAAATAAGTTGTGCTGCCTTGTCTTCACATTATTAGTAGGTCAGTGTCTGTAGAATCAGTGGGAAATTATCCATCTGGTTATGTGTGTGCTTAGTCACACAATGGTGTCTGACTCTTAACGACCTCATAGACTGTAGCCTGCCAGGCTCCTCTGTTCTTAGGATTCTCCAGGCAAGAATACTGGAGTGGGTTACCATTTCCTTCTCCAGGAGATCTTCCTGACCCAGGGGTGGAACCCAGGTCTCCTGCATTACAGTGAGACTCTACCAACTGAGCTACCAGGGAAGCCTGGTCATACCCGACAGGATTCCTTACAGTGGCATACTGCGTAACTGTAGGCGCCTAGTTGGACTTTGGGTTGGAGGGTTAATAATTTGTAAGACTATTGTCCTAATTCCTTGTACCCATGGCATAATTGCAACTAGTTTGTAATTTCATTTTCTCTTTCCTTGACTTAAATGTTGTAAGTTTGGGCATAGAACTCATTACTTCTAGCTTTTTAAAGTAAATTTTGAGTTTGGTTAAATTATCTTGGGGGGGGCTTATTCACATGATTTTTGTGAAAATTTATTTTAATGCAATATTTAAGGCATATTTCATGGAAAATAAAATAAATTTCTATGTTTTTTCATGGATCATTATTATTCATTTCAATTATCCACTTTACTAGGTTCATTATTTGGAGATACAACCAAATAATTAAGGCATATGAATTATTCATTTCAATATACTCTGCTACAATATAAGTGATATCAAATTACATACAGACGTTTAAGCAGTAAGATTCCCTATATGAATCAGGGCAGAGATGTGCAAAGTCACATTAAGAAGATAAAAGAACTCCAAGAACAGCAAGATTCAGTTATAACCTGACCAGTACATCTAAATGTTCAATTAGTGGGTGAATTTATCCACATTACAAAATGGTATTCAGAGGTTAAAGAGTGGTAGGGTTGAAGGAAACAAGATCTAGAGGTTAAAGAAGACTTGGCCTAAGATGTCCTTTATGATCAAATAGGCATAAGCAACCCCTATCCGATAGTGTGTGTTTTACTCACTTAGTTGTGTCTTGACTCTTTGTGATGCCACCAGACTGTAGCCCACCAGGCTCCTCTGTCCATGGGATTCTCCAGGCAAGAATACTGGAGTGGGTTGCCATGCCCTTCTCCAGAGGATTTTCCAGACCCAGGGATCGAACCTGGGTCTCCTGCACTGCAGGCAGATTCTTTACTGTATGAGCTACAGGGAAGTCCAATTAATTAATTATAATCAATATGTTGAAATTAAAATAGACTAATACTGTAATATAAAATAATATAGCAAAATTAAAAATTAGTAAATTTTAATTTTATACCAGTTTTAAAACCAGCTTTTTACTCATTTACTTCTGACTTGAGAGATGTAACCATCTTTAGGATGCTCTCAATTTCCTAAACCTGCAAAATTGAGGCTACATTTCAACCATAATTAGTCAACAAGAAAACATGCTCTACAATGCAGCATCTGAGAAGAGCTAGCTCTTCTGTCCTTTTTTACTACTTCATTGGCTAAACAAGCCACTGCGCCTGTGGATTATATGTTCATGTTACCTCTTCTGCTAGATAGAAATTCTTACAGAGCAGAAAATCTGCTTAATGAATTTCTCTAGTTCCAGCTTTTCATAGTGACTTGTAGTGACTTATTCTTAGTGACTATATCAGTGAATGGAGGGTAAAGACAGGCATTTTGCTTTCATCCTTAAATTACTATATGTACAGTTGGAAGCCACTAGCAAGAAAACAAGCATGGGGTTTCCTGGTGGCTCAGCAGTAAAGAATCCACCTGCAAGGTAGGAAATGGGGTTCGGTCCCTAGGTCGGGAAGATCTGCTGTCAAAGGAAATGCCAACCTACTCATGTATGCTTGCCTGGGAAATCCCATGCACAGAGGAGCCTGGCAGGCTACAGTCCATGGCACCACAAAGAGTCAGACGTGACTTAGCAACTAAAGAACAACAACAAACCATTTCTATATTTCATTTCAGGAAAAAAAATTGTAAATGATCTTGACCCCATTTCCTCATGCTAGAACCTCCAGAATTATGGAACTAAAGACACAGGAAAAGACTCATGGAACTTAATAATGATTAACAGGCACATGGTATCATACTGTTTCCAGTAAGGATGGCCTATTTCAATGACTTGACCTTAAGAACCAGGTGTTAAATCATTTTCACATCCATGATTTCACTAATTTTCAAAATATGAACTTGAGACATCATCTATTTAACATGCCTAATTGACATAACTAGAATAAATATTCCAATAATGTATGATAAAATTTTGCATTTGCTATTTAAATTATGCTTGCATCCCATTACACATGGAATAAGTGTGTAGCACTTATTATGTGTCAAGCACTGTTCTATATTCTTTATAAATATTAATTTGTCTACTCCTCACAACAATTTTATTATCTTCACTTCATAACTGAAAACATGAGGCACAGATGTTAAATGACTTGCCCAAGGTCACATACTTCATAAGCAGTAGACATGAATAGTTTAAGGCCTTGCAATATGGCTCTAGAGTCTGTGCTCTTATCCATTTTCCAAACACAACAAATATTAAATTTGATTTATTAGAATACCTACTATGCATTACCTAAATTAGTCATTCTAATAATACCAAGCCAAAACGTTGTGGATGTGTTGTTAGAGTTGAAGGACTTTTTTTAAATCTCTAACTATTCTTTATTATCTATTTATTTTTAAATTAATTTTATTGGAATATAGTTACTTTACAATGTTTCATTATTTTCTACTGTGCAGAAAAATGAGTCAGCCATACATATCCATCTATCCCCTCCCTTCTGGCCTTCCTTTCCGTTCAGGTCACCGCAGTGCACTAAGCAGAGTCCCCTGTGCTGCACGTGATGTTCTCATGAGTTACCACTTTACACATGGTATCAATAGTGTATATGTGCCAATCCCAATCGCTCAATTTCTCTCATCCCTACTTCCCCCCTTGGTATTCATATATTTGTCCTCTGTGTCTGTATATCTATTTCTTCTTTGCAAATAAGTTCATCTATACTATTAGATATCGTCCAATATCTAATATGATATTTGTTTTTCCTGTTTTGATTTACTTCACTCTGTGTGACACTCTCTAGGTTCATCCATATCTTTACAAATGACCCAATTTTGTGACTTTTTATGACTGAGTAGTATTCCATTGTATATATATGCCACATCTTTATCCATTCCTGTTAATTAGTAATTTATGTGCTTTATATCAATCTGTTAAAAGTAAAAGTAATAAATTTCATTGTGAAATATTTCTAACATTCAAAAATTAGCAAAACAACATATCCTATGTTTCAATTACGTAGACTTTACAGATGTTAACACATAGACATATGTCCTTTAGAATTCCATTTTAAATAAAACTAAGGAAAAAAATGAAACTTCAGATCACACAATGGGAGGGAGATTTGCCAAAATGGTGAGGTGTATGAAAATAGGAAGAGAGAATGTCCATTGTTGCAGATCTCAGAAAAACGCTAACAGAGAGCACTTTTCCAAAGGAATGGAGCCCCCGAGTCACAAAACTGACAACTTCTATTGGTGATACCGAGGAAGAATAAGAGGGCTCATGATGAGCTCTTCCCTAGACCTGGTAATGAGTTGCATAATGTTGGGAAAGGAGATGAGGAATCAGAGGAGTACTCACTCAGGCAAGCAGTATTTGCAGGAAGCAGTGTTTGGAGAGGCAGAAATGTAGGAGAGAAGGCATTGTAGGCAGTTCTGAAAGTCCTAGTGGTTGAGGGAGGAGTAAAGACTCCTATACAAATATATTTATAGGATTTATTGTTTAACTATTTATTGCTATTTATTTATATTTAAAGGATTTCATACAAATCCCTATTATCTCTGTGCTGTAAGGAAAACTCTTACAGCCTGGTCCCCTCTCCAGGACCCTCATGCACATAGCAGATCTAAGGAGATCAACTTTATTGGGAGATGAGTCATTAAACATAAGCTAGTGTAGGATCTACATACCAAGATAAAACAAGATAAAAGTAGGCCAAGAGCAGAAAACAAAATGGTAGAGAATATTTATAAGTAGAATGTTGTCATGGAGTAGAAGGAAAATTTGACCGAATGTATCACTATGAGTTTAAAATAAGCAAAAACTTAATGAAAAAAATGCATCCTAAAAAATAAGAGTTTAAGGGACAGCGCTAGACATTAAGGAAAATATGATAGTACAACAGAAGAAATGGACAGTAAATTGCATGGCCCGGGAAAGAAGTAGAATAAAATAATAAAAAATCACAAAAAGTATAGAATTGAATGTAACAAATTCATCAGTGTATTCATTTGTTCATGAGACAGATGGTTATTTAGAACCTCCCATGTACAGGCACTGTCTAGGTGCTATTCTAGGACCATGAGAGGGGATATGACAGGGACTCAAAGAGTCAAAAGTCCTTACCCTCATGGAGTTTGCACTCTATTCTGGAGAGACAGATGACAGACAGTAAACAAATACACATACACACATATATATACATATGCAGTTCATCACATGATAAATGTGTGGAGAAAATAAAACTGTGAAGGGAGTGAAGTCCTCCATGTAAGTATGTACATAATTTTTCTATAGGGTGGTCAGGGAAGGCCTTCCTGGGAAGATGACTCTAGAAAATCAATCCTAAAAGAAGTGAGGGAATAAAGAATGCAGACAGGATGAAGAGCTTACCTGGCAGAAGCTACACCAAATACAAAGTCTCTGAAGCAGAGGATTGCTTAACATGTTTGATTAGCATATTTGAGGAGCTTAACGGGAACCAGTGTGGCCAAAGAGGGGAGAACGAGGGAGACAGTTGCAAGAGACAAACTCGGGAAGCAGCAGGAGACGAGATTTTGTAGAGCCTCCGAGTCAGCATTAATTGTGACTGCAACGGGAAGACATACAAAGGTGTTGCGCCTCATGGAGATGTTCTTGACTTACCGGCAGCTGTGTTGAGAGTGTGTTAAAAGGAGGGAAAGGGCAGAGCAGAAGCAATAACTTGGTGAGAGAATAGCTAAGATTCTGGTGTGAGTGACGGTGGTGAGAGGTGGTAGTTTTGAAGGATTTACTGTCTGATTGGTTGCAAGGTGAGAAACAGAATGACTCCAAGGTTTTGTCCTGAGCAACAGGTAAAATGTAATTGCCACTGTTTCATTTCATGTAACTGAAATTAAGAAGACTGAAATAAAAAATTTTGAGGGAAGACCAGAAGTCAGGTCTTAGGAAATGGCAATTTTGAGATACTATTAGGCATCCTAAAGGAATGGCATCACCGGCTCGATGGGTATGAGTCTGAGAAAGCTCTGGGTTGGTGATGGACTGGGAAGCCTGGTGTGCTGCAGTCCACGGGGTCACAAAAAGTCAGATGGGACTGAGTGACTGAACTGACTGTGGCATATCTTATTTTCTTGGGACATTACTTTGCTGACAAATGTCCCTATAGTCAATGCTGTGGTTTTTCGAGTAGTCATGTATGGATGTGACAGTTGGACTATCAAGAAAGCTGAGCACCAAAGAATTGATGCTTTTGAACTGTGGTGGTGGAGAAGACTCTTGAGAGTCCCTTGGACTGCAAGGAGATCCAGCCAGTCAATCCTAAAGGAGATCAATCCTGAATATTCATTGGAAGGACTAATGCTGAAGGTGAAGCGCCAATACTTTGGCCACCTGATGCAAAGAGCTGATTCACTGGAAAGACCCCAAGGCTGGGAAAGATTGAAGGCAGGAGGAGAAGGGGATGACAGAGGATAATATGGTTGGATGGCATCACCAACTCAAAGGACATGAGTTTGAGCAAACTCTGGGAGATGGTGATAGACAGAGAAGCCTGGCGTGCTGCAGTCCATGGGGTCATAAAGAGTTGGACACAATTGAGCAACTGAACCACAATTAGGCATCCAAGTGAAGCTGTATAAAGAATCAAAGATGAGACTGGACTTTATGTACAATCAATAATAAATGAAGTTTTTGAAAATGATGCATATTCATTTAACAACAACTTTTTATTCTGCCTCCTTTGTTCTTCAGTAATGTTTAGAAAAATACATTTAAAACAATTTATTATTAGCAGAGGGCTGTTTATATACAACCAAATTTACAGTTGTGAGTGTATTTCATGGCACATTCTTATGGCTACTGGATATTAGCAGAAGCATCTTATTGGAATATATTCAGTATTCGTTGCACTTCACAAGGTTTACCAAATTGATCTTCATGTGGTATTCGTCAAGTCCCACCCCATCCTATTGCTTAACCAAAGAACTCAGTTCTTCAGGTTTCTCTTAGAAACATTTTTCTCTTAGACATGGATAATGCTTATTTTTTTTAAATAGTTTTATTCCTTATCCTGGACTGTGGAGCTAACTCATGCCATGAAAGCATTTACTGTCTTTTGAAAATGGCAGGAGTCCTGTTGCCAGACTGGGTTTTAATATTGCTGAATTTCCAGTGTACTTTGGGATGGTTCTCCTTCTTAATAAATACCTATTAATAATTCCATCTTAAATCAAGTCCCAGAAAGTTTGCCAGCTGCTTTTATGTTCCTTACATTTTAATTTTAGTTGTACTTCCAAAAATGATTGACAGGAAATTATTTTCTTCAAAAACTGTATGCTGCTGTACCCCCAAATTTGTCATTTCAGGGAACATGTTGCTCCAAAATATGAAGGGAGTGGTTCATATCTCATAAATGTGTACCTGTTAAACAAATGCTTTGAGGGCCAATTAAAGACTAAAGAGCCTAAGATCAAAAGTGTCCTTCCAAAGATAAATGCCACCGTGGAGCCAGCTATAGAGTTCCAAAGAGAATGTGGAGTGTGGATTTGTTTCAGTCCTAGTACCTAATCTCTAAACAACTTTTGGCTTTGAAAATTTCTTTTAATTCTACACTGCTTGGCAAAACAAGGAATTCTATCAGGGTACCAATTGCAATCATATTTTGTGGCATATTAGGGCTGAAACTGTCAATTATCTTTATTTCATAGAGGTGAAAGGCAAGCCACAGATGAATTAAAGTATTCGTATACAAGAGAAAATATTTTTTACTTATTTATTTGTTTGAATAATTGAAGTATAGTTGATGTACAATGTACTAGTTTCAGATATATAGCAAAGTGATTCAGCATATATATATGTACTCTTTTCAGATTCTTTCCCATTATAGATTATTATAAGATATTGAATATACTATATACTTCACTATGCTATACAGTAGGTCCTTGTTTTTAATCTATTTACGTATTGTAGTATGTATTTGTTAATCTCATACTCGTAATTTACCTTTCCTCTCCCTTTCCCCCTTGGTTTTCTGTTTGTTTTCTGTTCTATAAGTCTATTTCTCTTTTGTAAATAAGTTCATCTGTATCATTTTTTAGATTCCACATATAATTGAGGTCATATGACATTTGACTTTCTCTATGTGATTTACTTCACTTATTATTGTAATCTGTAGGTTCATCCATGTTGCTACAAATGGCATTATGTCATTCTTTTTTTGTGGCTGAGTAGTGTTCCATTGTATAAATGTATAACATCTTCTTTATCCGTTCCTCTCTCCATGGACATTTCTGTTGCTTCCATGCTTTTGGCTATTGTAAACAGTGCTGCTCTGAACATTGGGGTGCATATATCTTTTCAAATTGTTTTCATCTTTTCCAGTAATATCCAATAAGCATTTTCTTAATATAACTGTATTCCTGCTTAATAGTCAGTGAATTAAGCCTATGCCTTGCTTTAGCTTAAGAAACTTTTTTGAGCCTAGACAGCTAATTTCTAAAAAAAAAAAAAGAGTTAAAAAAAATATATATATGTATATTTGAAGATAAATCTATGATTTCTCTCCTCTTCCAGATTTGGTAACAATCCAGCTGAGTGAACTCACCAGTGTTTATGGTTTAAAGGGTCACTTGTTTTTAACATTTTTTTGTTGTTGTTGAGACAGTCATTTTCGGAACCAGAATAGAATAAAATTGTGTATCTACATTGCATGTACTTACATGTGTAAGTAACAGAGTCCTCTTGAAAAGACTGTTTTTAAGGGTTTCACAAGAAGTAAGAATGATCATGAAGGAAAATTAGTAATCAGATGGTATATTCATGAAGACCACTAAAGAATGCAGAAATCAACACAGAGAAAGGGAAAGGGTAGATACACATAATTGTTGAGGTAAGAAAAATTATTATATATTCTCTGTGATAAAGTAGAAAAATGTATCTTGGTCAAAACATGAGGCAGGGAAAATTTTCTCAGGCCTGGATGCACATGAGAATCATCTGGGGAGATTTTTAAATATGCAAATGCCTGGGTCCTACCCCACTCCCCAAAAATCAGAATAGCACTGGGCTGGGACTTGGGAATCTAGACACTGGTTTTTCCAGAAAGTTTCATATCAGTGATTCTGATGTGCTACCAAGGCTGAGAACTTCCAAAGTAGCACCATAAAAAGGAACACAAAAATGTGAGGGCTTGGAATGAAAGAATAGCAATTCATTCCTCAAATGGAAGGGTAATTAATGGGTGGACTTAATCTCAAGCAAAGGCTTGAATTCCTCTCTTGATTTTACAGGACTTACCATTTTTCTTCACCAAACAGTTGGAACTAAAATGTTTCGAGTGTCTGAACAGGCTCTGTAGAGCTACCCGGGGACAGTGAATTCTTTAATGCTTTGAGCATCTACTCCAAAGCCACCTCCTCTTTCATTCACAGCAGCATGATTCTCTACCCCACCCCCTACACACCATTCAGACATTTTTCCCTTTGATATCCTTAGCATAGATACAGGATTTTTATACAAGGGAGCAACCATTGCATGCCTCTTGTATTCAGTTTAGAAGGTCATTCACAGATAATTTTCACTTTATTTGGGTACCTATTACCTTTAGCTTTGTTGAATAAAAAGTTTTCACATTAATTCATGAAATATTTAATGAGTGCTTGCTATGCGCCAGACACTGTTCTAGATGTTGAGGTATAGCAGTTAAGAAAATACACAAAAAAATACTATGTTGTATGATAAGATGCTGATCATTGCTAATTACTAGAGAAATGCAAATTAAAACTACAACAAGTTACCACCTCGCAGCAGTCAGAGTGGCCATCATTAAGAAGTCTACAGATAATAAATGCTGGAGAGGGTGTGGAGAAAAGGGAACCTTCTTACACTGTTGTTGGGAATGTAAATCTATGTGGCCGCTTAGGAAAACAGTATGGAGGCTCTTACAAAAACTAAATATAGATTTGCCATATGTTTCAGCAATCCCACTTCTGGGTCTATACCCAGACAAAACTATAATTCAAAAAGATTCATGCATCCCTATGTTCAGAACAGCACTATTTACAATGGCTAAGAAATAGAAACAACCTAAATGCCCACTGACAGAAGAATGGGTAAAGAAGATGTGGTATATACATATGCAATGGAAGATTACTCAGCCATTAAAATGAATGAAATAATGCTATTTGCTGCAACATGGATGGACCTAGAGATGATGATACTTCATAAGTGAAGTAAGTCAGGGAAAGAAAGACAAATACCACATGATATCATTTATGTGTAGAATCTAAAATGCCACACAAATGAACATATTTACGAACTAGAAACAGACTCACAAACATAGAGAATGAACTTATGGTTGCCAGAGTTAAGAGGGTGGAGGGGGAAGGACTGGGAGTTTGGGATTAATAAAGGCAAACTATTATATATAGGAAGGATAAACAATAAGGTCTTACTGTATAGCACAGATAATTATATTCAATATCCTGTGATAAACTATAAAGGCAAAGAATATGAAAAAGCATATGTATATATACATATATATGTATATATACATACACACACACATAACTGAGTCACTTTGCTGTACAGCAGAAATTTATACAACATTGTAAATCAACTATACCTCAATAAAAATTTTAAAAGTACTCTGTGGTAGCACCTACATTCCCTTAATTCTTTGATTGATGTGTAACACTTTAAATAGGTTTGTACATTTTGTAGCTCCCTTGGGGAAAATCCCACAGTAGTTGCCCCTGAATAACTTATTTTTTTTTTGTTTGTTTGTTTCTTAGTTTTTTCAAAAAATCAGAAAACTCTTTGTTTTTTTCCTTGACTAAGAAAGAGTTTCCTTGGTGAGGCTTGAGCAAGGCTCACTCTCAGGCTTCCTCCCATCTTTCCAGAGCCAATGAATCTGCAGGCAGGGAGGATCTTCTAGGTCTGCTTAGCCCGACTTCTGTAATTTCAAATTCACAAGCAGATCTTTCAGGAGAAATACATTTCTAGAAAGGGTTTTCCTAGAAACGGCATCACTTTATATAAGTTAAATAGTTAACAGACTTTAAAAAATATCTGGAACCATTGCAGTGAAATGTGTGCAGGCATCTTTTAAAGAAGAGTCATGCTGTGTTTTAGCTACAGGAGGGGAAAAGCTTTGAAGTAGAAGTGGAGAAAATAAGGCATTGAGATTCAGGGTTTTACAGTATTCCATGAGGACAGTCCTCCTACTGTTTCTCAGCTGGAAAGTTGGTTCTGCTGCACTCAAATCTATAGAAATGGATAAATGTTCACTTCTATGATGGAGAAGGCAAGCCAAGTGGAAGGAGTAACCTCACTGTAAAGGCGAGTTGAATTGAATAACTTGACACTAGCAGTCAAGGTAGCAAGGATGATGACACGACCAGAAAGGAAGAAACCAAGGAAGTCACTGATCCTGCTGCCTTGGGGATCAGTGGTTGGGAAGGGGGAAGATGTATTTTAGAAGTCTGAGTGAGCCCTGTATTAGAAACTGTCAATTCAGTGCAATGAATATGGCAACTTTGTGGCATGAGGGGCAGCTGAGCTCAGAATAATATAATAAGATGTAAATTGTGAATTTTGAAGACAAAAAAAATCACAATAAAAATAGTGCCTCTGGACTGTAAATGTCTTGAACTCAGAGGTCTTGTTTTATTTATCTTTGTGTTCCTGCACAACACACGAAGCAAAGATGCTCAGTGAATATTGGCAGAATTAAAGCCAAGGGGAAGAGCAACAGCTACAGCTATAGGAAGACCTGAAACAAGCTGAGCTCGAGATGGCATAGCATTCGTGCAGCTCTGTATTTGAACACTGGGAAAGATTGAAGGCAGGAGGTGAAGGGGACGACAGACGATCAGATGGTTGGATGGCGTCACCAGCTCGATGGACATGAGTCTGAGCAAGCTCCGGGAGCTGGTGATGGACAGGAGGCCTGGTGTGCTGCAGTCTATGGGGTTGCAAAGAGTCGGACATGACTGAGAGACTGAACTGACTGATATTTGAACACCAAAATGAATTTTTAAAAAATGAGTTATAAAAGGATGGTGTTAGATTGTACCATGTTATATTTCATTGAGAATTCAACTATATACACTCATTTGAAAAATGAGTAGTAAAGATTTATGTCCCGCATCAAAATCAAAGAACAAAAGCCCTAACGTGACTCTGAGATGGGAAGCATGAGCTCTCTTTACATCTAATTTTTTATTTCAGTAACTGCCTCTCAGTGTAAAAATTTTGCCAAGCTCTGGGTGACTGTACAGTTTAAAGATATATTTATCTTGATACATATTTCCTACTTTATCTGATGCTTAAAGCTGTGTTACCCTATTGATTTCCTGCCTGGATGACCTGTCCATTGATTTAAGTGAGGTGTTAAAGTCCCTTGCTATTGTATTATTGTCAGTGTCTCTATACTTGTTAATGTTTTTTTTATATATTTAGATGCTCTTGTTTTAGGTGCATATTTGTTAATGAACTTTATATCTTCTTGTGTTGATTCTTCATCATTATATGATGCCTTTGTTTGTGTTTTGTTACAGATTATGTTTTTAAGTCTACTTTATCTGATGTGAATATTGCCACTGAGTTTTATTGTCTTTTGCATTTGCATGAAATATCTATTTTCATCCTCTCACTTTGTCTGTGTGTGTCTTTAACTCTGAAGTGAATTTGTCATAAAAAGCATATAAAGGTGTTTTGTTTCATCCAATTAGCCACCCTATGATATTTAAAATGATTATAAATTGTTATGTAGTTATTGCCATTTTGTTACTTATTATCTGGTTGTTTGCTGTTCTCTGTTCTTTTCTTCTTTTAGTTTCTTCCCTTGTAATTTGATGATTTTCTTTAGTAATATTTTTTTATCTCTAGTTTTGTGTACTTGTTTTAGGTTTTTGATTTGTGGTTTCCATGGGGTTTGTATATGTTTACCTATAATTATACCTACTTATTTTAAACTATAGTCATTAAATTCAAACACATTCTAGAAGATAGTCATTTAAGTTCTAATACATTTGAAAAAAAATCTAAATTTTTAATCCCCTTTCCTGTTTTGTGTTTTTATATCATATTTTATATCTTCATATTTGTGCCTTAACTGTTTACCGTAATTATAATTGGTTTTATGATTTTTGCCTTTTAATCTTTGTGCTCGCTGATTTAAGTGGTTGACTCACAACTTTTATTTTATATTTGCCTTTACTAGTGGGATTTTTCCTTTCTTATAAATTATTACTTCTTGTTGTAGCTCTTTATTTTCCATTTAGAGAAGATAATTTATACATCTCAGGGTCAATGTAGTATTGATGAACTCTTTTAATTCTTGCTGAAGAGAGTATCTCTCCCTGAATTCTGAATGATTACTTTGCTGTTTAGAGTATGCTAAGTTTTAGGTTTTTCACTTTCAGCACTTTAGATACATCATGCCACTCCCTTCTGGCCTGCAAGGTTTTTGCAGAAAATCAACTGATAGCCTTATATAGGTTCCCTTGTTTGTGGCTCTTTGTTTTTCTCTTGCTCCCTTTAGAATTCTCTCTTTATCTTAAACTTTTGCTATTTTAATTATGATCTGTCTTGGTGTGGACCTCTTAAGGTTCATACTGTTTGAGATTCTCTGTGCTTCCTGTACTTGGATATCTGCTTCCTTCTTCAAGTTCAGGAAGTTTCAGCCATAATTTTATCAAACACATTTTTAAATCCTTTCTCTCACTCTTCTCTTTCTGGGATCCCCATGATGCAAATGTTAATATGTTTGCTGTTGTCTCTGTTCATTTCAGTCACTCAGTCATGTCCGACTATTTGCAATCCCATGAACTGCAGCACACTAGGCTTCCCTGCCCATCATCAACTCCTGGAGTTTGCTCAAACTCATGTCCATCGAGTTGGTTGATCCCATCCAACCATCTCACCCTATGTTGTCCCCTTCTCCTCCTGCCTTCAATCTTTGCCAATATCAGAGTCTTTTCCAATGAGTCAGTTCTTTGCATCAGGTGGCCAAAGAATTGGAGCTTCAGCATCAGTCCTTCCAATGAATATTCAGGACTGATTTCCTTTACGATTGACTGGTTTGATCTCCTTTCAGTCCAAGGGACTTTTCAAGAGTCTTCTCCAACACCACAGTTAAAAAGCATCGATTCTTTGGTGCTCAGCTTTCTCTATGGTCCAATTCTCACATCCATACATGACTACTGGAAAAACCATAGCTTTGACAATACAGACCTTTGTCGGCAAAGTACCATCTCTGCTTTTTATTATGCTAAGTTTGTTATTGCTTTTCTTCCAAGGAACAAGTGTCTTTTAATTTTGTGACCTTGTGCTGTTGTCTCAGAGGTCCCTAAACTGTCCTTATTTTTTCAAATTTGTTTTTTTTCTTTTCACCGTTCTGATTGGATGATTTCCACTATTCAGCCTCTCAGATCATCTATGTGTTCTTTCATATCCCCTTCTATATCTCCTGCTTTTACATCCTTCTTGTTTGTTTTTAATTTCAATTATTGTTTTTCTTCAGCTCTGGCTGAATATTTTTTATATTTTCTAGTTCCTTGTTAAAATCCTCACTGCATTCATCTATTCTTTTCCCAAATTCAATTAGCATTCTTATTACTAAGGCTTTGAACTCTTTATCTGGTAAATTATTTGCCTCTGTTTAATTAGTTGTTTTTCTCAGGGATTTTTTCTTGTCCTTTCATTTGAAACGAATTCCTCTGTCTTCTCAGATTTTTTAAAACTTTGTCTCTGGAAAGTAGGTGAAACAGTTCCCTACCCCAGTCTTGAAGGTGTGCCCTGTGGAGGAGGATCTCTGTGCATGTGCCCAGTGACTGGACCTGAAGTGAACACAATGCATGCCTTCCCTCAGGGTGTGCTGGTAGCTATCACCTTGGTGGAAGATGGGGCCAGAGATAGAGGGGATAGAGCCAGAGCCAGATACTAGCCAGGGCTTCTCTTCTGCCAGGGCTTCCCTCGTAGCTCAGTTGGTAAAGAATCTGCCTGCAATGCAGGAAACCCTGGTTCAATTCTTGGGTTGGGGAGATCTGCTGGAGAAGGGATAGACAACCCACTCCAGTCTTCTTGGTCTTCCCTTATGGCTCAGCTGGTAAAAAAAAAAATCCGCCTGCCATGTGGGAGACCTGGGTTCGATCCCTAGGTTGGGAAGACCCCCTGGAGAAGGGAAAGGCTACCACTCCAGTATGCTGGCCTGGAGAATTCCATGGACTGTATAGTCCATAGGGTTGCAAAGAGTCAGACACCTGAGCCTCTTTCGTTTTTCACTTTCACTTTCTCTTCTGCCAACATCACCCTATCAGAGGCAGGGTCAAATCCAACCTGGTTTTGATCCAAGAGTACATTTTCTGCTCACTCAGCAATGACACCTTCACCCCCGAGAGGAGCAGCGCTGAAGCGAGAGGGGTCTGAAGAAGTGTTTGGCATGGGCTGAGGCGAATGCTATGATAATCCCAGCGTGTCAGAGTTTAACACCGTTCCCGATCCACCACCTCTGTAAGTGCCAGTATTGGCCGCACTTGCCCATTCAGAAGTAGTGTCAGGCCCAAGATGTCTCCATGCCCTCAAGTGTTCATTCTCTTGACAATGGCAGCCTTAGTAGGGAGCATCACCGGAGCTACAGATGCCTGGACTGTGCTGTCAGAGTCACAGGAAATTGACAATTTCAGTCTATTTCCCTTGTTCCCAGAAGTAAGCAAGTGTCTGTGTTCTCTACACAGCCACTCTGTAAGTCACACAGGTTTTCAAACCAACTATAGGGACTCACTTTTCCACTGTCAGATCCCAAGGCTGGGGTACCCAACATATGTTTCAAACCTCTTACTCCCCAGGAAGGTTCCCTTAACCTGTGATATCCCCCTCTTCTTTTATGTCTCCTCCTGGGAGCACAGGTTCCTATCTGATCACATCCACTCCCTTCGTACCCAACTCAATGTGGATCCTTTTTTATGGCTTTTGTTATAGAAGAGTCTTTCCGCTAGTCTCCAGTTCCTTTTTGATGAGAATTTCTCTGCATGTAGATGTATTTCTGATGTGTTCATAGCAAGGCATGAATTCAATGTGCTCCTATTCTGCCATCTTGATCTCCACCAAATCTGTTTTGCAGTAACTAGAAAACAAAGCTCTGCAAGATAACTGCTCAAGTGCTTCAACAGCAGGGACTCTGTCATATTAATGGCACCTGAAAAGTAGCAGGTTACTTAAAAAGTGTCTGAGTTGGTCTTTCCTGTCAGTAACCTACAGATTAGAAATTTGGGGATGCTTTATAAAAACTAGAGCTTCAATAGAAATTAAAATCCTTATAAAAGTCCTAAGATAGAGAGAGGTCAATACCCATTTTTGTCCTCCATGTCTCCAGCCTTGGAAGGTACAGGTCAGCTCAGAGGTCACGAAAAATATTCTAATGCCTCTGATGTAACTGTTTCTAATGTATAGTGTACTATGATATCAGTTTTTCTCTAAGAGGCTGCTGGTGCTAAGTCGCTTCAGTCGTGTCCGACTCTGTGTGACCCCATAGATGGCAGCCCACCAGGCTCCCCCGTCCCTGGGATTCTCCAGGCAAGAACACTGGAGTGGGTTGCCATTTCCTTCTCCAAGGCATGAAAGTGAAAAGTGAAAGTGAAGTCACTGAGACAGGTGATATTTAAGCTTCTCTTGTGGTCAAATGTTTATGAAGATTTATCATTTTAATCTTTTAAAAATTGATCAGATAAAGTATATTGATTATTTTTATCTTTGATTTATCTTCTTTCTTAATATGGTTCATTAACATACTTAGTGGTGAAATGGTGGAAAATGGAGTGAAATTAGAGAATTTGACTCATTTCCTTTGGAAGCAGTCAATAAAAACTAGTATTGGGTATCTGTTGTATGCAAGGCAATATGCTAAGTTCTCTGGCAAAAATGGAAAGCAAATAAGGAAGAACTTCAAGGAGTTTTCAAATTTCCTGAGGCAATTCATCTAAAATCTACAACAAAAATTTAAGTATTTTATTAAAAAAGTATTTAAAGATCAAAAGCAATGCATTATTGCCCATGTACTTGCTCGTCAAGAGGCTTCATGGTAAATAACCTATAGTGATCAAAGGACTTGCTGGTACAGATATCCTGTGGTTATTATTTTGAAGAGGTCAGGGGCATGAATTAGGAAAGAAAAGGCACATTATTTTGCTAGGAGAGGCATTTCATGTGAATAGGCACACAGGCACATTGCATGTAGAAGCTGACTGGCAGAGGAGTGTCACTGGAACAGAACATGTTGCAGACCCAATAGGAGACTGGGTTGAACAGACACTGTAGCTATAGAGACATTGCCCTTAGATTAAGGATACAAGCTTAAGGTAAATTTCAGACATTGCTAAGTCCTTTGGAAAAATATAAGAAATTTTCTAAGCCAGACAGAACCCCTTTATTCCTTGCGCACAGCACTCTTCTATCATTCCTGACTTTTATGCAGCAGTTACAATGACCTCATTTCACAGCCACTCTTCTCTGTCAGTTCTTTGCAGAGCACCGTGATGGTTTTCTCTTCAGCTGACGTGAGGGGAGCCTGCACTTACATTATCAGGGCTCCACTAGCCCTGCACCCTCTTACTGGTATCGCGCGCTGTCTGCAAAGTAACCAAACAGATGCCCACTTCTTTTGGAAGAAAGACATGTCAGAGACAGAACCATTACCAAACACTCTAAAATTGCATTTTCACCTGCTTCTGTGGAGTGTGTTCCTCTTATTTAGGGGGAAATTATTCTGAATATTATTTAGGGGCTGTGTGTCATCAGAATGAGCTTTTACTTTCCTCTTTTCCTCCCCAATGATCTCACTCACCACACTACCAGGAATTCACCACTTACAAGTGGAGAAGTTTCTGACACAGTCCTGTTTTCAGCGTAAATGAGCGAGAGACATTGTTTTCTCAGATGTAAGGCCTCTGCAAGGAGGCGGCTCCATCTCTCTTTGCTTGTTAGCTTGGTGACCAGGATTTCTTCTCTCTAGTATTGCTGGGAGTCAGGATCACCCTCTGCTCCAGAGGGTTCAGAGTTGCTGCGTCCTACTGCATTATAGAATGTTTTGTTGAGGGGGAGGAGAGCCATGGACAGAAAATGTTCGGAGCCAGGGTGGAAAGGCGGTGGAAGAGAGTCCTGAGCTGAAGTGGAGTACTTGTAGTCATTTCTCAGTGCTGTTACCCAGCTGCCAGGCAAGTCTACTCGTGTCTCTGGCTCTCATTATGAATTCTGTAAAATGGGAAATTTGGATTACAGAATTTCAAAAGGATGTTCCAACTCAGATGCTCTGACTTGATTTCTCTCTGGACAACAAGAAAGCCCCGAGAAAACAGAATCACTGAAAACACATATTTGTTCTGAAGATATTACTTGAAATTTTCCATAGTGTCCTTACAGGTACATGAAGGAGCAGAAGATCTGGAAAGAGGGGGCCTAGGATCCCAAGTAAGAGTCGTGCAGTTTGCTCTAAATGGGTTCTATTTAACAGGCTCTGTGTCTCCATAGAAGCACAGTTATAAAGAGGAGGCACAAACAATAGAGCATAATTTTTTTTTAACTTTGCTACATAGTTTTCCAGCTGTTCTGTCATAATCCAATGCTTTACCTGAAAACTGACCTACTGTAATCATTAAGAAAAACCTCAGCTTTTCTATTCTGTTACAGATATTTAAGTAAATTAGTCGTTTATTCAAGCAACAGCTGAATTCATTATAAAATGGCATTACTAATTATAGCAGTTTAGAAAACCTTCTTTGTTTATTTATTTTTAGTTCAGTGGTAATTATGAATAAACTGGTGGAAAATGTGACATAAGGAACCAAAACAAACCACTTGGGGGGAAAGAAAAAAAAAATGATGTAGCTGTACATTTAGTGAAGAAAGCTGAGTGCCGAAAAATTGATGCTTTTGAACTGTGGTGTTGGAGAAGACTCTTGAGAGTCCCTTGGACTGCGAGGAGATCCAACCAGTCCATCCTAAAGGAGATCAGTCCTGGGTGTTCATTGGAAGGACTGATGCTGAAGCTGAAACTCCAATACTCTGGCCACCTGATGGGAAGAGTTGACTCATTAGAAAAGACCCTGATGCTGGGAAAGATTGAGGGCAGGAGGAGAAGGGGACAACAAAGGATGAGATGGCTGGATGGCATCACCAACTCAATGGACATGAGTTTGGGTAAACTCCAGGAGTTGGTGATGGACAGGGAGGCCTGGTGTGCTGCGATTCATGGGGTTGCAAAGAGTCAGACACGACTGAGCAACTGAACTGACCCTGTTTTAGAAATGGGTTAAAAATCTATGTTCATAAATTTATTTTTAAAAATATTTATTTTTAATGGACTTTGAGCTAGCTTTAATGAAATACCAGGGAACAAAAAACAGTAACGTCTTTACTGCATCCCTAAAATTAGTCTCAACTTATCCTATAAGTGTAGCCAAATATTCTTAGGTTTTGTTACTATTTTCCTCCATAAAATGAAAATATAGAATTGGTATATTTCCTATGGAGGATAAAAGACACTTACAAAATGTGCTAGTAACATTTAATGAAAAGAAATGCTGACCAATAAAATTACTTAAAAAGCAATTTTCTGAACAGGTTGTGTTCTATCCAGTCTTATATTCCTTGATGTTTATTTGAGTTAAGCCCATTGATAGTTACTAACATCACCATTCACAGTGAAGTAGCAGCATTTGGGTGTCTTTTCCAGTGGAATACTAAACTCTAGGTGTCATTAGTAATGGTTGATGTGTCCTGATGATTAGTAATGTTGAGCATCTTTTCATGTGCCTATTGGCCATCTGTATGTTTGTTTGTTTTAGAAAAATATTCAGGTCCTCTGCTAGTGTTTAAATTGGGTTGTTCTGGTTTGTGATATTGAGTTGTGTGTTTCCCTTCTGTATTTTGGATATTAGCCTCTTATCAGATATACAGTTTGCAAATATCTTCTTTGATTCAGTAGGCAGTCTTTTTGTTTGCTTGATAATTTCCACTGTGCGAAAGCTTCTTGGTTTAATATAGCCCCATTTACTTGTATATTTTTGCCTTATTTTCTTTGCCTTAGGAAATATATCTACACCAAACATTCTGGGGGCTCTTCTTCTGTTGTTGTAGGACCTACAGTCTTGGTAGCCCAATGTGAGGCTTGGACCCCTTAACTCCTTGGGGAGCAACTCTGCAATTGTAATTTCCCTCCTGTTTGTTGGTTACCTATCTGGGGATATGGGTTAGAGTATGTCAGGGACTTCCTATTCTACCATCTTGGCCACTCCTTCTCTACTCTATGGTTTAAAAAATACACACTGGAAATTATATTAGTCTTGATAAGGAATATGACTATGTCTTTGTGTTTTAGGAACCAGAACTCTAAAAAGATTTGTGCTAAGCATGGTTTTAAGGGTATGGTGTGGTGTAATGTATTAGTAATATGGATGATTTAGGTTCTATAAAAATTGTTTCCAGTTCATTTGTTTTGAAGAAGGAAACAATGTAGACTTGATGAGAGAAATGTCTCTCTGAATGTACTTCTTGCATTATTCTGCAGAATCGATGCCAATTAGAGATTGCTTTGTCCTTAGACTAAAAATATGTCTTCAAGTTAAGATTCATGAATCAGAGGAATAGGGTTCTTCTCCATGATGGAGCTATATGCTGGGGACTTTCATTCCTAGGAATCTTTTGAGAGAAATCCTGATGACAGTTTTGAAATTAAATAAAAAACCTGCCTTATACCTGCTTCTGCCTCAGGCTGATAAAATGGGTTTGATCTGGATCTGATCTGTTACCCCTCTTGTTTATTATACTTTGGATGGTCACTTTAAATTACTTATTCACAAAAGTAAAATATTTTAGTTTATTTTTGCTTTGGCCTATATTCTTAAATTCTATCAACCATTTATCCTTATAATTTATTTATTCTTCTACATTCTCTTAGTTAACCTTTATTATTACTGCAATGTCCTTGCTTTTGTATCTTGTAAACAAATACTTTATATTATTTAAAATTCTTTTTATTTACTTCATTGTTATTTGCTATTCTAATTTTTTGGCATTATATTTGTTTTCTATTGTTTATTTTGCACTTTTATCTCGGTTTATATCTTTTGATTTTTACCATTTATTTTTCTAGTAGACTTTTTAAGCTAATTGTGCTTATTTAATTTGAATAGTTTATTTGATAACTAAGCAGGAAATAAAAACAGTGTGACTTCTTTTCTGTCATCCCACGTTGACATTGCACTGACAATCAAAAATTAATGTTTTGCCTAATTGCTCATCATATTCAGCCTCAGAGCTAATTGGTTTAGCACAACAGGTATATATAGCCTCAACTTTTGGATTTGTTTCTCAAAAATAACTATTTGAAGTAGTTGAGCTCTTGGAAGTTTAAAAAAAAAACATGCAATCCAAAATATGACTTTCTTTAAATAATCATTTTTGTTATAGTGTTGCTTTACTTGGCACCATTATTCAAGCTGAAAAATAAAATTCAGTTATGGAAATATTTCAACATATGGAATCTTCTGAATAATTTGATCCTATTATAAAAATCTGTTTTACTTAAAATAGGTTCTGTCTATGAAACTGTACTCTAGCACTTGCAAGTAGATTAAAAAAATGGTTGTACTGTTGTCAAAATTATAGTAGTTAAGAATTTCCCACATGAAAGATATTATTTTTCACACAACCGTGAAAACTACGTAGATAACTTTTTAAAGGAAGTATTAAGGAATGGCTTAAGGACAATTTTTTAAAATTAAGGATCAGCTCAGAAAACTAAGATCATGGCATCCGGTCCCATCACTTCTTGGGAAATAGATGGGGAAACAGTGGAAACAGTGGCTGACTTTATTTTTCTGGGTTCCAAGATCACTGCAGATGGTGATTGCAGCCATGAAATTAAAAGACACTTAACTCTTTGGAAGGAAAGTTATGACCAACCTAGACAGCATATTACAGCATATTAAAAAGCAGAGACATTACTTTGTCATCAAAAGTCCGTCTAGTCAAGGCTATGGTTTTTCCAGTGGTATGGGTGTGAGAGTTGAACTATAAAGAAAGCTGAGTGCCGAAAAATTGATGCTTTTGAACTGTGGTGTTGGAGAAGACTCTTGAGAGTCCCTTGGACTGTGAGGAGATCCAACCAGTCCATCCTAAAGGAGATCAGTCCTGGGTGTTCATTGGAAGGACTGATGCTGAAGCTGAAACTCCAATACTTTGGCCACCTGATGCGAGAGCTGACTCATTTGACTTTCCTGATGCTGGGAAAGATTGAGGGCAGGAGGAGAAGGGGACGACAGAGAATGAGAAGGTTGGATGGCATCACCAACTCGATGGACATGGGTTTGGGTGAACTCCAGGAGTTGGTGGTGGACAGGGAGGCCTGGTGTTCATGGGGTCACAAAGAGTCGGACACGACTGAGCGACTGAACTGAACTGAAACTGAGAAATGGCTTAAGGACAATTTTTTAAAAATAAGGACCAGCTCAATTTGTTGGTCCAGACAATTTAATATGGGGGCCAGAAAATTTGTCTCATGTGTCTGCGTTATAATTCAGTATCCTGCTAAGGAGAAGGAGGGAGAGGAGGAGGAGAAAAGAGAGGTAGGAAGAAGAAAGTAAAAAAGAAGCAAAGGTGGCAAGGAAGGGAGGAGAGAAGTAAAGAAGAAGGATAGAAAATAGGAAGGAAGGAAGAAAAGAAAAAAGAAAAAGAGACTGAGCGAGAAAGAGAAAGAAAATCTGAGTGTTATGAACAAAAAAAGAAAAAAAAATATTTCAATTATCAATATCTTGTTACCTCCATCTGCTGTTTTCCATTTGCGAGTTCTAGATGCTTTCACTGTCGAGATACTTTGATTTAGAATGGCCATGGCTGTTGATGGATATGATCTTTATAACTCATCGGGGACCAATCCTTGACCATTAATCACTTTCCATACTGTGTTACTGGCCTTGTTCTTCTTTGGGAAGTCATGAGGGTAAAGTTGGGTTTTCAAAACATTTTAACAAATTGCTCACTGCCTGTCTGCCTGAATCAGTCTTATGGTGCATTCTTGATGCCTTAGCAGTACTCACTCCCTCAATCAGTTTTATCCACAAGAAGCCTCTGAATGTATTTCATCATTTCCTTACTTTCCCCCATGGTTCAGTCAGAAGAGTGAGGGTCTAATGACTGTTTCAAGCATTTTCTCTTACTCATGGTGACAAATTAATAATTCTTCAGAACCTGGCTAACCAGTACAAAGTTATCTTTGATTTATGATGTATTTTATGGGTACACTAACTGATTACACCACTGGAGCTACTGTGGTTCTCTTTAAATCAAAATTCACTCTACATATAACATTAAATAAAATTGGTGTGTCTTTTATGCTTCTTTTTCTAAGAGTAAATCATTGAAATACTGTTTTGTTGGTACCTATGTTCTTTCTCCTTCATCTTCTTAAGATACAGAAAATTTGATAGAGAAATAAGTGCAAGCCTAATTCTTATCCAAGTCATGCTAACTAGAATAGAATTTCACATGAAATAATTGGCTAAAAAGTGATAACTCATTTGGTAATTTGCCAGCATGTAAATAAAATAGATGGATGGGTTGAGTGAGTTTAATGAAGCTGATTGCTATGTATATTATGACATAATCTCTGCCTCTATGATTCTGTTTTATATGAGTTTAAGTAGGTTACACCTAATTTTAATTATGTGACTTTCTTTAAAGGATGCTTAATGAAATCTCACTCCATTCTTAGTTCCTTAAAATAATTTTTTCTCGAATGGAGGTTTTCAGAGATAGATGACTCCAATGTGTGTGTGCTCAGTTGCTCCCATCACATCCAACTCTTTGTGACCCCGTGGTCTATGGCCCACCAGGCTCCTCTGTCCAGAAACTCATCAGACAAGAATATTGGAGTGGGTTGCCATTCCCTTCTCCAGGGACTCCAGGGACACCCTCGCCTTCTCCCATAGAGTCCAAAAGTCTGTTCTATACATCTGTGTCCCTTTTTCTGTCTTGCATATAGGGTTATCGTTACCATTTTTCTAATTCCATCGAACCTGAACCTCCTGCATTGAAGGCAGATTCTTTACTGTCTGAACCATAGGGGAAGCCTTGAATAATAATGATATTATATTTATGTAACATTTTTCACTTATAAAAATATTTATCTCACTGACAGAAGTCCTGTGAAATCAATACAGAAAGTACTATTTCATTTAACAAGGGGGAAAAGACAATAATAATGGCAAGGATAGCCATCCCTGAGGACTTATATTTGTTGGAATGAAATTGATTGTGGACCCTTGTTTATCCCCTGCTAACATCTTCCCCATACTGTGAGGATCCCTCAGAGGCTTTGAAGTTCCTCACATTGACCTACTGGGACAGAAAAGCCTGTTACAGGTAGTGAAGAAGGAGACAAACTCCAATACTCAGTTAATATATCTGAAAAGATTTACTAGATGTGGGGTAGGTAATGTAAATGATTCTACAGAGAACAATTTATTTTCCATAGAATTACTGAAACTTTGATTTACAAATAAACTTTGAGGTTCCCTATTCTAATATTCCTGTATATGCAGGAACACTTGAAAACTTCGCAGACATAAACTTTGAGGTTCCCTATTCTAATATTCCTGTATATGCAGGAACACTTGAAAACTTCGCAGACATATGTTTAACCCATTAATCTTGACGTGATAGGAAGGCTATTATATTCAAGGCAGATGTGCCTACTGTTGAACAGCTTCAATTTTATTTTTATTTTATCCAACCTGGACTGGCGATCTGTTTCACACTTGATAACATACATGTTTCAATGCTATTCTCTCAGATCATCCCACCCTCGCCTTCTCCCATAGAGTCCAAAAGTCTGTTCTATACATCTGCGTCCCTTTTTCTGTCTTGCATATAGGGTTATCGTTACCATTTTTCTAATTCCATATATATGCGTTAGTATACTGTATTGGTGTTTATCTTTCTGGCTTACTTCACTCTGTATAATGGGCTCCAGTTTCATCCATCTCATTAGAACTGATTCAAATGTATTCTTTTTAATGGCTGAGTAATATTCCATTGTGTTATTCCATTCCAATATTCCATAGCTTTCTTATCCATTCGTCTGCTGATGGGCATCTAGGTTGCTTCCATGTCCTGGCTATCATAAACAGTGCTGCGATGAATGTTAGGGTACACATGTCTCTTTCAATTCTGGTTTCCTTGGTGTGTATGCCCAGGAGTGGGATTGCTGGGTCATATGGCAGTTCTATTTCCAGTTTTTTAAGGAATCTCCACACTGTTCTCCATAGCGGCTGTACTAGTTTGCATTCCCACCAACAGTGTAAGAGGGTTCCCTTTTCTCCACACCCTCTCCAGCATTTATTGCTTGTAGACTTTTGAATAGCAGCCATTCTGACTGGCGTGTAATGGTACCTCATTGTGGTTTTGATTTGTATTTCTCTGATAATGAGTGATGTTGAGCATCTTTTCATGTGTTTGTTAGCCATCTGTATGTCTTCTTTGGAGAAATGTCTATTTAGATCTTTGGCCCATTTTTTGATTGGGTTGTTTATTTTTCTGGAATTGAGCTGCAAGACTTTCTTGTATATTTTTGAGATTAATCCTTTGTCTGTTGCTTCATTTGCTATTATTTTCTGCCACTCTGAAGGCTGTCTTTTCACCTTGCTTATAGTTTCCTTTGTTGTTCAATAGCTTTTAAGTTTAATTAGGTCCCATTTGTTTATTTTTGCTTTTATTTCCAATATTCTGGGAGGTGGGTCATATGAACAGTTTTATATATTATAAATTTTTTTCTTTTAGTGTGCTAAAACCAGCCTTCTTATAACTTTGATCCTAGCTCTGTCCTTTAGAAGTTCACAAATTGTTTAAACTGTTTTGTAAATGAAAGTCTAACAGATATTTCTTACCATTCAATCAGTTCTCCTTCAGAAGAGTTTTGTAAACAACTTTACTGAGAAATAATTGATATACAAAAGACTGGACACTCTTCCTGATTTTGAAATATAGTATAAAACTACAGTAATTAAAACAGCATGGTGCTGGCATAAACTAGATATATAGACTTACGGGACATAATTGAGAGCGTGGAAATAAATCTATGTTTCAGATATGGTAAACTGATCTTTGACAAGGGTGCCAAGAACATGCAATGGGGAAAGTGTAGTCTTTTCAACAAATAGTGTTAGGAAAACTGAGTATAGTATGCAAAAGAATGAAATTGGACCCTTATCTTGTACCACACAAAAATAAACTCAATATGGGCTAGCGATTTAAACTTAAAAACCTAGACTATAAAACTTCCGGGAGAAAACAGGGGGAAAGCTTCTTGACATTGGCCTCAGCGATGCTTTTCTGGACGTAGCACTAAGCACAGGCAAGAAAAGCAAAAGTAGACAAGTGGAACTTCATAGTTTTAATGTTCCTTTAGACCAACAGGTGAAACATTTTTAAAAATGAAGAGTCTTGTTCAGGGTAACCCAGTTTCTGGGAGCAAAAATACAGTTCTTCTGATGTTATTTCTAGTCTGTCACCAAGAAGTCCTGAATAAGTGAGGTGTTATCCTGTTCTCATAAGTCATATTGAATGAAGATTTTTATATAGCAATGATTATTAACTAAAGTCACAGAAGCAAGTGAACATGAAGTATCAACGTAAATTGCTTACACTCCAATATAAAATAAAAATTAAATAAAAACACACATGCACACAAAAGAACACAAATAGCTCAAAGTTACAATATAACAGTGAGAATAGAAATAGATAAATAAAAATATGTGTGGGAAATGAGGAGAATTAAATTCTAATTTCAGTTTTA